>NC_141391.1:184811004-185411004 GCF_034619465.1 Leptosomus discolor
AGAAACTGGGCGCTTAAATAGTGAAAACTAACTGCAAGCCACCGTGGCCCACAGCTAACGCCAACGCCTGTACAGAAGAAGGGCATCCTACAGCACAGAAAATCCCACAAACACCTTATCCATGCGGAACACTATTTCGGTGACACACGTACAATACATATTTACACAGACCAGGCAGACGAAAATACTCGAGGATGCTACCAATGGTAAAGTTAATAGCAAAACTGGTTCCATGTTTGACTTAATGGAATTTTTTATGGGTTTTTAACATGGAAAGAGACAAGAATATTCAGAATTAATCATTAGAAAAGTGCTACAAAAATACTTCATGAATACTTTAAAGATCTAAACTTTCAAAGACTTCTTAAACGAGAACACTGAAATCACAGACTAATTCAGGTTATAGGGAACCCCCGGAAATTATGTGGCCCAACTCTTGCTCAAAGCAGGGCCAACTCCTCAGCTAGATCCCATTGCTCAAAATTAGATACTCAAACTCCAACCGGACAGAAGAGGATAGAGACTGCAGGCCTCTTTGGGGAGCTTGCTCCTATGTTCAATCAACTGTTATGATTTTTTTTTTTTTTTTAACTCACAATATCTAATTGGAATTTCTCTTGCTGCACCCTCTGCTCATTTCCCCTCATCCTTTCACCATGCTCTCCAAGAAGAGCTTGTCTCTGTCTTGACTACAACCCCCCATCAGGTAGCTGAAGGCAGCAGGAGGGTTTCTACAACCAGTATCAAAACTCTTTTGTTTAGAACTGCAACTAGGAAATTCCTCCCTATTGACAGGTTTCTGAAGAACAGACAAAATGAGCAGATTCTTATCAGAAATCATTACTTCCACCATTATCAAGCTGAAACACAGCAAAACAAAACCAAGGAAACACTCAGCTTGTAAGCTGTCAGGAAAAACCAGAAGCAGCGTGCATGGCGATTACTGCCGCAGGGAGGAACTGCTACTCCTTCTGCAGCATAAAGAACATTTCCTACTTAGTACCACTAGTCAGTAGTGGTCTATTTACTTACTGAAGGATCTTCTACAAATGAGAGGAAAGCTGACCGAGTCATTCATTAGAGCTACCCCAGGTTCAGCCGGGAAAAGCCACAAAGAGGCAGCGAGTACGGAACGCAACTTGGCGTGTCACCCCACAACCTCAGGAAATGATCCTAAGAGCTTGTTCAGCCCTTTCTCAGGCTGAGATAAAAGGGCACTGCCAGTGGAAGCTGCTTACAGAAGGATTCTTTTTCAGAGTCACGCAGTACTGCCTTCAGGAGGAAAAAGGACAGACCTACAGCAAAGGCTTCTCTCATCCGTCTCCAAAACTTTCACCTGTTCACATTTACCAGACACATTTCAAGAGTCTGGATCACAAACACTGCCTTAGGTAAGATGATGCTGAGCACTTGTGTGGGGAACTACACAGAGCAGAACTGACGGAGAAACTGCACTGTCAACAGACTTACTGTGGTTTTTAAAGGGTAAGTAAAACCTGCCTATTGTTTGGTACTTAAAGCAACAGAAACAACATTGCCCACTGGTATTGGAAGAAACATACAATGCTTACCTGCGACCACATTCTGAATATTTACCAATATTTTTTAATATTAAGGCAGCTGTTAATCGGATGTGTTTAGTTATTGGTCCCTCTTTTTCATCCTACACAAAGAGGAAAAAAAAAAAATTTTTTTTAAAAAAAAAGTAAGAGCCCCGTAGTGGCAGGCAACAATTAATACCTAATACTTGAGTCAAACAATACTAACTGTGAAATCTCTGAAGACAAGGTTTCTTGATCCCCTCCTTAATGCCATTAGGGCAGCACTCGGATGATTCACAATGGCCTTCTGTGCTCTGGGAGTAGAGGCAGGACCCCCTGCAGTTGGCTGCCTACATTAGTAAAGAAAGAATTAATAAAAATAAGCTTTGCACCACTTTCTAGAAGATTAACAACTCTGGGCATCTATTTTGGAATTTTTTAAGCTATCTGAACAGAGACATAAAGATCCATTAATACTTGGTGCTGGTATGCGATTTGCCTTTTGTTTCCACAGAGATAAGCCTTATCACAAAGCTTTCAGAAGAATCATGGGCTTTATTTTACATGAAAAAACCCCACTTCTCTTGAAAAAGTACCGCTCATCACCCACGACATTTGTGATGGAAAAGTCATATATTGTACTAATGACATAGCCACTTCCTGAAGTATAGCTACTTAAAGGAATGTTTTATCAGACAGGTTTTAACAGGAGCTGTGATAGCAGCTATGCAAATGTCATCTGAGATTTGGCCAGAGATTGTCCTTAAAATATAGCTATTCAAAACTTGACACAGCTCACTGGGACCATTAGACACTAAGACAATATAAAATACATATTAACTGTGGTTAGTGAGGAGTAATATAAAGTAATATGATTTAAGTTATGATCTAAGACATAAAACATCTAATTGTTAAATCAAATCAAACCTTTGTAAAACCAATTACCTGTTACCGCAGTTTTCAGACTGAGATTAATAAACCAAGCAGAGTATTTTACAAAGCTGGTACAAATAACAAATGTAGCGGAAGCAAATTCTCCATTTTCAGTATTAACACTGAAGCCAAAGCTCAATTTCATGTAAAACTCTGAAATTACTCATGCGATTAGAGTTTAGAATGTATAAATATACAACTTCACTTAATGAGTAAGACTCAATGTCATCTCAGAGGAAAGTTTTGCAGTATCAGTGGTGAAAACTATCACCGTGCTTCAATATACCATGATGAAGTCTTCTAAAACCCTAGTAGAACCTGATCAGAAGGGCAAGTAGTGCTCACTTGCAAAGGTAGCATAAATAAAGCATGCTCCGTTTTTAAAAATGAAAGTTAGCCTCTAAGAGTATTATTTAAGCATCTTTCACTGTAAGTGAATACTCTAAGAATGAAACTTGAATTCTCTAATCAGAGAGACTTTCTTCATGATCTGAAATTCTAACAAGGAAATCTAGTTAAAAATAGAAAATGGTTCATACGAGTGGTTTTAAACCACAAACCAGACAATTAAGAAGCAGTAACAGACAGACTCCTCCCTAAAAACTTTGCTCGTAAACATGCTATCATCCTCCCCTGAATGGAAATAAAAAGTTTGAAAACCTTTATGAAGTAAGGGGAGAAAGGCAGGGCCTGAACTAAGAAACTGTTGGGCAACGGTCGGGCAACGAAGTATGTTTGTAGGAGACCGAGTACCACAATAAAGGAATTATCGTCTTCGTTTTTAATTTCTGGAACATTATTGTTTTCTTGATATTGAAAAGAACAAGAATTCATCAACCGAGTCTGTTCGGAATGTCTCTCTTCAGCAGCTATCATACTATATTTTAGAAAGTGGAAGTACAAGTGCCTTGATTCTAGAAACACTGAAAAAGGGACAGTTGCAATAAATTAGTACAGTATTAAAAGACTGCCTTCTCTTTTTGATTTTGGAAAAAAAGAAGTTGATAAAAAGTTCCTGAGACATCAAGTGGGCTGACTTGTGTCTCTGGGCAAGTATCTCTCCCAAGACACACCTAGATTTCTTGAATGTCTTTAATTATATTATCAACTTAACTTCAAACCATACCATTCATCTTGTGATTTAAAGTTATCACCTGACCTACTCCCATGGTGCATGAAGAGTATTTTTGGTAGTTCACGCTCCCACCTTTGCTTCAGTGGCAACAAGGAAAAAAAATTAATGTGAATCCAAAAAGATTCAAATGCACGAAGCTACAGTCAACATACAGTTAATTGCTAGTGCTACCTGACCTTCCAGAATGTAATATTCAGCTACCTCTGAAAACCAGAAGAGGAAAAGTTAATAGAATACAACTTTCAAAGCAAAGAAATACAGAATTAAGGTATACAACCTACTCTGTAATGCAGCTTATCTCTGCCTACCTGGTTCTAGCAAAAGCCACTATGGATTTTTTCAAGTACGTACGGCATTATGACAGACAGAAGTTATGATTGGGGAAATGGGCCCTCGTTTGCCACACTGAGTTCCACAGGTTTCACTTCCAGCACCAGTAACACTCACTCTGTCTGCACTCTCGGAAGTAGGTGTAGTTTTACTAAATTGCGAGAGATTAAGTTGACCTAATTAAAGCCTCAAAGTTGACGGTTTACACCTGCTTCGTCTCGGCACCAGCTTTTCCAGTTGTTTCAGCTCCGTACAAAGTGCAGTCATACGGTCTATCAGTGGTGTGCTGATATATTTGACAAGTTTCCAGGACTCAACAAAAAGTAAATTAAGCCAAAACCTTGCAAGTCAGCTTTCAGACACGACCATGTAAGCCAACTTGAGGTTCCATTTGACAAGCCACTGATTCTGGAAAGCAAATTATTGAGTCCTGTCTCCCTCACGTAGCTAGTTGCTCCTTCCAGTTGTGCGAACATAACTCTGTGGCAGCGCTGTGTGGGTTACACATGACGTGTGATCAGACACTCCTGTTTGTGGAGTTCTTCTTTGGTAAAAGAGGAGTAGTGGAGACATGAGGGAAGAGAGTAAAAGTAACAGAGAGGGAACCTCTATGATTTTGTAAAACAGCTGAGTGCATTAACCGTCATGAGTGCTGACAGAGAAAGGTCTCGTCCCTTCCTTTTGTTCCAGCCCACCTCCTGCACTGGTGTTCAACTGACTGTAAGGCAAGTGTATTCCACACATCTGGGAAACCCACTTTTTAGATTGATTAGGTTTTTTTCAAAACCAGAATTGATTTACCATGCAAACACACACAAAAGCTAGTTCTTGCACTGGAAGCAATGCATAGCCATGAGAAGGACAAGGGATGGCTGGGAGAGACAAAACATCCTACTTTGAGTAGTGGGTGCTCTTATTTCAACTTGTATGCTGAAATCACATCCTTAGCACCTTGTGATACTGCAGTCTCAATATTTCAGTGAGAACTGGTTACACATATAAATTCCTACTTTCTGAATGTTACCTAAACAGGGAATTCTGCCTCAGAAGAGGGGATGTAGGAACGTTTTTTCTAATATGAGTACCTGTGCCAATTATCAAGAAGCCTGTCAGGACACAGAGCTACTGGACGTGTTATCCGTGTGACAGAGTATTTTTGAAAGGCAGAGCTGGGATCACATCATGCTAGTAGATGGTCTCAGCCCTGTGCTTCCCACTTACCAAGTATTTAAGACTACATCACCATAATTCTTCATTTTGTGGTTTTCAGAGGTCTGAATGTTGTTCAGTGCAATAGAACAAGGCACCATAAAGCAATCTTAAGTCTGTGTTAAGAAGTTTGTTTATATCAAAACATAAAAGGACTCCCAAACTAAATTTCTCAGCTTTCATACTCAACTTTCTCTGTTGCCTCCAGCAGCTTGGTAGTAATTTAACTAGATGCAGAACAGGCTGCAAAAGTCTGCCTGGGACCATGTAATTACATCTTTAGCTTGCCACAAAGAGAGTCCAGTTAGTTACTAACAAGGACCTGCTCTTAATACACTTGTACAAGTAACTGAACCCTGAATAACTCCAGTATTAACATAACCATCCCCACAAACCCACAGCAATGGGCTTGTGCTCTACAATATTAATTCCAGATGGTTGAAATCATTTTGGGAAAGGGGAGAGCCAAAGCCGATTACAGGTAGCAGCACAGAATCAGAAGACTCAGATGAGCTGATATTTAGCTTTTTTGCTTGTTTAAAGGAAAGTTTATTACAAGAGTGTCCCTGGATCAAATCAACCCAAATTTAGGCCACAAAACTGAAAGGAATACAGCAAGTTGCAAGACAATCCATCTCAGCTGTATGAAACAGCTGAACTGTCCACAACAAATAACTTACCATTTGGATTACAAGCACTTTCCTGTTACAGTAAAAGTAACAGTGTCCAGTTGGAAAAAATCAGGAGAATACGTTGAGAGCAATGTTCATCACGGAGTATTGATCCACATACCTTTAAAGAATTACCTGTTCTTTTTATGATAACTGCAACCACATCTCCCACACGAGAATCTATTCCCTCTTTTGCCCATTTTGACTCACTTGTAATGGTCCTCGAATTTGATTACTGTTCTACACTCTACATATGCAGAGTTTCACCTGACAAGCCGAGTTATAACTACACAAATTCTTCCAATAATTACTAATTCCCCCATTTTCTCTATTGCTAACGAGGGTTAGGTCTCTTACTTATTGGAAGGCTTCTGATTTCCTGCTTGTCCATGTTCGTCTTGCTTTAATCCTGCAAGTAAAGCATCTCTGGAACAGTGCTTATCCTGTTTGGGGAAAAGGGAAAGACCATGAGAAAGGTGTGTGAAAATTTGCCATGAAATTCCTACTATTTTCTGAAGTAATATGTGAAAGAAAATCTGCACCTGTAAATGGGTAATGAAGGAAAACCTCTGCCGCTGGAAAGGTTCACATCCCTCCCATAAGCACTGCCCTGGGTAGACATCTTTTCCTCCATGTTCAGTTGCTGCATGATAGAAAACCTGTGATGGTGTCTGAAACCACCTACAAAAACAGGGCGAGGGGAATTTAAGGTTTTTTCCAGTTAATGGTTAAATGCAAACATCAAACATAAAATCATACTGGCTAAACGTTTTTATGACTGGCAGTCATGCTCAGACCTTATTTAAACTATAAGTGGGAAAAAAAGAGGTGCACACCATTCATCCTATTTGCTCTCAATACCATACGCTTGTCAAAACTGATGGAATAAGAGATCAGTCTCAAATCAGTGCTCTTTAGCACCTGAATTCTACATATTGGGGAAACAGCTAGATATCATTTCCTGATGTACCCAGAAGTCGAAAAATGTCACTTATGTGACCCTTTTTAACATCTTCACTTAAATCTCAATTTTTAAAGTCACAGAATCATAGAATAGTTCGGGTTGGAAGGGACCTCCAAAGATCATCCAGTCCAACCCCCTACAGTGAACAAGGACATCTTCAGCTAGATCAGGTTGCTCAGAGCCCCATCCAGCCTGACCTTGAATGCTCCCAGGGATGGGGCTTCTACCACCTCCCTGGGCAGCCTGTTCCAGTGTTTCAGCAAATGAAAATGACTTTCCAAAACCTCAACCTAAGCACTTTGCCTGCTGGCAGCCCCAAAGCACAGGACATGAGGTATTTCAGCAAATTAAGTGCTTCTGCAACAACAGAAAAGATTAAGTTGTCCTAAGCCTGGCTCTGTAATACTGTCAACGGTATATTTTGTGTTTTCTTACGTTCTATTTAGGGAAAGCACAGGTGTGACATACCTTACAGCGAGTTCAGCCTGATAAAGGCTTTCTTCCATTTCAAACTGAGAGAAAAGTTACACCTCACTGTGAATGCCAACTCAAAATACTGGTGAATCAACAGTTCTTAGATCTGTGTTTTCAAATTGTCACATAGACAAAAGATATGCTATTGTAACGTACATCAGATGGTAAGGGAGAATCTCTGCATTTCAAAAAGTATTAAATGAAAATAGCAAATGACTCAAAGTGGGTGTGGGGGTTTTTTCAGTCTAGATACGTTTTAAGGGGTATGTCAAGTGTTACAAATTACATCCCTTACTTCAACAGAGAAAAAATGGCCAAAAGAAACAGAAGACTTAGCTGCTCACAATTCATTTCACTACAACTAACCCAGCTCATCAACACCCACTTAAGCCTTGGACAGAAGAGGTCTAGAAGCCTAGTTGCTGCCTTTTGGGAAGTCATTACCACCAGCTGTCTTCACAGACTTGCTGGACAGATGCCACTGGCGCAGCAGCCTCACCAAAGAGGAAACACATGCACCCACCTCAGCCGCTCTGGTTCACATGCCAGTATTCTAGTTTCAGTTAGCAAGAAAAGTATTTTCGTTTGACTGAACTCACTGGGCTGAACAGTGCCAAGAGAGAGATGACCTCCAGTCAGAAACTTACAGCAAGCAGCCAAGGATGAAGCAACACCTTAAACCTACAGCAGTCATTTACGGACAAGATCAAGTCAGAACTCTCAGCATATGAATAGCAGATCAGTAGGTGCTTTGATCCAGCCGCCTCCTTCCACATGTCAACAGTGTCCATTAGGCAAACACACTTGCTGAACGCCATAAAGGTGTCAAAGAGCTAATTTCACCCAGAGACAAGTCTTAGTTACAAACTAAATACTACCGCAATAGCTACCTATAACACAGCAACTACCTTCTGCATAGGCAATGAACGCTACTCTCTTAAAAAGCATTAATCTTTTCCATTCCAGTCTGCTCTTACTAATGAGAAGCTGGAAAGGAGAAATACCTGCCTCTTGCTGTTGGTCCAGACAGCCCACAGTAAGAAATGAAAATAAAATTATTTACATCTACATTGGCTCAACACGAAACTGGATGTTTCAGAGGACAGAAAGAGGTCTTTCCACAATAAAGGGGACGTCAGTATGTAAACTTAAGCCTGGCACAAACCTCTTTATGAATAATTCCTGGCACGGATGAAACAAATTTAATGGCATAAGCGAAACCCAAAACGTAGTTTAAAACATTTTATTCAACATGGCAAGGCTTTAAGAAAAATAAAGCTATTTCAGCTAGGTTGGTTCAGTCACTGAACAAAACATTCAGTGTTATACTTCGAATCACTGATCTAAGAAGATTCAAATTTACTATGACTTTGCAGAGAAAAACTATTTTTCCTTAAAGAAACACCTAAACACAGCAATAAAAAAAAAGCTTAAGTACTGAGAATATGGTCAGTTGAGTCTAGACTCTTGTCGCCCACTTAATTTCTCCATCATTCTGTTCAGCTGCTGAACATAACATTAAACGAATAGTGGCCTTGACAGTCAATGGAGATTCAATAGCGTTTCCAATTTACTTTTTAAATACAAAGCAATTCAAGAGCAGACGTCTCCTGCCTACCTGTGAAACAAAATAGCAGCTTTTAAATTAAGCCGAATAAAATTAGCAGTACTTGCAGACAGCTGAACTTCAAAGGAAAACACCTACTTTCTGTTACATCCTCAATGCAAAGTGCTGTGCTGACTGACACCTTTTAGAGCTTTGTTTTCACTTCAGATACTAAATCTGAATACATTTGTGAGAGGCCAATCATTACAATTATTTGCATAATTGGGCCTGATCTGGTTGTGGTTTTGAGACACTAAATCTGTTGCAGTTTATTTCAAAATCTTGGTATAACATTTCCTAATTCAGTTCTAAAAAACAAACTAGCAGAACCCACACCCACACCACTGCAATGTTGCTGAGTGCACCAGCCAAGTTACGTGGTAGGAAAAGAACATTCTCTTTTATTTATTTGTATTTATTCAGACTTACTGGTGGACTCACAAGAAGACTGATAATGTAGGATAATCATGATTATATTGTTGTTCCTCCTGCCACAAAATTTGTCTACAAATATTCACATCTTAGTTCACATGTGACATCAGCTTGTTCCATGGTTAGATGTCACCTCAACTCTGCACAACTCATCCTACGTAACTTTAGAAAGAAGAAAGTCTGTGACTTACGCTTCAAAACTGTAGTTCAGCAAACTCTTTAAGATGGTATAAGCTGGTGAGGCTTCTGCCAAGAAACTGCCCTACCTTTTCATTTCCACCTCAGTACAACCCACTCTCGTACCAACGCAGGGTTTATGCATCTATTGTGCAGCCAGTAGGGTATAGCTCTACAGTTAAGATTTATTAGTAGTAAAGAAGTAAAGTAAAAAGTAAGAAACCTCACATGTTATTTCTTACATAGAGCAGTGTCACCTACCAAAGAAATAAAAATCACTTAAGGTGAAAACAGGGCAATGATTTTAGAAGTGCCAGATCTCTCAGTACCAGTCAGAGTTTTATCAAAAATCTGTATGTCTTGCATTGACTTCATGATCTTTGAATTATGTTTGTAAGGAGTGAAAGAAACAGAAATTACAGCTTCAGGGGTCTACAGATTGTCAAACTGTCCTTCAGTATTCTTCTAATTCTGTTTAAATGCCTCATTTTCACCACCAGTTTCAAACGTTCAAACTTCTCCATCGTTTCATCCCAACTTTCTCATGTCTACACACCAGCCTTCTGCCAAATCAGCCCGTCTTTATGCTCCCTTTGTCTTGTCCTACAACGATGAAGTGTCTCACCCTTTTTCATGCCCATCCTGTATGTTATGCAATCTTTCTCACTGTTTTCAAAGTGGCTATTTGACAACTACCTTTGTTTCACCAATCTGTACCCTTCACTGAAAACTAAGCATATTCACAAACCTACCTTACTTTCAAAATCGGTGTCAAGACACATATACTGCTAACAAGGGTAGTATCACATTTTTATAATCCTACATCCAAAAGTCTGCTAGCTCACTCCTCTCTCTCTTAAGGACAACAACAACAAATCAAAAAAAGTCTTAATTTCTGTCTAGTCTTAAGGTTAAGTTTCTTTATATTTCCTTTTGTAACAATGGAGTCCTGTGGCACACAAATGGTATCATAATTACTAAAATTAGTCATAATCTAAGTAAGACTTTGACCAGGACATAGAAGTGCAACACCCTGCTCCTGCAAAACTGGAAACACAAGAAAGATTAAAAGCTGGAAACATAAAAATGTCAAGACATGATTTGTAACTGGAGTATTTAACTATTTTTGTATTTGCCACACAGAGAACAAGAGTCAGAGCTAGGAATTTTTCTTCTTTTCAAACTTAATTACATGACAATATTTTATTTATTACTGAAGCATCAATGTATTACAAGAAAGCCACATAATACTCATTTGATGCTCTGAAGTATAATTGAGAGCGTAAATGTCTTGCACACCCCATCTCAGCTTCAGCTTTCTCACTTCTCACTTTTTCTTTTCCCCACTAACAAAGTATAAGGTAACTTAAGGAAACAGAATGGACAGAACTTGTAGAATCACCTTCTATATATACAACCATTTGCTACGTATTAGTAAAAGGTAAATAAAGGAGCCATTTACTTTTTACAAGATTGCCACAGACACATGAAGTTCTGTCCAGGTTTTTTCATTTGCTCTGCGTGCTGACTTGCTGCAGTGTATGAAGGCGGCTGCAAATTGATCTGCTGGCCCTGTACTTGCACTGTTGGTATCGACGTTGCAGGTGTGCTCTGCAGAAAAAGTTAAAACAGAGTTTTAAACAGCGAGTATTTCAAGACTTGACATACAGTTTACTGTTCATTCAAAGATCTTTTGTTTTACACTTTAATCCACCCCAAGTTTTCAGATTTTAACACTCTCAACACTGAACAGGCATCAATAGACACAGTAACATGAGGGACATAAAACTTTTACACTGTAGTATTTATGTAGAAGTTCCTAATACTCAAATGACTAAAACTTATGCCCAAATTTAAATACAGAATTATGACTGCAAAGGGATTTCTCAAGGGCACTAGTGGAACAAAGATCAGCATTATTTTGCAAAAGGCTTTATTTGTTCTTTAAGAGAAGAAAAAAACATGTAAACTCAAGGGGATGCAATGTCATCAGCACAGAGAGTACTTTGCTTTCCTATGTAAATGCAGGAGACAATATTGCTAAAAGTAGTAAAACGAGCACTGATATAACTAAAACTGCTTTATGTTCTTTGATGAAATGGGTTTATGTGCTGCATCTGTGGGATTCTTGAACAGCCGCACTAGTCCTGTGTTAGTGAGCGCGTAAGAAAAGGTAAATCCAACAACGCTGAAGAAACACTATCAAAGACCAGCAGGCTAAAACTATGACATTCCATTTTCCCTACGAAACTTGGCAAATGATATAATTCTTCGAGCTCTTGTAAAACCAGCCAGCACATGTACCTTTATACAGAACATGCCCAGAATGCCTAAACATGCCGTACAACTTGTATACAGTGAATATAAACATTTCAGAAAGGAAAAAGCTGTTCCCCTTGCTCCCTTACAATATTACAAGACACTTATTTTAACAGTGAACAAAAATTATCTTGTGACCTAAAAGTGAGGGAACAAAGCCAAAATATGCCAATTTTATTTCTTTTTCTGAATAATAGATACCAAATGCTGGACTTCCCTACTTCAGAACAGTGTTCATGTCAGAATATTGTTTCTCTTCTTTTTTTTTTTCTTGGAAAGCTCTGGCCAGCAAGGTGTTTATAAAGATGATGATGATAAAAAAAATTTAAGTTTATGAATATTATCTAGAAGATCTAACATCCTTTTCTTCCCCACTGTTAGAAAAGGAACATAAAAACACTTTTTGAAAACAAAACTACATTCAAGCCTGTGTTTAAGCATATTATAAAAGAAGCACTTTCGAACGGTGCACACAGTACTCTGTTTACATCTTTACAGCTCTGTTACTGAATAGCTTTAGACTTAACTGTAAAGAAACAAACAGTTACGTGTAACCTCTAACATTTCGTTTACATACTGATCTTACGCTTTCTTCCTGCTGCTCTCTACTGGCATTGCGGGCAGGAGTCACACAAGGTAACGGGTTAGTAACTAACACAGATCGTACAATGCTAATAACATGACCAAAACGACAGCAAAAAAGCCTCATCAAAACCAAACCACTTCCCATATCCAAGCATAAATCCTGATAAAAATATGGCAAAACTCCTGGAGGCAGCACAACTATTGTATGATGCCTGCGATCTCTGCGCCTGAAAAGTTGCAAGAAAGGACTCGAGTCCATTAGTCATAACTACAAATTATTTGGAACTCAGCAACGGTTTTCATCTAGAGACCTCTAAGTTATTTTACATATTGCATAATGATCTTCACAATGTAACTTCACAAAAGGTAAACATGAGTGGAACCTTTTAAGACCGTCACTTTAACAACGCATTTTTGAAGAGAAGCTGAAAGTAAAATCGAGTGTCAGCAGTACAGCTTGTTTTGCAATCTTCACTTGGCATCCTGATATCAATATATTATGACGCCTTTATGTGATGTTTTATCCCTATAGAACTTCTGTCTCATTTAATGTGCTGGAGAGAGAGCGAGCTTACTGAATGAATTCAGTATTTCATTTAATTCTCATCATTCAATGTGTGGTTCATGTATTATTTACTCCATTCTAAGCAAACCCTGCAATTAATCCAGAATTATGAATTTTCTCAAGGGTTTTCCTGGCAAGCTCTCCTAGTGGTATTCAAAGGTTTTAATAGTGTCTCATTAAAAAATTGTTTACTTTAAACAAGGAGATCTGAGATATACAACACAAAATGTTACATGCTGAAAATGCAAGAGCACAGAAAGGGAAACAAATTTTCAGCACAAAAAGTTAAAATTCAGTTTCCCCTCCAATTTCTTTCTACACCCCCACCCCCCACCCCCTCCCCCAGTAAGGGGAAAAAAAAAAAAAAGCTGATAAGTTAAAAAGAAATTATCTTATTGCTGCTGTACTGCAAAGTAGTTGCGCTCAAACTTGCAGCATTAGGTGGCTACAACTTCCATGTATTTTTAAGTCAAATCTATTGCTTGCATTATCAACTGTGCTGATTATATTTTACAATCAACAGATAAAGCGAAGTTACGCTTGTTTTCCTAGGTTTTATTTTAGAAGTGTAAGTTCTATGTTCGAACATCTCAAAGCTTTCCTTTCTTTGTTCAGGAGAACACAAATACAACTAAGTTTTGTTTTCTTTTTTTTTCCCCTCCTCTATTTTCTTGCATCAATGTACTAATGCATGTTACACAGGGCATCAAATTAGGTGTAGTCTTTTTTTTTTTTCCCAGAAATGAAACTCCCTTTTCGCTAGAAATGAACCTAGAAATACTTGTTACGCATTACCTGCTTTACAGTACTGATAGGCAATGATTACGCAAACTCACTCATTTCTTTAATGTACGGAACTATGACAGACATTTAATTTTTCCTAATAAAGTCCTTCTGGGAGAAGTAACATCAAAAATTTCCCCATGGCATAAAGATTTCACAAAATTTCCTCCTCTAGCAAAAATATTTAATGATTCTTGGTTCCTCAAGAAATCAAACTCCCAATACTCTAGTACACTTGAAAGCACTTCACGGCATCTTTTTATAATCAGATTAGGCCTCTCCATGATATGAATTGCAACTGCCACCACTCAGCACTTGCACAAATCAGATCTCACTGGATGTCAGGACTGAAAGGTACCTCTAGCAGCATCATCTGTCCCAGTTGGTTTGCACTGAACTCTTAAAAGTACATAAATATACACCCTTAACGCCTGTACAGGCTACTTCTAATAAGCAGAAGGAGATTTGATATCTAGACTGGGTGACTTTAGATTGAGATATTAAGAGGGGATGGGGGAAAGGAAGTCCAGCATAGTCATGAAAACTAAGAATAAAGTGAAAAGCTTTCTGTTAACTGGAATGGACCGTTTACCAAAGACACTAATTTATTTTTTATGCACAAGAATGCCTCTATTTGGGCACACAAACTCCCTATGTGGCAGGAATAACAAACCCTAGTGGCTTGGGGCCAGACATGGCCTCCACCTCCACTTCACAGAACAATGGTGCCATTCCCGGTATGTATCAATGGCTAACTACTTTAGCGTGACACCTGCCCATTTTATTTAAAAGGTCTACTGTGCCATCAGCAAGAGAACACACTGCATCCCAGTGTGATGGGGGTCCTGTTGACATATAGGGCCATATGCAGTTTAAAAGCATTAGGCTGCATGTTTTCTCCCATCATTACCATGCGCGCACTCATGGTAAATACATCTAACTCAACCATAAACAGCTAGTTACTAGTAAAAATATTTTTTTAAGTTTCATAGGATTTACAGTTTGGTATTACAAACTTTTCCGTTTAGCTTCTTCATGATAATGAGCAAATTAACACAGCAAGATTTGAGTGTGAGGAAGGGATCAGGTGGATGGGTAGATACTAAAATAAATGTTCTCTTCTTGTCAGATTACTGAAGTTTAAGTCTCCTTGCAACAGCGTGCTTCACAAGTGAAGAGCAATAAAAGCACAGAGGTTCTGTATTTCAGTACTTCCAGCTGAGAAACTCATTTGCTCTGTGGCTAGGAATGAATTACACCTCCTGGAGCTACACACCTGCTTTCTGGTGCATGGTAATTCTCAGCTTCCCAACCAATAGAAAGCAGGAGCAAACAGCTAAGGCAATGCTCACGGATTCTTTGCCACCGAAATTTCCACACAAGCATGTTTCAAGTGGGCGGCCTTAAGAGAAATGGGCGTGCATTGTTTATGAGGGGATGGCAGTGATGAGCAGGGGAGTGATTACTCTGAACACCAGATAAGTCAATTTAAATCAGATTTGCCTGCTTCTAGGAATGTGGTGTGGTATCAGAGCATCCCTTCAAAGCACACACCAATTGGGACTAACCAACATGGTTATGTTCAACAGATGTTTTGGAGGCGTTTGAACAGGAATAAAAACAAGTGGGAAAGAAAAGAAAGTGTACAAGTAGGTAATTGCTCGTTTCATTTTCTTTTTCATCCACTGGTCCAGCACAATGCCTCAGGAAAGCAATAATCCAGGAAGAGGGAACACCAAAATAAAAGAAAAAAGCCAAAAAAGTGAAGTGCCAGTTCCATCTCCTCTCAGACTACATTTCATGAGCTTACAAAATACAGATGGAGATAAAAGGAAAAAAATCGCAACTCTGTGTATATCACATGTTCCTCTTCTGACATAACCCATATATCCATAGCTTAATTTTTTATAAAAATGCAAAAAACTAAAAAAGCTTTGAAGTCAGTATGTATGTGTGTGTGTATATATATATATATATATAGTTATTTTTCAATTAGTTCTGCTGAAGAGTACAATTAACATGCAATAATCACAGGTTATACACAGTCCACACCTGTACTTGTCTAACTGGATTTCGATAGCACTACATGGGCTGCCCCACAAACAGCAACTATATCGTTTTCATTATTTCAGTAGGCCATTTAAATCAACATTTCCCCCCCAAGCATATAGTACCAGCCCATTTCAAACTACCATTCATATCATGAAACAAATCTTAACTTTTATATCCCCTTAAGGATTATTTCACTCTCTTTCTTGCTTTCCTTATTGTTCACGTTGCTGCTCCCTTCCTCCTCTATTTGTTTACCCTTCCTTATCTTCAGTCCAAGCGTGTTGGCTTTCTCCTCTCTGCAGTTCATGACAACTAATCCTGCTGTAGTTGTATAAGCAATACTCTCCTCCCTCTCCGGCCCACTGCATCTCCTTTTCCAGTCTTCCTGTTGGGTTTTAATTTATTTATTTATTTATTTATTTATTTATTTTTACAAATTTGCTTCTTCTATGCCTTTCTCACTTCTCTGAAATACAAGCTCTAGTTTAAAATAAAATTTTAAGATGACAAGCGAACAGGCAATCAAACACTAACAGCTTCAGCAGCGATGTAATTTTGCTATAGTTAATAGCCCTTTATTCCCTGTCCCTCATAATTTTTCTCCATTTCCGTGTTTTTATAATCAATTTCACACTGTTTGCAGAAAGAACCATGTTCTCCTATTTCTTCTGCAAGACAGGCAGTATACATTAGGTACTGGAGAGAGGATAAAACAATGCAGATGCTCAAAGTTGTCCTTAGCTGTTCCCTTTCAAAAAGCTGGGGACAAGGAAGCTGCTTATCATACAAGGATGACTCTCAAAATGGGAGGGAGAAAATAGATTACACAGGGCCTAACCTCAAAAAAAGTCATCAGTAAAACTCACACTGAGTTCATGAGAATTTGGCTACATCTTAGTATTTCTGGATGTCTGAAAGACACTCCTAAAAGCAGGCTCAATACTGGAAATACCACCCGCTTTCCCAGAAAAACGATCACTATTGCAGCTGTTCAACAGCTTTGGAAAAAAAAAAAAAAGCTGGCCAGGATGATTTTGGTATTGTTTATAGTCCAGCACATTAATTGTAAAGGAGTGGTAAAGATCCTTAGAAGTCTTAAGCCAAGTACTATAAAATTGGTTCTATTATAAGTCAGTACCTAGCATTATCATGACAGGCATGATTCAAAAATAGCCGTATGTAATGGTTAAGGCAATTTAGATAACAAATTAGATTGCAGGATGCTCTTCCTTTCTTCAAAATAACAGGAATGTGGGAGAAAAGGAGTTAATTTTGATCTTGGTGAACAGACAGCAGAATGGGCTAACTTCCATGGAAGCAGACATTAAATCAGGTTATTTTGATCTGCAAATTTGTATTCAATGGCAAACCCAGCCAGCAGCATTTCTGTTTGTACCGGTAATGGAAAATGTAGGAACTGTTAATGATGGTGATATTAGTGACAGTGTAAAAAAGAAACTATCAGCACAGAAAATATTTTTTCTTTTTTTTTTTCTTCCCCTTGTATTACCATGGTATGCATTATCTCACATTAATGAAATAGCTAACTGTATTACTCCCCTCTGCTCAAAAATCTGAAAGTCTGACAGTTTAGTAGCTGTTTGAGACACAACTGAAAATTCTTGTCAGTCACATGTCCAGGGAATAAATAACCACAGATAATAATTACTCCATTCCAGAGCCACAGCCACACCATTTTCTATTCCAGCCAAATCCTTAGCAAAGCTATAATAGAAATTCAAACTGTAACAGCTAAAGACACTGACTGTAAAAAGCAAGGCATAGCTAATATAGCCACACTACAGAAAATCTAGTGTGTTGTCCCTATGCTGCTGACAGACACTTTCATATTGGTCAAATCATTTCTAGTAAGAACAAAGATAAATAACGTATCACAAAAATACAGATCTCTGATAACACCCAAGTGAAAATTCACGAGTGAGCTCAAAGACGTTTTAAAAACATAACTCTGGGCGGTGTGCCAGTAAAAACAAAGAAAAAGAAAGAAAGAAAAAGGAAAGAAAACTTGTTAACTGTTGGTCCTGATTCCTGACAACTACACGAAGGTAAGTCAAAAGAGCTTTCAACAGAAACCTAACTTGACACAGAAAAAGAAGCAGCACTAGCCATCACTTCTCAGATGTTGAGTTCTAGCTCTGTTAAAGTCTATACCTGCTACCTCGTCAAAAACAAACAAAAAAAAAAATCAATGAACCAAACACAAAAGGAAAGGAGAAAGAAGTAAGACCTGTCTTACCTCAAGGTCCAAATGCACTAACATACACTCAAGACTTCAGTTCTCTCTCTGTCTGTCAGAACTTTGTGACTGCCAGACCGACTGTTCTATTCTTTTTGCTCCTATTCAAGTCAGGAACGCTTTTGGAGCAGGATTTTTTGTCCACGTACAAAAGTAAAATAAATTCTAGAGACTCGAATGGCCTCAAACATGATTATCTGTACTTATTAATACTTGTACAAATGATGGCCATACCTCCTGTCTAGTAAGGTGTTATAGTAACCACTTTCAAATGGTTACAAAAAAGTTGATCAAGAAAAAGAAATAAAGAGAAAAAAACCAAACAATGCTTATTTTATTAATAAAATAAACAAGTGTTTTGTAACAAACAATTATAAATATTTCAATGAATTTACAAAACAATGCTTTCTCCTGACTGTAGTGAACCCCTGCAGCAAGCCTTTGAAGACCACCTTTAAATGCAAGAGCTTCAACTCATTTCAGCAAGCCAGATGCAGCTGCAGTGATTAACTTGCAAAAAACCATACTCACCCCTCCATAAGCAGTAACAGCCAAGAATAAAAAGCAGAACAATACTGACATTTTTACAAGACCATACAGCAAATCATTGTTGTTTTCAGAACAGTTAATCCTTTTAAGGAAAAAAAAAATCAATGAGCAGAAGTTCTTTCCTTATTACTTCTTATCAAGCTACAAACTATTTTGAACTCCATTACTGTCATGGACATTGAAGAAGTACGCAAACTATAAGAACTTTAGTCCATGAAAGAACAGAACGATCATTTTCTGAATATTTTAAATACTATGCAAGAGATATTGATGGAGTTCACATTTTCACCTGCGTTATTTCACAGTATTAGTCAGAATCACAGTTAGAATAAACATAAAAAGAACACTGCAACATACCTGTGTGACCATGCTTTGTATATACGTGGTTGGATGCTGCTGCTTTTGTTGAACAGCACTTTCTATTGCTACTTTCGCTACAGTGCTTGGATCCGCTCCAGCTGGCACAGCAACCATAGTTGCACTGCAACCAGCATTGTTGGGGTCACTGATTGTAACGATTCTAACTCCTACTTTATTTGGAATTCCTGGAACAGTTTCCCTGTCATTATCCTCTGCTGGCCTCTTTACAGTTTTGCATTCTGCTGTGCCATTAGTAGACCGAACTTCGGATGACAGGGTAGACTGGGACACTCTAGGTCCTGAGTGTGGAACTGCTATGATTTGATGCCCCTGTATAACAGAGGCTGTAGATTGTGGTGAGACAACTACACTTGGGCGTTGCTGAGGCACATCTGAATTCAAACTTGAAGCTAGAGGTCCATTAGGTAAATCAGTGTTGGTACCACTAAGTTGCTGGGTTAACAGTTTTGCAGCCTCCTGTGTACCGCTTACAACAGGTGAACTACTCAAAGTTAATACAGGCCCATTAGAAATTCTTTCCCCTTGATCACCTTTGGCAGTATCTTGCTGCGTGGCATCCAAATTCCCTTGTTGTTCCACTGAAGATATCTCACCATTTCCTACATGATTGGAAGTTTTGTGATTTGGAATGTTTTTGCTCAAATGAGAACCATCTCCTTTATCAAAATCACAGATTCCATTAACTAGGGGCTTCTTCAAATCACTTTTAATGTCCTGTGTGTCCATTTGTTCAAAGTTCTGCTTTCCAGGAGCTCCGTTCTCACCCATTTCTAATGATGGCCCATTACTGACTTGTGAGCACTGATTGGCCTCATTCTGAGTTTTCCCTGAGTTAGAAGGAGGTAGACTGGAGTCACTATACTTTCTCCCATTTAAAAGACTTCCCACCTGCATTTCATTTTCTTTTGCATCCCCATTGCTGGTGTTTGCAGCTCCTCTTCGGCAGGAAGGATTCTCCATAACTTCAATTTTACGTTCATGAATGTGTAAACCTGTTGCTTCCTTTGCTTCTTCCTCCTTTTGGCAAATTATTTTATCACCTTTGAATGGGGGAGCAGCAGTACACGGTGATTGTCCAGCTGAAGGTGCTTGAGTAGCTGGAAGCGTCTGCACCTGTAGCCCAACTCCTGTCTGTGCTCCACTCACTGCAATTCCTGCTGGAGCAATGATTTGAGTTGCATTTCCCTGACTCACAGTTGCAGTAGCAAAACTCGTATTTGGCACAACTGTTATCGTAACCTGGTTGCCAGTAGTCCCTTGGAAAATAGTTGCTGGGCTGTTTGAGATCAACTGGCCTGGCAATATCTGTAAATTAGAAATGGGTACTGTTTGTACTGCCCCTTGGGGCTGGATTGCACCCGGGACCAGCTGAACATTTTGCTGTCCAACTAGCAGCTGCTGAGCTGGAGACTGTCCTTGAACTCCAAAACCTGGTGCCTGGTTATTGGCCATCTGATAAACCACCTGAGGGCTAGGAGCTCTTGCATTGTTAGGTGGAGGAATCTGTGGAGCTGGGAGTATAAGCTTCCCCCCTGGAGTTGAGGGGCCTCTTTTCGGAAGAAGCAGTTGTTTTATCAGACTAGACTCACCAGAGTTAGGCTGGCCAACTCCTGTATTAGCTTGTTGTGACTGAACTTGCATTTGTAACGGTTGTTGTACCTGTACCTGCTGCTGCGACGATGCTGGTGAATGTTGCTGCTGCTGTTGCTGCTGCTGCTGCTGCCTCTTTACAGAAAGCATCTGGCTGACAGTAGGAGGGGGTCCTTGTGACTGAGGAGTGGTAGATGAAGATGACATAACTGTAGGGACTTGATTATTTGTAACCGGACCTGGGGATGGTGAAGAAGATGGAGTAATGCCTGGCTGTCCAGTCAACTGGACAGTCTGACCAGCGGGAATAGAAGCTGGATTAGCAAGCACTATTTGATGAATGGCTGGTGCGTACGTCTGTCCTTGCTGAGCTGGCTGGCTTACGATCACTACACTTTGCTGAGATGGTGGTGGAGGCTGCTGCTGTGGCTGCATCGGCTGCTGTACCACGGCGGATGGAACTTGCTGAGATGGCAGAGGCTTTGGTGCAATATTCTGAAACCCTACCCTAGATGTTGGTGGGTTTTGGACACCTGCGATTGTAACCACCTGCCCAGCTGCTACTTGGAAATTTTGAACTGTGGTGGCAGAAACAATGTTAGATGCAGAGGTTGTGACGTACTGCTGTGGTGCTATGATGACCGTATCTTGTTGCTGGTTTCCAGCAGAGGACTGCTGAGATGATGTCTGCCCAGGTTGTGACGATGTGCTGATTAGCTGTTGACCCTGTGAAACTGCTGAACTGCATGCTGGTATGTTTTGTACTCTGCCAAATATATGACCCTGAGGTACAGCTTGCTGAATTACCGTAACGGGAGTGCCTGAAGGTATCTGTCCTGGTACCACTGCATGCAGTGGAGACTGTTGTTGAATCACAGGTTGGTGGTGAAGCAATGTCTGAGAACTAACAACAGTAACAGACGGCTGTTGTCCTGTAGTGCTGTGGTTTTGATTAGAAGCTTGTGGTGCTCCTCCTACAGCAATAGTAACAGGAACTGCAGACTGCGGAACAGAGCTCTGTATTACTGTGGCCTTCACTACTTCACAGGATATTGGACCTTTATTTTGTATAACAGTCACTGGAGCATTTTGTTGCTGCTGTGTATGAATAGAAGGATTTTGTGGAATTCTAGAAACAGTCTGTGCCACAGTATGAACACCTTGAATTGGAAAAGACATCTGTGTTGCTGTCAAAGTTGAAGACTGGTTAATAGGGGTCCTCTGATAGTGATTTCCTACGCTTGGTAGCCCATGCGGGATTCCTGTTGAAATAAACACAGTAAAAGTTTGGAAGCAAAAGTCACTTCAAAACACATTAACATAACAAATTTTTTTAAATCCAAGGCTTGAATTTGTAAGTCTATATGAAGCAGTTTCTCTTCTCAACTATACTGCATCTGAGTTAACGATGCAGCAACAATGGCTTGTCTGCTGACTGGCAAGTTCACGGGTTACATGTCAAATACTAGAATGGCACGCAAGTACATACTGCAGCATTATTCCTAATGTTACTGAATAAAATCCATCAAAACATGTGGCCCTGACTTCCAGTGCTTTCAAACTATTTTCGAAAACTTTTGCCTTTTATTGTCATTTCAGAATCAATGCAACATATTTGATATTTAATTAATTTTAAGACCTGCTGGCGAAGGAGACGAAGACACATCAGGAATTGAATCAACCCGGACAACTGGGGTAGACGAAGTTGGTTGCTGCTGATAGTACATCTGAATGGGAAGTGGTATAGCTCGCCTTTTCACTCCTACCACATGTATATGTGCTTGACCAGTGTTACTTGGATCTTCTACTCTCTTCACTGTATGATTCGGAAAGACAGTTCTGCCAAACACAACATAAGTCTATGTTAATAAACACAGTAACTCAACCCTCTTACAGTGTTTTTGTTTTAAGTAACTGCTCTTGTGCACAGAGTAACTGCATTAATGCCTGCATCTTTGCAATACAGCAGGATCCTCTAATATCATCTGACTATTCATCATTAAGGACTAGCAGGTCTATCAGATGGTTGGCCAAGATCTCATACAAATTAAATGAAAACTACAATACATCCAAAAACTACTTTGGAAAGAATTAAGGACTATAAGCAGAGAAGGAACCCTATCAAAGATCCTGAATAGAGTGAAATAAAACTAAAACTCTGAACATTTGTTTCAATTAAAATTCCGAAATCGGAATTCAAACTCAACTCGGTGTTTTTCTCAAAGAAATCTAAAGCTACAGGTTAGTATTGAGCACATAGAACAGCTTCTTTATTGTTGCATGAATTTTTGTCTTACCGCAGACACTTATAAAATCCAGTTGATGTTAGGATCCCACCTCGAGCTAATTTACTACAGGTAGAGAGGTATTCAGAGTACATTTCTGCTCGAGAGACTGAACAATCAAGATTCACCTCAAAATGTGCATTCAACCTGAGGATGAAAAAACAAACTATGAAGCAAAATATAGAGAAAGTACTTCTAGAAGGGTTGTCTGTATCACAGAGACTTTTGAGATCTGATAATCTCATGGAAAATAGCATTTTAGTATATTGTCTTGTCAAATGTCTGTTGCACACTTTCTCCTTCTCACTGCTTATGATTCAAGACACGGGATCCCTAACACATGCAGTCAGTTCTATGTGCAACATCTTATTTACACGCATAATACGCAAAATAGTCTCTACATACGACTTTACTATATATTCAGAAACAAACCCAAAAAATTAATGCATTGTTTAGTGATGTCTCCTCCCCACAGCTCTTATTTCTTAATGATTCTACCTTAGTAAAAGATGGACTGAATGCTAGCTAATTCTTCATCGGAAATTTCTATCAGAAGTCAATGTTTGTATCAAAACCAAGGTTCTGTTAACTGATCTGCTAATGTAGTTTTACTTTAAAATACAAGTAAAACCAGGATAGAATAACAACCTAAACCCTGTCATACATATAGAGGTGGAAAGACAGGAGAGAGCGGAGGGAGACTCTAACAGAGTATGCACACGAACACACATTTTCTTTCCTGGAGTTCCACACTACACAGACATTAATAAAATCCTTGAACAACCTGTTCTGTCTAACTTTCAATTTCCAGGGAAAGTATTTTTATCTCCTACAGACTCTCCACAAGCACACAGACCATCCAACCCCCAACTAGGAAGCTGTGAGAGAAGGAAACATTTTCTATCAGTTTAATTTAATTTCTTTCAGGTTCCATTATTCCAATTCAGAGACATGGTAACGATTCATCCCCAGCAGCAAATGGAGGTAAGAAACAACTCTCACACAGTGCTCAAATACCAGTACCAGAATGTGGGCTCAGAGAGAACAAAAACATTTTTTAAATTGTCAGCATTTACTACATGGTGCTAACACTTTAGAAAACTACACTGAATTCTCCTTGGTAGAGGCCTACATTCCCAACATAACTAGATGCTCCAAAAGAAAGAAAGGAAATTATTACATTCTCTAAATTGTGTTCCCCCATAACCAATAAACGGTAAGTATAATGCCGTTCCTCCTGCAGCTGAGTTACAATTTTACTATTACAAAAATTGAGATCACACAGTATAACAGAAAGTCTAGGTATTAATTAAATTTGGCATATCAGACAAATGACTCTCTAGCTGGGTATGTCGTATTAGGCCGACACATTATCACTGGTACCAGCAAACTGAAGTACTCAGGAGTTACAACGGTGAAATAGGATCTGTGATTAGCACTTTACTGTCACATACACTTATCTTACAAGGACTTCTACTCAGGCTAAGCTGGCTAATAATATATCCAGGAAGGTCAGTTTAAATACCTTGTCTTTCTGCTGCTTCCACGAGATAGTAACTTTTCTAAATTCTACTCCTATGATTTACTCATTTTCTCATGTCTCTCAATAGGAAGCAACGACTGAAACATACCATGAAAATTTACATGAATGTTAGCCACTCCTCACTGAAAGAGGCTACTCCCCTGCTCTCAATTTACCTTTTTTTTTTTTTCTTCCTCCCCTTTTGGCAGCACAGTTAGTATTTGAGGAGAATTTTCAAGACTAGATGTTAATTTTGATTTTTCACTAGCTCATATCTACCCAAGACTAACCAAAAGAAATCCAAGTACAAAATAGTAGCGTTCAACACTGACCGCTGCAGAAGTGCACAGAATCAGAAACCAAGCAAACATTCCAAATCTTCCTGACATAACACTCCACGGTTTGCTTCAGTATTTTCTGTCATTTGATGGTATCACACAGTTGCAGCATGGTACCTACCCAAACTTAAAACAGTCAAAACTTCTATTTTACACTTTATAAAAAGCACAAAATTCTTGCCTACAACTTTACCACAGTCTAGTGCTCACTATAGACAATAGAGAGGAAGTGGCACCAGACGGTAATTTGTAATCTCATCAGAATCTAGGCAGGTGAAGGCAATTCATTTTACTATTGGGAGAATCTCCTACTCAATTAAAAAGGCAGCCTAGAAAACTAGCTTTGGCTAAAGACCAACCTGCATATTTCAACTCCAGGTATCCCTGTTTAAATGTCTAAATGTGAAATGTCTCAGTCTTTCAGCAGTGCACATTAATAATACTTTGCAGTGTGCAAACAGAAGCATGGGAACAACATCAGCTGACCATCAAGAATCTGGAACATCTGTCCCATACAATCAAAGCTTTGCTGGACATACAAGTAAAATAATAAACTAAATCATGACCTAAAGCACCAAGCTTTGACAAATTCTACCCACTTCATCCTGAAGGCCTTTGTCTGATCAGTAAGACAACAGATGAACACAGGAGTTGTGAAGCAGCAGAGCTGGAAGGGTCCATTAATAACAGACTAATACAAATATTTAGAATGTGAGTAGATCTATGTAAGTCAAATAGTTCAGAAAGGTCACCCTCAGTCCACACGAGAACCACGGGTGGAATATTTTTCTCTAAATATCTGATGATAACAGTATTAGCTGAAAGCATGAGAATTTGTATGGAAAAGGCTTTGATCTTCCTTAACTTGCTCGAGGTTCACAGTGATCACATATGAGTTTTGCAGGGCCTAGCTTCATAATTTGATAATTACGTCTACATTGGTGTAGTAATATAGCAACACATTGCCAGAAGAAAACACTCATGAAACAGATAATGCTGCTTGTCAATTTAAAAAATAAATAAAATCAAGATCAGCGTTAAAAATCAAATTAAATTCTACTCTAAGAGAGAAAACAACTAATTTCAAGTATCAACTGTCAAAGACTGAATATTCTGGTTGATTTTCTTCTTTCTCACTTCTTCAAAGCAATGACAGAATGGTTTTGCTTCATACTTTTCAGAAAAATAAGTCTAAGAGTAAACAGAAGCAAGATGGAAAATTCTGTGACAGATGAATACAGACATTTTTCTTTGTTTTTCTTCTTCATTAAAGTATTTGAATAGAACTAGACACTTACCACTGACACGCAAATTTCTCGCTGTCTATTTCTACTATTCCTGGTGGTGGAGCAACATGTGGTGCTGTCCTAGAGGCTGTGGAGAATGAAGGAAAGAAAAAAAACCTTGCTGAAACTATTTTTGTTCTCCTGAATGAAGCACTTTGTGACTTTCACTGGTACAGCTTCTCCTGTGTTCGTAAGCAAGGACGTATCACAAAGGTGTGCTAAGCAGACTACAGATCTGCACCACAATTTACCCGTGATGCAGGGCCCGCCAAGGCCAGAGCCGCCACTAAAGTGCAATCATGACCTAAGCACTTAGTGAACGACAGCTTCCAGATTCACGACCCACATTCTCAGTACTTTAGAGTATTTTTCCAGTTCCTAAGTGGAAGCAAACATGATGTGAAGAATTTTGTTGCAATGTCACATCCATTCCTTCTGTTCACTCTTCTTCATCCCGTTAGTCGCGTCCTTTTCCAGTCACTTCCACTGTGGTACCTGCACCCATTTGTCAAATAGTACCCTTAGACATGCAAGCCAGTATCTGTTGTAATGGTTCTTTCTCAGAATGAATAGCTACGTTCCATCTTGTGTGCGCTTGTGGTACACTGTGATGTGCTTTTATTAGAAAAGACAGAATTAGGTAGATGTGCTATTCCCCCTGACCAGCAACGGTTACCTGTGCCATCAACTTCCAAAGTGCCAGTATTTAATCCCAAAATAAAACTGCAAAAATTAATCATAGTGAAAATTTCATTTACAGTTAAGAAAACACTTTTCAAGCTTTAATCAACAGTTAAAATTTGGTTTACATTACAACAAGCTGTTTAGCAGCTTCAACAGAGGGATGATTCTCTGTGCGTGTATCTCTCATCTCTGCAATTCTGTAAAATACTATATGTTACTGGCCAATAATACTCTGTGTAAAATGAACCTCTAATTCTCTGCAAATTGTGGGAACAATCTAAAATGGATACTTTTTCTTTCCACTGAGCAAGTTAAAATAAGGAGTGTACATAACCTTGAGAAAATTTTCAGATTAGCAACTGAAAAATATTAAGATTCTTTTTAAAGCTTGTTTCACACCCGTTTTGGCTAACACAGCTTTGTATTTGCTTTGTGAACAAGTGTCTGAAAAAGATACCGTATGTTATGCATAATGTTATACTTATTCATGTAAATTAATCAGAAACCTACAGAAGACAAAAATCATACATGCTGTATAGGAAATTTTGTAGAGTCTGTTCTCTGGCAGTGGTACTAACCTGGGACACCTGTTGCATGGGCCTGTGAAGAACCATGATCCATTACTTGTGGTCTGACATCAGGTACTCCTTGCTGGCTAACACACTGATGTTCAATGAGTTTTACAGCAGTAAGTGCATCAGGTCCAAACATCTGGATGTCCATAGAAACCAGACATACTAATGTATCTAAAGTATTAAATGTAAAACCAACAATGACATTAGGACAAGACAAATGAATGCTGCTGGGACATACAGATTTATTTTAAAATTGCCATGTGTTGAAAGAAAACAAGCCTCTGCATGCTGCTGTAGTTTGTTTGTTTGTCTGTTTTTATTCAAAAGTTTTAGCTTTCCTAGTTACTAGCATCATCGATTCCTTGAGGACACAAAGAATAAATTTTATTAAAACTTTCTATTCTAATATCCATGCCTATGCTGCACACGTACACAAGCAAGTCATGTTTTTAACCACTGAACATGATATATTCTTAAGTCTTTTTTCCTACATAAGTGAGAGTAATAGATTTTGCTTCTCCCTTACCTATGCTCTTTTCTACTTTAGCAATCTTTGAGCAGGCCACTTCTCCCATTTCTGTGAGCATGTATAGCACCTCAAGTGCTGAAATTACAAGCAGCACATCTGGTAGTGTCAGATGACATATTATCTCTTTATAGGATTCTTGATCCACATATTCACAAATTAAGACACCATTATCTTCAGCCTTACAAAGATTTGCCAAGATTTCCATGCCTAAAAACAAATACAAAATATTTTTAAACAGCAATAATTACAATTCTAATACAACAACAAGAATAGCTAGAGATCTTACCTCTCATTTTTAAAAATCTATCCCTTGACATGAGGCATTTTGTAACAGTGTGAAACATTAGATGAGTAGTTTTGAAATCAACGGGATCCAAAAGAAGCTGATGAGAAAGAAAAACGATGAAAATATAACTAACACTAACCATACAGCGCTAACAGCTCTAATCCTTACATTTGCCTATCAAAATATAAGATTCACACATATAAATTACATTTGTGTTCACAAAAACTGAACCCTGTGAGCTTCTTACTGTAGCTAGTTATTTTATTCACACTTTCCAGTCCTCAGAACGAGGAAATAACTTTATTCCCAGGCAGTCAACAGTATACGCAAACATATTTTAATACCCAATAAAGAACAGAACTTGAGTAATGACAATCATTCCCTCCCAAATGTCATCACAATCATTCATCCTATTTCTGCTTCTCAGTCAGAGCTCTCACACAGTATAACATGTAACATTCTTGTCTTATTCGAGAGAAGCTGGATACATGGTAAATGAAAACGCCATCTTTTTTTCAATATTCAGCAGTGGACTGATACTGCAAGTCACATTCTCTGATACAACCCATTTCACTTGAATTTATCTGTTACATTTTAAAATATAACAAATATCTGAACCTATCTACCTGTAAAATCTGTATTAATTTATCTGCACAACGATATGACACGCTGAAATACTGGATTTTATTACATTCAAACCTCTCTGAAAAGTAAAGGATGCCTCACGTGGTGCAGGTGGTATACCCAGTGGCATATGACTAGCTTACTGGTGCCCACTACACACAGCATAAAACCCTCTACCACCCCATTTCTCAAACATACTATTCTTAAGTTATGACTAAAGGTTATAATCACAAAGTGAAGAAACCAGTGTACAATCTGAAGAATTTAACTACATTTCTTTCTTCTCTCTGGGAAACGGAACTGAAAAATTATGCTCTACGAATATCTTGTATCTCCCTATACAATCAGTCATCTTCACCTGATTCTGTTTTAGCAAACTGACACATAGTCTGTATTTTTGTTTTGGCTACAAGTTTTTGTTTCAAATTGCTATTCACAAGTTCAAAGAATAATTTATTTCCTGCTTCATCCAACAATCAAAGAAAAAAGTAATTAATTTAATTAACACTGAAGTAATGCTTTTATCAAATCGTATTTTAATTGTTCTGTTTTGAAGCACATTACCTCTGCTGCAATATTTCCCAGCGTGTCAAGCCCCAACTGCCGTAGAGAAATAAAGTGACTATGAGCAGAGAGTAGCAGGAACCGAAGACAAGTACGATTAGCTGCCAAAAGTTTAACATTTCCCTCTTCAAAAGAAAGATTACGTAAAATCACTGCGATCTGAAGTACCCGCTGCCCTTCAATATCATTAATGCCCAATTTGCGAGGTGGATGAAATAAGGATTCCCAGATCCATTCTTCCGATGGGATATCTACAAAGTTAACAAAAAAAAATTTTAGTCCTCCCTTTGCTATATTTACCAACATATACGTATTAAGATTAGTCAAGATGTCTCACCTTGAGATTTGCTTCTGTCAGAAATTAGATCACGAACTTCAATATCCTCAACAATATCCTTCCAAAACTGAAGAAAGAATTAAAAATACACTTAATTTCTAGGGGATGATATTTATTTAAATATTAATTGGTTTTATTTCTATTATGCTAGAATATTGAAAAAATATGAAAAAAAAAAAAAGAATTGTTCTTCAAAAATTTCCAACTACCTTGATTCATCCAATAGTAACTAAATTTTTCACTTACGGGATGATATGCAAGATGTTCAGTACTTTACATTTACATTAAGAAACTCTTCCCTTCAAGCACCAGAAGGATGCATTCATGATCAACCAACACTACCACAGAAGTACTTTGCTGAAGCACACACTGGAACTATATGGACAGTTTTCCACAAACAATTAGAAATACGGCAATTACAAGTGGGGGAAAAAGTACAGTTCATTCTCCTTCACCTCCTACAAAGAGTGAACTCCTAAAGCAGACGATGGTGACTCCCCTCAGTTTCAGCAGATCTTAGACTCCTACCAGAAGTACAACAGTCCGATTTCTATCTGGAGAGACTTGTTAAAGCTTCTGCTATGTTCCCACATCATCATAAAAACCAGTGAAAAGAGAGAAGCAACAACCATCATCACCAAAAATCTTTATAAATATAAGCAAACCCGAATGCTTCAGCAGACTGGAATTCAAATTACTTTACAAATATATAGCCCAATCTGCACATGGTTGTTATGTTGCTAGTCCTGTCGAAATTCAGGAATTAATCAAGGGATTAAGGTTTGCAAGCTAATAAAAACACATATTGTGATGTGTATTAATATAAAAATATATAATGCTATATACATTCTAATGGGTATATTAGAACAAAAATATAAACATTCCTTTGACTAATAAAAATTTATCCATTACTTTGATTCACTAATGAAAAACAGGTCCTTTTTTGGCTATGATCACAGAATAAAACCACAAATAAATCTGGATAAAAAGGGAAGGATGGGAAGTGCAACTAGCTGAACAGCAGGAGAAATTTTGCTATGCAAATGTAATTACTAAATTACAGCGTTCATACCAAGCTTGACACTACTGTTTTCTTGAAAAATACAATACTACAGATTTTCTAAATTGGAAGGAAAAGAATTTTATTTTCCACTGCAATGCTGCTAAATGACAATCAAGTGCTGTTTAGTAAAGAGGATTACTTGCACAGAAAGGATTATTACCTCATTTTAGCAAAGACAAGAACAGTCAGATAAAAATCTAACTTCTTGCAGTTTGTGACAAACAGATTTTTCTAATTAATACTGAAGCTACCATCAAGAGCCTCAGACAACCAAGCCAGGCAGATAAAATTTGCAGAATGTACTTCATTTTGAGCTGTGTTTACTTTTAGAGAAGGAGATATGTAAGGAAGAGGCTTCAGCCATTATTTTAAAAAGCACACAGAAAGATACTGTGTGGAAGTATACTACTCAGTACCCACATTCCTTTAGGATTTTTTCTTTTCAAAAAGCAATGAACACAGTAAGCCTTCACATTTCACTGCTACTTAAGAAAAAACCCAGAAGCTTTTAAAGACTAGTTGTTTAATCAGATAAGGATTTTTTTAAAAGTTAATATTGAACAGAGATACTTAAAAGTCTCCAGCTTCAACCTGAATCTCCTTGGAAGAGGTCGAACAATACACAATACAATGTTAAAAACAGCTGTTGCATGTTAAATGTTAAAACAGCATCATCACATTTTGCTACCTGAATCCTCCAATAATCCACTTTTCATCACTTAATACTTAAGTGTATAGTCCAAAACGAAACCTTTAAAAACCTCTGGCAATACTAAGTGATAAAGGAGCAAATTTCTCTATTTGGAAGGCAAATCATCCTGGACATGTTCTCAAAGGGACAGAAAATGAGGATTTAAGTTTTTTGTCCATGAAGACACTAGAGAAACTGCTAAAGATAAAGCCTCAAAATGCTACGGCTAAATATGAAGACAGGAATACATTGTTGGAAAACTGTACATCTCACTGAAAACTCACAGAATAAAAAGATACATGCTACTTGCTTCCACAATTGAGAAAGTCTCCCCTTCCTAAAGAAGCCGTCTCTCAAACAATGCTAGCTGTCAACTCAGAAGAGATTATCTTTCTCAGAAAGAACAGAACATGGGTCCTTTCTGTAACTTAAAATCAGAGACACACCAAGGCACCAGCTAAAGTTTATTTACATATAACTGTTATTCTTCAAGTTGTTTCATTATACAGTGATGCTGTGAGCGTAAGATGCTAACCACTTCAGCTAGAGAATTTTTGCCTCAAGATTACCCAGAGTATATGCACAAGCCCTGTTACCTACGTGAAGCACACCAGAATAATGTGCGTCCCCCACAGCCTCAGTTCCTCTGAGTCCTAGAGATCTGGAAAGGCTCTTAAAGCTCTAAGGAAGAGAATCTGCAGAGGAGGACACAAATATGCAGACAATACAACTTCAAAAACAATTAAAAAATCCCTTTTTTTTTCCTCTCGAGTGTTTATTTCTATATACAGAAGCACTGTGTGTGATAATGCTCAACAAGAACACAGATTTACCTGCAGAAGTGTCCCACAGTCTTTTGCTTGCTCAAAACTGTAGGCTTGCATTCCCAAAGCCAGCACGTGTCATGGGTGTTTCAGCAACCATGAAATGCCTACTGCAGTAGCAAAACCGGCTTCCTGTAAGCACTTTGCAGATTTTAAGATTACAAACATCCTGCAAAAGCTCCAGAGACATCACCACAGAACTCAGAAATATTCTGTATCCTCTATCCTCCATTCAACAAGCCAGTAACTTAAACAGCTTGTCAGTAAGTAATGTGTCCAGAAATCCAAGCAGCCAAGACACAAACTACTACACATGACATTTAATGTATCTATTTTAGAGATACGCTGCTAACTAGAGGGGTCAGGATTTCCCAGGACTTCAGCTGTTGACAAGCACGTTACAACAATGGACATACAGACAGAAGGCTGATATGCGTATATCGCTATACTGAGCTCCAAAACACCTGAAAGCTTTACCATAGATAGCTGAGGTGAGTTCTTAGCCAAGGAAAGAGGCATCTATCTCCATTCAGAAACTTGAACATCTTTCCATTTGATTCCAATAAGCTATCTTCTAGCAGGGACCATTAAATAGGAGAGTCAAAGATCTTCCTATAACTACTCTGTTCAGGGAACGACAAACAGCTTGAAGCAATACTCTTGTGCACCGCATGTACAGCCATGTAATGAATTTAAAAAGCGCAGTCAGCCTGGCCTATGACAATCAAAGTCTCAATCAAATTATCAGGCATAAAATCAAGTTGTCCAAACACTTTTAAAAATGCAAGGTTTTCTGACAGATGCTATGACAAACAGATTTCAGCTGACCGCCATATAAACAATAATGCAGAGTCAACAGTGAATATGAATTGTGCATCTTCACTCTGACAGAGGACTTCAATAAACCCAAAGAGGATTCCAGGACATTTAAGACCTCTTCAGAAAGAAAAAAAAAGTCCTTGATAAGACTTTCAGGAAGGTAAACTGTACTCTCCATTCCTTAACTAGAATGATGAAGCCTCTGTGATTCTGGTGAAATACAGATGTTTGCATGCGTCAAACAAATCTTCACACTGGAATCACATGTCCCGCCAGTAAATAAATGATCCAAACCCCCACCCAGTTCTTCTTCCAAAGCATAGGGTTACCTACAGTGATCTCCACCTTGTACTTCTGAATAGAGGTGTTCAGACTGTCTTAAGTTCAGAATGAGTCTGCAGCATCCATTCTCTTTCTTTACAAGGAAAGAGTTGGCCTGAAACACCACCTTTTTTGCATTTAAGCAGACGGGTTTGATTGCTCTCAGCCCGTTCACTGCCTAAGCAGGAAAGATCCCCAAAAAAGGATGGGGACGGGCAGAGAAGGACGAGGTGGAAAATAGACTTAAATAACCTACGTGCAATGTTTGCGACCTATCTGCTACAAGAGAACAAGGCGAAACATGACAAAGCTTTTGTTTGCCCAAGGGAAAGGCAAAAGTGGAAAAAGATGAGTTAAGTCAAGCTTTCTGGATGTTCCTTTGAAAAGTGTACTTACATCACAGAGGCAAGCAAAAAAAAAAAAAAAAAAAAAATCAATTTTGCATCACAGTCAGTTATTTGTTCCCTACTATAAACTATGGATAGCTGCAATCTGACACTATATATCAACAGAAATGAACCAGAAAGGATGAAAAAGTGAAGCTTTTTATCAACAGTTATTCCTATGTAATTTTAGATCATAACACCACACTGGTAACAGGAATATAAAGCTAAAACTTGGAAGCAAACAAACAATGCTTGACTACGTGACATCCAGATGTTAAGCGATACTGGACAAAGGTAAAGAACTTGGTTCATATGCACAATCAGTGGACAAGTTCCTTTGGAAAAAGGTGCACAGAATTCACTGGAAATCAGAGTAACCAAATTACTAAAAACAAAGGACATCTGAGTCCACAAATCATGACTATTTATTGTCCAAGAAAAACTGGACAATAGCAACTGGAGTCAAGTCAGCTTGACAGACCATGTGAGAGACAAGAAAGGTGGTGTTTGAAAAGCATTTCGGGCATTTAAATGCATAAGGATCTCTCTACACACTGAGAAAGATTAAAAGAATAAATGCACAGTAAAGAAAATTATTATTAAACTTATACAAAGAAGAAAGAGCTGGACAACAAAAAAAAACAACAATAAAAAAAGAAACAGAGAAGTAAAGCATTACGCAAAGCAATAAAGAAAGCACAAAAACTGCATAAGCATGAATTTTGGAACTCTACAGCTAGAAGAGACCTCAAGAAGTCCAAGAATGTGAAATCCAAATGCTTAAATTGAAGTAAACAGAAATGGATAGTGCATGAAGAAATGTAACGCATTTAATTCATATACTACATCAGATAGTGGGCAGCTGCTGGAGACATGAAAGAAACACCTGTAAAAAGAGCTATAAATCTGTCTTATTATAAGCATGCTATATAAGCAAGTCGCTCTTGAAAGACAAGCTATACTCATATGTCAACCTTGCTAACACGAGGAAATTTAAAGCAAAACAAAACAGTTAAAAGTGGGAAAGCTTCCAGAGTACATGAGAAAACACCTGAGCACAATGCCATCAGAGCTTGGGGATGGGAACAACAAAACAAAACAAGAAGAGATACAAGATGACTGGCTAAATGCCAGCTGTTCCGATCTTTAAGGAAGGACATGCAGTCATTCCAACTAACCGGAGATTTAAGCTTATTGACAACACCAGGAAAAATCAAGAGGGGAGAAAGCAACAAATTAACATAGCTATAAGGGACAACTGCAGGTTCACCTAAAATGATATCAAATTCCGACAATTAGTGGAACAGATTCACAGACTAGCAAAGACATGTGATTCAGTTTTGAGGGAAGCACTGTAGAAAGTGAGAAAATATGCACCGCTGCAGATGAGATAATGGAAATCACAAATTTTCCGAAGAGGTTTTTATAATGCAGTAAGTATTTGGGGAGGGTTGTTTAAAAAAAAAAAAAAGATAATTGATTCCCTCAAAGTTTAGTGTAAAGAAATATGTTGGTTTTCATCTTCACCTTCAAATGGAACAGCAGTGATGCTGGAGGACACAGCTAAATAGGCAAGCACTTTTGCTCGTGTATACGACATTACCAAACTAGTAGACTGTTCTGAAAAAATCGTGACACCGCACATGTAAAGTAGAAAGATTTTAAGTCAAAATTAGAGAACAGCAGAATATAAAAATCAGAGTATCGCTGCTGAAACCGTTGACAAATTCTTTATGATAAATTAATACAGAACTCAAGAGCTGTTTGAATACCAAACCATGAACAGTTACTGCGTAGATATTTAAGGGTGGGAAAAATACTAACAGTAATGCTGTACCACTCCTAGTGCACAAAGATATAGTAGAACGAAGAGAAAAATAATGAAGAAAAATATATGGCAGTCTTCTTTATTGAAAACTAATTTAAAAATACTAATATTATTAAGAGACTAAAAATTAAATCAAGCTTATTTCAAGCAAACACTAAAAACTTTCAGAAAACATTTTAGTATAAATACATAATTCTAAAATTACACCCATTGTCTGTATAAAGACACTGAAATACAAAAACTATACAGCTCTAAAATCCAAAGTTCATGTTCACCTATTTCAGTAAGTAGGAGGAGGAGCTTGGAAAAAAGTTAGTAAGAATAGCTATATAGATAAAATGTCAAATATTCTGAACATATCTCAGACTTCATTTGCTTTATTGCATTTGAAAAGCTATTTCCAGCTAACAAAGACTAGGTCAGTTTTTTAATTTGGGGGGGTAGGCGGTGGGCGCATAAAACTGACATACCAACACTGAAACTGACGTTCAGTTGCCAAGAATCCAAGTTTATGACTTCTCTGTGAATCCTGAATTTAACCCTGAGAATGGTTTCCAGAACAGCTTCAATGTTTCTAGCATTTCTCAAGCCAGCCCCACTCCCTCAACCCCAAAAGTCCAATACACAAAACATCCACTACCATCTGAGGGTAACAGCTACAAAATGAAGAAAATTTCTATCAATTCAATTCCTACTAGTTTTCATGTGTTTAAGAAATTGCTTTCCCCACCCTTCTTTCTATGAATCTTTAACAATCATGTGTTCATGCCATCACTATACTCATTCATAACTCTGCATTTTTCCTTTCACACTTAAAAACTCTTTTCCATTTCCTTCTTCACACAAATTTCTAGTCTGCTGCCATTATAGTAGAGAAACAAACTGGAACAATAACCTTACAAAATTAAGACACAAACAACTGGCAGCAAAATAAAAAAATACTGAACAAACGAATAAAGAAGAATTTTTAAAAAGATAAAGTGAACAGTGAAAGGAGGGACACACAGTCAATAGCCAACCTATTAATCTTAAAGCTGTAAAAGCAAATTTAAACACAGATACACAATCTCTACCCTGCCAACCAAATATCTCTCTTCTATGTCATGAAGCTCCCGTAATGCTTTCCCTGATTTCTGTTTAGACACAGTCACAACTGCAATACAAAATAAATCACTTCCAGTAGTAGGGTCACAAAATACTTGAAGTACAATGTCCTGAAAAATCTGGATTCCTGGCATGAGAGATATTTTTAGATCTGGTGTTAGATTCTGACATGCCTTCAGCAGTATTTCACTACAGAGCGGTACTATACAGTGGTACAAAAATAGATCTTGGAGAGCATCCAAGTTTCTTACTAGTAAACCTTATTGCAGTGGTTCTACTTAACACTTTGTTAAAAAACACTTATCAGAACCATCTGTCCTTATCTATCACAATTACTAAATTTATATAATTAATGAACATATAATAAATTAGAATTCTGTGTCATTTTAAATGTTTACAGATCTAGACGTGGCGCTTGTTGCTGCTCTTAGATCAGCAACAGTCTGTGACAGTTTAGGGTGAAGTCAACACAGAAGTGCTAAGTGCTTTTAAAAAAAAAAAACAAAAAAACAAACCAAACCAAAACACAACCTACAGTACTTCCGGACATATTTTTTCAATGGAAAAAGAAAAGAAAAACTATGAACCTTTTTTTTTTTCCCCCCCACACACTTACCGTCAGCACATTTGAACCACATTTTCAAGTCTGTATACCAATAAATATGACAGCTTACGGTTTTTGTTCTTAACTTTACCTAGGAAATTTTGACTACGGAATCTATTCACTAATATTTCAGCAATATTTATCCTTTAACTAACACTACTATGGTTCAACTTTTCCCAAAATTCAGTTATATAAAAATAAAACAAAAGACAAATGGGAAAAAACTCCTAACAAATATTTCTCTATAATACTGGTAAAACATTTCAGTATATGAGACGATTAAGAAATTGAGCAGAAACTTGGCTATGAGTTCGTAAGGAACTCAGCAGCTTATCTCTTCACATTTTTACTTAATAAAAGGTATATGTTATCAAAATTTATTTTCATCTAACTTTCTTCTATTTTAGCCACATAAATCATCGCCTCTGAATTTAAGGAAATTGTGTATCATAGCAAATATGCTGAAATGTCAAATTGCTTTCAGCTCTAATGTATTTAATGCTCTCATTCACCCCAAAATGCTCACCTAGAATAAAGAGGAAGCATTTATACAAAGAAACTTTATAGTTATATTTTTACCTCATTTCATTACTTATACAGTAGACCATGCCCTCTAGTGGAAAGATAAAAAAGCCTTATGCAAAAATAGTTTAACTGAAACAAACTTGCAACATTGCTAACTTATTTACATTTGTCCTATGCTTCTTATGTTATGGACTTAAGTTTTCATAATCCAGAATATTTCTTTACAGATCGTGGCAGTTTTTAAATAAAACATCAGTGTTCTCTGTTGTTAAATATGTTGGCTGGTTTTACTTAGGAATTCCTCACACGTATTAGCTTTCTTATAAAAAGAAACATGGAACCTCTTTATTAATTTGCCTGCACCTACTTTTTCGTAATACATTCCTTCCTGCTTATCCAAACGTTTTATGACATCTATGATTTAGTGTGCTATTATATTTAAATCAAAGGAATAAAGTTGAGAGTAATTCTAAAGACATATGCTAGTATATCTTACAGTTTCCTATCTTTTTAAAGGATTTGATACCCGCCATATGCAGTTCAAAATTATTTTAATAACTTTTAAATTACCTTAACAAAATCTCTATCAGTTTTCTCCTTCCATTCTTCTCCAAATACAGCAGAAAATGATCCTAAAGCTTTAAGCACAAAAGGTAGAATTTAGTAAAATAAAAAAAGAACATTTTTGACTTTTTACTAATCCATAAACTAAATAAAGATTCAACAACACTACAGACTCTTCCAGTGCTTCCTTTTCACAAAAAAAAAATCCTGCATAAACCAACTGAAATTTCTATAACCATTTAATTAACTGCTACTGCAGTTTTATAGTTTAAATTGAGAATAAGCAGCGCATAAAGAATGGACTAGTTTCTGAACCCTTTAAAAAACACATGGGAAACTTTTCCATAGCTCTTTTCCAGGGGTCAGGACGACTGCTCAATTTTCAACCTTACATCAACAACTGTTTTCCATGTGCACTGTGTATGCCATAAACACTCGTTGGTAATCAAACAAATTCCCACTAATATTTTTTTAGGAAACATAACAGTAGCAGGGAGGTTTTGACAGCACTCAAATCAAACTCTATATTTAACCAGGAAGCGTAACTGATGTTCTTGGGTGTTTGGTGGAGCCACTACCACACGTTTTCTAATCATCACTCCTTGAAAGCAGCAAAAGACTCAGTCAATCTGACTCAAAGACTCAGTCAATCCAAAAATAAACTCCGTCTTGCAGTAGTTCTGTAATGAACTAATAACTTGCTTAAGTTATACTTGAACATTTTGGTTCATAATGTTTTATTGGTTTGAGCAAAATGCTACAAATCTCAATACCAAGACCACATCAGCTTTCAACTCACAGAATCCAAACCAAGGCTTATGCAGCACTCCAAACTGGAGACACTATATACCCCGAAACCCCTGGGGCTGCTCTATCACCTGTCATCTCAAACTTTATGCGGGTAAAAAAAAAAAAAAAAAAAAGCTGAAGACATTTTCTTGTTACTTAGAAACACTGCATTATAAATACCAACAATAATAAAACCTTAATTATAGACAAGGCAAATCTAAAGCCCACATTAAAGTTAATCAGCTATCGTTTATTTACACCTGGAATTATTGTGACAGGATTTTCATACTAGCTGAATTTGCTAATTACAGATTCCATTTAGTCACCAAATCTGACAGATTTACCTTCAATTATTTATAATACAAAAGCAAGTAAGTACTTTGAATCAAACTTTTACGCTTCGAAAATAAGCAAACACACAGCTCCCTTCTTTCCCCAGTTTGCCCCAACTAGTCCTCCTAATGCCACTAGAACACCCCATGGATTTATCCAGAAGACGTAATCAGGCAAGATAAAAATGAATTTTTCCCCACAGAATGAAAACAGCAAGCCCATTACATGCTCATCATTCCTCTCGGCTTTACGTCAAATATTTTTCAATATGAGAAATACTCACACAGACCAGCTATGGAACAAGCATGTGGCTCAGATGCCAAGTTGAGAACTTGAGAAAACACTGTCTACCTTTGCAATATCCAAAAAGAGTTATGAAATAGCAACACATAACTTGATCAATTTATTTGTAATTCCAAAGTCCTTAGCAGCTCCATCAAACGAATGGGGGAGTGGTGGTATACTCAAAAATCTAGACAGCAAGCATCCTGGAATCACTACTATGCAGGACTAAGTTTCACTTCAGCTTCCTTTCAAATAGTTTTCTTTGAAAGTTCTTGTGACTGGGCTAGATTCAGACACTAAATGACCAAGATCTAAGCATATCTGAAGGGCACGGATACAAACAAAAAATTTAAAAGAGAAGCTGGAGAACACTGATGCAATATTGGGCAGACGAAGCTACAAACCATTATGGAAAAATGCTAATGATTTAAAACCAAAACAAACCAACACCAAACAGTATAGAATGTCTAAGACTGATTCTTCCCCAGAATTCTAAAACAGAATCTCTGACATAACATACTATGTTTGTGCTTACACATGCAAAGTAAATTTATACTCGAACAGATTATTATCTTCTGTACTAGCAGATTCAAATAGACTTAGCTGAAAAAGCTCATTTGAGCAATTTCTTACGGTGGTAATTTCTGAAATTCAGTATTAAAAAAAAATCAGTACATAAAATCAGTAAATACTTCCTCCTCACCATCATGAGACAAAAGCTATGCTGTTATGATTTTAGGATGGTTTGGGTTAACTTATTTTTTTCCCCTCTCCTTGACAAAAAGACAAACAAGCAATTAACAAGGAACAATTTGGCATGGAGGTCAGACTGAACAATTCAGAAGAATTTACTTCACATACTGAACTATTTTGATGGAATAGACTCTCTTTTAAAATTTATGTGCTAATACATTAAGTAAATATGAAACTCAGATTAAGATTTATACCCCTTGAGTTTTGTATTCTGAGTTTCACCACAGTTGAATGTGTAGTGAAGTATCAGGATAAAAATCTTAGTGGGTCATTGTTTTCAAACTGCCTCTTCTTAATTTTTAAATTTGTGACTGCTACTCGAAGAGAAGTATGAAAAGTCAGCATGGTCCTATGAATTCAGAAGAAAACAGTAATATACTACAAGCAGATGGAAATCCAATGCTGCAAATTTGAGCATCCTGAACAATTAAACACTATCACTGAAAAACTAATTCTTACATTTCACTAAACTGTTAAATAACACTGTTTTAAATCGCCTAACTTAAAAGGTACTTGTAACGTCTGATAAAAACCTGTAACTGTGGACAAGGTAAAAAGAAAAATGAGATATATTACAGTGCAATAAATTATAAACATTTTAATTATCAAGGGCTGTGAAAGATGTTACAACAGGTATTGACGCCTTCTGTTGCAAAAATGTTATATACTTACTGTCATCAAACACCCCAGCATTTGCAAGCAGTAAAGTGATGATTTTAGGGTCCTTTTCAAGCTGCATAACATGCTTGCTTTCATTTGAAAGAAGAGTACATACATTAATTGCAAAGTCCACTTCATTTGGGAGTCCAGATAACAGTGAAAGCACCAATTTATTATAGTCATTTGGTGAGTTTAAGTCCATAGACAGCCCATAGCTTTGACGAAGGTAATCTAAATAAGAAAAAAAAAAACACCAAAAAAATCACATTTTTACAGCTACATGAATTATTATTCAGATGATACATTAAGCAGTATTGTTATGAATGTGAAGTATTTTTTAAGTGTATTAATAAGGTATTGAGGGTTTTAACAAGTTTTTACAGTATTCAGTTTATTTTTTTCCTTTTTTTCCATCAGACTTTGGCCAAAATGCTGAACACCTTCTACTTAGCTGTTTACCTTTCTACTTAGATACTAAGTCCTTCATCATCTCCAGAATGCGATACTGCAGTATGTTGCCCCAAAGAAAAGCTTTGAAAACACAAACTTTAATTAAGGCAGAACAGAATTGTAATACAATTTGAAGTCACTTTCAACACAACGAATTACGCATCCATTCCACAGAGTCCACCAGCTTCTGATTTGTTTATCGATTCAAGATTGATACTTTGATCTCTAAATTACGATGGTGTTGATTCTGGCTCCTTACACATGTGCTTTATTCCTCAGGTTTCACAGCTTAATTAATTGTATGCTCAATTCAGGTATTTGGCTCTGAAGAAATGACCGATATGACAGAAACACAATCTGTGAATTTTCCAGGTACAGTTTTTCAAGACAAGTAACTATTCAGCCCTGCTAATTAGGAAGAGGAACATTTGTAAAGAAGAGAAATAGCTTATGGATTTTCATATTTATTTTGTTTTGGTTCACATTAGAAAGGTTTTTGAGGGTATTAAATTAATAATTTGAGTGACCAACAGATTAGATTGTTTTAATAATATTGCAAATTGATCTACACACTATTTTCGTAGCCTTTCCAAAAATATATATATTTAAAAAAAAGCACTTTTATTCCTCAAAAATTTACCTGACACACTGTGTTGCTGGTAGTTATAGGAAGTTGGAATTGCACCAATAGGAAGTTGTGGCTTTGGATTGCCTGGCTGTACCTCATCATCCTCCTCCCCAAAATGATGGACTTTTTCATACTTTTCTAGATAACTGGAATAAAAAACAAAACAAAACAAAACAAAATGTTTTGAATATACATAGTACAACTAAATCCTTCGGCCCCCAAGAGCTGAACTGCCAAAGGAAACAAACTGTACAAACAAGGAGATTTACTGGAAACGAAGTCAAAGTGGTGCAAAACATAGAACATGAGTCAAGAGTGACAATAAGCAATACAGAAAATGCAGATATGTGGAATTATGGATTTAGATACTAAATTCCTTCACATTTCTCCACAACAATCTCTAGCTAAATTGCAACCCATTGAGCCTTTTTGTGACTAAGTCCATTTTTCCTAAATCAGCTTTAGCTACCCAAGAGAACTCTGCAGGTGGAAGCATCATAAAAACTACTTTGCGCAGGTTATCAATACACATACTGAGGTCAAGTCCGGAAAAATACTTACTACTTTTTGCCTGGCCTAAAGAGAATCAGTATACCAAGTCCTAACAATTACGCAAGAGTGAGAGAACTCAGGGATATCGGGAGCAACAATTCAGGATCAGAATTAGCTGCAGCTAATGACTACAGAAAATCCCTCCGAACCCCTTAAGAAAAAAAATGCTGATATACTCAACGCAGAATGGACTACAAGCAGAGAAGTTATATATACACCAAAAGTAAACAGTCGATCAGCTTGGTAAATTAAATTACCTCAATCAACAGTTAATTCAGATTAAAAACTCACTTTCAGAACCTTCTACACTCCAATATATAAAGTCAAGTTGAAAGGCCCACTATAGCCTTAACTTCACACCAATACGTAGCTGCAAAACCATTCATGAAATTACATCAAGATCACAAAACTGCCTACATTTACAAACTTTCATTGTTGTGCTGAAAACTGACAATATCAATACAATTAAGTAATTATAAAAATATTGTATAATCAGGAAATAATTTAAAACATTTATCTTCCTCATGCTAAAAATAAATAATATAGGAGAAAACCCCAAGGTTTTGGTATAATTTTTGTCAGTAGACACTGAAGTCATTAAGTGAATCAGAAAGATTTTAAGAAAACAGTATTCTCATTGACCCCTGGGGAATATTTCACATGCATTAAATTAGTAATTATTTCATTAAGTGAGGTATCAGTGACATAACCATATCTTTAAAATGTTAGCAAATACATTTTTTGTTAAGAAAATGGTACATTCCAGAAGAAAGGAAAAAATTACAGAGTTAATAAGGTATATATCATGCTCTACTGTATCACATGCAGCTGTGATTTGTGTCTGACTAGTGTTTAGGATATTCAAAGTACTATATATGTCACTGTTATGTGAACCACTGCTACAGTGCCCTCCTTATTCTCCAGACTCTTGAGTTGAGACGGCAAAAAAATCTTCCCTGCACTAGCATTTGCTTTTAGAGATTTTAACAGACTAAAAATTACATTTAAATATGGTTGGGGTTTATTTTAAATTAAAAATCCTCGTTTATATAAATTAGTTTCCAATTTAGAATCTACAAAAAAGTAAAATCCTACAAAATCGTTTGTAACTTTTTAAAACTCATAGCTCACTCTCCTACCCACAGGTTTTTAGATCTAAATCCTAATTTTTCTCTTCCACTACACTTTCCTTATCCTTTTATCCCACTACTTTCCTTTACCTTACATCTTATATCCAAAGATTAAACCCAAATATCATACATAGCTTCTATAAGGCAAAAGGTGATTCTCAGCATATGAGAAAAGACTACTTCAAGGGGGAAAATAAAATCATGCACCTCCCTTCTAAAGATTTTAATTTTTGTTGTATTAAACATAACTGTTTTATTATTTCACTGCCTTTCTTGCATTTTACCAGAGAAGTAATACCATAGCTTTATTCTGCTCTATTATCTGTTTTCAGCTATTGCAGCTTTTATTTAAAAAAAAACCCAAAAAAACTCATTTCCTTCCAATGTCAAAGAATTGTTAAGCACTCCACAAATGAACATTAAATCACTGAATATGGCAATCACACACACACACAAATATTAGATGTGACAATTTCCATTTTCCATATCATCATTTATTTGAGAACTTCTTAAACATTTTAGGATAACTTTAAACAAAAAATAACACAAGTAGGGTTTTTCAGTGTGTGTGTGTGTGTGTGTGTGTGTGTGTGTGTGTGTATACACACACTGGAGAGCATGTTAGAGCCCAATTCAGAACCATGCTCAAGCTTTGTGTGGGAGATTAATATTAAATATAGTATGGGATTAAGCAATTTAAAAGTAGAGGAGAGAGAAATATACATACTGTGGAATACACAGATAAAAAGATTTTTAAAAGCATGAAGCTATAGTAGCATAGCTAAACATTGAAGTGTACAGTCAAAAAATGAATGCCTGAATAATGCACCATGCAATCTTATGTGTCCCATGACTCCATGCATTCTAAAGCATACCTGCACTGGTTTCTCAAAATAACTGTGTAGATACCCTAACAGCTACAAAACCAAGGTTTACTGGAAGAAAACACCCATCTCTGATTGTGAAAGCTAGAAATCCATGGGTTTAAATATTCTATAAAGTATTTTAGTCTTCCAGTGACAGAAGCATTTCTTTAAGGCTCATTGTTCTAAACTATGTACACCTATGTACCGACCAGCATCGCTCCCTATTCTGACAATTCTGAATGCAGAAAATATTGCAGTGGCATGAACTGAAAAAAATACCAGTGACTTACGTATTCTGATAGTCTAAATTCCCACCTGTATGCATTAGTGATTGGTATTTAAAAATAAACTTAACAGTGGCTTCTAAAATCTTGAGAAAAAACACAGTTGTGCAAGATCCTGAACTATGTGCAAGTCTAACAGCATGAAGGACCCCAGAATTTCTAACTCATCCTGGTCCAATATGAACCACGGGAACAATTAAAATACTTTCAGTTAAACACTGCTCATTGCAAAGGTCCATCTCCTATCTGCTACCAGCATTTGTTTGTTTTCTTTCAAACAGTTCAGTAAAACACTGAATCTGTCATCATCCCTGTCATCATGGTTTGAATGAGTTTCTACAGTAACTGATGTGACCACTGTTGAAAAGATGATTTCACAAAACTAGTCTAACTTCTGATACCAAGTGAAAAGGAAACCTAAAACTCTATGATCTTTCCTACGTACGCATACGCTTTGCTTTTTACTCCTGTGAGATCATCAAAAGCTGCTGAAATTGAGGAAAAGGCATGTTGAGGAAAAGTTACGGCCTTCACAAAGTCTTGAATCAGATTAATCAAACCTATTAATAAATCAAATCTAGTCTAGATAAATGTGTGTTTATGATCACAACCTAAAGGACTAGGTGAGAGACAGCTTGACCTTCCCTCCTTCTAACCATGCAGTCTCTCACTCTTCAGGGAGCTCATTTAGCAAACATTCTACGTTGGCTTTTCACTAATTTTTCAAACTTAATAGTGGTAAGATGAATACTAGAGCTGATGCAGGGGAAACAGCAGGTGTACACAGCTGAGGACGGCAAGAAGATGATGTGCATATACCATTGCCACACTGGCAGAAGCTACACTGCTTTAGCTTGGCTAATGGGACTTTAGAAGTGCTGTGGCTAGATCTAATTTCCTCATATTTGTTGGTTTGAGTCAAAGCTTAAGCTTAGCATAAACCACTTTCATTACTGAATATAAGATTTCACAAGAATATTTAATAAGATGAAGTAAAAATCCCTACACAGAAACGCATACAGTACTCAAAATACCATTTGCAAATCTACTACCATCTTTTTCTGGACTTGTCCGTTCTACAAGAATGAATAGCCATTTAAGCATTTTAAAAAAAAAAAAAAGCGCCTTATGTATCACAAAATAATCCGTGTTCTTCCATATTGCAAAATACAAATACTGAACCTTATGCTTTTTATTAAAACCATGTCCCAGCAGAGCTGAACAGTATGAATACCCGAGATGTGCTCCTTTGTTAATACCTACTTTATTAAAATGTGTAAAAACAGTTCTGCCAAACACAGAAACTCTGAAATTTCAAAATCTACTTTCCTTCTTCCCTCAGTGAATTACACTATTTCCCAGTCGGTTTGACTAAGAAATTTAGGGGAGGCAGAAAAATCTTGTGTAAATTAAAAGATCTTTACAAACTAAAATGGTTGTAATTTTTTTCAGTGTTGACAACTCTCACAGAGTTTTCACAAATGCCTTATTAAGTATTTCATAGAAAACCAGGATTCAAATCAACCTGAAGTGATGATCTAATTTTTCCCTATGCCAAAATAAGTACCAACTTTCCTAAATTCTCAGCCGTTTTTGTTGTTATTCAATTTACCAAAGTTCCACCTCTTCAAAGAACACTCCCTCTTTCTCCTATCTCATCCCAAACTAATCAAGTTTGCTGAGGAAAGTAAAATGACATTTAAAAGCCCCCAACAACCTCAAAGCACCAGTTACAAAGACTAAAAAAAAAAAAAAACCACCAAACCCACATGACAGATAGAAAGACTGCCTCCACCTCTAACACGTACACTTATTCCTTTTAAGACACTGCTAATTCAGCAGGAGGACAGTTCACTACCACTGAATCCATTGAGTTCAACAGCACTGTATTAACAAATTTCATCCATAATAATCAGACTGTAACAGACTGCTTGAGTATGATTCCTTTATGCTACATAAGTACTGACTGTTCACAGACGGCCATACAGACCTCGATCCTCCAAACCTTCCTTTTGTTTCCTGCAGAGAGAATGCACGACCTGGAATTTTAGTGTAGAGAAGGAGCTTTGTAAATTAGCTTGTAAATGAGCTTTACTAGTCTTAAATTCTAATCTTACCAGTCTGGCATACAGCTACTACGCAAACAGCAGAACAGTTATTATAAAGACAGGCCTTGCTCTAACGATACAAGAAATTTAAGAATAATAAATGGAGTTTTTTATTACTGAAAAAGTTGTGCAAAAGCTCATAAATTATAATCAGATAGTTACAAAAGGCTAACCTCATGTTTCAAAACAACTTAGATCTGTAGCTATAGACTAGAAACACATACTTTGATCACAGAAAAAGGTTTTAGGAATTCAGAATGCTTCCTTAATTTAGCAAACGCAGAATACATCAACAACACAGGTCTCAATCTTCCAATCTTCTCTTTTAATTTCAACGCCAACTGAACTATTAGCTACATCTTTCTCTATCAGGGTCTAATATGTAAAAAAAAAAAAAAAAAACCAAACAACCAAAACCTAAAGCAACTAACTGAATGAAGGACCAGAACAAAACTACTAATGAAACAAGCAGTGTTTATAAAAGTTTCAAAGATGTCCAAGGAAAAAAAATAAGTACTATGTGGAAGCCTCGGTGAGCACAGAGTACTGAGGAAAACTGCCTCCTGTACATACACTGAAAGGTGCTCCACACTGTTAGCATGGCATCTTGAACTGGTGTTAGCCCAGTGCACACAAGCCAAAATACTGAAGAAACGGAAATGCAATGAAATCCAGCAGCAATTTACAGCCACTCACAGAATCACAGCATGGCAGGGGTTGGAAGGCACCTCTGGAGATCATCTAGTCCAACCCCCACCTGCTAAAGCAGGTTCACCAAGAGTAGGTCACACAGAAACGTGTCCAGGTGGGTTTTGAGTATCTCCAGAGTAGGAGACTCCACAACCCCCCTGGGCAGCCTGTTCCAGTGCTCTGTCACTCATAATGGAAAAAAGTTTTTCCTCATGTTGAGGCAGAACTTCCTGTGCTCCAGTCTGTGCCCGTTGCCCCTTGTCCTGTTGCTGGGCACCACTGAGAAGAGCCTGGCCCCATCCTCTTGACACCTGCCCTTTAGATATTTATAAGCATTGATAAGATCCCCTCTCAGTCTTCTCTTCTGCAGGCTAAACAGACCCAGGTCTCTCAGCCTTTCCTCGTAGGAGAGATGCTCCAGTCCCCTCACCATCTTCACAGCCCTCTGCAGGACTCTCTCCAGTAGTTCCCTGTCCCTCTTTAACTGGGGGGCCCAGAACTAGACCACTATTCTAGATGGGGTCTCAGCAGGGCAGAGTAGAGGGGGAGGAGAACTTCTCTCGACCTCCTGACCACCCCCCTTCTAATACACCCCAGGACGCCACTGGCCTTCTTGGCCACGAGGGCACATGGCTGGCTCATGGTCATCCTGCTGTCCACCAGGACCCACAGGTCCCTTTCGCCTACACTACTCTCTAACAGCTCAGTCCGCAACCTATACTGGTACATGAAGTTGTTCTTTCCCAGATGCAAGACTCTGCACTTGCCCTTGCTGTATTTCATTACATTTCTCCCCACCCAGCTCTCCAGCCTGTCCAGGTCTCTCTGAATGGCAGCACAGCCTTCTGGTGTGTCAGCCACTCCTCCCAGATTAGCATCATCAGCAAACTTCCTGAGGGTACTTGCTCCTTTCAGCTTGGATCACACCTCTATTCCGAGAGGCTTAATTTAAAAACAAACAAACAAACAAACCAAACCAAAAAGAAAAACCATTAAACACATACCCTCCCCAAAAAACCCAAATGCAACCCAACAACACCCTACACACACCCTCAAAACACCACCACACACACACACACATCTGGTGAATAGCTACAACTACAGGATATGCAAAGTACTGAAATATGAGAAAATGCACGGGCAACCAGAGACATGTGAAGGCTGCCTACTTTTTGAAGGGCAAGTGATTTCAATGCTTTATGAAAACTTGGTTCCTTCAAGGATCCCTTGAGTTGGAAATCAAAAGATAATATCCCTTTGAAAATCAAATTCACATATTACACATTTCTGTTCCTGTGACAGAACTTCAATAAGTCATTTTGTTTCAGGTCCATGTGAAAATAAGGTCTGTGAAAATGGCTAATATTTTTGTCCATTTAAAATACTTATTTAAGAAACAACACAGGTTTTATTCAGTCAAGTTAGTTTCAGGCTTGTTTTCAGACATTTGGGAAAAAATACTAGTAAAAGGAAGTCCACACTAGATACAGCTAGTGGCATGCCAAGTTTACTATCAACACTAGCCCTGAATGGGCTTACAGTATACTGCAAGGTCTCAAGCTAGGGTCTGGGGGACATTTCTGGTACTTTCTGAATCTGCTTCTCACAAAAGCAGATAATTTGAATAAAAAAGCATCCAGAGTTTTAGATTATGATGGTCTCCAACTGAAAATTTAGACTACACCACATACTCTCTTAATACTTGTCAACCTATTTTATGTTTTAGTTTAAAACACTTGGCTTATTTGGGTATTTTGGCTCCCTATACCAGGACACAGTAGATTTGCCAAATACACATTAAGCCAGCGCCTGGCAAAACAGCATCAACCATCACAGTCCAACTACCAATGCCTTATCTTTGTATTTGGCTGAAGGGCAAGCAGGTACCATTCCTACTAGAGCTCTCCAGCTGATCTTTCTTGGAACTTTCTGGCACTGTTATTAGCAGGGAACTGACAACAGGAACTTATACAATTCTGTTAGCTTGAACAACTTTGTTATGTAGCAAGACAAATATGCTCTTCCTGCTTATTCTCCTGCATCCCCTCTCCCTATTTGCAATCCTACCACCACCACCACCCTAGATAATCATGCGACAAAATCCTTACTGTAATAAGGACTTCACACTACTCCATATTCCAGTTTGTCACCCTAAGGGAGAATCGTTGCTATTGTCTCTCTTTGCCCCTAATTTGACACGCTTCTTCCCCTGATCTGAAAGAGTAAGGAACTCCACAGTGGCAATGCTACACCAACTAGAAAATTTTCAGAACAGGGTTCCATGCTTGGGTGAAACAATGAAAGTAACTAAAATATTGGAGGCAGCAGGGGATAAAAATTTAAAAGCTACCTACTATTGTAAGACTTCGATCTTAAAAACCCAAATACCTCTCAGGCTTCCAATAGCATTCCTCCCTAATACATGCAGCACATTGGTACTTGCACTCACGTGTGGTTCACTCAGTTGTACATCTAACTTTTTTACATGGGAGAACTCGTGAACTTGTGGTGCCAAACAAAAGCTGCAACCTTTTGAAAAAGCTAACATCGTTACCAGACAACCCACTGTAGTCCTATAGCATGACTCTATGCCTGTTACAGTTACTTGAAAGCGTAATAGCAGGCAGCATTTTAATCACAGAGAAGGCTATTTCTCAGCAGGGTCAAACCACTTATGCTCCACACAGTAGAGACTGGTGCCACGCTCTGGAATAAAACTCCTGCTTAGAGCTTAACGAAGCTGCTGCTGCTGCTGCTGCCCCAAGTAATATCTTAAAAAAACCCTGTCCCAAGAGTTACCCTAACTAGTACCTGGAAATGCCAAACAACAACCTGCTTCAAAGCTCTGCTCAAACTTTCAGCGTACACCAACAAGCTACCTCAAACTCGATTTTGTATCTGAGTGTTTCACCAGTGTCATCAGCAATCTTTTCGGGGCTTTTTTCCTTGGCCCCGAGGGCACCATGAGATCCAATTCAACAGTTACATCCAGTTATTGTCAGAACCGATGCTTGCACCTGAATCCTTCAAAACAATGTTTGTCTGTTTTCCATCTTCACGTTGTCTAACTCAGAAACTGAGTATCTCACCTGCACCCAGTGAAACACGCCACAGGTGATTGTCAGCAGCATTCGGTTCATTTCTGGCTTACTGTGACCGCCTAGTAAGACAAGCTGACAAATGAAGACTCTTACACTGTACCTGGCCAGGTTGCCAGATAAGTACGAAACTCTAACAGTTGTGCTTTTCAAACATCTGGCCGGGTGCTCCACTATGCGGCCGCAGAATACTGTCCTCCAGCCTAGGCAGGCCTGCTCTGGAGCCAGCTCCCGTGCAGCCCCACTTGACCACACGCAACGTACCAGGGACTCCACCAGTCCAGCCTCCACCCTGACCGCATTCTGTCACTCATAAGGAGAACTGTGAGCAAACTCTGAAGGCCCCGTGCAGATTAGAATTAGTCCAAGACCTTTATACAGATCCACATACAAAATACAATTGCATACACTGGGATTTAAATGCATTGACAACATTTTATAACATAGGTTATGGGAGACTACATGATAGACAGTCCAATTCGAGGTTTGCTTGAAATTTGGTTAATAAATTCTTAAGCTACCAAGATGCCTTTGGAAACAGAAGAAAACCAAATGCATGCTTCATGAAGTTCTGAATCTTTGTTAAGGTAAGACATATTATTTATTGTTAGAAAAGAAAGTGTAAAATTCATGAACATCAGCAATCCTGGAAGTTTCAGTTTGTTAAGACATTACAACAATAAGAAAAAGATGCAATGCTTCTAAGTTAAAAAAAAAAACCCACAAACAAAAAATCATTCTGAAGTCACTGAAAATACATTCTTAATATCTATGGGAACACCAAGAGGAAAGAAATTAAGATGTTATTTTATGCTTTCATACTAATAATGCTCCAATTTAGAAGGAAAATAGTAGAAGACATATGCCAGCCAACTGAAGTGTGTATGCTGGAGGACAACTTCAAAAGACTGGTGTGTCTGGGGGATGACAACACAAGCCTCTGAAGAAGTTGCACTACCAGGAACTCCAGCAGATTCTGGATAAATATACTGCATAACTGAGAACAGAAGAAAACAGGTATTTTAACCATCTCTAAGTTAAGAGGAACTCCAGGTTGTTACAGAAGGAGGGGGGAGGGAGAAAGAAGTCCTAAAATAAAAGGCAAAGGTTTCATTCACCGTGAAGATTTATTAGCCGAAAGAAATTTAGTCCTTCTACTCCTACATTCCTTTAACCTTCCTCTAAATCTTCTTAAGCACTGTGGCCAAATCTCTCAGAAGGACTCCAGGGGAAAGTCTCCACACAGCAAAAGCACCATGCCCAGTTGAAAAAGTCTTGACAGTTAAGCAACTAAATTCTGGTCTACTGTGCTGTAACTAACACCAAAACGCATTAACCTCTGTTCTTTTGGAATTAAGATACTTCACTTACAGGCTTGTTTTCATTTATTTTTAAATTTAATTAAACTGAATCCACTTGTGATCCACAGCTGCAGTCCACAGTTATTTTGCAGGACTAACACTTCTACTGCATTCTCACTGCTTGCCAAAACCAATTCAAAACGAGCATCACCTCTTTCTGCTTCAGCAGCTGTTTCATTAGATCTGATGGACTTCACATCCAGGAATATCTGAGCTGTACCATTATTAATAGTATTAAGTCTCCAGCCTATATCTGGGAATTAACTTTTCAACAAAGGCAATTCCCAGATGTATTCATCTTACTAATATCATAGTCATTCTGTTGCAATCTAGGATGACAGCTCATCAAGTCCGTCAAGTATCACAGCAGTCTGAGTTTAGCTCTTCAAACAAAACATCAGCATCCTTGAGATTTTTTGCTATCTCCATAAAACACTCGCAAATTCTAGAAAAACCCCGACGTTTCTCTATTTTGGGAAACAATCCACAGTACTACCTCGACTTCCCCACAATGCCTGAACACAAGAGTATCTGGATGACAACGATGCACTAATACAAACTGTATCACACGTTAGGAATCACTGTGGGCACACACAAGAAATTCTAACTAAGCACTGTGTGGCTTGTCCCCAGCAAGTCACAATAGCACACTATCACCCACACCAGCCATCTCATTTCAGGCAGCCACTGAAATCCCAAATGCCACCACATTATGCAAGTCTCTACAACAGCTTTCTGTATTCCTGTATCCACTGCAGAGCTGGTGATACAATGGAATGTCTCTACACTGTAAGATGTATTGTGATACAGTTATAATAATAGTTTCAACTAAATACCTTCCTGCATAGCGTTAATTATACACAGCATGTCTTGCAATACAGAGTCTGCACAGAACGTAAAAGCTTGCTTTCAGTGAACACTATGTAGGTCACTAAGTCGAGTTTCAAAGTAAACACTAAAATAAAGGTAACTTGTGAACTCTTTCACAAACACATCCTAGAACTAGGTGGTGTTTTGACAGCAACAGACATATTGATCCAATAAATTAATTTAAAGAGGAAACACGTTTTAAAATATATGCATGCATATATACGTAAAATAATATTTATTTATTAAAAAAACAAAACAAAACAAAACAGGACACAAAGTTATCATTCCTACATGGTGTGATAACTTAAAGCATGTTTTAAAGCTGGGGACTTCCATTAAAAATAGTGGCTCATATTTCGCCAAACATTAAAGCTAAAAATCTAATAGTCACTTACAAGACTAGAAACAAGCAAAACTACATTAAACATATTATAGGCTTTGACACCACAAATAAACAACCAAGTGTTCCAGATCTATTTCTTGAGAAGCAAGACATTTTAATACAAATACACACATACATATTTCATGTATATTGTGTACAAAGTTGTGTAACTTTCAGAATGGTGAATACGAGTGGTTCTTAAATTGGCTGGAAGACCTACTGATTCTATAAACCTATATAAGCAACACACAAATATTTAATTATCTACATTAAGAAAACTATACTAGTTACAAACAGGTATAAATTAATTTGCTCACTACTTATGTTTATTATTTAACTATTATGAAATGGAAATTTGAGAAAGATTTTTACTTTTGGTTGTTTTGTAGTTGGTTTTTTCCAGGTAACACAAAAGAAAGCGGAGAGAGAAACAATGGTTATTACAACAACACAACACTCTGTCAGTGCATTGACTGAAGAGTTTTTTTCACCAAAGAGAAAATTTCTATGGCAATTCAGTCTTAGCTTTTACCCCAAATTCAGGATACAAACTGGCCTTGTGGTACCTACAATTAGGGAGGCGATTCCATGTCATCTCTAGTTTAAAATTCCATTACCTCATACGTAAATAGAGAGGACTAGTATTTGCACAACAAAACTAAGAACAATTCTCTTATGCACTTTCAAGGACTTCATTACTGTTTTTAGAAAAACTAGCTGGGTTTTTTTTGGTGAGAACTAAATTCTTTAATTTTCTGCCTGCTAGCCATTACACAAGTTATTCACACAGCAATAATGCCCTGAAAATAATTTATCCTACCAAGAATTTCCAGTTCTTTGACTTTCTCTCAAACCACTATAAATAAGAAAGATGTCTACAATATTACAGAAGGTAAGTCACTCATATTGTCTTGGCTATGCAGAATAAATTTCTCCTGTAAAGGTGTAATCTAGCAAAATATCACAATATGCGAACAGTCTCACATCACATACTTACAACTACACACTTACTCAAAACACTTTGCTAAACTGGAATCCGTCTCATCCGCAAAGACTCATGTACTCCTTTTCAACTGCAAATACTTACCTTGAATGTTTCTGAAATTTAGGAATATCACACACTCTGCAGACTGCAGTGAAAATACAAAAATACTCTCACGACTTAAAACACTAAAAAATTTGTAATACTTCATATTTGCATGTTTCATTATAACTATGCCAACAGAAATGTTGCTTATGCATGTTATTCAAACACTGTTAACACAAAACACATCAGCAGTTTCTACAATGAGGCTTCAAAGCCCGGACTCTACACAGGCAAAGTACTATCTTAATTATTGGAAAATGGTCTTTTATCCCTGGCCTATTATTAATCCACACTCTTTGCTACATTCTGGCACCACTTTGACAAGAAGGACTGATAAGGTTCCCGTAGGAAGCCTGGTAATTAGAAGGATACTATACAAGAGAATAGTTATTGTAGATCTACATCTCATGAAAACAGCAGTCTAGAAATAAGCCACCACTGTAAAAATTTCTACAACACTTCTTCCAGCCTCGTTCAGCAGTTAGTAAATAAAAGCATAAAACACAGAAAAAAAATATCACTGATTTCTAAAGCTTATAGGGTCTTTCTTAAATTTACTCAATATACAACTCTTTAGTAAAAATCCATTGCTATGCCATTTTTTCACCTCATGTAACAGTTGCACTTTTCTGCCTTCACTATGAATCAGTCTTTTCCTGCAATTAAATCTATTTACAGTTTCTCTGCTAATCGGTATTCCATACTTTGACCACATAATCAAAGCAAATGTACTAGTTTACATGTCCCTATTTATGTGGTAAATCAAACAAAAACATGAAAATTAATTAATTCTTCAACAGTTTACCAGATGGATCAAATACTCATGAAAAAAGTGAGAACGGGATTAAAAAAACTGATTAAGAGGATCCTGCTGGGATTCTGCACAATAGGAACATAAATTCTTTAAGTTCTACGTGGAGAGGAAAAAGCTGCCTTGGGAGCAAGTCCCTTCTTTATCTCAAGATCGTACCAGAAATTAGTTTGTAAGAAGGAATGCAATCTGGCCTTCATAAAAACATTGAACTCAAAAATATCTGTATGTTTTAAATAAACATAAACATATCCAGACTGAAGCTAAAATAATAATGACTAATTTTACATCTTTTGATCATGTAACAATATGCAGTCATAGGGCTTCAAGCACCCCAGTGTATTCTGAGAATGCAGCTAAGCCCAAATTCAGAGATGATGATGAAAAGGTAACGTATCGATTTAGCTGTCTAAAGTTGTAAAGGCTGTACATCTGTACTAGTAAAATCAACAGCACTGTGAGCATTCCCATGCATGGAAATCAACTGCCTATGCTACTAAAACTGTTAGAAAAGGGCCTGAAACAATTTCTGTCCAGGCCAACTAGCATTCTTCCAAGCAATTTAAAGGCACTGTTCAGAAGCCACCCTCAGTCAGGGGACCAGTGCAAATCTGGATATAGCTACCCTATTTTGGGGCTAAGGGTATGGGCATGAGCAATTTTGTGTCAATTAGCCTCAGGCACACCGAATCCACTAATACAGATATAGCCAGAGAAACACTGAATGCTACACAGATGGCCTCTGGCTTAACACTAATTCTGGTAGAGCACAGGGAAAGCTGAACGACAGATGAAGTGTTGCTCCTTTGGAGAAGATTTTAAAATTACCAGCGACATAATAATCATGAAGAATTTATAAGCATTTTCTTTTTGCTTTGTACAACTGTAATGTAAAGCCATTAGAACATATACAAAGATAAAAAGAGAGAGAACAAAAGGGCACGATGAATACCAATAAAGCCCAAAGATCAGATTTCCTGTTGGGAAATAGCTGTCTCAGGCACTGAGTATAATCACTGCAAATTGCTTTAAAGGCAGAAGGAAATTTTGAATATTATAAAGAAAAAAAAACAACACACCCCAAAACCAACAACCCTACTTTTATCTAACAAATTACTCAATTAGAATGCTGTTGTCAAATACATAGCAAAACCACTCAAATTCTAAGTTTATTTAAAACTGAGTAGGCAGATACTAAAAATGTGTTGAGCATACTGAAAGAGAAATTGTATTCTTTGACAGGAAGGCTAAAAAAATAGAAAACAGTATTGATAGGATTCAGTTATTAAATATTAGAAAAGGTTTGGAGGATATTGAGTCCCTGCTGGTGGTCTGGGGTTTAGAGGAGATAAAACCTGATCCTCCGCTGTGGATTGACCAGCCTTTTCAAATCCTGCATAAACCCAGTAAGGCTTATTGTACTGCTATTATTCTGAATGGAAATAATTTGTGGGGAAAGAAGTGCTCTGCAATTAACATGCTGTGTACCTTTTTAAGAGGCAGAGAGTTGGTACTCCTAACAGTGAAAAAAAGTTCATTATGAAAAGCAACGAATTCACATTATATCTGTATGTAGCAATATATAAGACAGTAAACGAACACTTTTCTAGTTAATAATCTAAACATTGTCCTTTTTTCCCCTCAGAGCTGCCTTCTACACTGTACATAAATTCTGAATTTGCACCTCGAATACTGTGTTCAGTTTTGGGCCCCTCATTACAAGAAGGACATTGAGGTGCTGGAGCGTGTCCAGAGAAGGGCAATGAAGCTGGTGAAGGGTCTAGAGGACAGCGACTGAGGGAACTGGGATTGTTTAGTCTGGAGAAGAGGAGGCTGAGGGGAGACCTTATTGCTCTCTACAACTACCTGAAAGGAGGTTGTAGTGAGGTGGGTGTAGGTCTCTTCCCAAGTAAGAAGCAATAGAACAAGAGGAAATGGCCTCAAATTCCATCAGGGGAGGTTTAGATCAGACATTAGGAAAAATTTCTTCACAGAAAGAGTGGTCAAACATTGGAACAGGCTGCCCAGGGAAGTGGTGGAGTCACCATCCCTGAAGGTGTTCAAAAAAACATGTCGATGTGGCACTTTGGGTCATGGTGGTGTTGAGCTGACGGTTGGACTTGATGATCTTAGAGGTCTCTTGAATCTAATGATTCTATGAAATGTTACCATCAGGTTTTGAGCAACCTGATCTAGTGAAAGATGTCCCTGCCCATCCCTCTGCAGGGGAGGTGGACTACATGATCTTTAAACTCAAACCATTCTATAATTCTGTATTATTCCAATATACGACGACTGGTTTTGGTACTCAGGCTTCCTTCACTCTTTCACTTGACTACTATGGTGCACAATATCTGGTCAAGACAACCAGGTTTTCAGAAAGCCTAGCTATAGGTTCACAATAGCATGCTTACACAGAAAACAGACACTTTACATAAGTTTCCACCTCAGACCAGCATATGGTGCTGGTTCTTTTCTTTAACTACTCGGTATTGTGAAAACAAGCTACCTTGGTGTCACCTGAGCTCTGGACATGTTTGAAGACCCTTCTTCAGACCAGTGAAACCTTCTACCAAGAGGCAGAGCTTTTTTGTACAAAAGAGCAAACTTTCTCAGAAATAATTTTCAAACAATAAATTAAAAATAAATCTTCAGTATTCTCTGCTCATATGTAACATCATGCTTTGCAACAGCTGGGGAAAAAAAAGTAAATCCTTAAGTAGCATAAGAAGCATTAATCCAGCAATAACATCCAACCCTCTGGAAAGATCATGATAGAAGGAACAAACTACATACAATACTTTGCTTTAAGAACTACCTTAAGGTGATCAGACCTTAGCGTGATGATGGTACTAGTTCTAGAACTTAACCTGAATAAAAATCTTAAGTCCTTTAGGATTCTTTTCAAGAAAACTTACTAAGATGTCTCTTAAGGATTCAACATTTTAAAGCCTTTGTCTACTATGTATAAGAAGCTTAAAACCTGTCCAGCAACAAAAGAAATTAGAGGAGGCAAAAAGCGCTTTTCTCCCTGACTCCTTTTTTCCCCTTCTAAGACTCTCTTGAGCATTGGGTTCTCTCTTTACATATTCCCTTCTATCGAGCAACAATCAATTTCCCTTAATCAATGCCATTTTTCATTTCTTTTTCTCTTTAAAGAAGAGCTTCTGTAAAAGAGCCTACAGCAGTAGATATTTCAAGCAGCTGCAGTGTGGCATTGCCACTATTGTGATTTTCAGAATTATATGAACACCTACAGTGAAACCAGCTCAAGGTCTTGCTAATTTCTAGCCCCTAAAACTCAGAAAAGTTACAAGTGAAAAAACTTTCCAGTTCTGCTTGTTTGAAGACTCAGCAATACAGAATTTGAGTTATATTTTTAACTTGTTTAATGAAAATAAAATTCTCAAGAAACTGATTTCCTTTTGTTTCCCCTCTGTTCCAAGGGGTAACAACAGTGTCTATGCACATAAGAACAGAACACTTCAAAGTAAAAATGCAGAGGAATTGTGATTAAATCAATATAGGTATTTTAGATTTTCATTTAAACAAAAACCATTTCAAGACAACTAAGATCAAGATTTGGCATAATATTTACAGGATCCTTTTTTATAGTGATTTATTGTCATAATACAATCCTCTGCTTTTATTTCAGATTATGTAAAGGAAGAAAAAACCATGGTATTTATGCTTTAAATACCTAAAATATCTAACACATGCTGAGGTGCATTCACATATCTTACAAATTAAGAAATGGCACAATATAGGAAGTCAACTGTTTTCAACATCTTTGACTACAAAATTTCTAGTGGAAGTAAGGACTGAACACATTAATTGCCTACTAACAACAGCTTTCCTTTTCTTTGACATGTTCTGCAAAGTCCACAGAAGTAAACCACGAGTTAAATGCATCGATCTTACATAACAACAGGTTCTCAACTCTCTGTTTATACTTCTTCATGATAAAATAATACTACAATTATTTCAATACAGTACTATTCTTCACCTGTTTCCAAGCACACAATCATCTTTTTGAGAGTGAGCAGAAGTAGCAAGGAAATGAGCACAACAGAAAAATGAGCACAACACAAAAATTACTAAGCTATAAAATGACACGGTTTTGAAACTTAGATTAGTTATCTATTTGGTAACACATGAGGTGTACTTGAAGCTGAAAAATGTTCTTGAATAAACCACTTTATAGTAGTATTATTTGTAGAAACATTAATAAAAATACAATAGAAGTACTCCCTGTAACTAAAACAGAATCAGAGAGGCAGCCGTCAAAATAAAAACAGTTCTGCACAACATGCAAATAGGGTCAACAACAGCACCAGCAAAATTCATGAAAGTTGTGGGTCACCTCTTCAGCAAACTGGTGTTAGCCTACCCCCTTTCATTAAACTACATCGGCATCATTATTTAAGAGTAGGAAAAGTAATGGCCTTCCTGTCACAAGGATCACATCACTCACAATTTTCATATTTTACATTCTACTATGGTAGTATTAGTTAACATGTTGTGCTTGGGTCCTATGGCAGTAGCCATATCAACACATTTCACTTTAAGTGCGGGAAAAAAGCACCATTTACTCTATTTTAAATAAATATGGAGTACTGTTTAAGAAACAGGATGCAAATAAACCAATCCACTAGGAAAGAGGAGGGAAATTTCTGTTTCCTAGTTTGTTGTAGGTAGTTGTTTGGTTTTTTTTTTTTAAATAATATTAAATACAAGAATCAGATTTTCAAATTACTTCTCAATAATGTACTTTCAAGTTTAATCTACATGGCATCAGGATACAGCAAGCAGTTATACTATTTTTTTAAATGCAAGCACTTATTGTTCATCATGAATGCGCTTGCAAACAGAGGAGTCTCCCTCACTACATGAAACACTTTCATCAATAAATTCAGAAGACTGTATACTATGAGTCTTGAAATGCACAAAACCCCCCTTTCCTAAACTCAGGCTAAACTTCAGCCTGAAAATTTAAAACTAAAATAAATATAAAACCAAGAGATCCTACTTAACAACCTCAAACCCCATTTTATCCAGCTATATTTAAATCAGATTTTTTAAACTATTTTTTCTAAAAATAGTCTGAAGCTTAGTTACAAGTTATATTTGTCTTCATTAAAGGTTAAGCTTACTATTACTTATACAAAAGATACAGAAAATAGTAGAGGGCATCAATGAAGTGCCTCAAGAAGTTTAATTCACGAAGAATTGCTGATTTTTTTTATTATAATGAAAACTTTAAGAGAAAACAGCTAGTTTCTGAGTTCCTTTAAAGTTTGTAAGTCAGAATATCACACAATGCTTTAAGAACAATATTATCCATCTGAAATATAATTGGAATGCTAACATTTTACTTTTTGCACAGTCATTTTCTCTACTTTCTCCCTAAACAATTTTGGGTTTACCTTTCCTACCTTGGCATGATGTATATGTTCTTTATTCAAAACATGCACAGAGTGGGAAATTAAAAGAAAATAAAAAGTTATTTTTCCTTTTATAATTATGAAGAAGGAAAAAAACCACAAAGGTAGGAGAATAAAAGATGTCAGACTTGATGATCATGAAGGTCTCTTCCAACCGAAAACTGTTCAACAACTCTACGATTCTATGTACCAGCCCTAAGAAATGTAGTCAGATTTTCAAATCTTCAAAGGTTTGTAAGGACCCAAACAAGTACATGGGTGACAAGCAAAGTTTTCACAAGCACATAAACACTTAAGGCAGTTGCTTTCCACGGTTTTAATGCAAGTTCGTCACCCAATCCACCAAATCTATTTGGGTGATAGTGGAAGATGTTACTTAGCATCTCTTTGTATCATGACATGCCTTTGACAATAGGGACTCTTGACAACAAGGAACAGTTTGAAACCTCATACACTTCAAACTTCCCTAACTAAGCAGATTAATTTTTAAGGCTAGATAAAACTGACTTTTCAACATAGCCAGTATATTTAAGTATTTTTACTTAACAAAAAGACCAGAAATTCCAATTTTCATCCAAATACAGACTGAATGAAAACATGAATAAAAGTTAGTAAATTTTCCAGTAAGTAAGAAATGTTTTCCAACACTTTTGAACATAAAACACTGTCTCTTTTTTAGAAAAGGGGAGGGGGAGGGGGATTATCGCACTACCTAGCTGCTTAAGTAACTGTGCTGATATACTGTATCCTCCCCACTGGAAAAAGAAATACCACGTTCAGGCACACAAGCAGTACAGAAACTACTGGAGCAACTGCAGAAGCCACCAACCTCTACTGGAAATTAGCCTACCTAAATCTCTGCCAAGTAAATCCATTTATGCTTCAGGCAAAATTAGTCAGGTTAGCTCAACCACTCATTTAATCTACTTAAACTAACTTGGCTGATTCTGCCTGCAGAAGAGCAGGAAATGCTCCCAACAAACCACTCATCCAGCCCTGCTGCAATTCTGAGTCCAGCAGGAGTCAGCAGCAAACAGCTGAGAGCAGTCAAGTTTTAGAACTACTGCTCTATGAAGTTCTCTCTCCAACATTAACGGTTGAAATGAACAGGCTGAGGTTGTACCATCATCAACAAGGTATTTATAAAAGATTCCTCAGGTTAGCAGGCTGCAGAGGGAGCAGCACCCGCCGGCTGGTGAAGGGTAATAATGATCAGCCAGGACAGAAGTCTGCCTACGCCCTCAGAGTAAAGGCTGTCTTGCGATTCCAAACTACTATCGCAAACAGCCATAGTTAAATTTTAAGAGACAGTTGGTTTAACAGTCGTTTTTCTTGACTAGCCTCAAATCCATGTCTTACACAAGCTGAGCTGCATGAACTTGACCAATACAATACAGGCTGGAGCTCGTATCCAGTTTTAGCACCACTTGTGCAAGCTGCCCCCTTGTCTTCACCCCTGCCAAACATGCAACTGAGTTTGCTGAGTTTGTTTGGTAGTTTCTTGGGGTTTGTTTTGTGTGTGTCTGGGGATTTCGTTGTTTGTTTGTTTTGTTGTTGTCATTTTTTAATGGACCAAGGTCTCTAATTCATGCCCGAAATGATCTGAACATTTATTCTGGGTAGCTTCCTTTGAGAAACAATATGGGAAGTATTATTAAATATTTTTAACAGTTTTAAGCTCCTGGGAGCAGGGGCATACCAGATGAATTACAACAAACTTATGCAAGACAGACAAGCAACTGACTACATTTTTAGGCAGTGAGTTTTTACAACACATGGATGACTTAAAAACAACATGCTGTGGCCATTATAGGGTAGAGATTGTTTTTAAAAAGAGAATCAAGTCACATCTTACCAAAATAACCTCACGTGTAATACTTTGTCATGCTACAGGAAGACATAAAAAGACTTTGAAAAGAGGAAAAAAATAGAAGAAAGGGGTTTAAAACCATAAAAAACAGTAAGATAGTGTAGAAGACATTGATTTAGGAGGTAAAGTGAAGACTGGGAGAGCTCTATACTCTCTTTCTCTTAAATGCACTAGGTGTATAACAAGGGGGAAAGAATATCAAGAAAACAAATCAAAAATAAGCTTCCTAAAGTCAGGAAATACAAAAAACTGTAGTAAATCACACCCAACATAAGGATAAAGCGTATGTGAGCCGAAGAGCAGAGGACAAGGAAGGTCTCAACAAGAAGGCTGCTGACAGTGTGTACAGTGGCAGGAGAGGCCACGCTGCCTGTCAGACCTAGCGTACAGTTTGGCTGCAGCATGTGTGCAGCAGCTGACCCTGTCAGAGAACACAAAGAGAACTTTTTGTATGGTACAGATTAAGAGGAGATGAAGGAGAAAGTGAAATAAATATTCACTTTCATGCGAAATGAGGGAAGATTATAAACTGTAACAGATGATGGAGAGGAGGCTGGAGAAAAAGCCTGCTAATTTCCCTCCCAGACACTTAAAGTTTCTATGATAATGGCATAATAAAATTGTCAGGTGGAGGTGAGCACCACATTACTGGCTTCCTGCCCCAGACCCAGTTCCATTCCACTATAAAACTGTGATGAGAGGGAAAAGGAAAAATAAAGAATAAAGTGGCGGTCATATTAAACCCCTGCTTTGCCATGGGCCAGCTGGCTTTGCATAAGTTACTTTGCTTTTAAGTGACATCTGTAAAAAGGGGAGAGTGATATAAAGCATTATGAGGTACATACGTCCTAAAAGAGCTGGGTACTACTCAACTGAAGTAGCTTACAGAACATAAACCTACATGATAAAAATGTCTCATCAAATCAGCCTCAAAATCTTTTCAGGTTTGGAAAATTACAAAACTCACTGATGGCAAAAACTGAATTAACAATGATTCAGAGTAGCTTTTATGAGATCTCGTGCCCTTCTACACTACCAATTTTAGTAATACCAAAAGGTATACAGTTTTACAAGTAACTTTTCAGCAACACTATCCTTGTAAGCAGTTGCTCATCCTTCCCACCATTTCTGCCCAGTCCTGCAATCCCCCAGCACAGTCTTCTGCCACATGGCATTGTAAGAATTTATGGACTACACAGTGAACGTGATCGAGCTAAGAAATTTCTGAATTGTTTAAAATAATTACTAGGGAGCAATAGAACATCTGCCAGGATATGCTCTCTATACTTTCTCCTGCCCCAGAAAAAGCAGGAGGGAGGGCCAAAGGATTTCTGGAAACCCTTCTTCTGCCTCCTGTCTACGAGTTCAAGCTTGTGTTGTCCTCCAGATGTTTTTTATGCAGAATAACTAGAAAGTTTAAAGTGTAAACGATGAAAATACGTAATTTCATTTCAGTTTTAGAATGGCTGACTGAAATTAGGAAGTGATTAAAGTCAACTTCAGTAATTTCATGATGCAACAAAAACCCCTGTTACAGCAGTGATTACATCATCCCTGCACTGTTGCTGCCTATACCACGAGAGCACTAGTAGTCCAAAACGGTCCATAAAGAAGCTTAAAACTTCAGCTATTTTTAGCCATGTATACATCAAAATGATGTATAATATTATGAAATACTGGTGCCCATTAAAAAAAAAAAAAAAAGAACATTATGAAGGCAGATTACAGTTGCTATTTTACAAACACATCAGTGAAACAGCCTTAATTTTGTTAAGGATAAAACATGTTAAAAGGGAGCACAAAGAACAAATACACTTTTCACTAACAATGCGAAAAGATGTAAAATAAGGTATGCTATTGTAACATACAGTTAAGCGCAATTACAAGAGCGCTTCAAATTTGTTTGACCTCACACTGGGCTAGGATCAAAAAAAAGCCTGTGACTAATAGCCTGTGGCTGATCTAGTACCAGGGGACTATGGCTAGCTAATTAGCCTTTTCAAGAACAAAAAGACAAGCAACAACTTAAATTTGGTAAAAACTTTTAATTAAAAGTGTGCCATAGTATGCAGCCCCCACCATGAAACTAAATTGAAGATGTAATTTCAGTATCATCCACATTTCTCTGAAGTGTCCAACTTCTTTTTACTACCAGATCTGTATCCCCAGAAATTAGTGGGAAAATAGGATATATCTGTACCATACCTGTAACTTCCCCATCTTAGAAATCTAACACTCTCAGACTTGTCTACACTACAACTAGATTGGCCCTTTCTTAATTAGGGTTTTAAACTGCGATGTCTAGCAGGCAAATTGTGCTACAATGCTAGGCACATTGTACTTTAAGACACACAAGTACGTTTGATATTGACATGAGTCTTAGCCTTAGACTGAGCAAACATAAGGTGCTGACAGACATGGAGCAGCAGATAGAAATCAGACAAGTGAAGCTGTCACCACCCAGCCGCCTGCCCCTCCTTTTTGATAAACGTGGCTGTTCGTAAGTGACAGCATCTGATGCACTCCTGAGTCAGCTCATGAATCACTGTTGCCCTCAGTCCAGTGTATTCAAGGAAGCAGAAACAATTCTACCTCGAAACAGTTAAGTGGCTCAAGAGCTTATTCATATGTACATCTGACATCATCACTTGGAAAGTGGGGCAAACATAACATAATAGCTTCATAACAGCAATAGCTTCAGCCAGCTGATTTTTGGCTGTTACTGTGTGTGTCTGCCTGAACCAATAGCCTCCAAAATCTGCTCAGAAAAGGCCCCATCAATACTCACTTGAACAGTACGCACGCAACACAGTTTGGATTTATGCAGGTTATACGTGTTACACCACACACCTGTTATGTGACCTTGTGGACCACTTAATTAGTATAACTTTCAGAATTATTTGAGGAAGCATAAAACTCACTCAAAGTCAACTGCAGAGAGAATGCAGTCAACTTGCCTTCTCCAGCCTCTTCACCCACAATTTCTACTACAGTTTCACCCTACAGAGTCAGGAAATCATAGCTATAGCTGTAGTTTCTTACAAAATTCCTTCCTTGAACCAGAGGTTTTTCCAAAGAGGAGGTGCCACAGCCCTGGAGGGATGTCTGTACTCCTGCAGCGGAGTCACTACCTCCATCCACTCAGCCAGGCTGCCCACACAGTAATTAAACTACACACATGGGGAGGCAAAGCATGTGCTAATTCGGCACAGGCCTCTACAGTATCAACAAATTCAGGAAGGGGGCGGGGAGGGGGGGGCAGGGTAGGAGCTTATTTTCCACCTTAGTGTCTGCAAAACCTATACAAAGGGTTGCATCAGCAACCTACAGAGTAGTTCACCCTGGACTATGGCACTGGCAAGAGAGGGAGGAGTAGGAAGACGAGCCAACCAGCTCATAAAAGCACGATTAGGATCCAATCTAGATTTATCTCATAAGTTTGTCAAATTACTTCGGTTTGACACATACTTACACTGGCTTTTGTTATTACTTGGGGGGGAGGGGGGGCGGGTTGGGGGGTGAGCTGGTTTTGGTTTTGCTTTTAATTGCCACAGCCACAGTAACAGATCCACTGAATTGATGCTATTGAAAAAAATTTATAACCACGTACTTATGCCCATTGACCCTCACTTCATGCAGCCTTAGAAAGACCATACCACTTTAAGTGTTTTATTACAATACAACCAACCAACACACAGCTGAAAGACAGCAAAAGTTAAAATATTACTTGAATAAAAGTCAATTTAATTACATTTAATCTTTAAACTGCTCTAGAAAATACTTTATTTGGATTCAAGTAAAGGGTTTAGACCTTAAGCATTTCTTTAATGACATGGAAACCTTTAATCAGGTTTTCTAATGTTTCACTATTTTAAAATCCATCCCTTACACAGCTTGGCTCCATTAAAACCAAACTGAAACAAAAACCCTAATACAGGCTAGGAATTCATACCTGTCACACAAATTAGCAGAGTGCTAAAAATCAAGCTGTACCTCAACTTACTAACTAGCCTTAAAATCACTGATTGTTTTATCTTGAATGTGGTGTTACCGTGGTTCATTTATTACTTGATAGCCAAACCCATGTATTCTCCCTAATGAAAAAGTATTTAGGACATCAGTAGTTGTTAAAGCTTGTTATCTACTACAGTTCTAAAAACCCAAGCCCCCCACACCATAGTCTCAAAAAAAATATTCATTAAAAACATGGCCAATATATTTGATTAAACAACCAGCAAACAAACATTTCCTTAATTAGTTGTTCAACGGAAGACCTGTTAAAAAAAATAAGTCTTGACCATCTTAGGAGTTCAAGCATAAATAAAAACACTCTGTGTGCAGAAATCAACATGTAAAAGTAACAGGGTTCGTTCCCCCCCGCCTTTTTTTTTTTTTTTTACTTACTAAGACTGGAGAATGTGGTTCATAGCAAACGAAGCAGATCTAACTGCAGCTGCTGTATTGATACTTCCCCCTGGCAAAGCATTACTGCTCCCTCTGGTGTTTGTCTGACCCTGTGCCAAGCCCTCTCAACACACTCAGGTGGCAGAAAACATTTTTTTAAAAAAAAAAAACCCACAACAGTATATAGGTGTGTATACACGAGCAGAAATACACGTGAATGTGCATATAGAGACATTTCTTCACAGTATAGTGACTGAGACCGATTAATTTGGGGCCAGAAGAGCACTGAAGCTGGCACAAAGGAAGATGTGACTGTAACAGTCAGAAGTTAGATCAAGTTATGCTGCCCCAGAAAAGCAGATCACATTAGGGTAAGTTACACTTCCCAGACTATCCACTCTAATAGACCATTGCCATCTTTCACTCTCACTCCTAAACTGTGCTACACCATTCTACTACTGCTATTCTACTTTGTAAAGGCTCTGACATGCCAGCTATTTTCCAAGTCAACCCTGCTCACTGAAAACTCTATACCCTGCTTTTTCTTTCTTTTTTGGACTATTTTTTTTCCCCCACATTAATAAACTTCATCAAATTTTGGGGCAGGGTGTAAAAAAATGCTAGACAGTGAAAAAAAATCAGTGGTGGGAGCTCACAGCTATGGAGAGAAAGAAGCAGGAGCTCATTCCTTCACCACTGGTAACTCACCAGATTACTTGAACTTTTTTGTGTAACTCTTCCCTAGCTGACAATGAGTGTTATTTTACTTTCAATTATTTAATAAAGATTTTCAAATTAAGTATGAAATATGACTTATCTAGGAAATTCTGATCCCTCATCACCCCAACATTAGTGATAAAAAGTTTGTTACTGGTTTTCAAGGACTACCGAAAATCCTAAGTGATACGATATGCTGGGTACAAGCATTATTTCACAGAATCCAATTTTAAATGCTGAAAACACCCCTGTGCAGCCAAGACTAGAAATTATAACACTTCTTTATGTAAATTGTAATATCCAGTAGCCAAAACACATTTGAAACAGCAGATGTGATGCTAGAACACAGAAACACCCTTGATGATACGCTGGTTTGTCCAGAAAGAAAACTGAAGTGGCCAGGGATATTGTAAGTCTGACTTGTGCACAAATAATTTATGTCTTTCTCTTTAAGAAGTCACAGTAGAAATATCTATAGAACAAATATATAATGAAATATCTTATCTGCTAATCAAACGGCCTTTGGCTACAGCAGTTCTTGCTAACAATCTCTATGGGCAAGCCAAATTATGAGCATTTTTCTATTTAATTGAATACTACACAGCATTCAATACTAGTAGCTCCTAGGGAACAGAATTAGGATGACAATAATAGTGACATTTGCTTAACATATATCTAAACAAGACTAACATAACAGTTTAAAATATTTTTATTGCAGACATGGCAAACGGATCAGGTTTCATCCTGTGACTCGCAACTCTACTCACAGTTAAAAGAACGCTACTTAAATATCAACCGTCAGCTGGGCGGCTGTATTTTGGCTAGTCGTTCAGAAGTGTAAAGAATTTAAATACTTACAAATAAGCTTTGATGTTAACACCCTATTAACTTGAATGGAAAAAGTTCACTCCTATAGTAGGGTTGCCTGAGTCTAGCTATTGATGCAAGGCAACAGTGAATTCATTTAATGAATGAGAAAGGGTGGAGGAAGATATTTCATCTTAGAGAATTAAAAAACAAAACAAAACAAAACAAAACAAAAAATCCAAAAAACAGCCCTACATTTTTTCCTAGTTTGAATCCGATGATTCTACATTATCATTAAACTGATCCCATCTAATTTTGTCTCAGGTGTTAATAACACGATGAGACAGTAAAATTAAACAACCAAGTGCATATGAAAAAACAAAGTTAATTGTCTGCCTGTAATAGCTGCAGCAGAAAACAATATTTACATGCAAAATGCAGATACTTAGCTGAAGGTGTTAGAAATCCTTAGAAAAGACTGCACCCTGGTGGAAGATTCGTTAACTTGCTGTAATATCTACTTGGTACAGGAGTGGTTTGTAAGTTTTTGTTTAAAATCTAGGTTTTGTAGTAAGAAAATACTTGCTACACAAAGTGAAAAGCCCTTCAAGTATGTGTTACTGCGGTTCTTACAGTTCTTTGGTTTCACAAGCCAATTACTCATGGCACTTCAAAATACTAAGCCAAATATTTAGAAGTCATTTTATATAACTATGTCCATTTCTGTATCCTGTGACACCAAGAGTAGGAGGGATAATTTTCTGTGATTTTGTTTGTTCTTTAACCCTAGAAGGTTAGTAAGCACCAAAAACCCCAATCAAACAAAAAACCAGAGCAGCATACCAAGGGAAGATACAACAGAAAACAAATGCTCCTAAAATTGTTCCATGACAAATGGAAATAATGAATCATGGATTTGTGCTTTATATTCCTTAACATGTTTACTTCTCCCTTTGGCCCAAGCAAAAATCCCCTATCACAACAGTTCAACATACTCTTAAATTGTCCTCAACTCTCTTCATTTCACGCTTCGCAGTCACTGCTTTCTCCCTTCTGTGTCTGCTACAGATCTGCGGAGTACTCCCCGCTCCCACATACCCACCTCTCCAACTGACAGGGCAAGGGCCACCATGTCCTGCAACCGGTTCACAACAATGTATGAGCCGGTATGTGTGGGCTGCTGAAAGCCATTTCGCCTGGAATGCATACTGTCCAAGCCGCCTCTAACCCTCCCTCATTTCCCAACACTTCTAGGATCAATTTGCTTTAGGTACCTGCTAATTAACAATCAGCTATTGGAATCTGAGGCTTATTTCTTTCTATCAAACATGGCTGAAATTGGTTAGCAGGTTACAAAGCTCTTGGAGCAGACATGCAGTAAAATCACATGAAAAACAATCTTCATAAAACTAACAAAATTCTACTAAAAATATCTCAGAATTGAAAATAAATACACATTTCCACACATTACCTATGAAACCAAGCACATAATTGTAGTATCTGCTTGGCCTAGTATTTTACTGATACCATATTTAGTGTTAACAAGAGAAATGCATTTATCACTGATGGAATGGACAGGTGGGGTGACCAATTCTGAATGTGGAGTGAACACATACATGAGCTACCATGACTCAGAGTGGCAGAAGTACAGAACATTCATGGAGCAGCAGGCTAGAATTCATTTAACTTTGGGTTGCCCTCAATTAAAATAATGCATCTTTTCTAAAATATCAGTAATGTAACATAATGTACCACACCCATACCCTGTACTGCCAGCAGGCAATAATGGGAAAAGTCGACTGAGATCATCACATGCAATATACTGTTTCAGTTTTAACAGCCGTATTTTTATATGTAAAATAGTTGCCTCCAAAGAGCAGTGGTTAACTTGTCATTTGTCTTGTAACCATGTTTTGAAATTAAAAAAAAAAAAAAAATACTGCTGAATTAAAGTTATAAGTATTTACAAATTTCTTCTGAAAATTAAACTAACTTTTAAAAAAGAACCGATTCCACATTTCCCAAATAGTATTCCTGCTACCATAGAGCAAGTCTGCACTTCCAACTTCCTGCCTACTAATTATGAAAATCTCTTTTTAGCCTTGACTATCTTTGCACCTTTCAGATTTACCACTGCAGTAACAGATCATTATTTGTGACAGTAACGGCAAAACCTCCCATTTAATTCAGGTAGCACTCCTCTTGTGCGATCACTTAAAAATGCTGCTGCTGTGTCAAACGAGGTTGCATTAACGGCACTAAAACAGAATTAGAAGTGGTTAATACCTGCTAATGCAGATACAAACCATATTTACTCTTACCATATTTATTGGAATGGCTACTCTAAAAGCTGAAACATCTACTTTGGTAAGTTTCAAGTGCAAATAACCATGTGGAATATATTCAAACACAAAGGAAGACAGTAAGAAGTAGCCCTCTTTTACATCAGCTCAGTGTCTCCCACGCAGCCAGCCTTCCACTTCAAATTTCATACTGCAACTTCAATAACCACATTAACAGTTATGTTAATGCAACCCAGTAGTTCTCTCACTACTGATCTGAGGTCAGTATAATTAACAATTTTTTTTTTTTCTTAAAATGCTGAGGATATAACACCTATGGACTAAACAATCAATTGTAGAATATACCGTATTATAAGTTAATACTGTCGTACTTGTCATTGTAAAGAAAGTATTGTACTTTAATCAGGTAGCGCTATCACACAAGAAACATACTTGCACAGTTATCTCAATTAAGAAATCATGGAACATTCTGACAACAAAAACTTATTTTAAAAAAATCCCAAAACCATACATACGATAGAGACTGAAGTATTTGCTAATGATTTTCTGTGAAACGTGAAACATTTCCAGAGAGCGGGAAAAAGGCTTTTAGTATCTCCTTAACATAGTTGGTTCCCAATGAATGCACATCGCTTTATTTAATCATTGATACCCATGGAGTTTTAGAAAAGCTGGGATGTGAGCCAAAAAATACGAAACCTAGAAAACAGGGCTAGAAATAACTTTGAAAAGGTTATTTTGTCCATGATCTCGAGACTGCTTGCAGGTACTGATCTGAAGGAACCACTTCCTGGGAAATATTCGCCTAATCGGTTTCAAAAATACCATTGGTGGAGATTCCACCGATTCTCTACAGTGAAGTGATTACCCACTGCTTATGGTAGAAAACTTTTAACAACATTTAATATAAATCTTGCTCCAATCACCCCCCTCCATTGCTCCTTGTTCTACCTCTAACACACACAAACCACGTTTTAGTGTTACAGCAGGCCCTTTCACACACTAAAGAACTCTATCAAATCTCTTCTTTCGTCGTCTTTTTGTAGACCAAGCAAAAAGATTTTTCTTCCAGTCTTTCCTCAAATTCCACTTTCGAGACTTCTGATCACTGAACAGTAAATGTGTGCAGGTGGATGGAGGGGATAAGGTCAAGAAAGGAAAAATACTTCCAACATTCAAAAATATATAGAAAACACCCTAATAACGTTTGCACTGGGAGGAAAGAAAAAACAATCAATCAAAACAAAACCACCAAAACAAACAACTTACTTATGCAAAAAAGAAGAAATACAATGAAAAAATATTGGTATCAAGACGCACTGGTATCAATACACATCTTTCATGTTACTATACGGTTAAGCAAGCAAGACAGGCTGAAGATGGTTATGGAAAATTAGCATGTTGTACTTTCCATTTTAAAAAGGCATACTCTTCTCTTTCTCCAGTTTTCTATAAAAAACCCGAAACTACTGTGAGACCAAACTAATCTGATAAAATTATTATCCAGGATTTCATACTATTAAAAGGAAATATGGTACAAGATCTTATGAAATAGTAAGACAACCCTTAAGTTCAGATTGTATTAAGCATCCAAAGTTAGCATGAGTTTTACTTCTGATCCCTGTTGCCGCACTCTTGCAGTATGCCCCTGTAGTAAAAGCCACACTAATAAAGTGAGACAAGGAAAAAAATCAATAAGAATAAAATCTAATCCTAGTTTACATATGGATTCCTTCAAATACTTTAGGAAATCACTTAATGTCCCTTTTACTTCAAGTAGTATATTAACATTATACAGTTTGTTCACAAAAGTAATAGGTACAAAGAATCAGATATACTTCCCTAGCTACGAAATGGGAGAAACAGTCATCTAAGTGGTTCTTGTGAAGTTTCATTTGTGCTCCAGAAAGCATTCTGAATCTGAAAGCAATATTCTCTTATATTACCTGTTTCACATATCATACCCAAAGAAGCTAAGCTCTGCTGTAGTTTAACTCAAGTTAGAAATAAATTGATAAAATTAAGGGGTTCGGTTGGTTTTGGAATGTTGCAGATACTCTGAATATCAGGAAATGGCTCAAAAGAAATCCACACATTTTATGACAAATAAACTTAAAGATTAAATATTTAAGACAACCTTAACTCTGCCTTACTGAGCTCTGTTAAATGTAGTAAACATTCTGATTCATGGTTTTTTTAGCACTTGTAGCCCAATCTGTCATTTAAAAACATACTTTCTTTTCTTCTGTAGCAGGAAAAGAATCCTGAAGAAAGCAGTATTTCTACTTCCTAAATCCCTACATCTGCATTTACTGGACAACAGCCCTACAAACACCAGGGTTCAAAAGAATCATAACAGACATGCTATTTCACCTGCTGAGATAGCATACAACTACCAAACCTCTAGAGGAACAGAAAACATGACAATCTATGAAGCAGAACTAATTGACTTACTACAACCACTGGAATTACACATAAGCGAACTGCAGAAGAAACAGGTGAAATTACTTCTGATGTCACAGGATGTCACAGCGAACACAACCTTGGCTATTTAGCTAATCTTTGCTATAGATTTGTGACTATTATGTACAGCAGCAAACTCAGGGTAACTACAAGCTAAATTCTTCAAGGTACGATATAAAAGATTTCAATATGTTTTGGCTGTGCCTAAAGTTTGAATAATTACTCTCATCCATTACTAAGTTAATTCAGGTTAGAAAGATGCTGAAACAGAAGGTTACAGTTCTCAATCCAATTCCTCATTCATTTCAATTCAAACTAATTAATGAATTAACTTTAAAAAATCTCAGTAGTTTCATATTATACTCCAAAAATACTGTGTTCTGCAGAGGACAGGCTACATTCACCACTCAAAGCAAATGCACAAGTCCTGCTGCTTTCAGTGCAAAGCTAGATACAACCTGTGCTACCGAGTCACAATCAAGGCCAACTACTTTTGAGGCACGTTATACTTCAGGGGTTTACTTTTTACTTTATGTTAAAAAGAAAACAAGGCATTAAAAGAGTCCATGTGTAAACTGTGGGGTTTCGAAGCATTAGGCATTCCAGTGCTGCATCAGAAACAGCAGGGGGTAGTGTTTCAGTGCTTTTAAACCCAGGTACTTTTTTAGCAAAGCAAGTCTCACCCTGCATTTCCCTCCTTACAGGTTACCCTTAAATTCCCCACCTAGATTTCTTGAGCGCTTAACTTCTTCCGGCTGCATGCCTGCCAGGCACTGTTGTCAACCCTCTTCCGAGCTGGCTAGCACAGGTCCGGCTTCAAGCAATCTGGTGACCACCCGGCTGCTCTTTCCTGCTCCCTCTGCCTTACAGGTCTTACCAGACTTATTTACCACTGTTGTGGAAATCATGAGCCTATAACAGGTCACCTCGCGTTGCTAGCTTACATCTTCCTATAAACATAGCGACTCAAAATCAGTTTACATTTAAAATTAAAATATTACCTTGTACAGCACCATAAGCGTGTCCAACATTTTACACACTACAAGAACATTCCTACCATGAGTTTATAGTCCAAACACATTAAAACAGTATTTAGTGCAATGCAGAATATAGTAATTTTGTGCATGTCATTTGTAAAAAATATTTCTTGAGAATAGCAAAGAGCTACTTGAATTTTCCCAAACTGAGACAATCCCATCCTACCTTTGTTATGAGTTTTGACCACTAAACTTTGAGTTTTATCTGAAACACGCTATGTCCCCCAACATCTACTAATCACATTAAATATTCCTCCAGTTAGCTTAATTTTACCAAGTGTAACATCAGGCAATTAGGATTATGTGTTTACAAATATTTTAGGAAAAAAAAAATCTATTTTTTAAAAGTTTTAGAGGTTAGTTTTTGTTAGGGGGGGGGGGGGGTATTGTTTTATATGCCTCCATATTTTATTTTTCTTTTTCAGAGTTTATCTTGATACACACCCCCCACCTCCCCCGCCCCCAAACCCAAACTTGCTACAGATAGCCACAAACATTTGTAGAAAACCTACTATTTCCCCAAATATTTTGTTTGCAATTTTAGGATATATTATCTCATTAGTTACCACAACTGAGATCCAGCATTGTCTTTGATTCAATTAAAGAGAAGACTACCAGTTCTCTGACAGGATAAATTTAGGTGTCTGAGAAACAGGATATGTGTTTATTTTCCACCTGTATCATATTTATTTGTATTAGCTTACTTACACAATAATTTTAAAGATTTCTTTCTTAAAATACAGTAAACAGCTTGTACTGTTCTAAGGCAATTAGCTGTAGGATAGCCAGTAAGAATTGTCCCTCTGATGTCGACACTTGTTCTAAAACAGAGTAAATTAAACAGAGTTTAGGGACAAAAAAAAAAGCTTCAAAATGTAAAGCTCAAAACTTAAAGGAGTTGCAACAAAATATCCCTTCTGTAAGACTTATTGTCTAACCAATCTTGCATTTAGTATGCAGAAGATTAAAAAAAACCAAACAAAACCCACCAAAGTAACTTTAATTTAAATCTCCATAATCACATACTACACCAAAGGGTAAGCAAACTCTGTGATTGTTCTGTTACCACATTGTGAAGATGCACCTTGACAAGCAAGTGAAAATTAGTGCAAAATCATTTTAGTTATGGTCATAGGGGATTCAAAAGAACAGTCACTGAGGATATTTCAACAGTCATAGAGACACTGTATGCTGATGCCATCATTTACTCCTCCCATCTCATTCAAGCTATCCTATTCAGAAATTTTAAAAAGATACACAGATGGCATGTGATGCCTTCTCACAGTGGCTGTTTCCACCCTGAAGATACTACTGTTTTTACTTGTTTAAGAAAACACTGACCCTCAACAGGCCATGCTACCATCTTCCACCTCTAACTGGACTGAAAACTACCTTTTATCTGCAGATCTTTCAGTTCAATCAGAAGCCAAATTTGAGTAGCCAATGACCAGTGACAATGTCGGAGAAGTTACAGGAATCTGTTAGCAGAGGAAGACAACTATGCTTTTCAAGTCAGAAGGGAGCCGTATCTTTAGCGGGCAGCTAAACTGTTACCTGCATTGTAGTAGCTGGCACACTCTGAGAATGAAACATTTATCAGAAATTACCTCCATGATCTCCTCATGATCAATTTACAACATTGTCAAAAGAAGGAATACAGAAGGCCAAGACTACATGAGAGCCACTGGTGGCATGCATAGGATTGCTGACTAGCAGAAAGATGACACAAACCTGGTAAATATGTTTACATAAAATCAGGTATAATCTTCTAATCAGAGAATAATAGGGTTTGAAGAAACACCTGAAGGTGACCTCATCCACTGCCTGCTCAAAGAAGGGTTAACTTCAGCAAGGTTGTTCCGGTCCCCATACAGTCAAGTTTTGACAGTCTCCAAGGACAGAGATTCCTCAGCCTTCCCCACTCACTCCAAGCACCAATACTGAAATAAAAGTAGGTAGTTGTATGCATTTCTGCCACTACTTATTTGAAAAACATGTGCCCCCTACAAAAATGATTGAATTACTTTTCAGAAAATTACATGACTTTTCAAGCACATTACACTTAAATACTTTTCAGACTCTTCCAAAAATATATGTAAAGCAAACCAGCAAGGTCAACGAAGAACCTATACTGCTTTTAATTACCAGCTTATTTTTAATAATCTTCATGAGAATCTACAAATCAGTACATCAGTTTCAAGCAGAAGGTGAGAAAATGGCAAAACAGATGTCTAAAATTAAGAGGGAAAAAGCCTCTGCTTCTACCTAAGCTGTTCGTACTGCCGAAAGAAATGCAAGTTCTACTACTGCGTTATTTTCTCAGTCAACTAGCAACAAATAAAAATACCACATCTTTGACAGAAGCGATCGCTTTTCTCACTTGGTTCAAAATACTCTTTTACTTTCTTTCTATTGTAGTCTAGTCCCCAACAAAGCATAATTCCTTCTTCCTGCTCAGGGATATAATTATGTCTTCATTAGTTCTGAAATGCAGTACAGTAGGAATCTGTTGATTTTTTGGCAGCATAAGCATACTAAATAAGAATAACCAGATGCTGCTTACATCACTTTCAGATACAGACAAATTAAAAGCAAAACAAAAACCAATGCACAGGTGTTCATGCAAGCAATAAATTCTGAGTTCCCCCACTATTTGGCTCTCTGTTATAAGGGTATTCTACTTTGGGTCCCAAAAGGAACATCGTGTGTTCACAGCTCACAGCTATTTCATGCCCTCAGATGTACATACCAAATACAAATTATGCAGATAAAACTCTGTAACCATCTGGTCACCTAAAGTATTTCATATAAATTCTAAGTGACCTATTTATTGGTACATAGAATGTTTCCCTGTCTGAATTTTCTTCTTTCTTTTTGTTGTGTTTTGGTTGAAAGTTAAGGATGGCAGTTTGCAGAACTCCACGATATGTTGTTCTTTTGTTTGCACACCAACAGGTGCATGAACAGCCATTAAGTAGGCTGGTGCTAAGAAGTGCACAATAGCGTAACTGCTCAGTTATGCTCTAGAAATCAAATGGAATTACCAAGGAGGAAAACTAAATAAACTGAAGTTCATATGAAAAATGAGATGAGTTGTCACTTGCAGGACTGCCTAGTTATAAGTAAAATTTATCCTTTCATTTTCAGCCATTCTTCCAGTTTATGACTTACTAAAACAATAATCACTTCCTGCTTTGGGACTGAAACTGTTCCTGGTCCTCCTCATTCCAGAAGGTTTGTTTGTTTGTTTGTGGTTCTTTTGGAGAGAAAGGAGAAGGGCAGATCAAGGAAATCCATTACTATAATATTTTTAAATGGTATTCACAATCGTTCTTGCTCTCCGGGCTCTTCAAATACTGAGTTCTCAATTATGGTCTTTCTGAAAGGAAAAGACTCTGCTTTCATGAATGTATTCTTAGGGAAAAAAACCAAAACAAAACAGTTGAGAAAGTATATATACTTAGGATTTCAGTTTAAAAACCCTACACACTTCACCACATACAATTTGCACACTATTTTCTTGACAGAATTACAAAGTGCAACTAGTGACATAAGTAAATGAGAGCATATGAAAAACTTAGATTATACTATTTTTAATATTGTAGTATTAAGAATTAGTGACATTTGAATACATATTGACAATCTGAATCCTCACTTTTCATTTGTCTGAGGGCTATGCTTACCACTAACTCATATAACTTTGAAAAGCAAACAGTTTAATACATTAAATCAATTGTGTGCACTAGAAAACTCATCTCAAACATCCACGCACCTGGCACAGAGACATGAAATACAAGGGCTATACAGGTAGCCCTGTAACAACCTACAGCATGATTCCATGTATAGCAGCTCAGTTCAAGTCTTACCGTCTTTGCTTATTTAATTCAAGCCCTTTGGAAGAAATTTATTGCCTGCCTTTACAGTACTCTCTACAACAGTGACCAGATCTCATTCAGAACAACTCCAAGCAAGTGATAAAATGATCACTACTGGAAGGTACATCGCAATCACTATGTACTTTTAGGAGAAGTACTGCATTTTCCACAGTCCTAACAGCAGATTCTAAATTAAAAGACTGTTACTGAGCAGCAGTGCAGGTGTACAAATAACCCAAAGGGAAGTCTCGCAATCACCTTTGCAACTACCTCAGGATCTAAAGGAAGATCTTGACTTCCACTACTTGCCTGCTTCCTAGACCTGACAGGAGCCATCTGGCCCTCCCCAATCACTTGCAGTTGCTGCCCACTTGAAATAAAAGCAAAGAGAGGAGCAAGGGTGAAGGACATGATGTGCAAATGCAGAGGGAAGTCTTGTTATCGTCATCTTTACAATCAAGAAGCTCACTACTATAAACTTCTATTTTCAAAAATATAGCATGTACCAACCATCAGATAAACCATGCAATATCTAAGTATCTGCTCAGAAAGACATATTATTTTGCTAGAGAGCTAGCTACATGAAAATATAAGAACACCCTAACTAAATTATACACCCAGAGTCAAAGGTTAGAATTTTGACAGCGTATCAGATTTCAAATCTTTATTTTTTCAGAAAGCCTGATCCAACTCCTATGAAATTTAGTAGAACTTATTTTAACTAGCTTTGACTTCAGTTCACAAGAAAATTATGGAACCAAGAACACCAGACCAAGACCTTCAACTTTATGTCAAAAAAAAAAAAAACAAAACCCCAAAAAATCGCCAACAGCAAATAGCAGTGTAACATTCCTCACTAGTCAGTCAAAATGACCGAGCATTTTGATGTTTGAGCACATTTTCCAGGCAAAAGTAAGCACATAAAAATTACAAATAACTATAAGCACATAAAAATTACAAATAACTACTTTAATGAAAATACCAAAAGGCATCACAGATACAAGAAAATGTTATTCATCACGTTTTTTCCTACTGTGAGTTAGAAAAAACACACACAATAGTAATTTCTGCCCATTACTGCAGTAAAATCTGTTTTTCCTCTTCTAATTCTCTTGAAATGTCTAGTCAAATAATAGAAGCTCTGATCCTGATTTGTTTCCAGATATTTTCTCCAATATTGTCCATTATTGACAGATACCTGAAACTGCCTAGTTAGTTTTGCATTTTCTATAAATAATTAACAGTGTAACTGATCCCCTCTATACTACCATACATTTTTAGTGAAGCAATGTAACTACCTTCCCCTATAAACATACTAACAAACAGTGAAAGCCATGACAAAACACAGGTAGCAGAGCCCTGGAGCACTCTGCTACAACAGATCTGGTAACACCTTGTCTCTTGAGTCCAAGGGACATGGGAGTTGCAGTGGGGATTAGTAAGAGAAATAAACAATGGTTATTATAAATGTTTAAAGATTAAGGTAGTGAGCACGCTTTCATCCTGTATAGTCTATTACTGAACCACCATAATTAATAATAAATTAATTTGTAATGCTTTTCAATTCTTTTTTGAAACATCTTAAAATATGAAAGTAAATCAAAGAGACTGTGACTTAATCCTAAATCAATGTCGTGTCTAAGTCAGTAGGCATTTCAGCTATTACCTGTCGAACACAACATGCTTTGAGACTGCACATCTGGACATACTGTTCGTACACAGGGTGAAGTATCTTTTTAAAACCGTACTTGATTAGGAAGAGAAAAATTACTTAACTAGTCAGATGCTGCAAAAGCTTGAATGGTTATAAAGAATATATGATGTCATAGGACAAGATTCTGTCATTCATTTCTTCACACAACTCATAATTTTTTATTTTAAGGAAAATATTTGTTGGATAGTACCCTTTCAAAACCATTTATCCAACTATTTGTGCAAGCTGAAATACCAAAAAAAAAAAAAAAAAAAAGGCTGTAAACACTCCACAAATACATGACAAACGAAAAAGTTTCTGTTACTGGTACACTACTTCCGTGCCAGTATACTTAGCACTCCCAGCTCAAAACCCAGAAACTTCACCGACCTTCATGCGAAGGACCGAGCAATCTGAAGACACCACAAGATAGACGAGAAGAAGTGCTAGGAAACATTTACATCAGCACTGCTGAAGGACTAAAGCAGAAATCTGTAGTACTGTTCAGTTGCAAACATTTGCCATTTTAAGTTCTATATGTCAAAAGATAGATTGATATATGTCTCAATATACATGACATTTTATACACACAAAGACAGATGGAACTAATGATTTTAACTCACTGAAAACTACACAAGGCTGAGTTATGTATGTACGCAGTAATAAACCATAACAGTTGTGAGTTTGGTTGATACTGAAAGTACAAGAAAGACATTTATGTAGCTATTATTTTAGCTCTAAGAAAGTGTGAAATTAAATGAGGTAAACTAACCTTAAACAATGGACACAAACGTAACACCACTGTTTGAAACACAAATGGAAACTTCAGAAATAATAATGCCACTTAGCTTACATGCAGTATTCCTTACAGGATCTAAATGGTATAACAGTTCACCTGTCCAAAACTTGAACTGGTCCACTCCCCTTACCTGTCAGATTTGGGAACAGCCAAGATATCTATCTAGAGGACAAACCCAAAAGCACTATTTTCACAGTCTGAATGCTTTACTGGCCACATGCTCCAAAGTTTCTTTTTGAATTTGACTTCCACTTTGGAGAAATACGTCATTCATGTTTATACATACAACATTATGGAGAGAAGATAAATTTTTCATTTTAACTCTCAGGAAAAAACTGTTAACTTTTCAGATGCACGGTATGTTTTTTCTGGAACATTTAGAGCGATCACTGATAAATGGCTACAATAGCAATTCTATATTCACTTATTTTCTTATTAATACAACATTCCATTCGGCATGTCAATAACTGGTTTTGCCTATTAAATATTTTTAATTGAGATACTCTTTAATGAATCAGAATAAAGAAGTGGTTAGAAAATAAAAGATTCTCTTCTTAATCATAATTGTAACTAGCCACAACTTCCACTAAAACTGGTATGTACCATAACAAAAAGTTCACCAAAAAAAGACTGTTACAGACATCGCAGCAAGGCTGTAACTTTCACTAGTTTAAAATTTCAGTCTTCTACAGCTTAGGTTTGCCCCTTTTAATATCCACATTTAAATGAAATCTGCAATATTCGTCTTTGACTTAATCTTTTAACTATATCTCATATAGGCAACGGTAAAACATCATTTAAAAAAATAACAACTGCAGAACTTCCTTATTTTCCTCTCACCTGCAGTATTCAAAACCACATCACAGCCTAATGAGAAATGGAAGTCATTGAAAAACCACACTTCTTTCAGTGCTGTAAATTGAATACAATTGAACAACTAGTTCTACAGGTGTTTCAAGTTTAAAGGATGCTCTGTTTTACAGGTGTGGCCTCACTACCAGAGAAACACAGAAATGACATACAAGCAGCATTTGTCATCCTATCTATAATCTGGCACTAATACCAATACAATCAGACAGGGAGTCTATTCTGTTCCATTACAGCTAAATACAATGGAACCAATTCCTCCCAAAATACACAGGAACTGATTTCTGGATCTTCAAACAAAAACCATGAGTTGCATTTACTTCCTCTATCATAAGTTTCCAGTATTGCCTTGCCATTTTCCATTAGCACGGAAGAAACAAATAGTTTGAATCACAGTTAACCTACCTAATTTGCTGCATCCCAAACGATAACTATTTACCTGCAAGTTTCATCATGAAGCCTTAAATCAGGTAATTCCCATTGTCTTAGTTAAGTACAGAAAGTAAGAAAATAATTACTTACTAGCACATACTACGTAATGTTTCCCAAAACATTAAAATTCTGTTATTTTGAAAGTGCCACATATAAGAAACTACTACACAGATAAACTAGATGCTCCTGTACTTCACTTTAGCAGGCTATTAATATTTTTTCAATGAACTGCACTATGAAAAAGTAACAACTAATATTCTAATTTCTGAGAGTAACCTACTCAATCACCATAGCTGGTTCCAACTTGACACTGCTTCTAAACCACAAGTTATCAACTCACAATACTAATGTTTTGTGAAAATATATTACATGCTCCCATCTTTCCTATTCTCATATGAAAGCATAATCCCAAATCACTGTAGCATAATATTCTGCACAGGAACTATTTGTGATACCATCATCAGGGATTGCAGCATTAGATAAGAAAAAAAAAGTAACAGACTAATCCTAGCAAGGATTTTATTTTCTGCAAATATTCCTCATTCTAAACACACTTTAGAAACACCCAAATGATACTCTCCCCAATTCTTTTTTTTTTCTCCCAAACTTCTCCAGAAAGTGTTAGATGTCACAGTACTTACAATGGTGCTTCTGTGAAAAGCCCAAGTGTCAGCATGTACTGTTTTTTATTCCTTTTTTTTTTTTTTTAAAAAAAAAGATGACAGTAAAGAAAAAAAGACTACTTGTCTCTTGTACTATATTTATACAAAACTTCATCTTTTATCAATGCATGTAAATATGGTTCTTAGAAAATACACCATTGAACAGCTTATAACAGGTAGATAAACTTCTATTTCTTTACCTTTCAGACTTTCTCATTAAGAATTTTACATTTTTGTATTATGTGAAAAAGCAGTGGCAAAAATATTCTCGTTAAAGTCACTTAAAAATATCCTGCAAAACCAGCTGTTCTTAGTAGCTCATACAAGTTCCTAAGAAACTAAATGAATGGTCCCCTATTTCTACTCCTTTATACATCCATCGTCAACTCGAAGCACATTTAGGAACTGTGAGGAAAGCCTTGAGTCATTTTAAAAAAACATCTAAATGCCAAATCAGGTAAATAATTTTGACATTTCCTCAGTTCCGTAGGTTTGGGGGTTGTGGCAGAGGTGCTTGTTTTAAATACAAACTCCTATTAAATTTCATTGCCTAAAAAGAAGTAAGAAAATTACAAAGCAATGCATTACCAATTTTTCCAACAGCCCAATAGTGTTACAGCTTTAAGACGCAGAAAGCAATCATTCCAGACGAGGGTCATAAGCTCTTAGTATCACAAGATGAGTGAGGGAAGATAGAAGCAAACTTCCTCCTCCCCCTCATCAAAAGATGGGAAACTTCCGCTGTATTTGTTCAGTTTCCTGTGTTTAAAAAGGAAAAGGGGAAACTAACACAATTGCAAAAATTTCAGAACAGGAAGGTCTTCAGAAAACCCAAACTGTTCTTTCCCCACCATCACTACCCCCGAGACCCAAAAAAGAACTTGCATATCATCCTGACTACAGCGTACGTAGTAACAACAACTTGCTCTGACAGTGGCATAGGTGCCATTCCTATTTAGTTATCGTTCTGACATGCTGCCAAATTGACCTGAAGAATGCAAATAAAGGGTAGAGAAAGGGAAAGACAATTTTAACTCCCTAAAATGCAGACAAATCAGAATGTAACAATGGGACGTACAGAAGGCATTTCTCTAACTATAGAGCCTTGACCTTGCCAAGTAGTTCTAGAAATAAAAAATGTCCAAATTTACCATAAGGGAAGAGGTAAGTAAGCAGCTTTTCTACTAGGTTAAATGTAAGACAACTTACCTCTATCCAGAACCATAAATAATTAAAGCAAAAACCCAGAACAAGAATCCTTATCCTTTTAATTTTGAGTAATGATGCAAATTGTCCCTGAAATAACTGTTTCTGACATTTTTGGAACAAAAGGAAATTATTCTTGGTTAAAATAGATTATTTTCACTGTAGATAAATGAATTTTCTGAATTGTTCCAAATTTTTACAGAGTTTAAGGGTTTGCTTTAAATGCCAATGAGAATATTTTCCTTCCAACCCATTTTACAAAGAACATCACAGTAAAAGCCACTCTTACCAAAATTGTACTACCGTAAAATTCTATTATGCTAACCATAATCTGCAAATAATAATACATTTAAATACATGATTCACTTCAGAGATGTTTTTATTATTGCAACACAATGCATATCTCAAAAATATTTTTACTTTCTACAAATATGATTTGATGTAAAAAGTACACGTTGTAAAATCTTACTACATATTTAATGTTTTGTAGTCAATGCACGTTAGAACTATTTCTTTACCAGAAATAAGTCTGGTTTATATAGTGTGTATTTGGTATGTACACTTGAGAACTACCCTACAATAGCAACATAAGTGTATTTTGGATTAATCGAGTTCCTACTGGGTAGATTTACTAGACCACGCACCTTACATAAAATGCAACACCCTGAAAACTTCTTCTGAAACCAGGGAACCCTGGCACCATTCATTGTCCCACTCAGAGAACATCCCTAATTTAAAAATCTATGGAAGTACTTATTCACTTGCTTGAGACAACAGGTAACACACACACACCCCCCTCCAGTCTACATGTGAGGTAAAACACCACAGAAGCTTAATTATAATTCCTCCCTACTCTTCTGTAGAAGTGATATGCAGACATCATCAGCTTTATACTAGCTACAAATTTGACACTTCTACTGTCCTTATAGTGTCTGATTAAAAAGCAGAAGTACTGAAGTAGCCTCTTCACTGTTTCTGCAGGAAGGCAACTGATTCATTCTATTCATGTGCAACATATAATATTAAAATCAGGCCAACAGTGAGCCACTCTGACTACAGGTGAAATAACTTACTTATTTTTGAGATCACTATGTAAGGTAAAGTCTGAAACTGATTGATCTTAATGTTGTGGTAAATCAATAATTTTTAGAATGGCAGAAGAAAAGTAGGTTTGCTTACCTTTTTATATGCATGTATAGTTATGTTTGTATATGTACCGCTTACTCCAGTGCTGAAATAAGGGACTAAATACATGAAGACTAGAACCTCTAGCGGAAGTTTAAAGACAGCTAAAAAATCCCTACATAATCAGGGTGGCCTCAAACATACATGTAAATGCAAAAGCAAGAGATTGAAAAGGACATGCTTGAGAAAGGTTAGAGGAAAACTTCCTACTAACATTTGGTGATAACTGTATCCCTGATTAATCAGGACACTGGCATTTAGGTTTTAATTTATCTACACAAAAACATAACTACTACCACGAACAAAGGAAGCGCCTAATTACAATCTAAACTTTCAAAACACTTTTAACATAACGATACAGGAGATACTAAAACTTCCTATTCCAAGCTGAGAAACCACTCCTTTGTGAGAAAAGTTTTGTGGATCCATACTTCTAAGATAGAGGCTCACAGACACAAAGCATCTAGCCCAAGCCTGCAACCTTCAGGGTGAGAACTACAGTACATGAAAATAAACACCCTTTCGACCAGACACCTTCTGTGAAGTGTTCTTACCAAAAAATCTTGCCAACCGTAGGGAAGGTCGATGTCACACACCGCACTGCATTACTGAACAGGAATATTTAATATTTTCTAAGATTAAGATACATCTGCTTTACTGTAAGAGAAACACTGTGGTAGCTGTTCTCAAACTTTTAGTTAGGTAACTGTACCAGTTCAAACTCAGGACTGTGTTTCTCCATCAATAACCTCCTAATTACAGGTCACAGTAACTGCAAATGGAATATAAAGCGACTCCACCTGTAGACCACATTTCAACCTTGATTATTAAGAAAAGTAGGGTGCCACAGAGAATATCCTAAGAGGCAGATGACAGCTGAGAACCAGGTTTAAAATTCTGAAGCACTAATACAGTATAAGAGAGAGAGGTGGACGACCAACCATTTGCTCAAAAAGATGCCGCTCGCTCAACAATATAAATGTTATTGGTAAAAAGCATACTTTACAAAGGTTAAGAGGGAAAAAATCAGTCCTACAGATGATCGCATTTCATACTTCTATCAACATTTATTTATCTGTCTTTGTTTATGTTGGAGTCTGTATATTCTTTGACTCCTCAATTAATATCCGCATTAACATTTGAACATGAGGGCACAGAAAGATGCATGAAGATTGAAATACAAAGGGAAAAAGGTAAAGCAACAACGTCAGTCACATCCAGCATGTCAGTAATACTGTTCATTGGTATGATTCTGCTGAAACATACTTCCATGGGATTTCCTTCCTCTAAGGGAAGATGTTCTTGCCTTGTGTAGCAGGAGCTGGATTATTGCCAGGCACCACAGTTGTGGTCTCTGAACTGATCAGCACTTAAAATTTTAAGAGGTCCATAACAGCAACATGTTACGCTTAAAAGTAAAAAGAACAAACAAAAACTCTTAACTGGTACATTCTCTGACAGGCTTTTTTTTTTTTTTAAATACCACTTTAAGTACTTAAAAACAAAACAACAAAAAAATCACCACACCACCCCCCAAAAAAATCCCCAACTGACTTGGTTACAAGGAAATAAATAAAAACCATTACATAAGTAATGCCTCAAATATCCTAGTAGATGGCTCCTGGAATTTATCATCCTCTTTTTAGGCATTTCAGTTCCTACTGTAAGAGATACCAACCTATCAAGGATTTGAGCCTTGGCAGAATCTAATTTAACAGTATTTGTTTTCAAATGCGTCTCCATTCCTTCTCTAACAAAAGGTCTAAGTCTGTACTAAGGATTCTCTTGTTCCCTTACTGATGGTATGTTACAACATTTCCTAACCATGCAGCATTTTACACTTGCTTTCTTAAACTCTATTTTCAACCTTAACTGTCAATTTTATATTGCTTATAATCAGCCATACATCTCCTGTGTAATTATTATTAACTCCATGCTATTTGTACTCTTTTCACCAAATATCCTCATGGTACTATCATAATTTTGTTTGATTATGTGTCTTGATTACACAAGAATTTCTCATGGTCATGGGAAACGTTTTCAAGCATAATTCAGTCTCTTCTGCACTCACTCTACTTGTCTTAACACTTGTAACTTTTGGTATAATCCTTTGATGATTTCTACCATTTTACTTTCCATACTGCATTAATCTGTCTGTTGTTGCCTCCATCTTCAATGCATAATATTCTCTGAATTATGATGATTTTTGCATATATAATCCATATACACGTAAGCATTCTACGTGACAACCTGTGGCTACGAAAGCTGTCCTGTTCTAGGATCACTTCTGGCAAACAAAATGTCCTTACTCGACTTTCTTGAAAGTACCATAAAAATAACAACCTCTTTCATCATCACATACCTTCATTTTAAAACTCACTAAGATCCTCTCATCTTTCTCTCTCTTCCTCATTTAATATCCACATACATACTATGCTGAGACCTTCTGAAGATTTTACTAATTTGATCATTCTCATTAAATTGCTACTCCATTTTAAGTATTAGCCAAAACCCCTACTTATCTCCATCTGTAAATAACTTCCAAGAAGATAACAGAACTGTTAAGCCCTGAAAATGACCTGTGACAAGACTTGATCTACTGTAGTAAAAACTAGTTTGGGGGGGGGGGGGGGGGGGGGGGCGGGGGGGATATACCAAGAATGAATACTTGCCTAAATGTGTGGAGTCCTTTCCTGTATATTCTGTGTGCTGTTCTTCCTTCTTAGTCTATAATGGGACTTCCCTTCAGAAATTTAAAAGGCAGGCAACCGAAAAAACCCTCTCTTTTCAGAAAATTAACCATAAGGCAGTATGAGTAACTTATTAAACTTCATCAAATAAAAATAAACAAATAAATAAACAACAGCAGGAGTAGGCAATTCAAGACCAGAATCTGCTAGCTCGCCTCTGTAGCTAATGTAGGCAGTGGAACCGTGATGCAGGTCTCCACAAAAGCAGGTCTCTACAATTCAAAAAACCCAACAAAACAAAACAAGCCCTCACTGCCACCAAAACCCTAAAAGCCGAGCTCGTATCACTACTGGGGGGCAATGCCAGCAGCACAGCAGCCACTTAAGGGACAGCAGGACTGTCTGCTTGAAAAGGGATACCACAAGCTGCTATATAAGATAACAGCAATAATTTCTGATGTACATAGGCAAGCAAGAATGATGTTCTATGCTCTTTTTCCACCCTCCTCTACGCACTGAAGTAGGGCAAGAGGTAGAGAAAGGAGATACATACCCCTTTTAAATAATGTGTTGTTTTTATTCTCTGGAGACATCAGTGTGGCCGACAGCTTAAAAGAAAGTGGCAATAAGCGCTATTGCTAAACATAAATTTACATTATCTTTAATAAAAAATTAAAAAAATATTTAATAGCAAACTTAATTCCAGTCATAGCAGAAACAAAAACTATGTAGCTGTATGGTAATACTTGTATAACATGGTAGAAATTGCAGAGTTGCATGAAAAATATAGTTGTCCACATCTTCAACTAATTCATCTGCCCTCTATCCACTAACTGTTTTCATCAGAACAACTTACACTCCATAACTTGGAGTAGTTTTAAACAACAGCCATTTCATACACTCTGCTTACAGCAGGCTGAGTTTAAAAGTTCTCTTTCCAAACCACACAAGACTAAGGCCTGGGACAAGCAACAGTTTCACATCACAACAATCAAGAACTGTCAAAATAAAAGAGTATTTTGCATCTACTTCCACCTGTAAGATCCAAACTTGGTCTCTAAATCTTTGTTTGTAGGTATAAAAAAAAAATTCTTGGAACTTTTGAAAGTTTGCTCCTCTCCTGTTGAAAAGTCTCTTCCTCTCTCATTGAAAATGCACTTGTAACATATGTGTAGTATTAGAGGTCGGACAGAAAGTCCATGCAACCGGTCCCAAACTTAAGCTAACATCCAGTCTTGCATATGAGGTGTGTGTATATATATATATATACACATACAACAAAATTTATGCATTTCTTACGTAATTAGCATACAAAATATTCATAAACGTTACTAATTTCCTCAACGTAACAACAGCATTTGAAGAAACCCTTACTGTTCCACAACTGTATCCTTCTTAAGTGCAGCAATATCCATGAAGAAATATTTTCCAAGATGAGACCTTTCTCCCTGCAAGCTCTTTAAGAGATAAAATCCTTTATTTGATTATATGCAATTTTATACCTTTATGATATTTTAATATAAGGATAAAAGTAACAGTAATTGTGATGATGACAGATATTTTTTTAAACCAAAATTAAAATGGTAAATTCAGTGTTAATGAAAACTATAAACCAAGAACAGAAATTAATTCTGTTCACGCAGCACTGGTAACGCAAGCAAAGATGCAGAAGGACCACTAGAATGTTTGTACCAGTAAATCAGAACCTCACTGTAGAAAGCAGATGGTGCAACTCAAGTCAGAGACCACTCAGCACTTTATGAATAATGACAGCCTTCACTCAGTAGCAAGACAGCATCTGGGCCACAAGTCGATTAATATCCAGTGACCAATTTAAATGAGGAAGTTGGCCATTAAAGACTAACTTAGCAGCACTGGATTACATAATCCCTGCTTTTCCTTCTACAGTATCTATCCCATCCACCCTTCCAAACAGTTTCCCTCCAACATTCCCACATTCTCGTCTCCTCACCCAATGCATGAACACACCCAGCTCACTCTATATTCACTTTCCTTCCCTTTGCAATTCCACTACCTATGCTCAAGTGGTCTTCTCTCCCCCTCCCATTAAAATCCCTCCAAACACCTTGCCTCCCCTCTTCTTTGGCCTACAGGTGACTGAGAAGCAGCCTGTGTTATCTGGGCCAAGGGGAGGCAGAGTTAGCGTGGCTTCCCAGCTGGGTCGCTGACTACTCAGAGCACAAGTGTCTTCTGCCAGGCCAGCAACCTAGCAGAACACACGCATCTTAGAGCCTCCAAGCTGCACATCTGGATTAATTGGCTGCCTGGTCAGGAGATGTGTGTCTTCCTGACGGGCAGCTGACAAGTCAAGAAATACATGAAGTCTCTGAAGCCACAAACCATAGAAAACGGATACCACCTGAACCTAAAAAGCCTTAAGAAAAGAGACACGGCCCTGAAAGCCACTTCCACTTGATGGCTTCTACAGCAGACTCCTGCCCAACGCACCCTTTAAAGTTTTTTTCCTTGCTAAAGCAGGCATATTTTCTGTTAATATACATGGTCCAGATCTTACACACATGACCTTTACAAGCACACTGCAGGACTGACACAAGATGCCACCACTTTCAGCCCAGCTGTGAAGAGGAATGAGATTCTCCCTAAGTAGACCTACTGAGAATTCCACATGGGCAGAAGTCCACAAACATAGCTCTTACAACAGACCTACAGAAGCACCATGTCACCATAAAACTAACAAGAGTATTTTTGCTTTCTACCAGGCACATCAATTTATGGACAATCAACATTTTAAACTGCATCACACACAAACCCATACAGAAATATATCAGCACATTTAGGGAAGCTGTGTGTTTGTTTACAGTTACATACAGAACAGTAGATTATTTTTAAGTCACTTTTTTCTTTGATCTTACTTAAGAAGTACTTTCTTGAACAGCTGGACTAACTCTGTTCAAAATACAATAAAACCGCTTATTAGGAGAATGAACGCTACTACAGAAAAATGGGATTTGTGTACTGGCAATATAAAAATCTAAACAGAAAAAGAATGTATTCATCTATGACAAAAAACACCTTTCTAGGAATGTAACTATATTTCAGTAATAACACTGTATTGACTTCAGGATATATTAATGAAACAACATTAAACATGATAAAGTCATTGTCAGAAGTATTGTATTTTGATTTTCCAGACTTTTACTATGATTCCATCTGCATTGACTAACATAATATCTTTCTAGTAATAACTTTGTGTTATATAAACAGATAAGCACATGGCATTAAACAGGATAACAAGTTTAGGTAAGTTGGAAGGAAATACAGTACTTCGAAGCATTTAAGAAAAAAAAAAAGCTTACTGAAAGTATTCCAAGCTGCACGGTAGTTAGGACCTCGTATATTCTCCTAATCAAATTAAACACAATAACTCACTACAGGGGTCAGCCTTTGCACATAATCATGAAAAAAAAAATTGTTTTTCCATACCTTAGTTATAAAAATGACCTTGGAAGAACAAGCAAAATACACACCAATGCTGCAATGCCTGACTGGGTCTGCAGAGTACCCAAAAGCACATTTTTCAGGTGTGTGAAATATCCCTTAGATATTTGTCTGGATCCTGTGAATTCTGCATGTCCACAGCTGCAGATTTTTTTTCAGGTACCATGGAATCTATTATCATTTTGCTGTAAAAGACAGTATTTTACTGTTGCTAGGCACCTGACATTTAGTGCTTTGTACTCTTGCCCTTTTACCTGCGTACACCTTTTCTTTCCTTCAACTTTCTTTACAATTAGGAATTCATTTGATTACAGTAAATATTCCATGTGCAGTCACTGCGTACAGATATCAAGGGGTCAAGGCACAGAAGATGAATTCTGGCTTGTAGCCAAAGATTGAGAAGATGACGATTAGCAGAGAATGAGAGACAAAAAGACCTGTGAGCTAGGCAGCCAGGGTAAGCAGTATTGCAACAGTGAATCCCCCTCAGCCCACAAGCAAAGGACAGGATTTCTGAATTGGCCCACATGGGTAGCACCATGGACACCAAGACAGTGGGGAAAGGATGCCCAGAAAGCACACTCAAAACCTCCTCAGAAATAACTAATATTGAGATTAAGCAATTACCATGTTGAACAATGAGTCAGATCTATGTGTATATACATATGAGGGGAAAAAGGTATCTTGCAGTGATAGAACAGAATAATACTGCCATGGAATTTATTCTCATTTACCACAGAGAGCACAAGGCTCTATTATGAAGAATATTCTCTAGAGACAAAGTTAGGCTTGCACATTCATACTTAAATGAGGTCATTCTTGATTTTTTTTCACGTATTTACTGTGCAACTGTAGCATTATATGACCATATACTGTTAGAAATGTGAATTCTCCTAGGTTTTCAAATATGGTACTGGGGGGAGAAAAGTGTCCAAGAAACAGCTCTGTAATCTCCGGTGTTTCAAAGCTCTACCATCCTCCCCAAAATTACATAGGACATATGTGAATTCTGTAACATGGCGCTGTTTACCTGGCCATTGCCTGGATTCTACATCATTTAATAGAGGTCACTAGAACCTAGATACTCCTGAGCAAAATAGCCATGTAAGGGAAGAACTGTGCCTAAGTTTATTTCCACAAGTTTTCTTTTAATACAAATATACTTTTTAAAAAACCAAACAAACCCCTGCACACAGTTCTACACCTATCCTACGTCATAATCATTGTTAACATCCTCAGAACTTGCCAGATTTACCCCCAAAGTAAACTATTTCCATTTATCTTAATTAAGCCCCTGGGATGGATCCCAAATGAAAAGTTACCCCAACACATTATGTCTCAGTAATACACATTGTTACAGCACTTCAAAGTGCTTCAAAGAACTCTAACAGAGCTTCTCGAAGTTAGTCATGTGATTTAGTGATTTACACAGTTGAGAATCTCTACACATGGATTATCATGGAAGCATAGCAACCTTTGGACTGGGAGGCAGAGGCCAACCAGCAGACGTCACCGCACGTAACAATGGAGAAATGCATGCAGCCATAAGTATGACCATCTAAACTTCAGCATACAAACATATGAAAAGTCCAGCAAACACTGTGAGAGAAAAGGTGCCTCTGAAACAGAGTCATTGCCTTACTTTAGAGCATTTTAATGTATTTTAGGCAGCTATAGATTGACAAGTAACACTGTAAATTATTCTGAAAGACTACTACTCTCAACAGTTGCTCCTCCCACACCAATAAAAACGGAAAATAGCATGAACACAGCTCACTCTTGCAGACAAACATGCTCCAGCGCATCATTCCACACAACTCCACTCTAACAGTATGCAACCCCTTTTGCAGCATAGCTGGCTTGCTACAATCTATCTGGAGTTAAAATAAATAGATGCACATTCAGTTTAAAGATAGGAAAGCAAAAAGTAGAGAACTCTGTGTCACTACCTTGTTGCTGAAAATCTAATTCAGGTCTGTTTAGACTTGAACTTGTTGCTCCAAGGAGACTGTATTTTAGATCTGATACCTAGCTCACTAATCTAGCGCCTCAGGCAAAGCCTAAGCTCACTATTCTGGGTACCATCTTGCTGTTTTATTATCCTTCCTTAAGATAAGCTTCTTTCTTTCAACCGTTCCAATATTTCTCTGCTTAGGTATCCCAAGTTTATTTATTCCCTAAAGAATAAAGATTGTTCTTCCTCTCATCTATGCTATATTTTCTGCTTCTCGACACTGCAGAGGGCAAACACGCTTATGAATAGTTTTATTTTCCTCATATATTCCTAATTTATATTCATTTTCAAATATTTAAGATATGACATAGAAGGATGAAGAGACACAATCCCTGCATTAAAGAGCTTACAGTCTCACACTTCTCTGCGAGATAGGTAAACAAACATCAGTATACTCACTTTATAAATATGAATAAAAAGATGGCAAATGATTTAACTAAGGCCACAGAATAAATATGTATCAAACTGATAACCAGAAACAATATCATGTGATGGGATCTCTGGCCTATACCCAATTCCCTCTGTGAACTATATGTCTTCTAATAACATGGACTGGTACTACAGTTACTCCAAGTAGTCCCATTTGAGCTGCAAGACACCACTGACACTCTGAACAAGCATTTTAAAACAAAACACAGCAAAACAAAACACAGACAATCCATTCTCATAATCTGTTACATACTTAAGTTTTCAGTTTTCCAACTCACAGAACATAACATTATCCTGTTTTATTTTTCAGACACTGCTTCCTCAGCTATTGATTATAGAGAAACCTTAAAAGATAGTAAATAATAGTAGCCCCCTTTTTGGGCTAAATGGATGGTTTTAACTAAGGCTCAGGAAGAAGAAATTTGCCTGCCAGAACTGGATTCTAGCATTATCAGGAGGGGAAAAAAACAAAACAAAACAAAACAAAAAAAGGCTTCACTGTTTTTCAATTTCATTCCTATTTGACATGCACTCTCAAAAGTAATGGTCTGAAGTTCTGTGTAACTCTAGTACCTCACCTGTAAAACTTAACAAATGATACTTCTCTATTTTATTACCGTGAAAAGTGGGGAAGGGGGTTAGGAAAGAAAAAAAGGAGTATGAGAGTCTTATCTACTGAGGTTTATGTGCAAATAAACAACGTAATTACAGCCTACTAGCTCTAAAATAAAATAAAAAAGCCCGCCACTTTTCTTAGCCCAGGCTTATTCCACTTCACAAGGAAAGAAGCAATAACCTTGCATTCCATATGCATTTTTGATCTTGTAATATGCTTACCGTTTATCCAAACCTAAGACGTTACCACAGCTATTAATAATTTTAAAGCATAAATTAATTTTGATACTGTTTCAGTTAAAGATTAGAAAATGGTCTTAACATATAAACTTCCCACCAATTATTAGAAGACTCAGTAGGTCCTGAAGTCACCACAGTTGTTATACTGTTGCCAGAAACTTGCTCTTTGTAGGTTACTAGTTCTGACATCTGTCTAGATAAGCTTTCAAGTTAAACAATCAGAATTCTGTATTAAAACTGAAGAACAACATTCACCCCTCCCCAAATAAACCAATATATTTCAGCTTAGCAGCAGTGATTTAGGTCATTTCTAACAAAAAGCTTGCAGAAAAATAATCAGGAAGAGAAAATATGTTAACATTCATCACACTAATTTTTCACTACATTTTTCAGCAGGAAGGAGTTGTTTACCCCCTGAAGGAAAAGCTCAGAAACTTTGATAGAGGCCAAACTCATCTGCATAGTGACTAGTATCACAACAAAAGTCTGAGTGAGCAATTTTAAAGGTAGATACGTTTCCTTTCACCTGCTGCTTGCTCTCCTCAGAAGAGGCCTAATGCAAATTTTGTATTATAAAAGGTCTGTTTTCTTTTGAGCAGATTCCCAACAACATCTAACCAAATAAATAACTTCTATTGAAAGGCACTCTAAGATTTCAACAACCAACATATTTAATTACCCTAAGTAAAGCTTTATAGCATGAACAGTAACTAGTCTTGATTGTGAATATGTTGACTGTATGATTACAGTACAACTAAACCAACATTCCCCCTCCAACTACGTAAAATAGTCGCTTCAGACTTAAGAGCAAGGCCTCAGACGTCTAACTGAAACACACATTAACAATTCTTGAGGGGGGAAAAATAACTTTTTTTAAAAAAAAAAAGTCATAAAAATGTCAGCCATGCATTTGTTTCCTGTCTTGCCAATGACTGCAGGACTCCTGACAAAATTAAGCGCAACAGATTCTGCAGGTGAAGTCTGTGGTGTTGCAATAAAAGTCTGTAGCTACACGAGATGAAAGCCTTCATTCCATTACAGTGTTACTCAAGGATGGACAGAACCTGTAAGGTCATCTGGTCCATTTCTCTGCCAGTCCGGGCTCATTACCTGTTGCACGCGTATTACTGTCCTGACCAGGCTAGTTCTGAATGACCCGTGGTGTGGGTTTCCCCCCTACTCCGCCCAGCATGCTATTCAGAAGGTACACAGGTATATCTTGGGGGGGTTCTTGCTGCTATCTGCTCTGAATTTTCTTCCTCGGTTTCATCTCAGCTTACACATTAACACAGTCTCTTATTTTATTTAAAGATTTTCTCCCTTTTAAGTATTTAGGCCCTTCAAAATGCTTGTAAGATAACATTTCCCCTTCTCGCCCAAAATGTTAATTTAGTCAAGCAAAACATATTTATTTCTCAAAATTTTTTTAATCAATTAGTGCCTTCAGCCTTCTTAACATCTTGTTGCTTTTCTCCAAGCTTCTGCTAAGTTGCCCCACCTGTTGCAAAGGCTCTGAAAGTAAAACGGGACTCCAAACACAGTCACACAATCTCATACAAAAAACTCATCTCCCACTTGTTCAAAGCCTCTGTGGATGCAACCTAAACTCATTCTGATTTTCACAAAGTCTATATATCATATTGCAGACTGGGGCCTGTTCTTCCCGTCAGAAGCATGCACAAATCCCTTTCATATGAAAGGGAGTTGGGTGCACACAACTGACAGGATTATCAGGCCCATGGTATCACTCCTATCCCTTTTTCAGCAATACTGCTTTCCAGGTTATTCCCTCACAATGAATACCTGTTTTGGATTACTCTCCCTCAACTGTTTTAGCTTGCATTTTCCAAACTAAATCTCATTTGTACTTTCCAACAATATGCTTGATTTCTTTAGACAACCTTTTCTTTTCTGCCCTGACTTGTGTTTAACTCTTCCCACTATCGTTCTCTGCTAATGTCACAAGCGTACTTACTATTCACCTTCTCATAAAGTTAATCAATCCAGACACTAAATACACCTAAAATGGCTAAACTTGTATTACTACATGCATATGTAAGCACTGATGTTACTCTTTTAGCACTAAAGCTGCTGTGACTCACCAAATCTATTCTTTATATTTTGTTCTATTTTTGTTTATGGTCCTTCAACCAATTTTTTATTCAGATGACTATCCATATACATACATAATTTGTTAATGAGAGATTCTGAGAGGTATTTGAATTTTAGAAAGTATGTAAAATATTACTACAGCTACAACTTTCTCTTCATCCACTGGGGCCTTGAACCTGCAATCAGATCTGGCAAGCAAGCCAGTCCTGTACTTCTCCATACTCACTGATCTGTGTGCAGATGCTGTTGCAGTATCAGGTCCTAATTTTAAACACTGAACAAGAATAACAAAGAAAACTCTTTTAAAGTAATTTTGCTTGGAAAATTCCAGGCTGCTTATTATTGTTTTCCTAATATTTCTGCCATTATTTTACTAGGAACAGAATCTCTTAAATGTATCTAGTTCTTCAGCTCATGCCTTTTTGTGTCCTCCTGGCCCCCTCCCCTTTTTTTTTTTTTAAAGAAATCAGTACTATTATGCAATTTCTTAGTGGCATCTTGAAGATCAAATGACTTACAAATATCTTCAGATCTTTCAAGAATCCCCTCTGTTTGCTGTCAATAACTATTTCCTTTGGTCCTGAACTGCTCACACTTTTCCATCCTACTATATATGAAATTTCAGGAAATTCAGCATAGTGGCTTGTCTGTATTATAACTTTATGCAACTTCTCATTTAAAAACTGACCTCTTTCTTCTCTACTTGACTTCCCCTTACCTCCCCAGTATTTACAACAGCAAATTCTTATTCACCTTTAACTAGTATTAACTCATTTCTGCTGCCTTTACCAGAAGCTTACATTACACATCTGCTTCCCACCTTTCAGAAATCCTCTGCAGAACTGAGACTTAAACTTATTTTACCTTAACACTTAGTCCTTTCACATAATTTCTCTTAATGCAGATAAACACCTTTTAAAAGCAAACTGATTTTTAATTGTTAGGCATACTTCATTTGCGCATTTAGTTTGCAAAGTCTCCCTCCCCAAGAACAGATGAAGACTCACAACAGAAATAAATGTATTGCTCACGCTTACAGGAAACCCAACAGAACCTTATACTAATGTATGGTCACATCAACCCAATTCTTTGTAGGCCTGTAACCTAATCAACCATTAACATAAAAACCAGCCTACATTTCATGTTAACTTTCTTTTCACCTACTGTATGTTTACCAATGCACAAAAACGTAGAAGCATGCCCACATTACTGATGTTTACATTTATTACCCCATATTAAAATATTTTCATTAACATTATAAAATAATCTTTAGAGAAGCATTTAGAAAATGCTTTACTAATTCACCTCAATTGAGATGAAACATCTAATTTGCACTACATCCAAGGGAATTACACTCTCTGATGCTGTAGAGACTTACAGAACTACATTAACAAGTACAGTCTATCAATGGTTATCGGCACTGTGGCTTTTGACTGCTCACTAAGAACCACAGTGCATAAATTACTTCACCTGTCAGACGGCTCAAAGCAACAAAGGCACAAAAGTTTGAACGGTTCAGACTTTCCCTATTATAAATAACTTTTTCCAGTGAGAGAAGAGAGAGGGCAGTGCAAGGGAGAAGGGGTAGACAGGACTACCTATCATGTATTCAAGTATCACCTATCATAAAGCCCATCAGAATTATATCAGAAGTTTAAACAATTCTCATCTTTAATGAAGCTTAACATACATTCCCAAAGACACCCAGCAAAATCTCACAACAGTCAAAATGAAAAAGTTATTTAAACAGACACGCCTCGCAACTGCCTAGAAAAACCATAACCCAATGACTGTTTTGCAAAATGTTCGGTTTGATCAAGCCAACGGGACTACTGACATCACACAAATAATTCAACTTTTTAAATTATTTACACAGTAATTTTAAGCCAAAATGACAGCATTATTATAGAGATAACAGCAAAACGAGCAAGTGGTCCATGTAGCTTGAGATCTTATCTCAGCGAACATGGTATGCCAGATGTTTCATAGAAAGAAGCAACTTTCATCACAAATCATCATGAATCCAAATCTGCAAATGTATTCATGTAGGTGCACACCACTGAATCCCTCTAAATTCAACAGCGTCCCATCTGCCATGCAGATCCCCCGCTTTACAGAACGCACAACATACAATTGGATAAAAATTTACAGAAAAGTTGATAGGCCTCAATTTGTTTGGCTTTGTTTCCAAAGTCATTACAATAGTGAGGCCAAGATTATAGTCATACTTGAGACTCAAGAGGAACTTTTTTTTTTTCCAAGGGTAATTGCTCAGCAGTTCATGAAAATCTAGCCCTGTAAGAAACCTCAGGTAATGTTCTTCAACACAGATAAACAAGACCCTTTTTACAAATTTATCACCACAGCATTTTTCTTTCCCTATAACCAAATCCCCCCCCCAAACCTTCTAGTTTAAAGCTAAATGAACGTTAACCTAGCAGAGATACATGTGTATATATACAGTCTTATTACTGCACATGTAAGGAGGTGAACTCAGCTGGGAAACAGTTCACATCAAACTTAGATTATGTCTGAAGCAACAGTGAGTAAAGCAGTAATTTAGAAAAACCAAAAACAAAAAAAAACCAAAAACAACCACTAAAAACCAATCCACCCCACAACCAACAACCTTGACAGTTTATTTCAGAACAGCCTACATAAATCACAGAGATTATGATAAACCAGACATTTTTAAAGATTCTTCATCTTAACTGTTTATCAACTTTTTTCTAAATTCCAAATAAATAAAAAACCTTTTGATTATTTGTATGTAATCATTTACACGTATTTTCAACAACTGTATTTTCAATAATGTCAATACCAGCATGCTAATAATAAAAAGAACATTTTTGTATGTCTGATTCTAAATTAAAAAGTAGTATCTTATTAAAAATTTACAGTCATTAGAAAGCTAAATTAACATTAATTGTGCTAACTGTCACAGCATATAAATGCTTTCAAAATACAGATGAAAACACAAATGACATACAACCTTCTACTGCGAAAAGTTAGGCCATTCAAACACAAAATATGGAAATAAAAAGGAAAGGGTAAAAATCAAAACCCTATCATTTTCAAATTATATGTAAAATCTAGTCAAGTAATAGACTACACGGTCCAACAGAAAAACTCAAAAAGCAAAAAACTGCTTTCTGTGATCCAACAAATCTTCAGCAACACTGTCTCAATACTATGTAGTAGGAGAAAGAAAAAAAAAAAAAAACACCACCAAACCACAACAGAGAAAACAGAAGGACATCCTAAAGTGAGCTTCCCTTCATTCTAAGGCCTGCTAGCAATGATAAACTTTGCTAAAGCTATTAACAATGGTAATTTCTTTTCTTAAGTCTGGATCTTAAAGCAATCATATGTCACTACCAAAAAAAGAAAAATTCACTAACTACAGATATCTGACTAAGGTTTTCCAGACATCATTGTAACTCAATAACTGCTCCACTGTGCTATGAACTCTACAGCTTCAAGCTGGAAGTCAATCTAGGACAACCAATAGAAAGCGCACCTGTACAATTACTGCATTTCCTAATTCAGAAGGCCAAACTAGAGACAGATAAAGCTTGTGTGTACTCAGACCACCAAAACAGAAGTCCAAAAGCCCATACATCTTCTGTACGTATTGCACATCTGTATTATCAGTAATTGCAATGAAAAATATCATTTATACAATTCAGAAACAGAAAACTACGTTCCTTAACCAACATGCATAAAACTTTATTCTAAATGAAATATAATGGTCTATATATAGGATCTAAAAACACTGTATAGGCAATATTTTTAAAATCTTTCACACAAAGAATAATCACCAAAAGTGAATAAAAATTATTTTAAAAACCCCCCTCATCTAGTAACTGAGAAGTACCACACACACTAACCTAAAAATATTCAATAGGAACTCCATGCTACATTAAAAAATAATCTGCATTACAAAAAATAACCTGTATCATTTCAAGGAATGCAATCCTATTTTTAAAAACTGCAGAAACCCACTATTTTGCAAGTAATAGAAAAAATTATTTACCTCTTTGTACTCTAAAATAAAAAATAATGTATGCTGCTGGTAACTGATAACAATATAATTTATCCAAAGCAGTCTACCTTCCTGCAGATGCATTTTCATTCAATGTCTGACCCCACTGAGCAGTAAACAAGTTTACATGTATCAACACATTTCAGTGCTCCAAAAATTAAGCTAAGTTTCTGTAACTACAATAACACGATCTCTTACTAAGTCCTTTAGTACTGTCGTTCTAAAACAATCAATAAAAATGGCTCTGACATATATTGTTTATATACTTGGGATCCCTTCAAAGTTTAAGGTTTGCAGATGGAAAATATAAATAAAATAACTACAAAACAGAATTGCCTTTAACTGATCACTGCACCAGACCAGTAAGGAATTACAAGTTCTTTCTGCTTTATTTTATAGCATTTTTTAAAAAGTAGGGATATTTTTATTATTGCACACACTGAAAACTGAACATAATCCCACACTCAAAAATACTACTGCAACAGCTTGGTAGCACTCACCGCAAGTAATACTGTTTTAAAGCGAAGGCAGCGTTAGAACAACTTCTGGGAAAGTTAAACTCCTCTACAATTTCTCCCCACTGATTCTTCTCTGATACCTGTCAAAAACAACACACAGGCCGAGATACACAACGTACACAGAAACACGTCGTTGACAGCGAACGTCACAAAAAAACACGAGCTGCCATGAAGCAAGTAGATAAATATATAGAAAGAAATAAACACGAATGTATATGGGATTTAGGACTATATATTTTACTGACAGTCGGCAATCTCCTTCGGGGATAATCCTGCTCCCCACCGGTATTTTACTTTCTTTATTTTTTAATATACACGTTAATTTTTTTTCGGGGGGGGGGGGGGGCGGCCGGGAGGCTTGGTATTGTTTTGGGGTTTGTTTGTTTTTGTTTTTACTGCCTGGACAATAACCAATCGGGAGTCCCTCTGTCGCCCCCTTTTAAATCTTAACGCGGTCCGTTAAAAACCCAAAGAAGTTTAAAATAATGCGGGGAAGTGCTGGCGGGGGCGCCCCCTGGCCTCCGGGGCGCGGGGGCGCCGTCCCGGGGGGTCCCCCCAAGACAGATCCACAGGCACAGAGAGGCCTTTCTTTTGAGGCCTACATTTCTGTCCCTAGCCTTGAAGCCTAAAGATGGCTATTTGATTACACACCGTCTTGGGTGCCCCTTTTGTTATTTTTCTGCGGGAAGGGCTCGGAGGGCAGCGCCCGGCCCCCCCCGGCTGCGAGGATCGTTTCCTAGCCCGTGCTCCGTGCCGATTATCGATGTTAAACATGCCCGCTAATTTTGAGTTGCACTAAAACTGCACTCAGACTCTCTCCTCTCTGTCTCTCCCTCTATGAGAGAGAGGGAGACACACACAGAGCTGCCACCGCCAGCGAGAGAAGCTGCCTCTCGCCGACCGGAGCTCTCTGTTCCCTCCTGGCTTCTCCCGGGAAGGGGGGGCAGGGGCGAGGGGCTCCGGCGGAGGCGGGAGAGGCACGAGCGGGGTGTGCGCCGTACCCCCGGATCCCCCTTCATCGCTCCACCGACAAGGCCAAGCCACCAACCTGCCTGTCTGCTCGCTTCCTTCTTCCACCCCCCACCTTCTCTAACCGGCTTTAAATAGGACGGTTCCCGGCCACCCCAGCTCCCCCCGCCGCCCCCGGGGGTCAGAGGAGACTTTTGGGAAGAGGTTAGTGGGAGGGAAACCCAAATTAAAACTTCCACTCACCTTCCCAAATCCGCCTAAAGTGGTGACTCTGGTGTAGAGAGCGTGAAGATCCAGCTCCTTCCCACCCACCACGGGGATCTTCTTAAAAGGAGACCTGCCAAAGGAGATACACACAAAACACCACAACTTGTCAGCTCTGCCCCCTTTTCTCCCCTCGCTGGGGCTGCCGTGTCCTTCAGGGAAGGGGCTGGAAGTTGGATCTGGTCGGTTTAAAAGCCTCCCCCCCTCCCGTTCCATCTCCCCATTTTCCTCACCCTCTGCTGTGGTGAAACTGCCGCAGCTCGTCCAGGAAAGCGAGTCCCTTTCTCCGCTGGTCTGCGTGGTTTTTACCCGTCGAATTTGCCATTTTTGTATTAAAAAAGGTTCTCGTAAAAAAAAAATCCAATTTAAAAAAAAAAACGGCCGACAACAACAACAACAATCCCCGGCTCCTCCTTGTCTTTAAGAGACCCAGGTGCCCGTGCTCGGCCGGGGATCAGCCATGGAGAGGGGCTTGTTTAAAAAAAAGTTTAAAAGGAATAAGGGAGCCCAGAGAGTGTGGTAATTGCGAGTCCTGTCTCCACACAACACACAGGCAAAGAGACAGGGAGGGAGAGGGGCACCTCTCAGTAATTCCTCCTCCCGCTGCTGCTGCCTCTCTCAGCACCACAAACCCAACCGATCCAGCCTGCACATGAGACTCAACATGGTGCTGCTGGATCACACAATGAATTGGGTTACTGTTGTGGTGGGGTGGGGGGGGAGCCGGAGTGAGGTATTGACAGTGTGTGTGTGTTACAGCCGCGGCTCCATGCGATCTCCCTCTCCCTCGCTCGCTCGCTCCCTCGCTCGCTCTCTCGCACACACACACTGTACAGCTACGGCAGCGGCGGCGGCGGCGGTGGCGGCGGCAGCGGGATTCACTTCTCTTCTCTCTCAGACAAAAAGATCTGAGGCCGCCGTGCTTCTGCCTGGACGAGAGCGCAACACAGCGGACCCCGGAGGCCGGTCCCGGTACTGCAGAAGGCAGCTCTAAAGGCAAAAGCCAGCACAGCCCCAGCAAGCAGTTCCTGGCGGGGAACAATAGGCTCCTCTCGCCGCTAAGGGCTCATCTGCAATGTGCCGCAAACTTCACACAAAGCCGGGCGGAAAGAGGCGAGGGAGAAGGAGAAGAGGGGAGGAAAAAAACGGCTACTACCGGTTGTTCCGGGGCTAGGGGCCGGGGAAAGGGCCCTCCCTTGCCAGGCTCGCACCGATCGGCCTCTCTCCGCTGGCTGGCGGCGGGGGGGGGGGGGGGGGGGGTTGGGGGTGGGGGGAGGGCAGGAAAGGTGGATTTGGAAAGCGGGGCCGAATTTTTTAATTGGATTAAACCCAACGCCCTGACTTCAAGGGGAGAGAACGCAACAACTGAAGGGGGCACTGGTGCATTTGGACTTTTGAAAAACTTTCCGAGTCCCCCGGCCCGAGGTGTTTCCAAGGGCAGGAAGTCGCCCCGGATGGCACGGCGGGGGCGGGGGGGGCGGCAGGAACCCCGCGTTTCGAGGCGGGAGGTGTTTAAAACTCCCCGAAGGACAACGCCGAGCGCTTTCCCAAGCGTGGGGTGCCCTGGAGAGGTTTGCCAGCAGGGGCCTGAGCTCTGGCTCGCTCCATAAATTTTTTTTTTTTTTCTTCTTTCTCTGGGAGATACTACGGCCTGTAATCAAAGTGCTTCAGGACCGCTGGACTCGAGTTAAGCCGCCTATGTAATGCCTGTGCGTTGATGAATAGAACACACAGCATAACACTGATGAAGGAGGGAGGTCTTGGCCCTCACCCTGGACGGGCAGTAGCCAACAGTGCCACTGCAGGCCGCTTTGCCCTAGGCCTGTGGTCTGTACAGTGTCAGTAAACACTTGTCTCCTGACATATTTTCCATACAGGGGAGCCCAGGAGAAGACCTGCACGCTGGGTGCCGCTTGGGGTAAACAGGAGGGAGAAAGGGCCCCTGCGGTGAACAGCACTTTCCACCGAACCTTTGCTCCTCAGGTGGAGCAGGCGGTGACCCAGGTGGGCATTTGTCCTTCCCTGGCGAGCAGAGCCGCAGGTGAGCGCTTGCTCCGGTTTGAGAGACTCTGGAGGAACATTTGCCCCTCGCAACCACTGCGTTGAAATCCAAGGCCAGATCAGGCCTTTAGGCTTTTTTTAAGCAGAACTCCTCATTAAAGTCAGTAAGGAACTGTGTTTTAAAATCAATGGCACATTATGGCCCCAAGTGAGCACTTAAAGAAGGAAAACTATAATTCCTTCCTACTCCATGTACTAACTTACATGTGGGGTTTTTTTTCCCAAGATTTTTTTTTTCTTTTGACTTGGATGCTCTTTCAGCTTGAATATAGCCATAGAGACAGAGACATAGTGAGGTAATTGGTAAGATTTGCCCTGAGCTCGCACTTCGGGGGGGGGTGTGTGTGTGTGTAATAAATCCCCCCCCGTTTCAAATTAATACTCTGTATTGAAAGTGGATGGAGTGGTGGTGTGCGGATTTCAGTGTGAGAAATGCATAGTGTTTTTTTCACTGTAGCATTAACAGTCCCCCCTCCCCCTAAAATTAGACCTGCAGCAGATCCTGGTCTGCAGCTCCTGCCTGTGACACTCTGAGTTTCTGCTATTTCAGCAACACTATGCGTAAGATTCCCAAAGCCAGGCTAACACGAAGGAGAGAGGTTTAAAACAAGCGACCGAGGGGCTAAATCGCTCTTCCAGAGACAGACAGCTAAACCTTCCTTCCCAGGAGGGCGGTGGTTTTTAATCATGCCTTAAAATTCCTTCCAGGCAGGGGGTCTCCCCTCCGCGAGGGGCGGTCGGCAGAGGTGAGTCGCTTTCCTCGCCCGGGTGCTCTGTGGAAGGGGAGTGGGAGGCAGGGGGGAGGATAGGCAAATTGCGTAGCAGGGCTAGGTGGGTTTCCACGCTAAGCACAGCAATTGCGCACGGTCCCTTACGTAACTGTCAGCTGGGGATTCCCTAGAGGGGGTCACTTTATTCAACCATTACACAGACCCCGGCCGCCGCTCCGGCGCGCCTGGGCTGCCGTTGCCGCCGCTACTGAGGCTGCGGCTACAGCCAGCGCGGCGGCTCCTCACAAAATGGCGGCGCCCATGGAAGCGGCAGCCCCATTTTGTGCCCGGCAGAGCCTGTCAACAAAACGCCGACTTGGCCAAGGCTGAGGAACAGAAGGCGGCGGCTCGTTCGCGTTACAGAGAGCGGAGGGAGGAGAGCGAAGGATTTCACCGCCCTCCCGCCGCCGAGAGGAGACTTTCTATCAAGTGCGCGCGTTGGGGGAGGGAGGAGAGGGAGGTGAAGGGGGACGCGAGCAGCGAGCGAGTCAGAGGCTGCGTTATCCCAGTGCGGAGCTGCCGGAGCTGCGGCGCGGGGGAGGGGAAGGCAAAGAAGGCAGGCGGCCTTGGCGCTGCCCGCGCCGGCTCCGCCGCTCGCCGGGGCCCAGCTGGCGGAGATCCGCCGGCTTCGGAGGCGGGGGGCTGCGCGGGGGGGAGCGGCCGACGGCGCGGGGCCGGGCGGCCGGCGCGGGAGCCCGGGGCTGCCCCGGCGAGGGGCGCTGCGTCTTGCTCTCGCCCTCCGCGCAGCGCGGGCGGACGGGGCCGCTCCTGTCGGATTCCGGCGAACCTGTAATGAATGACAGGACGATCTAGCTCCTTAAGTCGCTAACTAGGTCACTGTCAGCACTTAATTACTGTTTGTTTCATTTTAGTGCGTGCCTTATGAATAAACCGGCTATTAGGCTGATGCTTCAAGTAACACTGTCCAGCACCAAGGTACAAAATGTCTGTATTGGACTCTGATCTTGTGATGCCAGCTTGATAATAATTACTGTTTTACATTAACGATGTCTTGATTCTTAGAGCTTGCAAGGTTCTTCAGCTTATGGCAGAAGTAGTTGGAGATCCCCTGTGATAAGGTTGTGAAGCTGATACTAGTATTACACCACCGGTTTTGGTTTTGTAGTGTCGGGGGCTCCCCTGTTTTTTGAGGTAGGGAAAGGGCTTGCGAATTGAGATTTTTCTTTCCGATTTACTTGTTTTAATATGCATGCCTTTTAATGGTATTAAATAAAGGTGATGACCTATTTCTGGTGGAAGTGATAATTTTTAAACGTACCCAAATTACGTTGATATTTAAGAATTATGAAATATTTCTTGCTGCATATTAAAGAGTCAAAGATTAAATGTAGGGGGGAAGGGGAAAAAATTAAAAAAAAAAAAAAAATCATGTTACTGATCTCTGTATAGTACCTGTCAATGCAATTTGAATTTATTTAAATTGTAAAATAAAACCTGCACTATTATAAATTCCTTATAAAAGTCATCATATAAAATGAATTTCAGTGTGTAAATGTTATGTGTGGAATGAGCATTCTTGCAGACAGACGGTGCAGATCCAGTAATTGAATTGTCACTATTCACTGGTGGTTAGGTGTTTGTTTTTTTGGGGAGGGGGAGTGGGGTGTTGGTTGCTTTTTTTTTTTTTTTTTAAGTGTAATTGTGCTAAGTGAATCTTATGTTCTAATAGCTGTATCCTGTGTTTGCAGTTTCAAACTCTTTTCTTGAATCTTTATTGAATGACTCTTGAATATTAAATTTTGTGCTTATTATCTATCTGCCAAACTGCTGCTATGCAGAGAGCAGGCCACAATTGCTTTTGTCAGTGTGCCACTAACTCTGCGTTTGCTTTCTGGTGGGTGAAATATTCTTGCTCATTTCCATTTTCTTTTCTGCTTGTGCTGTTCTTGAATTGTGGCAACATTAAATTTTGATTAGAGTAACTAGTATCACTAGGTGTATGCTACTTATATTAAACAGTAAACTGTAAATCCTTAGAAACTTAAGTTAGTGCATTTTATTTGTTTGTGTGTATGTGCCTGTGTGTGAATATGTGTTTTTAGAAAATGCAGCGTATTAGGTGGACTAGAGAACACAGTAAATTCACCCTTAAGACTGCAGACAGTAGCGTATAATATAGGTACAATCTGAAAATAAACACAAGAATTACAGGATGAGCATCTGGTAGAGGAGAAAGGCTCAGAAAGCCAGTGGTAAATTTTAGTGACATTCATCTCAACCGTTTTTAATAAAAAATGTTACAGTGTTGGAGGTAACTGCATATGTTAGGCTAAAGACTTCATTGTTTGCATAGCTTGCTGTGACAGATATACACTTCAACAAGGGGCATTTACTCAGCAAGGTATTAGTCTTACCTCTTCTCACTGAATAATATTTTAAAATTCTTTATTACATTTTAGTGTGCTAGCTTCTTTTAAAGATGCTACTGCTTTGTATAGACTGTAAGTGGCTAGTCTTCGATAGACAGTAGTAAATTAAAAATTAAAGGTCTTATGCATGAAATTAAATGCTGAACAGTACAGCAAAGGCGGGAAAACAGCTATGCAGTATTACAGACTACTTCTGCACACTTGTACAGAATTTCCACTACGGTTAGTGGAATTTACCTACCCCGGCAGGCTTGGTTTGGATAATCTTAAAAAAAAAGAAAAAAAATTAAAAATGCTTTTACGTTGAAAAGAACCAACTTCTTCAGTTGTTAATTTAAATGACTTAATGACACTTGCCTCCTAAATCTCCTAACGTGTTACGCACCTTCCTCATTTCAACTTTATTTTTATGGTATTACTACTCGGGAAATAAAACAGGAGGAAAAATGGACTACATAAACACTGTTGTAAATACTCAAGTAAATTGATTAAACACTTTTTAAAATCTTATCTGTAGTTACTGTAATTTTCTAATACTTGCTGTTCTTCACCAAGGTTCATCTCTTGGAATCAATGAATTTTATGATCATCTGAACTCTAAATTAAAAACACTTCAAAGTTGAGGGTTTTTTAGTTGTGCAATGAAGTATGAAACATGAAGCAGGAAAACCCTAAATGCAACTGAAGGAGAAGTAAAAATAAATACGTAAATGCGCTCCAACTTGATTTCAAAACTGCCGTGCTTTTGAAATCATAATTCTTTTGTAGGTCCTGACTTAAATGTGTTCTGAACACTTCGGGTTGGCAATACTGCAACAGCAACTTTAGAAAGGTGATCAAATTCATAGCCTTTTCTTACAGGTGAAAAATATTTGCTGTGTTTCTTAAGTTATCTTACCTGTAATGCAGATTAGGGCCTTAATGGTGGAAAATGTTTTGAGGTTCTAACAAGTGTTGGTCTGCAGCATGGAAGTCACAAATGTCCTGAGAGCAAACTGCTGCAAGTTTCTAAAAAAGAAAAAACCTTATTTGCACTTAGTACATTATCTGTTTCAAGCATTACTTTACAATTACCTCTGTGTTTATGTGATGTGGTGGATGGCACACTTCCCTTGCCACTATAGCTGTACATGTTCCCTGAAATAGCACTGGTGTGATTTATGTTTCTGGTTGGATGTGTGAAAGTTTGATTGAGATGCAAAACTGAGAGAGTTCTTCTGAATGTTAAAAAGGAACCATGCTCAGAAATACAGAAATGATCAGGTTAAATTTGGCTCAAACTTGAAGGGTTTTTGTAGAGTAAGAATGATGGTATCAAAAACAGGTGGGGAAGATCTAGTTAACTTAAAGCAAAACCAAACCTAATAGCTTCATAATGTTTGTTAGAGGTCTATGTGGCAAAATGCTACTAGTAGGAGAGATCTCAGTATTGCAGATCTGCCAGCAATATTTGCTTGTCACGTAGCACTGTCTCATCTTTATATTTTTACCAATTCAAATGGCAGTCAACGGTAGCTAAAAATATGTAGAAATTTCTCTGAGTAAGCGGTTGCCTTAGTTAACTTTTATATAGGCATAAATGAAAAGGGAAGTAGTTTGTGCAACTGTGAATGTGTGGACAGACAATACATGTGACAGTTTATGCATTTCAATAGAATACACGCTGCAAAAACTTTTCTGAAAACTTAAGTAGTAAATAAATGTTATTTAATCAGTATTTTTTTCAAACTAACTACTCTATTGAAATTGCCCAAGCAAATTGAGTACTTAAAAGCAGTGAAAACACATGAATACCCACAGATGCTCTTTTGAAGGAGAAAATTTGTTGTTTAGTTACAATTCTCGGTCTATCTGTTGTGTTGCCCAGATAAAAGGAAGTATCTCTATTTTCAGACTAACTGAAAGGAAAAAAAAAAAATCTCAAACTTACTGCATTGGTCCAATGCTGATGGGACAACTAACTTAAAACATTGGACTTGAACTGTTTAACTCAGCATCTAACATAACAGAAGAAAACTAGTGAGAAACAGTTTTTGAGGTTGTTTACATATAAAGGGCTATCAAATGTAGTTGAGTATCAGTTCCTGTTGCTTGCAGTGACATGATAGCATTTGAAGCTCTTGGGGGAATCTATGACTCTTTATCTTCAGGTATTATAAAAATGTTTATTAGGCTGAGCTGCTAGTATTTCTGAGTTTTGAACCCTAACATAAAATCTGCCTTACCCAGAATCTTGTTGCAAACACAGGATAACCAAAGTTGCTTAAAAAAAAAAGTAGAAGAACTAGAGTGTATGTGTGCTCCTATATTGTCCATCAGTTCTTGACCCAGTGTCTGGTTCTGAGATGAGATGTACCTAATGCCACTTAGAGAAGAGTGAGCATAGTCCCCTAACCCCTTACCAAGATGCAAAAGTACAGCCTGTGGATATTTGGGGTAGCAGTGTTAAAACGCGTTACGCAAACTACTCTCCTTAGCCTTGTCCTTGCCGAGCTTGAGTGCGGGGTGGGGAAGCTGCAGGCCAGGGAAAGGTCTCTTCCCTCTATGAGACTCCTTTGCAGGTGTTGGAGAACAGTACAGATGCTGGAAGAATTCTTGCACTCCTGCTGAAGAAGGAAAATGGGAGATGAAAGAAAGTGTGGTCTCAAAGGAGTGAGGAAAACCTGATCATTTTGGGTGGGGTAAGCCCCTCTCTAGGGGCTTTCAGCAGTGTCACAGGCAACCTCTACTTCGGATATAAATCTCCTTAGGTGGATACCATACAGTTTGTTTCAATCTTTTGCCGATTCAGGAATATTTAGTACTGCAGCTATTCGCACTTGATTTCTAATCTTGAGACCTGCTTTATTGTTCCAAGTATTTTATTTCAGTTTCTCGAACACAAACTTCCAGTGACTTAGGTCACATGCTGCACTGGTGACTGCTTGTAGTGAGTTCCTCAGTGTAAATAGCACTGCCTTGAGCTTACACTACAGTCTCTCAGAATAAAACTTCTTCCTGTCTCATTTCATCCTTCATCAAGTTACTGTAGTGGTAGTTTACAAAGTCAAAATAGATTTTTTTTTTTTTTTTTTAATGCTGCAAGTTTAGCTAGATTTACAAGACAATAAAAGTAAAGTAAGCCTGTCTGCGAACGAAACCCTTAGAATATTGTGTTTGATCTGTTACCTCTCTTTTGATAAGTCTAGGCTCATTCTTCACTTTGCTTTAGGAAAATGAAATAATGTCGTAGTTTTTCCTTCGAGAGGTTGCCAAGCTATTACAGAGCCCCCATGGCGTTCCTTTGGAATTAGTTGTGCTTAGCACTTATGAAAATGGAGTTGTGTGTCCTTAATCCAGGTGTTTGTGTCGTGTTTGCAGTACTATACAGAAATTATATTTGATACTGGAAGTTTCCCCATGTTGTTTAAGTGTTGTGCTAAGGAATCCTTGTCTTTTGCCAAATTATGCTAATTAAGCTTTCAAAGATGTTTTTTAATCGTCTCTTTTTAAAGTTTGGGTAACTAGATGCAGCCAGTTCATATCAGGATCAGTTTACTTATTTATAGAAGAAAATACATAGACATTCCTGTGTGACCTATCTAGGTGGTCCTGCTCTGGCAGGGGGGTTGGACTAGATGATCTTTCAAGGTCCCTTCCAACCCCTAACATTCTGTGGTTCCATAATTCGATTTATTATTTTTCATCTGCCGAAGAGTTCTTGACTTTAAATAAAAAACCTAATAGTTTCTGTCTGCTGAACATTAAAATTATGTATAATTACATTCAAACATTAACACATAAATGTATAAAAATTAAGGTTGAAAAGTTCAGTGCTCATTACTTAGTTTTCCATCTGTGTGACATCATGCATGTGTAGTATGATAGTCCTTAATTACGTGATCACTTTCAATGCATGATGCTTCGGTTTGAGATGGATACTGCTCGCTGAATTAAAAAGAGAGGTTATGCCTCTGTATCTGCATGATGTTTAAATGTTTATCTGAATAGAGATTTTTTTTTTTTCGTTTTCTTCCAGGCTTTTCTAGAGTAATCATTAGGAGGGTATTCGAATGCTTATACTAATGAGTCCTGAAATTCTGAGCTAGTAGCATTATCATCACTATAATGCTGGTAAAGCTAAAGCACAGAAGACTTCAGTACAAGAATGGCTGATAATCTGGGATGTTCTTCGTTTAATCAAAGCATATTTTCAGTTGATAAAATTTACAGGTTATTTGAGGGTACAGATAGTTCATCAATAGGAGTGCTAGCCATAACTTAAGCGCCACGTTAAATTCAGCCATAAGCTTTTTCATGAACTTGTGCGTAATGCTGTGGTCCTGTCTGCATTATTAGGGCTTTCCTAGCACAAGAGTGTTGTGATGCTCTGTTCTTTGAAATATTTACAGTGCTGAGAGGCTGCAGTCAAGAAGTCTGTATACATAGGGAAGATGCTGCTTGGTATTTCTGAATTTAGTTTCCAGAGGCTGGAATTTGGTAGTCTGAAAATGAGAAATGCTTTGTTAGAGGTCACCAATTCCATGTAAGAAACTCGCTGGTCTGTGTAAATCCCCGATAAAGACAGAAATAGAGATGGGATATACCCAACAGGATGCATTTGCTGTAGCCTCCCAGCATCACCCATCCCTCCCCTTCCCTCCCGAGGCCGCCTGCTGTCCCTTTGCACTAGCCTGGGTGCCAGAAGAGGGAGCACGGAGCACAGTGGAGCCCCAGCCTTAACTGTAGTCCCCACTGCTCCCTGAGGTAGGGGTAACTCTGCTGGGACCAACCTGCAGCATTGCTGATACCACAGAATTTTCAGAAAACCCAGCTTCTAGCTCTATATTTTTTTATTATTTTTTGCTGTGCATGTGCAGCTTGAGGTTCAAAAGCTTATTGCTTTATCATGATGTTCAATAGGCAAACTGCCCAAAAGGCATATCCCCGATTCAAAGTCTACTCTCCGACTAAATTTCAAATTCTCTATTCAAAGTAAAGGACTTTTCAAGTACATTAAGAGGACTTTTTCTGTACTTGAGTAAAGAAGGGAGGTTTTTTCTCCCCCAGTTTCATACTTCATCTTTGTTGAAAATTTCTGTTGAAAACATCAGTTTGAGGCAGACACCTGGCCTGGAAAATTCCATCATAAGTAGTTTTAAGTTCAGAAAAAAACAGCGTGTCTTCAGTTGTTTCTTTGTGTAAGGTGTCTTGGAACCTGAAGTCCTATCAAAATTCAATCCTGAAAGTACAGCCTAGTAGCTCGTTGGCTCTATTTGCATTTATAGTCACTATATGTAATGTGATTGCAAAATATCTGCATGCTGGGCTCAAATACAGAAAGTCAGCTATCCTGCAATATTCTCAGCTCGTTCCAATATAATGGTAATTACTCAGAATAATACTGCCCGATACAGAGTCAGTACATGAAAGGTAGGTAGCAAGTCCTGTACTTGTAATCCAGGTAGTAAAAAAGAGAGTGGTGATTTTGGTACTGGCTTCCTCAAAGGGGCTTAGGGCTCTGAGTAGCTGAAGCAATTGTGTTAGGTACACAAAGCCTTCGGTAGTACCTGAACTGTATCCCTTTGGTAGGCAATGCTGTCATCACCACGTTCAGCCCTAACTGTTGTTACAGGATCACAGTCCAAGACTGGAACAGTTTTGTCAACTAGCTGGATGTCCTGGGAGAATTCCCAAAGGATTACTTAGTTTGCTAATCTCTCTGCTCAAGGGGTTCTGGTGGCTTCATTGCTAACAAAGGCTTAGCCTAGTAAATACTGTCTGCTGTTTCTTTTCTTTCTTTCTTTTTTTTTTTAGTTTTTAAGAAAGGACTGCCTGATGAATAGCTAGTGAGCATAATGTAAAGAGCTTTTTTGTGTCCTTGTTGTGGTACTACTGGCTTCAGTTAGGTGTGAGAATGATAGAAGAGCATTACACAGCTGTTTACTTTGTTTGTCCTTACCCTGTCCCCGTTCCATCCTCTCTAAACGTTTGGGACATGTCTTGTAGCAATATAGTTACACAGAGGGCTACTCCATGGTCACATGCCTCTTACTTGAGGGATGGAGGAGCCACAAAAAAACCTCCAAAACAAAATCAAAACAACCCGCTATGGTGAGGGAAGGCTTTCCGGTTCCTTTTATATGATCTTCATAAGCATGGTTGCTGTAGAATTCGGAGCTTTATGGCTTGAAGTTAGTAATATTGCTCTATAAAAGAATTCTTCATTAACTACTCCACTCGGTGTTTGGATGTTATACTGAACGTTTGTTACAGTGAAGGATCACCAAAAGTCTGCTTTTTGGTGCTCTTCTGGTCCCAGGGAAGATGCCGAAAGGAAAACTTGATTTGTTTTTGTTCTTGCTGGCTTCAATGGCAAGTTGCAGTTCCTGGGTACAGAAGTCAGTGAAGCTGACTGCTTCTGTACGCCTGCAAGCAGTTCAGTGCCAGCTGGAGAGAGGCAGGCAGTTTTCAAACAAATCACTGAGGCAGCTTCAGTGTTCTTCAACATCTTTTCATGGTAAGTGAGGGGATGTGATGTTTGTAAGTTTGTTGAAGGAAAAATTGGCAGGATTTTAGATAGCCTTTTAGGTAGCCCAACAGATCTTCCCCTGCCTCGGTAGATGACAAAACTCCACCACAAACGATACGCTGTGCAGTCTCTGGCCCTCTAAAAAGCTGTTGTGCACACTTCAAGACCACAGTTCTCCAGGTGTCTTGAAAATGGGTTGTCCTGCCTGATGAAGGAGTTTCTCTTACGTTTCCCCTGTGTCTGGTGCCACAGCAGAGTACTGCTCACTGGCTGTTGGGAACAAATTTAAACATTAGCAAATGCAAAGCCACCGACCACCAAACATATTTTGAGTTAATTTGTTATTGCTTTAGTAAAGCTTGCTGATCTTAAATAGGCAATAGCAATAAGTATTGAAACCCACAGCTTTGTAAATGCAAATGAGGTTATGGGAAGTTTAACATTTGGCAAGGAAGTAGTAAACAGGCAGGTGCACGAGCCTGGGTGTGGTGGGAGGGGAGACCACTGCCGGGCAGCTATCTAGGGTGGCGCGTTTGGAGCGTAAGCTATCAAATGCAGCCCGGTACCAGCCTCGCCAAGTGCACATTCTTTGTGCTGGTGTCCTCCACATGTCAGTCAGAAGAGGAGCTCTTCAGGTCACAGCTCTGATAGCTTCTTCCAGGACCTGAACTCAAATACCTGGAGAACTGTCTACATGTAAGCCTGTTGGAACTTGAGTCCAGGAGGTGAGCGGTGTTCCCCAAAAAGTCTGGGATCATCTCTCAAAACCAGAGTCCTGGTATTCTGTATAATGTCTTACAGATGATAAAAGTAGTCAGGACTTAAGCACTGATAAAGAGTTCTCTTTATTGTGCTTTTGCTCTTGTCAAAATTAATTGGACAAAGCTGCTGCCAATTCACTACTCAAAGACAGTAAGTAAAGATACTTGCAAAGCAACTCGCCAGTTGGGTTCATATTTTGCAAAAATGTTGCCAATTAATTTTTCGTAAGGGTTTGCTATTTTAAAATACTTCAGCTGTATCTTGATCTCTAAAAAATGACTTCAGCATTTTTGTAGAGTTGGAGAAAAGAAGTAGATTATTAATATGAAAATACAATCTTTTGTCTGAATATAAGATACAAATTACACTTTGGATGCATATACATTTATAGTGTTTGATCCCAGAATTTAGACATCCTAAGCACTCTTCCTCATATCCCATGATGCACCGCTTATACAAGAAAGAAGGTTGTGTGGAGAGGAGGTGGGAGAGTTGCAAGCAGCTGGTAATTGTGTTCTTCCTTTGCACATCAGTCACTTGTTAAAGTACACTGCAATTTCAGCACAACTTAGCAGTGGTTTGCACATTGTTACATTGTTTTAAAAACATTTTATACTTTGCAGTGGTTATTTAACTTACAGACATGAACAATAAAATTTTGTTATTTGAACTTCTGCCTGCCTAATTGCAATGAAAGGAGAAGTACGAGCTATGCAAACAGATTTTATTGAAGTATAAAAACAGAGCTGGCAATTTACACAATCTACAGAAATGACATGTCATTACCACAAACTAGCTACTACAGGAAGTATATCTTGAATTGTTTGCCAGATTATGTATTAAGACTCTGCTTACCCCAATACATAAAAATAATTGGGGACAAAATATTCCATGCACTTTAAAGATAAAGCCGCTTAAACCTTTCAGGAAGAAAAATCTAACAGACAACTCCAGCACTTTTATTGGACAAGGTTTGATGTAAAAGCTCAAATCTCCTCAAAATATGGAATATAATACAACTTAGGAGGTATTTGTTTAATGGGATCACCTCGGAGTGATGAACCTGTGCATGCTCAATACCTATATCCCCTCATGAACGATGTGGGTCTTGTGCTCTTTCATTCTAGGAACAACTGAGATTTTGGGCAAATCCCTGATGCTGAAAATGTGCAGGTAAATAATTTACATTAATGTTATTGCTAACCTAATACAGTAGTTGACTTGCCAAGCTAGTAGCCCACAAATTGGTCGCTGACTGGTTCAGAAACTGACTAGCTAGTTTCTGAACAGCAGCAATAGCTTCATCCTGCAGCAGAGTGGGTTTTAACGGTTGTACACTAAATGCTCAAACTGATGGGAAGTTCTGGAGCCACTGCTAGTGCTTAGGTAACAGCAAGTTGTTTAATATAGCTTAAACTGGTGCTGCTTCCAAACAGAAGCACATCATCTGACTTCATCCTCTTCTTCCTTCCTCTTGGTATTAGCATTCGCACAGCTGTACTGCAACCTAGATAAAGATCACTTCAGCTGAAAATTTACAGGACAAAAAAGTTACCTTTTAAAGGGATTTGTTACCTAAGAAGATTTACTATGTGAAGGGCAGTGTCAGTGCAAGAGAAGGTGGAAAGAAGCATCAGGGAAAGGCAGGGCTCCTTCTATTCCATTTTCAAAGGCTCTGGCATCCACACTGTTCAGATACCAACAGTGGGACAAAGCCTTGGCCCTCTTGTTCACACTGATGAGGGAGTTGAAGAAACCTGAAGGCAATTAGATGCTGCTACCAGTTGCTGCTTAAAAGAGTGATGAAGTGGTGGGTCTTCTGATAAATATTTCCTCTAGTTTTCTTAGCCCAGTTGCCGCAGGCATTTTGAAGGGGGTGCACCTGGCTGAATAGTTAACTGTGATCTTTATTTCTTTTTCAGGGCAGGTGGGGTACAACTGTCATCTTGTGGTGTATACAAGCAAACAGAAATAGAAAACTAACTTTCATTTTACATGCAGCATGTCCGTGTGGGATGGACACAGATGATACAGAAATTAGTTAGAAAAGGCATTTTGACTGATAACAATGCTATTATATTTTCCTTCTGTTGCCTGCTTTCAGCCTGTGCGCCCCAAAATGTTGCACTGCATCCAAAGACCTAAAATTTGGAGTCTGCAGGCCTTGGGGATGGAAGGAAGTTGAGCCTAAATATCCATAAAGAGCCATGTTTGCTGGATGTTTTCAAGACTGAAATACGTTTCTCTCCTTCACTCATGAAGAATCTAAAACTGAATCTTTTGGACCATGGCACATCTATATTTAGGTTTTCTATACATATGTACTTTTTTTCCCCCTTTATTTTTCTGTGGACAGATGTTAAGATAAATGCATATATGAGATAAATGCCGCATCTAAAGTAGTGCAAATATGGGATATTGCTGGAACGGCTGTGCTTCCTGCATGTCTTCATATAGATGAGAGAGACAGGACACAGGCTTGATTTTGGTAAGATTAATGTTTTCAGTCCACATTAAAATTGAATTCTGAAGTGGTGAAGCACTGCCTTGTCTACCCTTGAATCTCCAAACTGCTGCCCTCCTGTAGACCTATTGGTAAATCCTGTTCTTTTTAGCCTTCTTTCCAGCTTCCACTTTCTATGCCTCTTCTCTGCAACACTTTGGCACTGGAGATACAGCACATCAGTCTGGAGATTTATGAGTCCCAGTAAGTACAGAGGGAAGAATGAGATTGCAATTAATCCCAAATTATAATTTCTGTTATAAACAGTAAAGGTAAGCAACTGAAAAATAAGGACAGACTTTTACCTGTTGATTTTCAATTAGAAACCCTGCCCTTTCCCCGTGTCAATCATATCAAACCTATGCTATGCTTTAAAAAAACAAGGGAAGAAGTAGCTCTACTAACAGCTCACAGTGGAAGTTTCACCACTCCAGTGGTGGAAAAAGGTTGGGCTGGAGCCCAGAATAATGCTGCATCGTCAGCCTCACTAGCTCCTCTGTCTTTCTTCAACAACTAGGGGCTTGGCTTCTGCAGAGTAACGAAACAGCTCATCATATGTTACAGTCCCAGTACAGGTATGACCCTTGAGTTGCTTGAAAGCCTTGGGAGGCTCCAGAGGGACAAGTCAAATGCCTCTGCATATGAAGTAAGAAGAAATGTCATGCAGTTTAGACCTTGGGACAGGCTCAGAGTAGTGAAAGTTAAGTAAATTCATGTTCTTCGGTGTTAAACCTTTTTTTCACAATAAGGTCTTATAAAAAGTGTATTTATTGTGTGAGCTAGAGCAGAGGATATGGAGAGTCAGGAATGGAAATGAAGAAACAAGATGACTTGTTTATCCCTTTTTTTAAAAGTAAAAATTTCAGATTTTAGCTACAGAGTTCATACTCTTCCAGCCCAGCTGTTGTCCTTCTTGTGCAACTGAGAAACACTATGTAAAAAAACACTTGGTGTTATGATAGAATTTCTCTTTCACTTAACTACAGTTTCCTTCTAAACCAGGTTCTGGTTCAACATTTCATGTAAAATCGAAGGAGCCAGGTGCTTCAGAGTTGCTGTGACTGAACTGTGAGGGCAGCATCACATTTTTCTCTTGAATGTTGTCATTGATGCCTTACACGCAGTGGACATCCGTTAAAGGTTGTCATTTTGCTTAAAATGCTGAAAATCCTTTTAACTTACTTAAATTTTCTCCAAATAACTACTTGAAGTTTTATCCACTTATAATGCTAGGAAAAAAAATCAGAAATAGCTAATTATTAAATATATAGACATTGTTATATTAAACACGATTATTTATGATGACCATGACACCAGGCTCTTTCACACATATTGTATTTTCTTATTTCAAGTGAACTTGCCTACAGTCTAAAAACAGGTCTTAACTTTATATTTGTGAAATCTTCAGTAACGTTATGGGATTATTTGTCTATAAAGTTGTGCATGCAGATAACTGAAGGAGCTCGGCCTAAGAATGCAAACACTTCCTGGTAAAGGCTCAATTTGTTATCTGTGGGACCTACAATTCCCAATAAAATATGACATACTGATTGGGGAATCATAAGTGTTACCACAGTAAAATAAAAAAAAAAGGGTTTATTTTTTTGTTTATTTACAGCTGAGGTTGGCCATACAATGAAGTTTGAAGGAAATTACAGCACCTAGACTTAAAGTGGTTAACATTTAAGAGAAAAATCGGAATTTTTAAACGGCCCATCTCATGAACCCGGCTCTGTTTTTCAGTGGCAGAGGGCCATACACAGCCTGTATTCCAGCTTCTTGCTACAAAGCCCAAATTTGGTATACTTTAACATTCGTGGTATGATATTTGTTGATGAAAAGAACAAAGGGAACATTCTGCACTTGAAAAGCAACCCAGCTTCCAAACGAATGGGATTTCTAGTCTAAAGGAAAAGGAAAATCTGAACGCTGATGAAAAAATTATCAGCAGGGCTGCACAGTATGCAACTTGTAGGTAAAGAACTTTAAACATACTATCCTGCCCCGAATATTCCTGAAGCTTCTCTGTGATGCTTGAAAAAGCTGTCTAGTAGTCAATCAGCAGCAGAATCTGCAATTTTAAGTTAGATGTCTAACCTGCCTTGTGCAGAGTGACAGGATAATTGCCCTGGAACAGGAACTGCAAAACTGAGGAGTGGTTGGGACAGCTCAGTCTAGTGAAAAAAATCTTGTGCAAAAGAGGGCCTTGAAGCTTTTTCAAGCAGAGGTGTTGCTGTCTGCAGGTGCTTATTTTACTTGGGATTTATAGCCTACAATGCTATCCTGATTGGTGTTTATGTCCTTTCATTTAAAATATGGTGAGGAATCCTCTTCAGGAGGAAGAGTTGTCATCCTCCTGCTTCAAATACATTAGCTGGGAAGTTACAGCCTTCACTGAAGAAAAACCAGGTAGCCCACATCTGTATTCACCTTGTAGGACGTACGCAGGCCCCATTACTCAAGCTCAGAGACTTTTCCCCCTTTTGTGTAAGATATGGGGCAGGGAGCCCAACACACAAGTTTATTTTGTGGGCGGTGCTGAGGTGGCCTGCTACAGTGAATTTCAGACAGGTAGAGAGTTGTTTCCTGTTTGACACACAAGATGTGTATGTGCCTCTACAAATCTTCTCCAAAGACTACTTTTCACTTGGCGTGGTTTATGAAAGCTGGATCCTATTGTCTCCTGTGCAAACCAGGAGGCTTAACTGCCGTAGAAGGTGATGTATTTCTGATAAATGTTTAATCCATCATTATTTTACAACAAGAAGAGATCAGGAGCTTGAACAGCAGAATTACGGACTCGGAAGGTTATGAAGACATCATTAAAATCAGAAGTTTATGGCCACATTAAATGGGCAGGAGCTGTGGACTGGCAAAAGCCTTCATTACTGAATCAATATGAGGCTATTCTCCCAAGAAGTCCTCTTTCAAGGAAGCAGCTCTAACCCTCTCTATATCAAAACTTCTTGGGCACGTAAGATCAGCAAGGAAGCTCATCAGCAAATGGAGTACGGCAACAGGGAGTCTTCTCCAGCACTCTTTCACCTGGTAAAAGCCTACCTGAAGTGACTGCAAGCGTGCTACCTTTCTCATCTTTGGCACTGATGAGTCTTGGAGTGCTATGTGTACATTGGACAGTGATGGGTGGATAGGACTCAACATGGATAGGACTGCTCTGCTCCTCTCCATAGCTAGCACCAACAACCTGAGAAAGTCTCCTTAGTCTCCTTGTCCACTCTGAGCCTCGTTAGAGGTGATGAAGGTAGCACCTGTCACAACAGGCCTTGGCACCACAACATTTCTAACCTCCTCACACTTGTATTGCATTTCTCCTCAGGATATGTTACACGCCTTTTGCATCAGGGCCGCAGTATTCCTCGACGCTAGAGCTGTGTTAAAGGAGCCTTCTCCCTGAGATTCTCTGTGGCAGGTGATAAGGGTATTCAGATCTTGAAGGCCAAGTGAGGTTTCTGCTGTCAAGACAGTAAAAATGCAATTCCTTATTCTAGGGAACACCAGGTTCCAGACACGTGTCAGCACTTGAAGCATGGATTAAGTGCAAAAAATCTAATGAGTTTCTTGACCCAGGTGATTGGTGAGTCAACTAGGGAAGGTGCCCCGCTGGATCTGTTACTCATGAACAAACTGGCTGGGAGTGTGGAGGTAGAGGGCAGCTTTGGCTGAAACCCTGAGATTGTATAGTTCAAAATCCTGAGATAAATGATCGAAACAAATAGTAAGATGGCCACCCTTGCCTTCTGGACAGCGCGTATCAACTTCTTTGGGGATCTGCTGGATGAGATAGAATCAATAACAGCCATACAGAGAGAGACTTGGGGGTGTTAGTGGATGAAAAACTGAACATGAGCCAGCGCTGTGCACTCACAGCCCAGAAAGCCAATCACATCCTGAGCTGCATCAAGAGAAGTGTGGCCAGCAGGTCGAGGGAGGTGATTCTCCCCCTCTGCTTTAGTGAGACCCCACCTGCTGTGCTGCATCCAGCTCCGGGGCGTAAGAAAGACACGGACCTGCTCAAGCGGGTCCAGAGGGGAGCTACGAAGATGATCAGGGGGCTGGAGCACCTCCCCTATGAGGACGGGCTGAGAGAGTTGGGGTTGTTCAGCCTGGAGAACCCTTATAGCGGCATTCCAGTACTGAAAGGGAGCCTACAGGAAAGGTGAGGAGGGACTCTTTATCAAGGAGTGTAGTGATAGGATGAGGGGTAATGGTTTCAAACTGAAAGAGGGGAGATTTAGATTACATATTAGGAAGAAATTAATTACAGTATGGGTGATGAGGCACTGGAACAGGTCGCCCAGAGAAGTCGTGGATTTCCCCTCCCTGGCAGTGTTCAAAGCCAGGTTGGATGGGGTTTTGAGCAACCTGATCTAGTGGAAGGTGTCCCTGCCCATGGCAGGGGGGTTGGAACTTTAAGGTCCCTTCCCCCAAACCATTCTGTGATTCTATGGTCACATGTGAGACAACAGCTAGTACAGCCTCCTCAAAACACAGAATTGGTCCATTCCAAATCACAGAAAGATGAGTGAATGTGGTACAAGGCCAGTATGGATAAGCAGGACACTCTTGACTGACCTCAAATACAAAAGAGAGTATGCAGAAAGTAGAAGCAGGTCCAGGGCTACCTGGATGAAATATTGCCAGGTCTGCAGAGAGGGAATTAGTAAAGCCAAAGCTCAGCTGGTGTTGCAACAGCAAGGGATATGGAGGCCAACTAAAAGGACTTTAGTAACTGTATTGGCAAATAATAGGCAGTCTACATAAAGCGTGGGCCAAGTGCTCTGTGTGGCAGGGGGGACCTGCTGACAAAAGGCGTGCAAAAAAGGTGTTCAATGCCTATTCTGCTTTTTATTGTTTTGTTTTGCTTTTTTATTGGTAAGATTTATAGAATCCTAGAATCATTAGTCCAACCGTCAACCTGACACCACCACGCCCACTAAACTATGTTCAAACACGCTACATCAACACATTTTTTGAACAACTCCATAGAAGGTGACTCTACTACTTCCCTGGGCAGCCTGTTCCAATGCTTGACCACTCTTTCAGTAAAGAAATTTTTCCTAATATCCAATCTAAACCATCCCTGATGCAACTTGAGGCCATTTCCTCTCATCCTATTGATAGTTACTTGGGAGAAGAGACTGACCCCCACCTCACTGCAACCTGCTTTGAGGTAGTTGTAGAGAGTGATAAGGTCTCCCCTCAGCCTCCTCTTCTTCAGACTAAACAACTCCAGTTCCTTCAGCCGCTCCTTGTAAGACCTGTTCTCCAGGCACTTCACCAGCTTCGTTGCCCTCAGTCCTGAGGCTAATAGCAGAGTCAGAGGGAGTGAAGCAGTAGCCACAGTAGAGAAAGACTAAGCACTTAAGCCAATTGTACAAGTTCATGGAAGCAGATGGTGTGCATTCAAGGGTGCTGAGGAAGCTAGCCCATGTCACTGTGTCTGCTGTCTGTCAGCTTGGACAGGTTATGGTGATTGGGGAGGTCCGTGATGGACAGAAGAAAATGGCAGATATCATATCTGTCTTCAAGAAGGTTGAGAAAGAGGATCTGGGGAACTACAAGCTAAGCAGTCTAACCTCAGTCCCCTGGAAGATTTTTCCTCCTGGAAACCATTTCTGAGTTCATGAAGTGCAAGAAGGTCATTAGAAATAGGAAGCAGGAATTTAACAAGGGCAAACTATCCCTGATCAATCTGATTCGTTGATCATGATAAGGTGATTGGTTCTCTGGATAAGGGAATAGTGGCGAATATTGTTTACCTTGACTTTAGCAAAGCTTTTCCCAAGGTCTTTTATAGTATCCTAACAGGCAAAATAGTGAGATATGGACAGGATAAGCAGATGATAAGGTGGAGGGAAAACTGGCTGAACTACCAGGCTAAACAGGTTGTGATTGGCAGTACAAAGTCCATCTGACAGCTGGTTGCTAGTGGCAGTCCCCCTCAGGGACAGACTTTGGGGCCAATGTAGTTGGTGTCTTCATAGTTAATGATCTGGACTATGGGAGAGAGTGCACTATCAGCAGATTTATGGATGATAAAGCCTGCAGGGGAGCAGTTGATGTGCTGGAGGTCAGGGCTGTTACTCAGAGGAACCAGAACAGGCTGGAGGAATGGGTTGCCAGGAGCCTTACCAAGCTTAGCAAAGACAAGTGAGAAGTCCTCTGTTGGGCATGGAACAACCCCCTGCACTTGCACATGCTGGAGGTCAACTGACTAGAGGGCAGCATTGCAGAAGGGGGACCTGGAGTCCTGGTGGACACATTGAGCATGAGTTGGCAGCTGGGGCAAACAAGGTCAACCTCATCTTGGATTATGTTAGCAAGATGTAACCAGCAGGTCCAGGGAAGTAATTATTCACCTCTATTTGCACTTGTGAGACTGCTTCTGGAATACTGTTTTTGGCTGCCCAGCGCAAGACATTGACATGCTGTTGTGAACGCAGCAGACTGTCACTAAAATCACACAGGCTGGAGTACAAGCATATGAGAGCATGGTGGGGTGAATATAGAGAAGAGATCCAGACTCTTCTTGGAGGTGTATGGTGATAGGGGAAGAGTGAATGGACGTAAGTTGCAATACAAGAAATTGTGCATGTAAGGAAAAATAATTTCACTGTTAGAATGGGCAAATACTGGAATGGATTTTCAATAGATATTATGGAATGTCAGTCCTTGGAGATATTCCTGACTGAGCAACCTGCTTCAGTTGGAGCTGCTTTGAATGAGAAGTTGGACTAGCTGACCTCCAGTGATCACTTCCAACCTGTCCATCAGAGGGGCAAGGCAGAGACTAGCAGATGCATACAGTTTGACTCTGCAGATCTGCTAGAACCCTTACTGCCCTCAGGGAGCTCAAGTGTCAAAGGTGAGGCACCTACACATTTTAAAGCTGAAAGATGGCAGCTGAGTTTTGATTTTGAGGACTGCAGCCTTCAATGTGGAACCCCAAAATGCGTGTGAATCTGTTTTTGAATCTGGCTCTCAATACTGAACTTTGAAAAGCATGGATCTGTTTTCAAAGAGTGCATGCTTCTCTATTGAAGACATGAAAGACCCAAGATAATGATTAATCAGGATTGCTTTAAGGGACATTTTCCTTCCTGTTGTCCTGAGATTGGAGACAGTAGAAACTGGTAGATGTTTTGGAGTAGCCCTGTTGTTTTCTGGGCTGTAAATTGTTGGTTTCCTTTGTGGGTTTCTTATCTGCTTAGTAATTAATGCATACTTGTCTGTAGATAGCTAGTGCACAATGACTGCAATTGGCACCTTTTTGGAGTTAGATCATAGGTGTCTTTTAACTGGTGTTAATTCCCATTTCCAAACACTTTGCTTAACTTCAGCATTAGCAAAACTGTATAGAACGTGATGTTGCTGCACTCACAGTGCTGTGCAGGGCTGTATGTGGAGCTGTGCATTACAAGAAGAATTGTGTAAACTGAAGAGGAGACAATATCCTTCTGTTAAGAAGTATGCACACTCTAAACATAGAGCTTGGAAAAAAATGTCATCTCCTTATGACTGTGATCAAATTCTATACATTTTATAAGAAACACTATGAACTTACTTTATGTTTCACTAAAAATTTAATAAATGTTTCGCTAAAAATTTAATATATATTAAAATATAAAAATTAATAAATTAAATTAAAATTAAATTAAATTAATTTATATTTTAATGGAATATATTATTTTTCCTTCTTCTGGTGTAATCATTCACAATTTTGCAAAATTGATAGGGATCTCTGGTTTGGCAGCCACTTCCACAGGTATAGGTAACAGGACACAGGACAAATACAAATGAGTGGATAATCACAAACTTGTCTTAAAGAAAAACATCCAGTATATTTTTAACCTTTGATAACTAGGAAGTATTACTTGTATTTTGTCTTAAATCTATCATTTCATCATTAATTTGATAATGCCTCTCTCTGTGTGACAAAATATGCAAACCCTTTTCTCCTTTCATCTGTAGTAGGTTAACAAATCCACATACTGGCTTATATTTTCTTAGAAATATGGGGAGGGGGAAATGCCAAATGGGGAAAGAAAAAAATGTTTATCAGCTTTCAACACTTGGATTAAATTTTATCATGCTCTGTAAGAAATATTATGTAGCTCTTCTGTTTTGTTTTAGAAGAGGTTTTATGATCCAAAAACTGTAACATACTCAGCACATATAATAAAAGCATCACTCACATGCTGGTCACAAGAATATGCTTCTACAAAAGAAGCTGTAACTGTTGAGTCTCTTTAGTTAAGAAAATAATTTATATTTAAATAGCTTTGAAATTTCAAGATCTGCATCTTTTTGTAAGCGATAGTTTAAAGCCTGTGATATGATCTGAAAACTATTAAATATACAATTTTCCTAATGTGCCAGGACTTTGATTACATAAAAATACTTTGTTGGTTCATGGTGAATATTCATAAATTGTATATATATATACAGTATAAAATATCATTAAAAAAAATAGCTCTATACTTATGGAAGATTTTAAAAACCCAAATAATTCCTTTCTACCTCTTTATTTTTAATTAATGCTTGTTTGGGGCATATTATCTCGGTATAATTTATGCTGTGGTGAAGTCTCTGTAGGATCGTCAATAGTTCCTCTACAATGAGAACTGGAAGATAGTCTATATTAGCTACTATGTTACTTGATCATGTCCTGGAATATCCCTAGCCTTCAGTCAAACTCATTGAATTTCTCTCCTGTTTTAGAGCGGGTAGAGGCAGATGATAGGCCTGGAGTCATAGTCAATGGGGATCTAGTCAAAACAGTCAATATTGTCCAGAAAATGAGTCAACTCATTTTAAAGCAGGCATCTACTTTTAGTCAGATGAATCACTCTCTGGACTCCATTGATGTAGGTATGTCAAGGTGGATGAGATGGATCCCACCCTTACATTCCCTAGATGTTTCAGCTTGCTTGTTTTGAGAGTGAATTGAAGTGCTTCAAAAAGAAGTTGGTAGTGCAGTTTGCATTGCAGTTGCAATTGTGACTGCTACTGCCTCAGCCTTACTGAGTTAGCTATAAGTCACCAGCTTAGCATTGCCAGCTGCATATGTGGACTCTACTATATATGAACTGTTCCTGGTCCATATCTGGATTTCTGGTGGATTCAGCATTTAAATGCAGTAAGTTCCTTTAGTGTTCTTACTAAAAACTGACTTTAATAAGAGCCATATTTACACTTTAGAAAGCTTACTTTTTAAATAGCTCCAGAACTTTTAAGTTAAGTTGGCTGACAGATTCTAAAAAATCTTCCAAGTGTTGCAAGAACTGTACAAAAACCGTATCAGATACAAATTCTGACTGAACGTCATTATATAATGCATGCTAAATTCTGTCTGTGAATTTGTTTACTGGCATGTGAATGGAGAAACAGCCTTATCTTACTGTTCTGGACCGCCTACCACTATGCCCCTTCTCAGGAGGAGAGAGAAACATGAAAAGATTGGGTTGAAGCTGCAAATACACTTTAGCTAAAAGAGAGGGGAAGATAAGTCTGATGGATCAACATGCACAGGAAAGGAGGAAGTGACCTTGAACTTCTAAGCCCTTTGGCTTATTCCATGTTGTTTTCTCCCAACACTGTACCCTTTTTTATCCCTGTTCCCCATCTCAACTGGATTGTTTCTCTAATGCCCAATTCCATGTATTCCCTAGCAGGTTGCTGGCAGGAGGGGAAAATGATAAAAGAATGGGTGGCCCAGAGAGATGGCTGGCAGTTTGTTGGTCCTTATAGCAACCACCAGCGCTGTGTTTCATCACAGATGGGGTAGTCCTTAAAGGCTTTACCTTGCAGATTGGAAAGGTGCCATAAGGACTGAGGAATGAGCAGATATCCTCCACTGACTCTTGTTTGCTTTGCGTGAATGAAGAACAGAGGAAGAAATAGCAGCAGCATGACATTTAAGGAATTGGTATTTTTATTGTTAATTTTTTCTAAAGTAGCATGACATCTGGATGGGAACTACTCTTTCCTCCTGAGATGTGTCAATAGGCAGGTCATGATAGGGATGCTTCCACCTCCACTTACTCTAAGGCTGAAATCCTCGAGATGGGTTATTTGTTCCTCTGCTCTGCGTCCATCTGCCTAATTCTGGATGCTCTTTGCCTGGAGGAAGTCACAGCCCAGCTCAAGATGCAGAGGCTTACTTAGCAGTGTGGGAGGAGAAGTGGGAGTGGATTTCTCAGAAACCTCTGATCAGGAAGGTACCTGAGCAAGCCAGAGGGGAATGGCTGCATTCCAGGGGAGTTTCCTAATTGCTATGCCACTGGGGCACGCTGGGGAGCGTATCCTGGCCAGTGCCAAACAGTCTTGTCTTCAGCTGCCTTTGCCCAAGCAGTTGACAGAGGAGTTGTGCTTGAAGGCTGTTTCCTGATTCAGCCCTGCAGGTGGGGTGGAGAGGGAGCTTCCTGTTGTGGGAATCTCATTCAAGCCTAAGGAGTGAGCTAGCAGGTTTCAAGCTCTGTCAAAAATAATAAGGCTAGGATTCCTTGCCTTATGGCAAAAGTTTAGGTTGATAGGGGTATTAGTATTCCAATACCAACAGGTGCCTCACCTCATCAGAGATGGTGCAGCTCTGCAGTGCCTTTGAACTTTCCAAGAACTGGTGCCAAATAACAACAATGTCTGGTATCTCTTCATTGTGCCCAAAATAACAGGCTAAAGCAGGTTTTACCCTTGCAGGGATGTTTTTTTCACTGTGTAAATTCATTAATCTGTTTTCACACCTGTGACAAACTGAGGTGGTCTTGCCTCTTCCCTGGCCTTTAACTAATTACTATGTGAAAAATGTTGTTATACAATGTCCTTAATATGGTCTTTATAGTAAGTAAACATTACATCCTGTTTACGTGGTGACATCCAGTCCCACATTTTGTTTAGCTGTTTTACAGGCACTCAATATATTTAAAGATTATTTCATTAAAACAATTTGTTACTGTGTTTTAAGCAAAACTTCATGGGTTCTTTGTCCACAATCTCATCTACTTTAGAAATTTGTCCAATTCCCAGAAATAGATTTGAAAGCTAGAAAAAAATGGCAGGGAATGTGAGTTTGCATCATCTTTGCTGACTGACTGTCTATATCCTTATGGAATTAATTTTAAGGAGACAGCAACTTGCTTACACCAGGTAAATAATTTTATGGGTAGAACAGAACTGTTATATACATTGAAAAAAAAAGGCATGCAAAGTGCCAGTGTTTGAAAAGTAAAGTCAAATTCAAATAGAAGAGGTATCATCCATTTTAGATAGTGTAACTACCAATAGTATGTCCTCTTCAAATCAAGATGTCAAACATAAATTATTGCAGGTATTACTGAAAGAGGGTCTGTGGTGTTTGTTAGATGTGAGACTAAAGTAGATAACCTAGCAGCTTCTTCTGCCTCTAGAAACTTTGACTACATGTCCAACCAAGACCTATCAAGTGAGAAAATTCTCATAGCAAACAAGCTGTGCCTTGCTGTGCTGTATGTGGAGGGACCACACTTCTGCTAGCTGGACCTGATGGAATAGCTGATAACAGTGTTCTCACATGGCCAGCTCCAGTTTTGGTGAGACACGTGCATTTTCTGTCAATGGATAAGTCTTGCGGCTGAGATGCGTTTTCTGCCTTTTTCCAGCAACTGTGTATTCATCTGCGCCAACGTTCCCAAGTTTTGCTAGTCTGTTTTAATACTTGTCCCTGTGTCCTGTTCTCATTCTCCTCAATTAGCCAATCCTAATTTATCAGGTTGTTCACTTAGGCCCTAATCTGTTTGTTTAGTAAAACCTTGTCCTAGGACCTCAAGGCTCCAGTCTTCTTGCCAGTCACTTCCAATTCCTCTGATAACATCCCAGTCCTTATCTGTGTTCTTACCTAGTGAAACCAAGATGATTTTCTCTTTGCTCCCTATCCTATCTATCTCTTTCTGCCTGCTCTGTCCTCCAACCTGCCTTAGCAGCCTTGTTCTGGTCTTGCTCCAACTTCTTTGTCAGGTCAGTCACTGCTTGCTCTGTAAAAAATCTCTTCATGAGATTTTATGCCTCCCATTTTGTGTCCTTTTCCCTACCATTCGCTGATCACACTATGTACTGTATAAGTGTCTAACTCTGCTAAAGAAAGAAAGGGAGGCCATGTTAAGTACCTAATGTTGGATAGTTGATGGTAGGAATAGCCTCCGAAGTTGGCCTATAATCACTAGGAAAAAATGTAGACTCATTTGAGGAGGTGGGTCGTAATAGCAAAGACAGCGGCTTGAAGTAGACAGTGTGAATACCCCTCAGTATCAAAGTTACCAGAGTAACCATAAGAAAATATGACACTTCCTTGATAGACTGAGGCAGTTTCTTAAGGCTGGGGTACTGCTGAAGTTTTATGTCATTGTTCCTGAAATCTCCAGTATTCAACTTAACCTGAAATACCAAAAATCTATGAATAGTGATTGTATAAAATGTTGTCTCCTGGAGAAGTTTTTCAAATTAATGCAAATATAAATACCTCTACCCTCGTACTTATTTATGACCGAAATCCTAGAGTCACAATCATAACTCTTTGCAGTGGAATTGATATCATCATTGGTGACATAAGCAGCAGTCCTCCAGGAATGAATAAATAGACTGACCTTGTGTCTCACATAATGAATATCCCTGAGTGACTCCACCTAAATACAATGGAGTTTATTTCTAGAATCACTGTAAGAACAAAATAAATGACAGTGTGTTGAACGTCGGGATCCTGCTCTCAAAAGCATGGATCTTTTGGGAAAAGAGTAGAGCAATTAAGTAAGGGAGAACAGAAAAGAAGAAAGAAAAGGAGTAGACATGTTCTCACCTGCATGTCTCATTTAAAACTTTAATACGTTTTAATTAAACAGGAGATCTGAAATCTATATAACAAGATAGTATGAAATAAGGCGTTGTTTATAGCTCACATCAGTAGTAAGGAAAATATTTAGCCTGGTCTCTTAAAGAAGTAGGCCATGAAATCACACTGTTCACCTGTCTGTATCAGCCCACCTCCTGAAAGTAGCATTTGGCCAGTTTCAACCATGTACCACAAGTAGAGGTCTCACAATCACTAAGTTTCTAGACGTTGTTCAGAATAGCTGGTGAGATGGGCTTATAGTAGGGTCTGTTTTGTCAGAGTCAAAAGAACTAGCTGTAAAATCACAGCCTAATCCTGAATCAGCTATGAAAAACTGTACCAGCTGCACTTGGCCCAGCCACTGTCTCCTCCTGCTTCTTCTTACCCCATCTACTTTAGCTGTCATCCAGAGGCTCGTACCTGGGCAGCTTTCCTGCTCCTGTTTTCATGAGTTTTATAGGCAGATAAACACCACTGAGGGAAAGACTTCATATGAGTTTCTCTCTTACTGGACACGAGAAAATTCATATAAGTAATATGATGCAAGAAAACTTGAATCAGAGTTTGTGCTTCCTTAGATGTTCAGTCAATCAGGCTTAAGACACAAATCCAAAAGGAAAACCGGTTTCCTTAGATTGATTTTCACTGAACTGTGCTTTAATTAATCTAACTTTCAACTTTGTTTTCCAGCAGGACAATTACTGTGCACGAGAATGACAGCTTTGGTATCCTCCTGGGAGATGATCGGCTTCATTATTTAAATAATCAGATGAAATCTGGGACTAGCAAATCTTAATTTCACACTGAATTAGAATACCATGTCCAATTTTAGACACCAGGCTTGAAGAAAGAAGAGAATCAGCTGGAGACAGTCCAGAGGAGAGTGACAAGAAAGATCAGAAGTGTACAAATTATAACCTAAAAGAAAAAATTGAATAAATTATGTTAGTTTAGCCTGACACAGAAAAGATAGAGTAAAGACATTATAACAGAAGAGGTTGCTCCAAGGAGGAAGAGAACAATCTATTTCCCTTGCCTATGTTTGATAGAACAAGAAGTAATAGGCTTAAATTACAGCAAGGAAGATTTATTTTAGAAATTATAGAAAAATTTAATCGTGAGGATAGGGAATAGATTGCTTGGCAAACTTTTGGAGTTTCCATCTCCATTGGAGATCTGTAAGATCAGAGTACTTAACTGCTTCCTGTGGGCAGGAGGATGGATTAGGTGTCTTCTAGAGGTCCATTCCAGTTCTACTGTACATTTTACTCTAGTAGTAAAACTGTAGTTTAAAAGATAGACTTCTTGTACTCTTCTCACGCTGTCTCATCCTTGTCTTCAAGCAGTGATAAAATCCTTGTGTAGAAAAGAGAGTAAACAATGCAATTACTCCAGTGATCTTGTAATGAAAAATGGAAGTACATCTTGGAATAAAGTACTTTTTGATATACCTTCATTTAGATAATTATGCAGAAGTACTTGGAAGGTTGGCTGTAATAGGAGAAAAACATATAATGTGATAAAATTCATTTGTTTAAAATTACTTTTTCGGCACCTGTTACTGTTGTACTGAATGATATCACTGTAGATCACTCATGTGGGAACTTCAGGAATCAATTGAATAAAATTGCCCTAATTGCATTCAGAATACTAAATATGGTTTTAGATTCTTATATTATCATTCCTTCTATTTTAAAGATTTCGTTTAACTGGAAATATCAGAAGTATCACTTTAGTTCTCAAAAATTATATGTATCATGTGAAATCCATTAAAAAACTGAAACGATGAAGTAAAGCGTAGACGTTTCAAAGATAACTTTAAAAATCCCCATTACTGTCTTTGTGGTTGAGTCCTCCAGAATAAAATGATTGGACTGAGGAGGCTGGTTGCTGACTCATGATTCTGAAACACACACTCCTGACACAGAGTTTTGAATTGATTTATTTGTTTAATTCTGGTCAGTCTTTGTTTTTTTTCACAGTTTGCATCATAGCTTGAATGTGGTTTGTTTGCATTGCCTGTAACATGACTAGGACATAGCACTTCTACTGCAGAATGTCACAGAAATTTGACTCGGCTGTTCTATTTCTTGAACATTTGATTTTTAAGTAGTTTAGTCTGTTCAATTGTGGAAGGTCTTCTTTGAGTAAAGTCAGCAGCAGAGAAACTGGTTTAAATTCAGGGCAGCAGTGCCCAACCCAAGGCACCTTGCCAGCTGCCTGGATCCTGTTTCCCCTTTAGCTGCTTAGACCTCAGGAGAGCTTGGTCCTGAAGAAGGCCACCGTCAGCCATCAGAGCTGAGCAGCGAGCTGCCTCTGGTGCCACTGAACCGGGCCTTGAGTCCTGGCTTGTGGGAAACACTGTCTGTCCTTCCTCGGGTTTCTCAGATGTAGACCCTGGGAGACTACTGTACCTACAGGTTCCAGATTTATGACACATGGACTGAATGTGGCTGCCAGAACACTTCACCTGGCCCCAGGCTTACGTCAAACCTCCTTCCTCTCTTTTGCTTTCTCGTCAGAGACAGAAGTTCATATACATGTAATGGGACCAGATATGTACCATGGATACATGTATATGATGTGTAATCCTCTTCTGCCATTGAAATAGCTGTGTTTGGGTCCAGCGATACAGGAATTTAAGTGACTGTGTGGTGGTTTGACCCTGGCTGGATGCCAGGTGCCCACCAAAGCTGCTCTATCAGTTTTCTCCTCAGCTGGACAGGGGAGAGAAAAATATAACAACAGGCTTGGGGGTCAAGATAAGGACAGGGAGATCACTCAGCATTTACCATCATGGGTAAAACAGACTTGACTTCGGTAAAAAAATGTAATTTATTGCAAATTAATTGAGGAGTAATGAGAAATAAAACCGTATCCTAAAAAACCTTCCCCCCACCCCTCCCATCATTCCTGGGCTTAACTTTGTTCACAATTTCTCTCCCTCCTCCCTCTGAGTGGTGCAGGGGACAGGGAATGGGGGTTGTGGTCAGTTCATCACATGTTGTTTTTGCTGCTCCTTCCTCCTCAGGGGGAGGACTCCTCACACACGCTTCCCCTGCTCCCATGTGGGGTCCCTCTCACAGGAGACAGTCCTCCATGACTGAGGAGTGAGTCCTTCCCATGGGCTACAGTTCTTCATGAACTGCTCCAGCGTGGGTCTCCTCCATGGGGTGTAGTCCTTCAGGAACCGACTGCTCCAGCGTGGGCCCCCCCATGGGATCACTAGCAGCAAACCTGCTCCAGCCTGGGCTTCTTTCTCTCCATGTGTCCTGCCAAAAGCCTGCTCTGGTGCAGCCTTCCCATGGGGTCAGAGCTTTCTTCAGGCATCCATCTACTCTGGTGTGGGGTCCTCCACGGGGTGCAGGCAAATATCTGCTCCGCTACCCATGGGCTGCAGGGGGACAACCTGCCTCGCCATGGTCTTCACCACAGGCTGCAGGGGAATCGCTGCTCTGGTGCCTGGAGCATCTCCTCCCCCTCCTCTTCACTGACCTTGGTGTCTGCAGAAATGTTTCTCTCACATATTCTCACTCCTATCTCTCACTGCAATTACTGCTGCACAATAACTTTTTCCCTTGCTTAAATACGTTATCCCAGAGGTGCTACCACTGTCGCAAATGGGCTTGGCCTTGTCCAGCAGTGTGTCTAACTTGGAGCCAGCTGGCATTGTCTGTATTGGACATAGGGGAGTCTTCTAGCAGCTTCTCACAGAAGCCACCCCTGTAATCCCCCCACTACCAAAACCTTGCCACACAAACCCATTACTCTTTGCAAGTCTGCAACAGTAGAAATTGATGCACTGAAAGGATATAGCCACTTACTCACTGAATGGGAAACAGAGCCAGAATCTTGGAGATTTCACTGGAGTGTAAATGTTAGACTTCGATACCTATGCTTCGGCAGACATACATGCCCTGTAGATTTCAGCACGGGTAGAGTTATCTGTAGTTAAATTTAAATAGAATTTGTCAGCTATTGGAAGGAATCTATCCCCAGTAACAGGTAGCTCTGTCCATAGAAGTTATTGACAAGATGCTCTGCCTTCTCAGAACCATGTAGCTTCTACTGTTTGAAGTCAATTGCTTAAAGCAAGCTCAATAGGACCTTGCCACTGGTATTTTTCAAACTGTAACCCATGGCAAATTCATGGAACATGTTAAAACACTGAGTGTTAACATGACAAAAGTTCACAATTGTCCATAAAAAAAGGATAAATAGTGGCCCAGCCTGCTGGGAATCTCTGCACCATTCAGCAACTTGTTGACATACTTAAATTCCTCATGGCTCTAACTCTTAAGAACATATGTTTGTATGAAAAACACATTAAAATAAAACAAGTTTAATAAACAGTCAAATTTTTAATTGAGAAGCTCAAAAGGAAATAGATAGTTGCAAGAAGCATGAATCTTCACAGATTTTTGTTATATTTTTAAAACCAGCACCTCTGTTCTGGGCATTCATGTTCTCTAATGGAGATCAGGCACATGTTCAAAGCGATTTTACAGGTACGTTTCCTTACATTCAATAGACACAATGGATTTTAAACAGTTTCATAGCAACGGATGGTTCATGATGGCCATTAACCTAGATAAGTGAGTATCAGTTTGGCACATCCTTAATGGTCCATAATGGTCTGTGGGTAAAAAATTCTTTCTCTTCATCTGTTCCTAAGAGGTGTTTTTTTCTTTTTTCCTAGACTTTGTTTTACAAAGCAGGTGCATGTGAATTTTTGCATTCAGGAAGAAAAAAAATCATACCCAAGAGCTTTATGGTAAGAGCATTTACCACAAAAAAGATTGCTGTTTCTCTGGAATGTAGTAGCCATAGTATATCCTAGCAGGTAATCCTAACTTTTAAAAGTTGAGTATATACCTTGACAGCAGCTAAACAGACATTCTTAAATACTAGATATTTTTAAATGACTGTTGCTATACCTGCTGGAATTCAGAAAGGCAGTTTCATGTTCTGGTTTTAGTATTAAATTCCTTTATGCTGCTGGGACATGTCATATCTCTTCTGTGAGACAACATATTGATATGGTAGTGGTATGGTAGAGACAACACAATGCCACGGTAGAGTAGGAAGTCACTGCAATACCTGATGGATGGAGCCAGCACAAAGCTCTGGGAAGAGTGGAACCCAAGTGCTCCAGGAAGTGCAGAGTGGGGATGTAAGGATTAGTGCTGAGGTGCTGTGTCCTGCAGAGCTGTGGGTGTTGTGGTGCTGGAGCGGCTGCGTTGGCAAAGAATCCTTGTGGAGGCACAGCGCTTGCTGTGGGAGGAAGACGATATGTCTTGGAGGAAATTACACCACCTCTCAGAGTGGCATAAGTTTGGCTTAAGTACCTCACACCCCCCACTCACATAGATGGTTGTGTCAGCACGGTATGTACGCTAGAGTTTGTGATGTACCTACCTCACACATGTGCCTTCAATGATGTAGCTATGTAGGAAGATATTTGCAGCGCATGCATGTGCTTAATTCCATCCCTGAGACTCTACTAGGGTTTACTATACAGTAACATAAAACTGTGTTTTAAAAATACCACTTTAATATACTGTGATGTGCTACACGGTATCTTGGACTGATTACATGTGATGCATATTTGCACGAACCTTAGTCAGACTTACAAAAGTAAGAGGCAAATTTTAGAGAAAATTGGATTAAATGGCTTAATTCTCCGTAGTTAAAGACTTTAAATTTTAATCAAGTCTTGAGTCTGAGACTAATAACTCTTAGACTGCACGTTCAAAATGACTAAAATTTAAAACCAAGTATGTATAATATCACCAATGTGTTTGTATAGTGGTAATTCCTAGAGGTATGAACATTAAAATGACGAATTTTGAAAGCCAGCATAGGCCTTTCCCAAAACTCAAGGTTGGATTTTGTTGTGTGTTTTTGCCCAGCTGTACCGAGGGTGGTATCCTGCGCTGCTGCAAACCCAATTGCCCCTGTGCAAACTTCTGTAAGACACACTTAGTGAACTGTATTGGTATGGTTCTCGTTCCCAATGATGGGGCAATGCAATACCAATCCCAGTTGTGCTTAATGTGTGGGACAGGCGGAAGGACGTTTGTTTCTCCTTTTTCTGCCTGATATGCAATCTTTACAGAAAAAAAACAGTAAAGAGGTGGTTTTGGATTCTGGTCTGTTATTCACTATGCCTGTGGTCACAGTGCCTTCCCACCTCACTAGTATTCAGGACTTCATAAATATTATAAATTTTGTGGATTTCAAAGTTTCCTCCAGTTTGGGGTTTCTTTTCCACTTGGGTCCCACAGTTCTGGGGGACTTTGCATTGGACTGAATGGATTATTTCTGGCGAATCCCAGACGCTTTCAGGTAGGGTCTTTCACTTTCACCCTTTCACTTTTAAGCTTCTTCTCACACAGGGTTCAGCTCATGGATATTTCACATCAGGTATCTTCTCACACATAGGTTTACTTGCTTGTCTGGGAATGCATGTGTGGCTGGGGTTAATTAATTTTTTCTGTCTTCTACTTGCGGGTCACGATCCGTACCTGTTCATACCACACAGCAGGTTTGGATAGAGGCCATCATGTACATGAAGATGAGCAGGGCTTTTAAGAAGTCTGCCTGTACTAGACATTTTGTTGGTTGTTGAGGGTGATGAGGGATTGTCTTAACCTAGCAAAAGGTATTTGTATTCATAGTTGGAAAGAAAACAATAAAACCTTCTAAAAGTTAATTTGTTGGGTTTGTATGTGTAGAGCATCATGAGAATGCTTCAGTGATACATAGTAAGAAACTTTCAATAAGACAATTTTGAAGTTAGGCAGTTTTGACTACCGTTTTAATAACCTTAGTGAAGTCATACTAATTCTAAAATAATGTAATAAGTTTGTTGTGACCTTAAGACATTACTAATATAGAATTATGTAAAAATAAATGAATTTACATTTGACTAATGAAATAAGATATTCTGGAAGTGCTGTGGAATACACAAGTATATAAGCTAAACAGTTTGAGTTTCAGTACGCTTAAGAAATAATTATTCAGATCTTTCCCCAAGATGACACCTTTACTTTCTGTGGATCAGCTTGTCCTGTGACACTGTGTCTACAGCAGGGGTAAGAAACCTCTAGCAATGCCTTGCTTTCAGTCTACTTTTGGAGTTATTTTTAGTATGTCTGGTCACGTGTGAGACTAGCAAAGGCAGTAAGTGTCCATTAAACTTCATCCAATCTCAGTTGAATCTAGTGGTCACAAGTCTAATATCTCTAAGACTTCCACTGTTCTGCTAGATTTGGTTGAAATTGTCCAAGAGGTTGAAAAATTACCAGGGAAAGCATGGTAATAGTTCAGTGAATGGATAATGAGCCTGCATAAACCTCATTTCCTTAGGACATTATACAAAAAAGTGAACAATCTGCCGGATGGGGGCATCTTCAATATTTAGCAGTATAGATGTTTTCTTTCAGTTGCTAATCTTACTGACAGTTTGTGGAGAAAAAATTCAGTTTGCTTAACAGAAAAAATACTAATCAGTCCTCATCACACTTGGCTTTTTCTTTGGAAAACGTGTAAGAGTTAAACTGAATATATTCTACCTCGAGTTAGCTGTAGTTAGCATTTCTGATCAGAACATCCAGTTCTTTCTTCTCTCTTTCCTTTTAAAATTATGTTTTTATTTCAATGGTACTTTCTACCAGCAGGCAAAGCTGCTGTTACACTCTACCCAGCTGTGAAATCAATATGATTTTCATTACAAAGATAACAGAAACTCTCTTAGAAAGACTGTGAATTGCCAAAGGTCAAATAACAGTCAGTGGCAGAACTTAGAATTTAGATGTCCTAATTAAAAAATCTCCTGGTATAAATATATTAATGAAATGCACCCTGAGAAATGTTTGCATTTAAGATGGAAACAATTTTAAACTATTACATTGTTTCTTTAATTACTGTAGTTCATGTAAGAGACATCAAAATGTGACAAATTCTTTCTCTGGTTTACAACAGTTTCTTATAAAATCGGTATTATCTCTTCTTTCTTTTTTTTTTAATTCACAATTATTTGAGCATGATTAGATTAGAAAGTGTAACAGTCACAGAAAAGAGAACGTACCGAGTACGATTTCTCTCATAAAATTACACATAAACCGAATGAATGGGTGCATCAGTTATTTCTGTGATGTATGACTTCATTGCCAAGAAGAGGAAGTGCACAGTCAAACTGAAAGCAGCACTTGAGTCTTTCAGCCAGAGCAGCCACTTCTATTTAAATTAAAATCAGCATTATAATATAAATGTTGTTACTCTTCCTAAGATCGTCCTTGATCTTTTCTTATTAAACCTTAATTTTTCCATCAGTTAAGTTACATCTTCCTCAATACGACTGAAAATAACAGGAAATCAATTATTTTGTTACTTGTATTTGTTTGATATTCCTCTCTCCCATCTCTCTATTTTTATTTAAATTCTGTCTTTTCCACCTCATACGCTAAAAAAGTAATCTCAGATTGCAAAATATTGTGGATCTTAATAGAAAAAGTTCTTTACCTTACAGCTGAAGGGTTTTTACGTTATTGTGCTCCCTCTGCTGGATAGTGCCTATCAATTTTTTATTCCCTGAGCTGTACTAATATCCGTGTTCTATAAACAAGCAATCACACTGCCTTCCTGAAAGAGGTATAAGGAGTAGGAATGCCTCATTTTGGTCTCAGATGACATGGAAGGTGACAGTGGCAGGCTAGGAAAGATCCTGTCATCTGGCAGCTAAGTGCAATCAAAAGCCTTTGATGGACATTTGCAGAACATTTACTACCTCTTCAACAAAACCAGACGGGCACTAAATAACCTTCTTTCATTTGTGTGACTTAGAGAGGATGGTATGTACAACAGTATCCTCGGATGTCCCTGTAATGTTATGAGCATCTCAGTGGTGTGGTTCTCATAACTCGCTTCATCCTTTGTTGAATCTTACAGAGTCACTGCTGGGCCACCGTATGCTCAGTGGAGAAAGCAAACACACTGTCATGCTCAGTGCAAGCCCCATGGCAAGGTGGTGATGGCTCAGTCCTTTCCCATCTCCACTGCAGTGAGGCAAGAAGGAGGAAGAGCAATACTCCAGTTTTGTTTCTACAAGTGATTTTGGCCTTTATGGCCTTTGACTTCATGGGGTGTTTGGGGCTTGCTCTCCTGCTCACCTTTCTCCCACTGCTGTCACACGGTGAACCTGCCTTCATCCTGCTTTTCCTTCCTTCCTTCCCAAGGGGATGTGGCTGGGGTGAGCACACCCAGCGCAGGTGATCCTGTCCCACAGCTCTTTGTGGTGGCCCTGGAGCCTCACAATGCAGCAGAGCCACCCAGGCCCCTGCCATGGGGCACTGCCCAGACCACCTGGGTTCCACAATCTCCCAGCTCTTCTCTCTGTGCTGGCTGACCCAATTGGTCTTATGGAAAGGGGATGGAAACCCAACGTCCACTTCAGTTGCAGGTGATTTGCCCATCTGAGCTGCTTCTTCCCAGATCTTGTGCCATGGTTTTGCCAGGGAAGCCGGATACTTTTGCAGTTTCCTTCAAATTTAATGTGATGTTATAAATGCCACTGCATATTAATAACATTGAACTGAGAGTTATTTTTCAGCTTGGCTTGGCTGCACTTACAGATTAGCTCTCCCCTATTTCAATATAAATCAGACTGGTAGCATATTCCTGAAAAGAAATAAAAAATTACCAGTTGTTGGGGGCAACAACTTATTTTATAAAAACCATAACTATTTGACTCCTGGTTTAACTGGGAGACTCATTTTGGGAAAAGGCATTATGGACAAATTCTAGTTAAGAATTTTTTTCTGAGGTCAATTTTAAATTTCAATTTCTGGATAGATAAAATAATTTTCAAAGTCTTTGATTCTCCCAGACAGTCCTACAGTAAAGTAATCAGCATAATTATCTTCTCTATGACTCTCTCTAATAAACAAAAGCTACTTCCATGTGCATGTACAATTTCTTTTACAAAGAAGTTGCTTTTTTTTCTTTTCTAAAAGAATAAACTGATTAAAAGAATACGTTTTCAGTTTGTAAAACCTTCAGTTCTTCTTGTTCAGGAGAATAGACAGATGTTTAATACATTTTGCTTTTGCTAAAATAATAAAAGCTTGTGTTGTTGAACAAATATTCTTCCTTCATTTAACGAGGCCTAAACAAAATCAGCATCGCCGTTTGCAGGGCAGCTTGTCCTAGGGTGAGTGCCCTCCATTGAACCAAGTCAGGGTGATGGGCGTTCTGTGGATGGCAGGGCTGGGCTGGGACGGGCGGGAAGGACTTCCGCAGAAGGGAACCTCTATGGAGGAGCTTCCAGGATTGGCCTGAAAATCATTTGCCTCAGATACCTATTGAGTTATAGCAACTAAAACACTTCACAGTGCTTGTCTCAGCAAGAACACACACCATATGCTTTGGGAACATTCCCAAGCAGAATATTATCCTCCTAGCACCCCAGTGAGCTCATTAATACTCCTGTTATCCTGTTCAGTGGGACTAATACAGCAGCCCCTGAAGTCGGTGAGGAGATTCAAGTTGTCTCTAGGACACTTTGAGTAAAACGTTAGATGAAGTTTGCATAATTTTAAATCACACAGATGGAATTATTTTCTAAAGTTATAAATGTTAGCTTATTTGCCAGTTTCTTTATTCCAAGCTACCTGTTTTCCTCCATCTTATGAAGAGCAGTGTTGTGAAATGGAAAAAGGAGTATGTTTTTATAGTGGGCTTTGAATTTACTGCTATTTTCCTAAGTTTTTCCAGAGAAGGACTGGAACTAACCTTGCTTCGGCATTCCGTATAATACTAATTGAAATGCAAATTTATATGTTGATGAGGTCTTTTCTCCAAATATGTGATCAGTTCATGGGAAGAACTGTGGAAATTTTATGACTGATGTGGATAAAGAAAGAGCTGGTTTGAGCTATTGTAATTCTCAGTCAGTTCCAGTCATTCTTTATTGCTTTCTGGTCACACAAAAAAATTAATAGAAAAATAATCTTTTGCAAAATAATTTATATGTAAGAGAATAATTTGGCTTTGCCAAAAAGAATCCCCCCTCAGATTTCAATATTTTTGCAGACTGTATTTCTTTATATGCTGGAAAATTTTCTTTTCTCTCCCATTTATTTTAACAGCAGATTTTAATTTTTCTTTTGGAAAAAAAAAAAGAAATATAATAAGATATGTGGGGAGTGATGAATGAAACTACAAACTAAACAGGCAAAAGACACTATTTCAAATAAGTATGTTTATGGTAGTGGGAGGGAAACTTAGATTAAACAAGAAGAGAAGACTGGAGAGGATCTACTCTGGATTCCACTGATGTGGTAACAGCTGTTATTACAGTATCTGGCTTTTTGAATTAAATATTGATAGAAATAAATGAATAAAAGACTGAGTAAACTGAAATGTGTGTTTTGCCTTCCTAAAGCTTTTTTCCAGCATCTGGAGTACCAGAATCAACACCCTTTTATACAATTAATAGTATTAAATAACGACATCAGCTGACAGGAAATAAGAAAGTTCCTATGGCAACTAAAAATAAGCACAGGAGGAAAAATGCATCAAATGCTGTCAGCAGACAGCACAAAAGGCAGCTGTATGTAGATAATAGAACAAGAGCATACACAGAAATCCTACTTGTAAATATATGCGTTTCAACAGCTTTTACTGGTAGCTTTTTTGTTTTGTTTTGTTTTGTTTTGTTTTTTCCCCAAAACAGGAATGTGATACCTTGGTTACAGCATCTACTTACCAATATCTCGAATTGTTTTTCTGAGATAGGCTCCTGGTTTACAGCCTGTGAAACACAGAGACAGAACCCCACATCTTCAAAAGAGCAGAGGTATCCCCTTGGATTTGTACACTGTTTAGAAAGCCTTTGGGTGCTTCAAATCTCATGCACATCTGCCACTTTCTCTCAAGGTTACTCTTTGGTCCCTGAGTATAAAACATTTGAGAAAAGTTTTTGGTAGAAGCAAAAGTGCAAAATGTCTGGTAGAAATGTGACTTGTGGAAGAAATAGGGCCCTACGCATCAGGTAGACATGACTTACATGTGCAACTGTGTTCGTTTAAAGTTATACTGAGCTTGAGAAGGTGTAGGGGATAAAATCCTTGGTGGTGGGGAAACCTGAGTGTGCAGCTGCACCACTGAGGCTACAGCTGGGCCACATGCAAGCTGCTCCTTTCATGTCAGTGGGAGAACTAGCTTTGAAGATAATTTAACTCTTGAAATTCCTGGGTTATCTGCTTTTCCTGCCTATCTGATCTTCCTACCTTCACCTCTCATAAAAAGCAAAACCAACCTCCCTTCCTCCCCCACCAGACCAGTGCTGGGCAGAGAGAGCTGCACCGTTTCCCTTTGCTCTCTGGGCTCTCACTGTTGCCCTGCAGACTCATTCAGGCTCCCCCTTCTGACACATAGATGTTGCTGTTTTCATAATAAAACCCTTCTGCTGAGCAATGCTGCATCTCCACACAGGGCCCTGCCAGAGTGGCTCTGCTCACCAGGGCTTGATGGGGAGATAAACCCACTGTCAGTGTCTTGGCCAGCTCAGGAAACTTGATTTCTAAGTGGGAGAACATTCAGCCCTGCGGATAGTAATGGGATTGTATTTCTTCTCTGTTAATTCTATCCTGTTAAGTGGTAGAAATGTGTTTATTAATGTCAACTCTGACATTATGAGGCGATGTGGGAGAATGCCAAAGCAGCACTGAAAGCAAGGACTGGGAGAAGTGTGGTTGGACTGCCCTGATGCCAATTGAGGCTTTTATCTTCACTCAGGATTTTTGTAATTTATGATTTTTTATGTGTCTGTGCTGATTGCTGACCCAAATTTTGAATTCATCACTCCAATGGTAAAAAGCAACTCCATTGTTCCAAGGACAACTTTACTTTCAGTCTTAGTGTTGCACAACTGAGAGGACCTCCTGGGGCACGTAGCCCTCAGCTATAGTGTGCAACATCATGTAGTTGCTTCCATAAAATTAATCGGGATGTGTTCTTACAGATATATATCCTTCCCACTCCTGTTGTGCCATGCTTATATGATAGTGTATCCCAGATGTAACCCATCATTATGTGACTCAGGCTGCAAGTCAACACATGTAACCACAGGCATGTGGAGTATGAATAGATATCAGCCACTGATAATGTTATAGCTTACTCTGCAGTTTGGGCATGTACAAGCTGTTGTGAACAATACCCTGCCCCTGTGTGGACTGTACTTGCACTGCCTGCAAGTAACCACATGCACAACTCCAGAGAAATTTTTAGGAACTGATCATTAGGTAGTCCGCAGCAAGGCATCAGGAACTAGGTGATAGAGTCACTCAAAGGGAACCACTTTCTCAAACTGGCTGACAAGAACAAGCATAAACATGTTGTGTTTTGCTCTGACATAATTAGCACAGCAAAGAAATTAGCTGTCTTCTGATTGAGTAAAGGTGTATACTACACATAAGTACTCCAGCAAGCAAAATGCTTCTGAAATTGTCTGAACCAGGATGTCACTGTAAAGGGAAATTGCACATTATATTGTAACAGAAACTCAGGGGATGGCAGCTGAGTGTTGGCAATTATCTCTGGATCCATAACAAACTCATTCTCATGCGTGCCTTGGCTACCAGAGCAGAGCAGCCTGCATCCGTGGGAGCTGCAGGTCTTGTATTCGGGAACATGAGGTCTCTGAGCTGCACGTTCCCAGCAGCGGCGTCGAGCAGGTACAGCCCGGAGCAGGAGGCAAGGCAGATGGCACAACGTGTTCTGTCCTTCCTTCCTCTCCATGAGTACCCTGTGCTGTTCAACAGCTAGAGGAACTTATTGACCACTTCCCGGGTGCTGCTACAGAGCTGGGTAATTACAGTGGTTACAATGATTAGATTACAATGCAGTTTTTCCTACTCTGCTTGAGAAATGCTGCTGTTCATCCCACCTTTTATTCATGGCAGATGGTAGATTTGGAGACTGTATGAATCGGTGCTGCAGGAGTAGTCCTCTGTTTTCCTCCCCCGCCCCCTGCCAGGATATATTCTTCACCTTGTGTGAACTAGAAGGGCAGTAGAATAGACAGCACGTCTGCTTTGTGCAATTCAGACCTGACATTTAATTTACCCTCTCATATTCAATAACAAACTCTGATAACCGAGTTGAAAATAACAACAATCGACGACAAGCAAACGGAGCATCAGTGACCTTGTAATTTTTATTCCTCGGGTAAACAGATATTCTTGATTTGCTGAAGAATCTTAAGACAACTATTAAGACAGAAATAGAAGAAACTAAATATACACTTTGAATGCTTGTACTAAACAAGCTCTAAAGAAGACATTTGGATTAAGAAGTTTAGGCTGGGTTTTTGTGGGTTTTTTTGTTGGTTTTTTTTTAAATACTTTTTTTACAGTAGAAAATGTCAGTGTATCTGTTAAAAAATGAGTTTAGTTGTAACACAGAATGAAGGCATTGTACGTAACACTTGTAAGACCTGTACTAAAGCCTGCTTTCAGAGGCTCAGAACATGACTGCTGAAATGCTGACTGCTCAAAATGCTAAAATTTACAGAGATTTAGATTTTAAAAATATCTGCAAAGCACAAAAACCCGTTTTCATTTGAAATATGTGCTTCAAACAATGCAAATGCTCAAAGAATTTCAGAAGTCTTGTTTGTGGAAGGGATAAATGAAAGGTCATTCTTCTCTCCTGTGGCATTTGTCATCTTTCACTCTAATAAAGTCTAGCTCCATTGAACCTGGTGAACTTTTTGACAAAACTGTTTGGCTTAGCTATGCTGATGCGAAAATTTCTCCTCTAGCGACAGCAACAACTTTTTCAGCAAGTGCAACTTACTCAGATTGGTCGATCCAACACTGTCCATTGGGTAGGCCTTGAATCTGAGAGGGAGCCCGTGTTGATCATCACTATTTCAGCTAAGTCAGTTGTTGGAATTGTGTACCTGGAGTAGGATAGAGAAGGCAGAGGCAGCCACATGGGGTCTGAAGCTCAGGTAACTCCTGCTGATCAAGTACGCAAACAAACTCCTAAAAGAAGACGACCTTTCAGCTGGAGTGAAGAAGTGAAAATGGGAAAAAGAAAGAGCAAATGGGAATGTCTTTGCAATATTAATGTGTAGTGTAATGGGTTTTTCCTTTATAGAGTGACTAGTGTTCTACTAAGAACTTTATGATTACAGATCTTTTGTTCAGTGGATCACTTGCAGATTATGATCAACAATTATCTTTGCTTCACTGATCTATATTTCAACGAACATTTGTATAATCAAGTTACATTCATTGTTTGTGGATAGTTTACTTGGCATAAAACAATTTACAGTGACTTTGTAAGCACTCAGAACAAAAACTTCAGAAACAAAATAAAATTGGGCAGTGCACATACAACAAGTCAGTCTATCTGTGTATGGGAGATCTCTCAGAAACTGAAGGAAATTCTGAAATCAGTGGATCAAATGCTCTGTTGGTGTAGGTGTCCTATTCTGTTGGAAAGAACTTTTCTCGTTAAGAACAAATGTAAAATTTTGCGTGAGGCTGTTTCTCAGCTAATTTAGAGCAGGCTCCTTCGTGTGCTAGTTCCCAAGGGATACAAAACATTCTTGGCCATTACTGAAATGAAAGATGAAATTGTTTAGTACCTTGCAGGACTGGGCCACCAGTAATCAAGGCTGATTGCACATTCTTGGGACCTCAGGCAATGCAGTAATGCAGTCTACTCAGTGACCTGCTATACTTAATAAATATAGCTGTCTCACTGGAAACTCATTCCATGTGTTTAACGTGAAGGAAATCAGAAATATCATATTGTATTAGTAAATTAAAAATATTAATTCATTGCCTCTTCAAAATTGTGAGTACATTTCTTTTCACTTTGAATACATAGTTTTTTTCCTTGTTCAGTATGTTTCTTCAGCAAGTGTAATTTGGAGGAGCAAGAGAAAGATATGACTGATGCATTAAAATCAATCATGACAGCAAATTTAATATCCAAAAAGTTCTTCAGATACTCTGGAACAAAATCTAAGTGATGACAAAATGTATTGTGATGGTTAGTACTCATTTGCTGTATTGAAGTCAGAAATATACTGTAGCTTAATTTTGCTCATTATTATAAATGGCTGTTAACTTTACTGGCAAGTCCAAACTGTACCACAGCTTTTGAGATAACCAGGTTATCTTGCACATGCAGCTTAAAACGCACGTGGCAGAAGGGTATATGACAGGCATAAGTCACTGTCCAGAACCCTGTGCAGTGCATAAATATTGCTCACATACCACAGAACATATTTGTAATTTTATGCTAATGTATGATAAGGAAATTTTTCAGAAAAGTCTAGCAGGAGTGTTTGAAATCTTCTTATTGTAAGTCACAGGATTAATTTATTAAGCATGGGCTCCAAATCCCTGTTCCAAGTTCAGGCCCTTTAAGGTTAGGCATGCAGGGATGCATAGTGCCTGGGAATCTCTGATCACAAAGGCACATGACAGAGGGAACACTACCAGAAACCTCCTTTGTATTGAGGGCTGTGGCAGTAAGAAGGATTGAAACCTTTGGGGCTTGTATCTATAACCAATTGCTGATGGTTTGAGCTGAGGAACGGCGGCTCCAAGGGGGCCACCTTGCCCAGTGAGAGGCATGAACTGGAGGAGAGGAGCTAGGAAGCCCTCAGTGGAGCAGCCTCGTCCCTCAGATAGGACAGATCCCCTGGGCTACTAAATGCATCAGAGAGACCAGAGAGGCTCCTTGGCCCTTTGGCCACCAGACGCAGGCTGCTCACTTCGACACTACGTAGCTCTTGGCTCTGCGTCTCTTCTAGATGCCCTGGCTCAGAGCTGGTTTGCATTTGCTTTTGTGGGGTGGAAGTGTCTGCAGCGATGCTGTTGCAGTGGCATGGAGCTGAAGGTACACCTCGGGTTCCCTGGGCCACAACACTGGGCAGGCTGGGATGCCGGAGGGTGCACAGTCTGCTGGGACAGTGGCAGAGGCAGGGCTGGGGGGCATTGGAAACATTAAATGGTATGGATGATCTCCAGCCTGGTACCCTGACGCTCGTATTTACCAGGTGACTCTAAACCAAACTGACTGCCTCGGGTAAAGGTTTAGCCTGACCTTTTTCAGCTGTCACCCTGTGTTCCTGGAAAACCTGCTGTTAAAAAGAACTGCTTTGTGAAATTGCATCAAAGAGGGATTTTTACTGTTTGTCATTGGATTGTATTACGGTGCTAAATCACATCAACCCTAGAAAGATGTCAGGACAAAATGGAAAACGTGTCACTGCTGTCATCCCGAGTTTTGTTTACATTTCTTTACATTAAAGCTCTGATATCTGTATGAATTTTGAAGCTGATCTCGTTCTTGTCTCTTTTAGGTTTCAGGAATATATTGTTAGGTACTAAATTAGGTTTTGGTGTTGCTTGTAGTATGTTTACATATTGTAAAATCATACCATCTAAATGATGCTCCTAGGAAAGCGTATCAGCACTTAAAGCTGTAAGAGTATAATTTTCAGTTTAGCCATCCTGCATTTTGTTGTTATTTTCATGTGTTAACATTATGTGTTAAAAAAAAAAAAAAAAAGTGTTAAAAGGACACAAAGCTTTGAAAGTCAAGCAGTACAAATAATTCTCTTTTTTTTTTTTTTTTTTTTTTTTTTTTTTTCCTGGCTTTAACCTGTGCAATTTTAACTAGCTTCCTTTGGGTTTGTGCGTTGTGATCAGTCTTTACTTAAGAGAACACATACTATTTTTTGTCCTTGCTGATGGACCTCTTCTGCTGAAATTCTTTAAAGTCAGACACCTGGCATGGAGACATGCTTCATGTAGATGGCCTGTTAATGAACTTGGTATTTGATTTTATCCTTGTGTTTGCTGAGCATCCAATGCTTTATTCATTTCACATTGTGCAAACCTGCTGTAATGCAGAATTATTTGTTTCCTTATGACCATTTCTTTCACGTTCATCATTAACGTACCCAGCTGTTTTGCAAGCAGTAATGAACTTATTGCCATACTCCTTTGCTGCAGTGAAGGGTATTATTAGTCCCATTTTTAGATAATAAGCTGAAGTGGAGGAATATACATAATAATAACTTTAACTACAAATTTTGGGCATTGAGTAAGAAAACAATAGGCAAATATTCCCCAGACTTTGTTAGTTCAGCCCTCCCCGATGTCAGCTGTGGGTGTGAGAGCCCCATGCTCCTGCAGGACAAATACAACCTCCTGCTTGAGCTGGGCACACAGCTAAGGGGCCATCTGGCTACAGAGGGATAGCTTTGGGGTGAATGGCTTTGTGAGGTTAGCTAGGCAAGAGGGCTTGAAAGGACACCGATGTCTTTCCCTTTCCCACCACAAGGAGTGGTCTGATCAATGCAGCTGCCCTGTGTAACCTCCACCTTGGCTTCATGTCTGGCTCCTGTGCATTTGGGAAGAGCAATTTTAGTGTAAGTCTTGTCTTAGCCTCTTTTATGCTGGGATCAGAAATAAAATAGGCTTAACATGGACAGAATCCTTGGAAATGCTGTCTACTGCTACTAAGCGTATGCAATCAGATATTTTCTCAATTATTTATAACTTGGCTACATTTGAGCATTATACCCTTCCACACACATAGATGCACAACAAAAGGCTTATCCATCACACAAAGACTATTCAATGCCAAATTTAACTTCCTTGCCTCGAGTCATCATACTGCCAGAAATTATTGACAAAACTGTTGTAGTAATCACTGGTAAATAGTATGATTGGCAAATAATATATTTTCTGCTGACTTTATTATTGGAAACAACTGGACAATTTATGCTGATACTCTTTTGGAAAACAGACATGGAAAATTTCAGCCCCAGCAGTTAAATTCTGGAAGAGTTTTGAACGACTGAAGGGTTTCTGATGGGAAGAGTTTGGCAGCATTAAATACAAAAAGCCTTAGCCATTCAGGCTGCAATTGCTTTTCTTGAATTGTGAGTTGCAAATCACTTCTACCCCTAATTCTTCCCAGAGTCACAGTCCCTGGTAAGACACCCTGGAATTATTTTTTTTTTTATATGGGACATGGGGGTAGAGAAGTTGAGTAGCTCTAGTCTACAGTATTTGAATGAAGACCCCACTGCTAAAAGCATATATGAAAGTATATCAGGATAAGCTGAAAAGTAGAAATGAGGTTTATGTACGATGTATGTAATGCATGTAATGAATTTTTTCAGTTTATTCATCTCTCTGGAATGAGCAGGAATAGTGTTATCTGTTATTTGCATAGCTGATAACTTCCAATTGTAGAATCAGTGTAAGGTATTTACAGGAGCAGTTTTGTTTTGTTTTATTTTGTTTCTAGTTATGTGAATTTGATGTGAGAAAGACACAGACTGTAACATCATGTTCATATGAAATGAATGAATGAAAAAATCAGTATGTAGTTGTTAGGGCAAATAGGTTAGAGAGAGAGTACAGGGGGAGTATTGTGTGATGGTGGTACAAATGCTGTTTCTTTGACTTTGCTTAAAGAAATCCCAAGTGCAACAACACCGTAACTTATTTTGTAAGTTTATAATTGTGGTAGTATATGCTTAAAAAAAAAAAAAAAAAAAGCCAAAGAGCCTGTCTTTGGAGTGTTTCTTCAGCTTCAAAGGTAATGACAATACTTTGTAGGATCCATGCAGGAACTCATTTTAACAGCATGGAGTTAAAATGTGCTTATTTTTACATCTTTGGGAATTGTCAGTCATTTTGTACCTGTTTATTTCACAGTCAGATTCCAATTACAACCTGCTGCTAGGAAACCTGGCCATAAAAGTTGAAAAATACAGCATGGAAGACATTATTATATGCTGAGGTATCATCAGAATAGTTGGTGTGAGTATTTGTGAGGGGGTGAGAGAGAGCAGCAGCAAGGAGGTCTTTTTAATTTCATTTGTTAGGCATGACCCAGTGAACTTCTTGTGACTGGGAAGATTACACCAGAACGTTGCAGAAAACGGGTTTTCACTATGAGCACATTCATTCCCTGGCCGCACGTGTCAGGGAGAAATAAAAAAGCCAGGTTGTTGTGATTGATAATACAGAATTGATTGAACATGACAAAACTATAAGAGTCAACACCCTGAGGCATGTTTTACCAATGTGGTGGTAAAATCATTAATAATTAAGTTCTGAGAGGTCTGGCTAAGAAGTTTATCCAAATGAAAAGAACAGTCCTTTTGACTAGGAGCTGGCGGTCTTTGTTTCCACCTCTCCACCGCTGATCGAAGGCAATACAGGGTGTGCCTCATAATCCAGGCTCCACCTAGAGCCATCCCTCCATGTCCTCACCTTATTTACTGTGTGAGACTTTCTTAGAGCTGCGGCAGCTAGGAGGCTACTGAAGGAGCCCGTCCCTACCGGAGATGGATACCTGGATACCTGGCTTTGTTAACATCAAAATGACTTGTTTTCCTCACCTCTTTTTTTTTTTTTTTTTTTTTTTTTTTTTTTTTTTTTCTGACACAGCCTATAGGCTGGGTCTCTACAACCACTTGGCAGAGCATGGGGGAGCAGAGGGGGCAATGCTGTCCAAATGTTCTCTCACTGTGATAATGGTTAATAAAGCTCTTGTCTGACCTGTCCTAAATTGTATCCGTGTTATTACACACTTGGATTCCTCAGATCTCCAACACCAACCTGCAACACCAAAATTAGATCGTAACAAGGTTCTTTATGATAGGATAACAAGAAAGTCACTTGCATATTAAAAGAAAAATCTCCTTTCCCTCCTCTTTTTCTCTTCAGCTTTAAACCTTTTAGATGTCTTCATAGTGTATTTCAGTAATCTTTATCTTCAAGAATTCAAACAGCTTTTTTAGCCCAAAGGAACAACTTTTCTTAGCAAGACCACATCCACTCTGAACAGAAACATATTACCTAGAATTTATAATGTAAGATTGTTTCTCTGAGTCATTGTAATGAATCCATGTTAGTTTATTATCACTTACGTTCAGCCCCAACACATTATCTAAATGATGTTGGGTAGCTTGCATATCTGAACATTGAAGTCTTACAAATGGTAGCTGCTGCTCTGATTTAGAACTTGGATGGGCAAAATGTTCTTTATAATGAGCATTTGTTTATTTGAAGTGGTAAAATCTTAGGCAAGGCATTAAAGCAAGATTGGGATGATATAAACTCACACTGAAAGACTGTGAGAAACAAATATATTTCTCTTTGTGTTGGAGTACCCACAACCATCCTGAATGACATCTACCTGGGTGCAAGTTTCCTTGCTAATGCAACGTCCATGCCGGCAGGAGACCAAAGGGCCTGAAGATCTGCCCTAGCTTTTGGAGGGTGATGGAGTGCCCACCTGTTCTGCTCATCCCACTGCCTTCCCAAAACCCAAGGGCCTGGAGGAGACCCAGCTCCACCATCTGCAGTTTCTACCTGAGGTGCCAGCAAGTCACTGTCTGGCTGTGGCTTTTGTTGGGCTGAGCTCAACAGCAGACACACATTCCCTCAGAATCACTCATTTTATCCACTGAGTGGTTGTCATCTTTTTATAGGTGTCTACTCCTCTGCTTCTGTTGTCATGTCCTGTGTTCTGAAGTTAATAATTGCTGCTGCTGCTGGACTAGTGCTGTTGTCACTATACATGTACCTGTAACTACATAACATCACCTACTCAGACAATGTGGAATTTGGTATATTTCAGATTTGTAGATATTATCACATATGATTAGATGATTTTTAATCTCAACGTACAACCCATAAACCTCAGAGTTTATGTTCATGCTTACCAATATAAAAAAGCCATCCTTTTTTGTTTAAATTGGAAGTCTCGATTTAAAATTAGTAGCCTTGTCTTTAAAAATACTATTTACATTCATGGCAATGACAGCCTGTTCCAAGGCCTAAATTTGCTGTTCTTATTCTCAGATGTTAATGAGTTCACAAGTGCTTTTTTCCAATGGGAAAAATATTTTCTGTATCACTATGGCCAACCTGAGTTAAATAGTTTTGTCCAACTTTATGTACTACATTGTGTAAGTCTCCAGAATTGATCAAGAGGGGTTTTTAATGTTTGTTTGGGGGTTTTATTTATTTATTTATTTACTTACTTACTTACTTATTTTACTTTGGAGCTTTTTCAGTTTCTGCTGTATGGAAGAAGCTTTTCTGAATCACTTCCAGTGGAATTTTTAATTATGAGATGCAAACATAATATTTTCTTCTTTTGTTTACTTCATGTAAAGCTGAGAAACTGAGTTAAAAAAGCAGGGAAAAGTTTCTGTCTTCCAGTTTACAAACAAAACCCCAAATGGACAAGAAAAACATCAGCTGAATCTGAAAATTGAAGAATAGCTGGATGTATTTAGAAAGATATTCTTGCATGTGCGTCTGCTTTTCAGAAGTGCCTTGGTGTCTTCCTGGCACAGATTTCAATGGAGACAAAGCAGCTGGCCTACTGCAGTATTTCTGAAATCCCAGAAGGTAATGAACTGCTTTATTAGGCACCAAATAACTTTGGAAATCAGGCCCATGATGACCAGAAGCAATCTGTCAGTTCACTAACTACAATTAATATATCTTTTGTATAATAAACTAGTTTTAAGTACAAAGCTTAGTTTTAAACCCATTTTTTTTCCCTATGTAAACAGCAGATAAAACATCATTTAATTTACCTGCAGAAACAATTTTAACAAGCTCTTTTTGTGCATTCTTAAAGTTTTGGTTCTAACTTCCATCTGAATCTGCTCATAAAAATTCAAGACAGAAATTATCACCAGAAGATGCACCCATCACTGTTGTCTGACATAAATATATATGTACAACTAATCATCTGAGTAAAGGTATGTAAGACAGAGGAAAAAAATGTGGACAGCTATTGTAAAAATACCAACTTTAGCATAACTACGGCGAAAGTTGCAAATGATCATGCCAATCAGTGAAAATTAAACTTTACTCAGGGAGTAACTACGTGGTCTACTATGACTGTGCCTGTAGGCAGAGCCAGTGGTGCGATGCAGAATGCAGCCCAAGCACGGCTTGAGCCCAGCTGTGCACCCACGGAGCCAGGATGCTGCCAGCTGCAACCCCCTCAGCACAGGGTGCACAGGCTGCTGTAGGGAAGGGCCTGGGTGGTTTATTTTCTGCCTGGCCAGGACACTTGCCTCTTTTCAACTGCTGACTTTGGCACGAAGGTGACTGGTGAATGCCATGCTTTGTGACACGGGTGAAATGAGGCTTGAAATGAGTCAGGATAGTGGCTTGACTCGGTGCAATGAAGGCCTAGACCTGTTAATACCGCACCTAGGGTCACATTAGAGAAGTTAAGGAAGGGGTATAGAAGGTGAAGCTGGGTTCGGCTTGTTATAGAAATAGCATTAAAATCCTGATGGTCATTTGCAGAGATGCTAGGTGCTTATCTGACCTGCCAACAATGTGAAAGATGGTCCCTTCGCCTAGAGAGGGGTGACAGCTCTTTGGAGAATGGCACAGCATGTGTCACATGAGCAGCCCAGGGCATGATCTTTGGGGAGGGGGCGATGGCAACAGTGGCAGCATTGGAAAGCCTCATCAGGACAAAGGTGGGACCTGAGAGGGTTAATTTCGTAGCACAGGTCACCGTGGCAGGACAGTTACTGCTGCAGGACTGACCATGCTAACTTTAAAACGCCCAGTCTGTAGCTGTGCTGGTTGCTGCCGACCCCGTTTCAGCCCCTTGTGAATGTTACATATCACCGTTGCAGGGAAAACTTCCTCCAAGAGGCAGAGACATGTGAATGGGATGGAAAGCAGCACCAGCCTGCAGGTGGTTAATGCGGGGCGGTCTCCCACCAAATCCCTGTCTCTTCTGACCTCCTCCCTCTTGCCAGCATCCTGTTGCTGCTCCCGGTCTTCCCACTAGCCCCTCCAAGTCCTCACCTGACGTTTGCTGAAACCACTGGAAACCCACTGGTGCTGTCGGTCTCGAGAGTCTTCTCCTCCCCCAAGTATATATCCGAGGGCTGTAGCCTCTGAATCTCCAATTTCATCTATTATCTTGCATCTTTTTTTTTAAAGGAATGGGATGGAAGAGACCCCACTCATATTCTATGTGAAAACTCAAAGAGCTGCAAAGAATTATTCTCTTCACCAGGTCATGCCCTGATATTACTGTCTTAAAATCAGCCTTTCTTACACTTTTCCTCTATCAGCTTTGCTACATTTTGGAAGAAAAGATGACTTACTTCCCTGACATAGCAGAGGCTGTTTATCCCCAACATGTTTAACATAAAAATGTTTCCATTCATGTAACACGATTTGTACACATACAGTCTATAGTATACACAGGCGTGTTGAATATCAGGCCAATTTTTACTTTTTAGCTTCAAAAAGGACTTTCTTGTCAGTAAATCACATGGGATTTTTTTCAGAACTTTATTCTTAGTGACATCTTTGGGGGGGGCACAGAAAGGTAAAAATCAAGAGACATTTACTATTTATACAAATACTCCATGCTTATTGCTCATAAGGAGCAATTTAAAATGATATATCACTATTCTATAAATCAGATACAGACAGACAACTTACTGGACTCCTTCCAAGATACACTGAGACATGCACCAAAATATCAGAGAGTAATTACTTTCATTATGTATTCCAATTAATCTGAAAACAACTGAGACTGTAAAGATCGCATCCTGCTAATTTTTACTGACATAAACCCCAATATTATTTATGGAATTGGTTGTCCTCTGTTTACTTGATTAAAATATGGACTAATCAGTTCTTGAACATGGTAATTTGCCATCTTCTGAAATTTTCTTTATTTAGCCAAAACACAAGTGCATATTTTAATTCATGGCAATATTTTAGACTTATGTCTGCTTTAGAACTGATGACTTAACTAAAGAAATTCCTAACTAAACCACCATTTTTTAACATGTATCTGAAAGGTATAGTCTCTTGTGTCAACCCATATTCTACTTCTGATATTCCCAAGGCGTTTGGTTGTTTGACTACAGCCCTTTTCCAATAAGCATAAGCAATTATTTTAGGTTGAAAATTATTTTGATAATGAACTCATCTTCACCTTTGACATTGCTTCAGTGGGGGAAAGGATATATGGCTATTGCGGGCATATAACCATTTCTGATTCTGTATTGTCAACTAATTTAGACATCCTTCTTTGTCTGCAAATACAGTGATTTATCTGCCTTTATTATTCATTTCAAAACCTGATTCCTTCTTCCTTTGAAATAGAGCTTCATTTTTGCATATCTGGAGTTCTTGATGGAAGGAGAAGCAATAGAATGAATCTTTAAATGTTGTAATATATTAAAAACATTAGCTAATTAAATACTATTATATAGCACATTTTAACAAAAGGACCTTTAGCTCTCACAAAGGATTGGGAAGTTAAAGGGAAAAGCTCAATCACAGCTTCCTGGAAGGGCAGTCCATGTCATGAGTGGATTGAAATCTGTTGCAAAACCTGAGCCCTGGGAATTGAAGCACCCTGAGTGTCTTCCTGGCTATCAGTGTTACCTGCCTGGCCTTAGGAGGACCTGGGGGCAGGAGGTGGCCTTTCATTACATCCCTTTTTTCCAAGCTTGGGCAACAAGACATATTTGTAGATTACTTAGAGACAGTAAGTTGCCCATGGATGAGTATACCATGAGTCCACAGTCCAGAGCTTCTTCCCAACTCCTGCTGCATTACTGATTTGAAAGTTCCCCATCTTGTGCTGCGAGGGCACCCCTGCTTCACCCTCAGGTTTCTGTCCCTGGCAGCTGGGCCAGCCAGGTCACCCCCTCATTTTCTTGAGGAGCTTTTCTGGCAGGCCAGCATCCCAGCCCTCTCCCACCATTACTACAGGCACACCATTCTATGCATATCACCCAAAGTTTCAAAATAGCCCCAGTATCAGTTTCCCGTACAAACTCTGCTTTAAAGGTTATTGAACTTGAATTACATTTTCCACACGGTGATGTTTCAGATGATTCTTCGGTATTTGTTTTTTGCTAATAATCACAGCGGAGGCAGCAAGTTAAAGAATGAGGGCTCCTGCTCTGATGCCTCCTTGGGTGAACATGAGACTGATACTCAGATCAGACCAAGAACTCTTTTCCACCCTTGGGGTAATTCAGCAGGTGCAGACTTGCATAGAAGTCGAACACAGTGTGCGAGCTCATGATGGCCCTGCTTTGGTAGATTGGTTCTTCCTGGACAAGTACTACCTGCACTGAAGTATTTGCAAGGTACTGAAGACAAGGACGTCTTGCCTTGGTGGGCAGTGTGCAGCAAGCCCCAGAGCTCTTCTACGGAGAGAGGAAGGATGTCACTGTTGTCTACTCCTATATTCCACAGCTTCCCAAATACCGAGTTAATTATGTTTGTAATCCTCTCTTCCTCTATCAGTTTAAGTCTTCTCTTCTGACCTCGTTCCTCCCTCTTGGCCCATTCTTCATTGTCACCAAGCTCCATTCAGGGCTTAATTACTCCACTGCACTTTATGTTCCCTAGTTTGAAGCCACTACTTTTTGTTTTGTCATATGCTATTAATGCGAATAATCCCCTTCCTTTGAAGGTATTTATATTCTGTGATCTTGTCTCCCCTGAGTCTTCTCTTTGGCAGACTGTAGAAATTGAGTTTCGTCTGTCTAACCTAACTCACTAGATATACCTTTTAATGTTGTTGTCTCTGTATGTGTTTTCTGTGGTTTCATGGCACTTTCAAGTTGTGGGGAGCAGAATGGACTCAAAATGAGGTCCCAGGGCACTTACCCATATAAAGCATTCTGTAGCCCATATTACCTTTACAAAATAACAGTGTACAATCACTCATCCCTCCTGAACTTTTTCTCCTACTCTTAATGTGAAGGAAAGTATCAAGGAAAAGAAATATCCATTAACCTATCAACAATTTGTCGATTTAAAATCTGTGCCTGGTCTAAAACCCATAAGGCTGTGATTCACCGTGCAAGGCAGTACTGAGACTGGATTACAGTTAAGAATCCTTTTGGCTGAGCCTTATCTAAACTACACTGGCTGAATACATTGATTCTAATGAAGTTATTCATGGCTTACATTGACTGATTTAAAGCCTTTGTCTTTTATACATAAATCTGTTCTTCCAGATGTAAGGTAAATGGGAAATCTTGTGATTAGCTGCAGTGAGGGTACATTAGAGAAAATAACAACCTGAAGTGCTGCGGCTCCCTCATGTCCTGGATCGTTCTCAGCAAGGGACTGTGTAATAATTTACAGAATGACTTAACTGGAGAAGCTATGGAACTACAGTGATCAGAAAATTTACAGTGATTTCTGATGTACAAAGGTATTGTCAGCAAGCACTAATGCCTCACTGTTTTTTTTTCCCTCCATCATCTTGTCTGTGCTATTTATTTTTAGACCCTGATGGTTTAATCAGTGTCATGCAGGCTGAAGGCTCCACGTACCTGGAGCTCATGGAGGGCTACAACTGCATGTTGCAAGACTCTCATGGCAATGACTACCATTCAGCCATGTGCAATCTGGTTTTATTGGAAGTTATTCGTTAAAGGCAAATATCTCGAATCATCAACATTTTAAATTCTTGTTGGTCTAAGACATCTTGCATCCACTAGTCATGCCTCCAAAAATAAAAGCATAAAACCTGTGCAGAAAAATACCTTGCATTGTTTAGTGTCTCTGGAAGAATTAAACTAAAAATAATACTTTTTCTAGAATCCTTGTTTATTTTAGGATATTTTCAGTACAATCCCTCCTCTTTTTGCTTTAATATAGTAAGTGATAATTGCACCCCTTGGGTATATCTTGGCTGATGCCTAAAAAAACATCTAGAGCTGTTTTCATATTACTGTGAAAAGCTGTTTGAAACAGGAGGCTACAAGAGCTTTAATACCAGGACCACAAAATGAGCCATCAATAAACCTCCTCTGTCATTTAAAAAAGCTAAGCGGTGCTGAGATTTATTAAATACCAAATATAATTTCATTGGCGCACAAAATACCATAGCCCCATTCTGTTGCATTAAAAACATAGGAGAAAATATAAAAATAATGAGTTTTATGCATTCAGAAATCTCATAGAGCTCAGATAATAACTCTCGTCTTGACTTGGCAGTACACAAAAGATCTACCTGTGCCACAGAATTTCCCCAAAACTCACTGGTACTAATAAAGCTTAACAGCTTCAGTGGAACTAGGATTTCTCCCTAAGAAAGTTACTTTCTCCTGCTGTTATTGCAAAGACAGTCTACACCACATAACATAATAAAAATTATGTTGTGCTTTCTAGCACAGATGATGCTATATTTTGTAGACCTCTCCACAAGAGGTAAGCAGCGTGGATCTTGCCTTGTACTTGCAGGGGAGACCGCCTGGGAATCCCACAAGGTGCAATGGGCGTAGTACGAGAAGTCACAACCAACCGTTTGACAAGCAGGAAGTCACAGCAGACAAATAAACTGGAAAACACGATTTGTCTGTAATACAGTACCTCGGGGGACAAGTAGGGAAAAGACAAAGGGAGCGCAGCAGGTAAATTCATGTTTGCAAAATGATCCTCTTCCAAGCCTGGATCTCATGTCATGAAGCACTTCAGGCTGTTCACGAGTGCCCCACAGGCTTGGTGCAGGCCTCTGCACGGGGCTTTGTTCAGTGTGAAGAAGTGAAGAATCACTCTGAAATATGGATACCAATAATCAGTCTCTCTCTTCTAAAATTACAGATGTTTCTAACTGAGCAGAGTTGAAAAATTCTTTACATGCAAGTCTAAATAAATTCAGATTTACTATGGAAAAATGTACAGTAGCATTTCCTTATGTACAAGGCCCCCATGGATTCCAAGACAATGGGATCAAATTCCACAGCAGTGATCTTTTAATTTCAAGACGACATTAATTTATTAGAACATCTTGCAGTAATCTTCCTTCCCATCCTCCTCCTGGCCCAAGAAGTATCCCATGCAACCAAGTTTGCAGTTAAATGTGTTTGTTGACATGGCATTTGTTAATGATTTTTCCGCCATCCTTCATTTTGAAGATAGTTTTTTCTTAAGATTCCTATACTGCCTGCCTTCAATTCCTAATCCTGCACAGCAGACAAGCTGCATAAAAGCAAGTATTTCTGCCAAACCCTACCTGGCACAATGGAGAAGGGCAGAACTGTGGGGTTGTAGGTCCTCAATGGAGAGGAGCACAGGGCTGCAGCTCTACAGATCACATCTCCAAGATGTCCGGAGTCAGAATAGATGTTTGTGCTGTACATGAAAGAGTGGGACAGGGTTCCTTGAGCTTTTGCCTTGCCAAGAGAAGAGATCCATGCAGAAGGTGGCTGGGCAGAGTTACTGTCTGGGTTCTGGAAGCTATAGGCTGCGTTTCCCAGTGGCGCTGAGCCTGGGGCTTGCACGCTGTCAGGCAGGTGGGCGCTGCCTGGCACCACCCTGCAATCCCAGCTTGGGGTGTCCACAGGGAGAAAATATCTCTGCTTTTTACAGATAGTTTTTGCTTCTGAGCTTTTCCCTTTTGCTATGAATTCTCAAACAATTATATTTAAAAAAAAAGAAATGGGAAGGTCCTCAAACACAATGAAGGTTTTATATATAATTTCACAGGAAACATTACACTTTGGTAGACTGAATTACCAGGAAATTTGTGGATAAGAATTTCCTTATCTACAACTCATTTCTTATACAAGAAGATGGAAACTTGCATGTATCTGATGTCAGCCTTTAACAGGTTACTTGGTACAACAGGAAAACATCATTGAAAGTGTCCCTAGTCACAAATCTCAAGAATACAAAGAACAATGCCAACAACCTGCATCTGTTTTGCAACAGCCCATTATCTGCTTGCTAAATAATTATATGTTTAGAAACTAATCCCACGCATACAGATCTCAGAAACAGAAAGGAAAGAAACAAAACGGGTATGGTATGAAATGCGTGCTGTGCAGCCTTCTGAGGAGTGGGGAAAATGTAAAGAGAAAGTATAATTTTGTATTCTGTGAGTTCCAGTTCTTAAAAGCTGTCTGAGCAAAATATCTACTCTTAGCTGCTCTATGGGAAGAATGGGAAATGGGCAGCTGAAATACATGAAAGGAATAACAGTCTAAAAGCTAATTGCTCTCATTTACATATAATTCAAAAAGACAAAATTACCTGAGCAATATGACAGAAGGAATTCACTCCCAGCCTGTGAATAACCTAAGGCTTACATGTTTCCCTATTCAAGAAAAACTAGTGTAGGAAAGTTGAAACAGTAAGCTCATGCATTTCTTTCCGGGGTGAGGTTTGCCATTTAACAGTGGTATGTACTCTCGAGCCTGAGCAGGGACAGATCTCATCCAGAGAAGCACCCTTTCCCTGCACAGGACTCAGGTTCCTCACTACAACTTGAAAGTCAGCACACATGCCTTTTTTGTACTAGCAAGAACTCCTGCTGTCCCCAAAAGCCTTCTGGAGAGGGTCTTTGTGGTTCATAGTGCCTGACTATATGTTGTAACTGTCTCCCTGCAGGAAGGGGGCATGGGGTGGCTGAGAAGCTGAAGGGTTATGTTGCCAGAGCTGCATTCAGATGCCTGGTCCACCAGCCTGAATTGCTGGATCTCTATCTTGTCTTGCAAAAGCAGAAGACAACATCTCCTGCCTTAGCAGTAGCCTCCAATAACAAGGAACACTGCTGTAACTGGAAGTAGTAATTAAACTCAATACTGGCAGTGCTACATAGCAGGAGTCCAAGTTTAATAGCTCAAAAGTTAAGACAGTAAAAGTAATTATCATTCACACAAAAGCACACATCAAAATGTACTTCTTTGAAAAGCTAAAACAATTAATCTAAAATCACCAGGATAGAAAAAATAATTAAATCTATAGTACTGAGTGAAAGGAAGCATTGTCACTACTGTCATAGTATCATGGGCTCATAGGATAATTCAGGCTGAAAAGGATGTCAGGTGGTCACTAGTCCAACATCCTGCTCAAAGCAGGGTTACCTCTGAGCCCAGACCAGGTTGTTCAGCCATTTATCCAGTTGGGTCCTGAAAGCCTCCAGGGATGGAGACTAGGCAGCCTCTTCCACTGCCTGATGGGAAAAAAAAAGTATTTCCTTTCAACCAATCTGAATGTCTTGTTTCAATTTATGCCTGTTGTCTCGTGTTCTCCTGCCATGAACCACTCTGAAGAGCCCAGCTCCGTTTTCTTGCTGACCTCCCTATCGGTACTGGGGGGCTGCTATTGGGTCCCCCCCAAAAGCTTCCTCTCTTCCAGGCTGGCCAAGTTGGTTCCTTCAACTTCTCCTCACAGAGCAAATGCTCCAGCCCCCAACCAGCCAGGCGGCCTCTGCTGAACTCACTTCAGTTTATCCATGTTGTTCTTGGCTCAGTATCTGGATGTGGTCTAACAAGTGCTGAGAAATGGGACATAATCTCTTCCCTCAGTCATGTTTTTCTCCTTCGCGTGCCAAGAAGCGTACTCCAAGAGGACTTACTGAATGATTTTCTGAGGGAACAAAGTGAGGCTGACCAGCCTGAAGTTCCCTGGGTTGACCTTTGTGCCATTTTGACAATGGATGGAACACTTGCCTTTCTCCGGTTGTTAGGGACTGCACAATGATCTCCATGACCTTCCAAAGATAATAGAGAGCAGCCTTGCAAGGGCAACAGCCAGTTCTCCCAGCAACTTTGGATGTAGCCCATCTGGTCCCATGAACTTGTATGGGTGCGGTGGTTGTAAGTAATCCCTGACTCAACTCTCATCCACTGCTGGCAGTTTTTCCCTTTGAACCCTGGGAGACCTTGTAACTGAAGACTACAGCAAAGAGGACGCTGAGAACCTCAGCCTTATCTATGCTGAGAACATATCTGTCTCAGCTGAGAATCTCACCCTTATCTACGTCTGCTGCCACAATTCACTCACCCAGGTAGCAACGGGCCCTTGGTTTTTTTGTTCAGCCTTTTATCGTTAATGTAGTGCCCGAAACTCTTCTTGTTGCGCTTGACATCCCTTGCAATCTCAATTCCAGCTGAGCTTTGGTTTTCCTGATATCATTGCCTGGCCAATATTTCTAAACTTCTCCTTTGTAGCCTGTCCTTCTTCCATCTCCTGTATGCTGCTTTTCTGCATTGGAGCTCTGCCATGAGCCAGGTCAGCTCCTCTTACACCCACCTGTCTTCCTGAATATCAACGTGGGCCCCGCCTGTGCTTGGAAGATGCAGTCCTTAAAAGCTTGCCAGATCTTCTGAGCATCTTTCAGAGCTGCCCCATGGGACCCCACCTACCAATTCCCTGAACAAGCAGGAGTCTGCTCACCTGGTATCCAGGTCCTGTGCTATGTTGCAATCCTTCCTTTTTCCCCACAGGATCTTGAACTCCATTATTGAGTGCTCACCACTATCCACACCATGGATACCACTGAGATGTCCCCAACCAGCTCTTTCTTGTCAGTGAACAGCAGATGATGGGGACCATCACCCTGCTTGGTCCAACCAAGAAGTTCCAAAGCAAAACATTAAAAATAGAGATTGAAATGGTAAAATATGAGCAAGGATTACAAGTTAGCATTCAGTAAACCATCCTTTGTATTTTAAGACATCTCTGAGTTTGATCACAAGCCTACTTTATCTGTTAGTGGAAGAAAGAAAAAAGAAAACTTTTATGTCAAAGGAACAGAGTGGAAGGAATAGAGTAAGAGCATGGACCATTTAAACTCTGGGTTAGTGCATGAGATTTTCAGCTATTGAAAGGTCAGAAAGAACCCTGAAAGATCCATGGATTGTCTTCTGGAATGTGAGAACAACCGATTAGGTCAAATTACATTTCCGTCACATAATGCTCCATCTAATACTGATCAACATAGGATGCCTAGGGTTTTAGTATTGGAAAGAATACAAATGAAGGATGCTCTTGTGTAGACCACTATCTGATACCCCAGGATACTGTCTCATCTTCAGCAGTCATTGAGTTTGGACTGTTGGGGCTGCAGATTGCACGTAAACCCTGCTGCTAAACAGTCCTGGTAATCCCATCCTTTACAAACTCATCTAATTTCCTTTAGAGCTCATTTATAACTTCGGTAACAATAAATTACACAGTTAAATTATGTGTGATGTTGGAAAAATGCTTCCTTTTGTTTATCTTAAACATACAGTTGAGGCTGTTCCCTAGCTCCTGTGTAACAGGAAACAATGGGAAACAATGAACAACAACTCCCCGTTCACCTTTTTTCCACTGTACAGTTCTCATAGTTCCCCATCAAAGCAGCTCTCAAGCATTTTCTTTCCCAATGAACTTCCCTTGGGATACATTTCGTATGTCCATCTGTCTCTTATCCCCTTCCCATGTGTCTCTCCCACAAACACCAGTTTGAGAACTGTTTACAAAACAGTCCACAGATCTCCTAGCAGACTCTTAAGAAAAACACAGTCTCTAGCCAAAGTCTGTGTTTTGGAAACTGTGTTTCTTTAGTAAGTATAGTTTCATTTTTATTTGATTATCTCCATTTGCTGAATGTGGTTAGCTAGCATTTTACAACAGATATATTTCATCAGCTGGAAAGATGGGAGGGACTCTGATGCTTCATTTGGAAATGAGAGTGGGAGAAAGATGTCAGAAATGGCCTTCACCAAGGTCTTTTAAGTTTTGTGTATCCAGAGGGCTCACCGCATCCCACGTCAAGGCGACTGCCCCGTGGAGGTCATCCCTGCCACTCAGGAATTCAGGTGGGAGGCTTTGAAGGAGGAACTGGGGACTGTAAGGGAGAGACACGACAGGGACGCTGGGGTGTTTAGCCCCAGTGCACAGTGTGTGCTGGCATTTGCCCCTCAGGCTGTGGGTGTCCTACTAAAGCAGTGCCCTGCTCACCTTCCTGGCTGCCTCATGCCTTCAGGAGATGATTTTGTGCCTTTTGTACCACCACCCTTTGCCTCCACATGCATCGTAGGGCAGGGAGCAGCACCTTTGCCGTGCCAGCATCAGGACACAACTCTTCCTCTGCACCAGGGGCCCTGCAGAGCATAAGACCGTCTTAAAATACTACCCTTAGTGCAGTCAGTGAGGTTTGGGCATGTCACAGACCAACTACCCCCACAACTTCCTGCACTGATGTGTGAGGCTCTATGATTCAATATGTGGCAGAGCACCTCCTTTCCACTTTTTTTTTCCTTAAGGAGCTGGTCAAGGTGCATTTTAGCCTTTTATTAGCAAGCCAGGTCCACTAATAATTCTCAGGGGAGGACTTACTTTGGGGGTAACTCTTCTGGTCATTCAGTTCAGAGCTGCATGTGTTGTCCTTAGAAAACAAATTCCTTCCCCTGCCTCTCATCACCTCTCTCCCATAAACACAAAACCCACCAAACAAAGACATTATTCTAAATATAGTTGGGCCAGGACAATGTCTTGTCTTTTCCTGGTGGTGGTCAATAATGGTGATGGAGATTAAAAGAGGGAGAAAAAACAAGGCAAGGTTATTGATTCTTTCCTTGGTGATGTTTGGTTTTAGTCTAGGCTTTGGAAGACCTAGAGAAGTTTCCTCGTGTCTATCATATTTCATGTCTATCTAACTTATTTCTCAGTTTTGAGTTTGAGCAGAGATCTAGGCTGTCAGATACACGCTTGTGGTTTGTGGAAGGAGAGAGCCAATGGAGAATTTCCTCAGATACATACAGAGTCTGAATTTTCAGTTTAAAGAGTCATGCACTGGTTAACCTTTTTTCTATGTAGCAGAGTAAATCAACACTCATGTTTTCTATTCCACAAATAAAGCCTTTTGTTTTCTAGCGGCTCCGTTGCTGTAGCACACCATACAGACAGAAAGTTCTTTTTCTAGTATTTTCATATCACAGTAAAAGGAGTAACCTGAAGGTACTTAACTGGACATTTCCTTTGGCAGTAGTGTCAATATTTTGAAGACTTTTCACTTGCTTTTGCTTCAACCATTTAGCACATTGTTTTAGTTTTCTTTAGTACTGTACTAAGCTAGACCTTTTCCTCTTATCTATCCAGACTTCTCCGCTAATGGCTGCAAGTCTTAATCGTGTAAAGTTAAAAAGAGAAAAATATAAAGCATTCGTTTTGCCAGTGCAGATAACATACAGGAGATAACGGCATTTACCTATGCCTTTCTCCAGCATAATCTCTTACAGAGTATACTGAAAATATGCAGACAGGCAATCTGTGTAAGGTTTCTGTGAGTGCTCTGGATAATATTTCTGACTAGATCCTGAGCTAATTTAAGTTGCCATTAGTGTGTAGACCACACTTCTAAATGATTTCAGTTATGTGCATCAAACTCATGTTTATCTCAAATTTAAACAAAGCTTAAAGATGGCTGAAGATCACAAGCTCTTCTAACCAAGAGCCCATTTATTCCTACTTGAGAAATAGAAATTTTAATGCTGGTTAAAACTAATATGCAGCCAGTTACTTTTCACTGGGCAAACTAAAAATCCTGGTTCAGAGAGGATTCCAGCATATATTCAGTCTCTTTGATACTCTATAGAAAGAATAATATGGTACAGAAATGTTCCAGAATTTTTCAGGAAAAAGAAAAAGCCTATTTATTCCAGCGAACTCGTATGGGGAAAGAAAAGTAGAACTAGATTTAAAATAAATTTTCATGTGAACTATAAACTACAAACTTACTAGTGAAAGAAACTGACAAATATTTAAGAAGTGCTTTCCATAGGCAGTATGATACATTATTTCAGAATTTATCAGTTCAGAGTTACAATTCCTACATATCATCAACAAAATGTACTGTTACTCTTTAGTATGATTCTATTTTAACTACATTGTGATAAATACTAATAGCAATACCATGGGTATTTTGAAAAATGTTCTCTATAGGTGTTTGTTTTACATATTTTTATTATAACATCATGTTAAATTCCCTTAAATCCTGTTTCAGAACTCTACAGATACTCTTTATTTTCATTTATGATTAAAAATATTGATGGTTTCTGTTTTCACGTTCTTTCAAGAGATAAATTTATATACCTTACTACATAGTAGCTCTTCACCTCTAATACTAAGTTTATGTCATTAATTAAAAGTAGATAATGTACACATTCATTTTATGTATTATCTAATTGCACTTACTTCATACTATACAAATTACACATCCACTTTTTTTCTTCAAGATATACGTACCATTTATTCTGCACTTTGTTTAGCTAACTTTTAGTTAGCAAGTAACTATTACAGATTTTATTGCTTCACTCCTCTGTTTTTTGGTGAGGGTATTTTCATCTCAAAACTCCGCTCATCCATTTTTCCATGGGTAGCTGTAGATGGACCTCTACCGCTGGAGAAATTGGAAAAGTTGTGGTGTTCTCCTTCACGGACGACCTTGGTGGACATACTTTATTTTTATAGGACTTGTAGGAAATGTGGATATAATTTAATAGGAAACATTCAGTTTAGAATTTAGACTTTCAGTTAGACCTTGAAAAGAGTTTGAGGAAACTACAACACTTCATCAAAGTGCTTGAAGACCCTATTTCCTAAAGCATGAGGAAATAAAAAAATCAATGTTTTATTAAATAAGGTGTTAACCACAAAGGTTTAGATCATCCAGCATGAGCTTTTGAACAAGAGAGAGGCCAAAAAAAAAAAAAATGGGGAGACTTTGTGCTCTGCATGCCCATGGAAGGGCCTGGCAAATTCCTGCCTGTGCCTAATGTTTCAACGTCAGCTGTGGTGCAGTGGGATCTAGGGGAAGTGGAGCCACCACAGCCACTGCTGCTGCTGTCCCACTGCTGCTGTCCCCTGCCCAGCCTCTGCTGTTGCTCCTACTCTGCAAACAGGTACTAGAGGGTCCATAAAGAAAATTGAGCCTGTGGCTCTGTCCAGCAAGAAGGATTACCTCTGTGTTGCTCCAAACTCTGCAAAGGTTGTGGTTTAAACACTTTGTTTAACCCCACATTAGTACAGGTCCATTGAATATTGTGTCAGCTCTTTTATTTTCTTTAAGCAGGACAGAATATAATCTGATGAATTTCTAAGCGGTTGCAACAGCTGGAAATACATCTGCTTTCTTTCCTGCATGGAGGTGTTGTATACCTAGTGTGAAGGACATGGCATAAGATTCCTACTTCTTTTTAATTTTCCTTCTGCTGGTTTTTCGTAGTCTTATCTATGTTTGGAAGGTATCCAACATGGAAACTGCTAATTCACAATTTTTTGTTATTGGACTTGCAGTTTTGGTAGTTCTTTAGAATTGATCTTCAATCAGCAGCTTAGACATTTTCCCAAATATCTATATTTAGATTATTAAAAATATTGCATATTTATGTAACGTATGCTATATATCAAGCATCATTCAGTTTTGCAGGGTTTTTCTGAGATTGCATGCTGTGGAAGGATCATGGTTCTGATCAATCTGTTAGACCTCCAGGTGTTTCAGTGTTTCCTACCCTCTGTCACATTTTTCTGTTTCATTGTGCTTTATTAGGACCCTTTTAAACTTTGTCCCCGAAATGACGCCCTAGGCGATTAGTCACTGGCCTTATGCTAAAGGCAGCTCTGGATAATCCACCTACAGCAAGGGAACATGCTTCCCTGGGACTCACAGCCGACAGCCCAGCAAGTATGCTGGCTTTCTACTTAGACACTATGCTGTTAGAGGATTAAGAAAGGTTTAAGAAACCACATGTTTATTTGACTTATCTTCCATTACGCACAGTTTCTTTAAGCTTTATGTTTCTATCAGCTCCCTGAATCCTTCACTCTGCACAGCCTCTGTCAGCAGTCCCCTGCCTCTCCAGTTGCATGGTGCATGGTGTGTGATGACCCTTCTTTTAGCTTTTTGTTTATTCTCTCATCTACAGTGTCTCCTAAAGGTTGCCCTTGAACATTTTCCTTCTGCCATTCCCACCCACACACTACCTCCTGGGAGCTGGCTGCAGTGCAGTGTAGTGTTTTATGGCTTTCACTACTTTAGGTTCAGACTGATACCGTTGTCAACAAGCTGGTGATGACAAGCCAGTCCTGAGACTCAAATTTTCTTTCTTCCATTTATTTTGGTAGGATTACAACAAAGAGTGAATAAGCAAGCATCTTCTCCGCACCACTCCTGATTTTATTGACCTTAAATGCCTCTTCTCCACATAATGAGTCCTGCTGATTTAATTTTTCACCATTTAGAAGGTGTTCCAACCTTTGGACCATCCCCTTTGTCTTTGTCCTACACCTGTACCATTTCTACAATGATTTTTCAAATGATGGGACCTGAACTACCACCAGTAAAACTAGATAAATTCACACCATCTACACAATGCCATAATTTCATTTCTGGTTTGACTTTTAATCCTTTCCTGTATACTGACACAGTCTATAGGCTGGGCCTCTGCAATCATTTGGCAGAGCACAGAGGAGTAGAGAGGGCAATGCTGTCCAAATGTTTTCTCCCTGTGATCATGGTTAATAAAGCTCCCATCTGACCTGTCCTAAATTGTACCCGTGTTATTATGCACTTGGAGTCACCAGATCTCCGGCACTTGACAAAGCCATGTGTCTTTCTGACCGCTGTTGACAGTGAACTGAGAGCTTCCTGTAGACCTACCAGCAGTGACTCCTAGTTCTCTTTTCTGAGTGGTAACAGCCAATTTAAAATCCATTAAGTTATATATGTCTAGCTAAGGTTGTTCCCCTCCATATTCATTATTTTGCATTTATTGACATTGAATTTTGTCTGTTATTTTACTGCCTGCATACTCAGAGTGTGTTCATCAGACTAAACGTAGATGAATGGCATCTAAGGCAGTCACCGTGTGCTCCCATTGTAGGCTACAGAGAGAAAGAAGCATCTCTAGGTTGTGATTCCTCCAATTCTAATGTATATATCCCAAAGAGACCAGGGGAATCAAGCCTTAAAAATGCCTGTTTCTCTCCACAGAGGAAGAAAGGAGCCTCAGCTGACTCTTGGTTTCTCTAACGGCTATGTTGTATATGCCCATGATTAGGTAAGATGAATCCTATGTGTATCATACCACGAGCTGTCTCTGTCACATTGCAGTCAGCTTTTGTTTATATTGCCCTAAACACTTTTGTACCATCAACAATATCTGCCACACTGCTATTCACTTTTCTCAGATGATTTATGGTAAATGCAGCATACAGCTTCTTAGGTGCTGGTGGGACTACTCTGGAAATCTTCCCTTTTTTTAAAAAAATGACCTTTTGCCCTACCTTTTCTTTTTGACTACAAAAGCTTTATTTATTTAAAAACATTTTGGGAAGGACCTTGTCAAAACCTCTTTGGAAACACAAGTATGCTGCATCGACAGCACCACTGCAGTCTGTGCTCTCACTCACTCTTTCCAAGGAGCTCAGTGGATTTATGAGGTAAGATTTTCTCCCTACGAAAGTAACAGTATTTTTTTTTCAGTTGTATCACGTTTGCCCAGTGCCTCTTAGTTCTCTTCCCAGGTCAGTGTTCCCAAGTCAGAATTACAGGACTGTAGATCTATGGACCTCTTCTAATTTTCTTTTCCAAAACTGGGATCACATCTGCCTTTTTATTACCTTAGCAGCTTCCAAGTGGTGTGCCATGCACTGCAGTTAGCAGTTTTTTTACAATCCTGGGGATATACAATATGGACCTGCTGATTCATTACTACCTATTTTATTGATCCACCCTAAATCTTCCCCTACTGCTTTGGAGCTGCTCCTATTTGTTCTCATCAGGAAAGCCCATGCATTGGGAATCTCCCTGAGATCCTCTTTTGTGGTTACTGAGTCCACTTAGCTTTTCTCTTTCTGGAAGCCTTGTGGGCCTTATTGATAACTTGGTAGGCTGCCAGCTAGCGGAGAGTTTGAGAAAGGTTTGACTACTTCTTTTGATTCCTTTAGCCAGTTGTCTCTCAAAATGTTTTTCTGACCTGCCTCACAATTTTACCTTTTGCTTACCAGAACATATTCTTTGCCTGCCTCTGAGCAATTTGTCCTGTGTGTTGTTTATATAGATCAAATATTTTTCTTTCTTTTTGTGATGTAAAAGAAGAACAATATTCTATTCATAGCAGACTAGGTTAAGTGAAACAATGACCTGCATTAGGCACATTTTATTTTCTGATTATTACGGCAAAGAGGTAGTTCACTCATTTCTGTTCACAATCTATACTTTTGGTAACGAGAAAGAGAGTAATTCCCATTAGTGTGACATCGCCGAATGTAGGCAGAGGTGCTTGTGCTCTGGTACCCTTCCTTTTCAGGCCATTTTTAGAATGTTTTCTGCTCCATTACAAAAAGAAGAAACACCTTCCATTTTTAAATTAATTGAGTTAATACTGTTCTCACAAGAGAGGAACTTCCTCAGAGGAAGGTCAATAGCATAATTAGCAAAATATAGTTAAGAAGGTGGTGCTGAAGAACCAAGTTGCTGGCCAGATGCTTTCCTCAGTACAGCTGGTAGACCCATAAGGCTGTGGGTGAGGTGGGTGTATCCCTGACACTGAAGGTCAAAATCTGCCCTTTGAGAGCACAGCAATGCAGGGTGAGAGACAGGGTCTGTCCTTTGGCTAGGCTTGTGGAGAAGACAGAATTTGGGAAAAAAAAAAGGTCTCTGGGCTGAATATCTGGCATTTGAAATTCAACATATACTATGGTTTGGTTTTATAAGCACTTGATCTTTTGCAACTTTGCATCACAAGTGTTCACAAAAGGCATCATTTATGATCTTTGTTTCAAAAGTTAGTTTTTCATCACATATTCATTTGTAATATTTGACGTTTTCAATTTGTACTTCGATATTTATTTGCAGATACGAGCCTGACTAAAGCCTGAAACAACATGTAGCCTACTAATGTAGTCCACATTCTCAAATTTTTGTTCTTAATGAACCCTCTAATCCCTGGGAGGTTTTTATAGAGGGAACCACAACTAATTTAGAATAACAGCCATATTTGAAAGTTTGGAGCTTTGTCTGTGACAGTTCATAAACAGAAAAATCAACAGTTATGCAATAAATTACTGGCAATGAATGCTGTCCCTGCTTTATTAATTACCACAGAAACAGATGAATTGCCATATTTTAAGAGACCACTAGTCTGATGAGTCCGTTACAATTTCTTGCACAGTGGCTAATACCGTATGTTTCAAGGAAAAGTTCAAGAAATCTTATGAAAATATTATGTAGTAACCCACCCACAGGAACAGTTCTTAACTTCTGGCAGCTAGTGCCTGTTTTATGGCCTCAAGAATGACAATAAAAATCCTAAATGTTTTCACACATCTTTTCCCAACATGAGTACCTGAAAGACTATAGACCAACATCTGGGTTCCACCTGCACACTGTGTTTTTAGTTTTGTTTTATTTTTTTTTAGAGAAGAGTTAATGCCATTTACTTTGTATCTTCAGAAAAATACACACACCTGTATTATCTCTGTAACAGATACTGCAAAGGCAGTGGAAAAGGGAATTTCCCCACACTGTTCTATGGCAAAAATTTAACCACAGCATTAACAGAGGGAATGAATTCTATCTTACCTCCTCATTTTGGCTTCTCAAACTACAGCCCTTGTTCCATCAGAGCACAAGAAGGTTTAATAATACAGCTACCTTCTTACTGCTTCTGACTGGATTAAGTACAACAACTAATTTTACATATAGGAGTGTCATTTTGCAGTTGCTAAGCAGTATTATCTTTCAGCCATTACTATGCAGAATCATTTTTAAAAAATCAAAATCTCTGGGGATTTTTTATTGCTTGTGACCATTTTTCCTCATATGATTCAATTCTCACCTGGGTATAAAATACCAGTGAGACTGTGAACTCTAATGGTTTGGTCATGCGGAGTGCATCTTTAGGCGTTTGAATGCTCTAAACACGGTTTTCCTGATGTTCGGCTAACACACAGTTCCAGATTTTATTTGATTGTTTCTATAAATGCACGTTTTGGCATGGATTGAATTCATTTGGCAACACTACTTAGGCATGGATGGCTGATGGACCATTACAAGTCATTGACTGTGGAGAAGGTTAATCAGACAAGTCTTCTCATTAACCTGAATCTGATTCTCCTCTTCATTATTGAAAGCCAAATAATTTCCATTTTCAGTGTGAAGTTAAGGAATGAGTTATCGTACAAAATATATTTGTATACATATTAAACGTGTGTATGTAGCTTCCATGAGAGCCTTATAAAATAAGGAATATATTGCACAAAAGCATTTCATAGTGTTCTGCAATCAGAAGGAAACCAAAACAGTATATGTAAATGAACAGAAAACTGTTCTCTTCCAGTGCACAATTGCATGAAAATGCTTTTCAGAGATTTCTTTTGTCAGCTGATGACCTTGATGGCTCTTCTTCTTTTGTACAATTTTTCTATTTTCTGTGTTATTTCTTTTTTTTTATCCTGCACAATTATTTTTTTCATTGTTTTATGTTGATGTTTCATTTTCCTGGGGCTGCTTCTTTGCTTAAAATACATGATTTTCCATTCCCTTCAGTGGTGGTCCTCATATTATTTTGTCTAGCCTCTTCCCAGTCTTGCACACAGCCTTAGTAATTTCGTAGGTGGCACACTCTTGTCTCCTAGTAGTGTATTTATGTTTTTAAAACAGATCTACTCATTGTGAGCTTTATTTCTTGGACCACTACGCATTTAAGTTATTTGGCAAACACGCTATGCCAGTATTCCATGGTGAGTGGTGTGTAGATAGCAGGTCAACTCATTGCTTGTGTCATTCAAAAATTACATAGTTATTTATATAATTTTGAATTATTAACGGCAACATGCTACATGTATGCCTCCATCTACATGTGGGAGAGATAACAAGACTAAATGAGTCCAGGGTGTCCTCTTTCATTGCAGTTGTTGGACTTCCCCACAAGATCCATGTTGTAGAGAAAGCTGGAAGCAGTAGTATTTCTAGCACATCCTACGTGCATATGGGGATGTCAAGCCATAATCAATTACTTAAAATCTTGTATCTGCTGCTAGCTGACCCTGGCAGGATCTTAAGTCTCTAGACACCTATATTTCTGCCAGTAAAGTCCTTAATTTCTTGAATGATAGGTTGGGAACATGACCAACACTGTCTCATTGATGAGAGTAACTAGGTACTCTCAGATATCCGCTAAACATGATAATTTCTTCTATCAGATCAACGTTTTGATTTCTTCTTCAATCAATGTTTTGTATCAAGTAACTGAATAATCATGAGAGAAGAATGCAGTCCTCTTCCACTCCTACTCTAAGTGGCTAGATTAGAAAGTAATTTTCTGGCTTGCTAGCCCAACAGACGTGCAATTGCATCATAAAAACAATTTACCAGGAGAAACTGGGAGAGCGCCATCCAATTGTATGCTGGTAACCACAACTAGATCTAAGTCAAAATTGTCTTGGGCAGAGAAGAGTAGCCAAAGTTCCCACAGACCTGGATGGGTGTCCTCGTTGCTCCTAGAACGCAAGGAAAGCGACAAGGTTGCATCAACATCTTCCTGGGGCTGAGGGAGAAGAGGCTTTCACCCCCAGATCCTTAGTGCCAGCTAGGTGAGAAGGTTCCCCATTCCTTCTGATGGCTTTCCTAGATCCCATTCAGAAGCATGTGGATGTCTCCATGTATTCAGCAGGGAGCCTAGACACATAACCCAGGGCTGGTTATTTCTGTGGGGACCAAGATCTTGGATTCATCCCATGTAACAGTCAGCCTAAATTATTGCCTGGGGTTCTCCATTGACTTCAGAGTATCTCACCAAGAGTTTTGTTTCTGACTAAGGTTCCCAAACTTAGTGGGGTGAAGCCAGCCAAAAGAGCCAAAAGTTCAGAATTGCAACACTCGATATTGCAACATCTAAAGCCTTTTGTAGACTGATCTGCTGGGGAAATTCTGGTTAGGTAAACGCAGTGGTGTTTTACAATTGACTTTAATGGCCCTGGAAGTAATTTAAAGAATTCTGTACAAAAGCTAATGCTGCTACTCTAGAAGTAGGTATTAACTGCCTTTGCTCTGGTAATATTGAGGGATCAAAGCCATTCCTCCTAGGTCTTGCTGTAATGAAAGATGGGTTTTAACTGTTCTTTAAAAGCAGTGAATCTTTTCAATTCTTTTTCTCCTAAAAGCTCTTTCTATCAGATGTATTTCGATAGAGTTAGAATCATGTCCCTGTTTTCTTACTAAATGTTCCTATTTATATGTTAAAAAACCTGGTAGGTTTGCAAGTACTGAAAAAAAATCTCAAGGGGACAGCATTTTTTAAATGAAATGGGATTTAAAGTGAGAATTCATGAATATCCCTTTGGCTGGGTATGACTGCAAATCTTAGAGAGATCTGTGACATGCTTTTATTCAGCAAAGTCCAGATGGGAACTGGCAGGTTGTGTCTGCTCAGCCCTTTGCTCTCTGCATCGGTAGAGAAGGTCAACTCTTGAGCCAAGCACAGCCCAGCCCCATGGTGGGGAAGGATGTGTGTGCTCTGGTGCAGGCAGGAGAGGGGACCAACACTTGCATGGTGGCTGTAGTTACAGCTGGAGACTAGGCTACCTGCAGGGGTTCATAAAAACTGGATCACTTTCATGAAACTGGGCTCCTGTCAGCCTATTCATTTGGTTCTTGAGGAAGAAATTCAAGATCGTGGATTGTCAAGATTCTCTCTGAGCTCGGCACTAACATACATATCAGTAGACATCTGTTTTGGCTTTTGCTGGTTATTTTTCTATTAATAGTGGCTCTTCAGATGCCTTCAGAATACAAATCACTGCGTTGCACCATGCATCCTTAATAGAAAGCAATTATAGTGACTGACAAGTTGAAAACATCTGCCTGAGAGAGGATCCTGCAAGGCCAGGGCACGAAAGTGTTACTGTGAGATAGACCAGTGATGGGTTATTCCAGCACTGCCCTGTTATGTGGCTCAGCAAACTTCACTTTGTCTGATTGTGGCTCCATCTTACTTTTTTTTCTACAGTACCCTTAAACCAATGGAGGAAAAGGATCCAGGGAGCTGAAAAGAGCTGGAAGAATCAGTGTCAGCTGCCATGGGATTAGACCAAGCACTGCAAGGGCTACAGGGTGGTAGGAAGGGTGGCACCACTAGTAGAAATTTGTGTGCCTGATTGAAAGTCACTGAAGCCCAAGAACATACACAAAAATAACTCATTATTATACTTAACAGGAGGATGGTTTTATCACATCACGTTTCCTTTATGTTACAGAGTAGTTGGACAAAGCAGAGCCTTGCCACACCAACAGGCATCATCTAAAAGCCTGAAAGTACTTCTCTATAAAGAGAGATGGAGGGACCACAGCTGCTTGATTCAGAAAGCAGATAAAAAAGTAAATGTATGAATAGAGTCAATACGGAGTGGAAGATGCACAAAATAATAAATGTTATAGAAAATCAAGGTCTCCTATTTATTCTTGAGCATAATGCCAAAACAAGGCAATTTGAAATGGAAGTGAAAAGCAGCGTATCCTATGTGATGCATTATTAATTTATGGTATTGATTGATGCATCAAAATGAAGGATTTAGTAAAAATAAAAACAAAGAAATGTCTCTATGTGGAGAATGGTAAGATCTAAACCCTGTTTGACAGTGCTGGATGACACAAGCCGTGGGAACAAAAGACAGGCCCCTAATAAATTCATAGTGTGTTTCTTGTCCCTTCATTTTCGCAATGATCTGAACAGGACTCTGAGATGGCCAGATCATTTCTCTGGTCAGGTGTTGCAATTCTGTACAGGCAAGTTTAGGCACGATTTTGCTAAAATGCTTAGTACAGCTTGTGTGTATCCACATTTCCAGACAAAATACGTTTGACGTGACTTCAGCTGCATGCAGTATGACAACCTATTGTCAGCAACAGTTGCTTTTCACAGGCTAAGCTATACTAAGGAAACTGAATTTGGCAAGAAACTTAACTGAAGGGGAGTACACTCATTCCTGAGGTAGCTCCACTGACCTTGCCAGAGCTCCTCCAGAGTACAGTCTAGCCTTGACCTGTTTTTCTGTAGTTTGCAAGTCATGCGGCTGGAGAACTGCTTCTGCTGTTCCATCCATCTTTGTTCAAAGTAATAACAAGAGAATTAAAAAGGGTTCAGAGAAGGGTGACAAACATGATTCGAGCAGGGGAAAACCCTCATATCAAGGGAGATTGATAAGGTTTGAGTTGTTTCCCTTAGAGATGAGACAAATAAAAAAGAGACATAAAAAAGGAGACAAAATAATAAATAGTCTAAAAAGACTCATCCACATACCTCTTGTGATCTGCTAAAGGACCTTTAGGGGTCCGTAGCAACATAATCAAATTAAGCTGCTGCTACCCGCCTCTCACCACCGGCTGGCTGCACAGTTGGGCTCTCTGTCCTGTGCCTCTTTTGGCTTTTGGGGTATAAAGGATAAAAATCATTAGTAGGGAAGGTAGGGCAAGGGCAGCTGTTCCCCACCCATGAAAATAGGGGTAGTCACAGAAAGTCAGAGGTTATTCCAAAGCAGAGGAAAGGAGATACTTCACGGCATAATAGACAAATATGCATGGAGCCAGACAACAAGGAACGTTTGAAGAGATTGTGCTTTGCTGCGAGACTTTCCTGGGTTATAAGAGTTGCTGGTAAAGCTGGGTGCAGCTGTGCACACTGGGGGAGGCTGCACACTGGTTTCTCCGTCCTGTAAGCCAGGCTGGGTGCCCCAGTGGGTGGCGTTAATTAGAGGGCTGCTGCCCTCCCAGCCTCTTGCTGTAAATCTGCCCCTGGTTGGTGCTAACAGGTGTGCTACCATGTTTTCAACAGCTTACAGGAGTTGTCATTTAGGGGGAATCTTAACGTGGCACATTCATTATCCCACCCCCACTTAATGCAGGGGATCTCATGTCTAATATCAGCTATCTGCTCTCAGAGTGGGATGGATCATGGCTGCAGCTCTTGTGCTTCTGGGTCTTGATAAGGAAATAGCTCCTACCTTGACTCCAGAACCAGCTATGTGTTGTCCAGAAGAGAAGCTTTTGCAAATAATTTCATTTTAGAGAGGGGTCAGTGTTTTTCAAAGGAGTCCTCCAGTGCTCTTTTGAACTCCATCTTTTCTTAGTTACATCTCTGGCCAATCCCGTCCTATGGCTGAGAAGATCTTTTTGGATCAGTTAGAGACTAACACAACACCAAAGTAACCAAAGTTTGAAATTCATAAATGGAAATAGGCTAAAATTACATGACATGTCTTGAACTTTTCTAGCAGCTAATTTCTTTCACTAAACGAAGGAGTACTCCACACGCCACATTCCCACCCGCACCTCCTGCTACCGCTGGTGTTCGCCTTGGGCTCTGTTGAGCTGATGTGACTTGCCATGCGGGCAAAAACCTAACATGACAAAACCCAGGAATATTCATCTGCTTGGATGGAGACCTGAACTGGCTGATTGCAAGTGATGACTGGGTGCTGCTTTTAGTTGCAAGATACCCAACTTAGGGGTTGGGGTTGTTTTTTTTTTACTTGAAATAATTTAAAATACCTTTTATATGTGTCTTCTACAACTGTTTTGATGAACAGGTAGGTGATAAGGCATTGTCCAACAACACCCAACAAGGTAGGTGATAAGATATAGCTTTCCCAGCTGCAACTAGTCCAGTCTCTCTATTTAAAATATGCATCAATCCCAAAGTAGCACACACAGCCCGGAGCAGGCTGACTGTACATGCTGTCTGGGGCACTCACCCAGGCTGGCAAAGGTCTAGGCTACTGGTTCTGTGCCGGTGTTTCAATATTATACAGTAAGTTGCTTTTATTTGGGTCAGCAATGTGATAATTGATGAACTGATTAATAATCTCTTGCTCTGTTGGCACTGCTTGCTTTCCAAGAATGAAGTTTGGACTCACTTGCTCTTTTGCAGCTAGGAGTACCCTGTTTCATGCTACAGGGTTATAACACAGAGCTGGGAAACAGGAGACCACCCTCTGCTGCTTTCACTGCTGAAGGAAAAGTTCATTTCCCTTAATCACCTCTTGCTTACCAAGAGCCTGTGCCAGCACATGGGAAGATGCCTGGCTGCTCCTGTGGGTTGTGCGGTTCCCTGGACAGGAGAGGGGATGGGCAAGGAGAGACAGCGAATATGTTCCCCAGGAAAGGCAAGGCTGAGGTGTCTGAGGCTTCAGCCCCACCAGGGAATTAGCTGCCAGAGCCAAGTCATTAGCCTGCATCATCTGAGCCGTGAGGGTTGGCCTAGCAGGTGTACATACCCCACGGTCAGCGTGGAAAGCAGTATCTCACAGAGGGATGAAAGTGGGTCAGAGCAAATGTGGTTTCTCACGCGTTTGCAGTAGAGTGGCAGCAGGAACACGTAATCAGTTACCACGGTTTGGTTGGTGTTTGGTAACTCTGGGCATGATGGTGAGCTATCACGAGACCAAGTCCTAAAAACATGCCACCTCGTGCCTCTGTATTTCATAGGAAACAACCACCGTAACAGTCTCTGAGGACTCACTTAAATGAGTTCCCTAAGCAGTTGATGATAGCGCTGGCCTTTCTCAGTAAATTCAATTCCATGTCAGTGTACTTCATTCTATGAATTTTTCATTTTTTTTCTGCACGGCTTCAGCAGCAGCGGGGATGGAGAGTGCCATCTCCTTGCCTTTTGTTCGGTGGTTTGCTCACATCACGCCTGGGTTTGTAACTTGGTAAGGCCCAGAAATGACAAAAATGCATCTTTCATTCCTGGGCAGGGTACTTTGGCTGGTCCCTTACTTCCCAGCAAACACCCGAAGGGGTGGCTGCAGGGAGAAACGTGGTCATTTGGGAAATGGGAAGGGCCAAGGCAGGTGCCCAGGCGTCAGGACCCGCTCACACAGACCAAGCCATGAAGAGCAGCAGTGGGTTCCTGCTCCCAGCCTGCTGGGAGATCTGGGTCTCTGGGGCTTTTCTTTTTGACTTCTTTTTTGTCCTTAAAGAGTCTTCAAATTCCAGGAGATTATTCTTGTCTTAGCATAAAGAATTTACATTGATTGTTCTTGTTAACAGCTGCTAATGGGAATTTTATTCTTAAATCTCCTGTGTTTTGAGGTACCATTTAGTTTTCAAGGCAAGCTCAAATTTGTAATCATTCATGGGAAGGAAAAAACTACCAGACTATCCTCTGCACTGCCTAGCTGATGTTATACAGCCTTCTCTGATTAGCATTTAAAAATTATTTTTAGCTCAAGTATGTAGCGTAGAGCCAGACACGGAACTTTACGGTGCTTATCACTTCAAACACGATATCAACAACCTCCCCCCTCAAAAAGAACAGGTTGTAAGTGTGTAAGGGACTCCCTTTTTTCCTCCTGCAGAGAGTCTTTACTTTTAATATCAAAAGGCTCGACTGCAGCAATTCCCCCAGCTGCTTCAGCCTGACTCCAGTGATGGCTGAGGCTGCAGGTGAGCTCCCTGCAAAAACTGGGGCAACCCCTAAGTTCAAAGCAAAGCAGCTGGAGCTGAATGGAATGCACTCTGCAAACATGTTTTCTTTCATTATTTTTGAAATTCCCCTTACTCTATTATTTTGCTATATTTCTGTATTTATTTTTCTTCTCATTTTTCTGACCCAATTAATGTCATTTCACTTGAAATGGTTTGTACAGTCGTTAGAGGGGATTTGGGGAGGGATATCAGCTCCAAAGATGCTGGGATGCTTTATCTGATAGCCCTTTGTGACTGCCCTCTTTGTGTTCTCCAGGCCTTTATACATGCTAACCTGACTTAGGTGAGTCGAGCTAAGGAATTTAGGCAGTATTACAGATCTCGGTTTATGGGGTTTGGGTGGATTTGGGATGCTTATGTGAAAATTGACTATATGTGTGGACAAAAATAATAGCAGAATAGAAGTCTGTGTAAAGGAATTGACTTCCTAACACCCAGACAAAAATAACAGGTTTGTGTAACCCACATAGAATGAGCTTTCTGATGATCAAGTGTAGGAAAGTTTGTTTAGGCTCCAAATAACAGGCTGCCAGGTTTTTTCGATTGTAATTTATGTGAAGAAGTGAAAGATCATTTGCAAAGTGAAGTGTAAAGTAATAACATAATGCAACAAACAACTGCAATATTTTTTCAGGTGAACTTCTGAAATTTAGTGTTTGTGTATTTTTTTTTTAAAGCTATAATTAAGGATACATAAGCTTTTCTGTCCTGACCTCTGGATTGCATTTATTGACCTGATGTCTTGCATATTTGTTCTTTTCTAGAATAAAAGTCACTTGCTTTTAAATTGATCAAAATTTTCTCGAGGGGTCGTCAGCAGGAAAATGATATAAAACATGGCATAAGCATATTTGTATCTTGTGAGATTTTCCCAATTTGAAAGATTCCTAAGCCACTCTTCAGAATGTGGATGCAAAGGTTAATTTATAAAGATATCTGGCAAATTGTTTTTATAATGGTGTAATTATTGAGTTTTCTCGGCTTCAGTAGCATTGGAAAACTGCCCTGCATTGCTGCAAGTGAGGAGGGATGGCTATTTACCACTTCTGCCATACCAGCCAATCACTAGAAATGCGTCTGGCCAAAACAAAAGAAGGAAGACAAGTGTAACGATCTGTATTTGTACTTTATTAACATTCAAAGTGGGTTGCCTTTTCATGTTAATAGGGTTTTAATGATTTTGCATGGGAGAATGTCCTGTTTAAAGAAAGAGGGAACAGCTGATAAGTTCAAATATAGGAAAAATAATTTAATGTAATTCATGTAGCATGGCAGCATATTCAAATTTATAATGTAACTTCTGCTGCCTCAGTTGTGAAATGCCCTCATCTTTATTCTACTCCATACAATTTAGTAGTCAGCAGAAAGACTGTTGCTAATAACTGTTTATCTTTAGTACCTTCACTAACAGCGTTATTTCACAGCCCATTTTCAACACACACTGTGTTTTAGAAATAGACCCTATATTAGATCGTATCATGAAGGCCTCTGCTTAAATAACTTCGTTCTTGCCTTTGCGAATGCTTGTATGGGCAACGCTGAGCCTTGTAGCTTGTTGGATGATGGGATTGGATTGCTGAAGTGTGGGGAGGCGGCCGTGTCTGCTCTCTTAATAGTGGGGTCTCCGGCGGGGGTGGGGGCGTTCCTCACATACCCCTGGGGAACAGCCACCAGCAGGACCTGTCCCACTGTCATCAGCACTGTGTCGCTGGCACTTGGGAACGTGTTGATGGTTGGCAGCAAGTTTGCATCTGACCTATAGGCAATTCTGAACTTTATTAAAGCTACCTTTCACTTGAGCTAAAGCGAGGAAGGATTGAGAGCTGAGGGGGGGGGGCTAAATTCACTAAAAAGGGAGTACCTAAAATCAGAAGCGTGATAGATAAATGAATGAGTACAGAAAAAATAATTCTGTTGCTGCCTTGCTCCTGTTCACCCTGTCTTTTGAAAGTGCAGTGAAACTCCATACTGCATCTTTAGATGAAGAGCAGAGTGGTATGTGACTTACGGGCTTTACCTTACACAAGGAGGAATTGCTCTCCTAATCCATCAGACAGGTAAATTGCATTGCATTTAGCCAGTAAAAGGGGGATATAAAAGGAGGAGGAAGCAGCCCATTAAATTACCATTTACTAGTCCTATAGAGAGATGTTGCTGAAGAAATACATCACAAAGGTGTGAAAGAGCAACCAAGTCTTTCATCAGCTCCTGGTTTTGAGTTTGGAAAAAAGATGGTGGCACCTGGCTCTGGCTGAGTCACACAGCTTAGAGTAAGTCCCTTTAAAATCTTATTCAATACTGCACAGACAAGAGACACGTCTGCTAGACATTGTACATTACGTGCAAGTGGTATCTTGGGTGCTGTAGAGGACTTTTCCACAACTAAACCCCCCAAATGCCTCCTGGTAAGTGAGGTCAGACCCAAAGGCTGTAAGTGCACGTGGTCTCAGACACCCCTTCACCAGCCCTGGAAATAAAGTGTGGTTATCCACTCTTTACTCCTAGTTTTGGGTTTGCAGGTGTTTCAAATCCTAGCACAGGCTGGGTGAGGCGGTGGGGCCATCGCACGGCTTGGCAAAGCCTTCAGGTGAGGTGTTGCAGGAGGGCTGGAGCCGGGCTGGCGGCACGGGGCTGCCTTCACACCTGAGAGGTTTTGGTCCCAGGAGCCCAAGGCCCTCTGACCCCCTCTGCCTCTCCGCGGCCCCTCCAGGAACCGCTTAGCTCATTAACACAGCAGAAGACTAATCAAGCAGTGGCATTACCTACTTTTCCAGCTGTAGGGAAAAAAAAAAACCTAATTTCGATAATGGCTTGGGGACTCAATCTCAGGCTGCTTTTACCAGATGATGTTGCAAGCTGTGGAGCTGATGGCTGTTGCAGATGACTGTGTTGTGTGCAGGGCCAGGGCTGTCTGTCTCTCAGGACTTCAGTAGAAATCCCACCCTCTGAAGAGAAAAAAAGTTGTTTTTTTTTTCTTTTTCCAATTTCTTCCACTCTCTGTTCACACCAACACGTTTCTGCTCGAGGTTTCCCCTTCAATGAACTGGTATTTTTTCCTGAAGAAAAATAGATGTTGTTGAAAAACTCCCCGTCAGCTCTATCCAGGACAATTGAAAAACTTCCCAGAGAGCTGGTCCTGTTAGCAGAGTGTGTGGTTAGAAAATCAGCTGGCAAACATGGCCCTTGGGAAAGAAAAGAAAGAAAAAGCTTGACTTCGAGTGGCCATGCCTCACGGAAAGAAAATCCAGGCACTGGAGCACTCCCCTTCTGCTGTTCATTAATTGAAAATGCAAGTGGCTAGTGCCACAGCTGGCTGAAGCTGTGATCCCAAACCCCATCTGCAGTGTGCCTGTGGGAGGGGTGGGAGCTGGCAGCCCTCTGCCTCTGCAGGCACCCATTCAGCTGTTCCCCATGGTGGGACCTGGGGCTCCCCAAAGCAGTGAGAATATTTGTCCTAGTATCAGTAAAACAAGTCTGGTTTTACAATAAGGAAAACATGTTTTAAAATAAATCCATTCTTTAAAAAGCAATGCAAATCAGTGCTTCATTTCATGCAGTATTGTGCATCTCATTTTATTTCTAAGCTAAAACATCAGTAACAAATGTAAACTATATATCGGAAAATATTGCATAGCTTTGGTGTAAATAGCCAAGGTTTTTTTAAAAATTGCAAGTTTCTTTGTGCATTATGCTTTTTCCTGATTTACAATCCTGGAAATTTGCTCAGTCACACTTGACACAGACCTAAGATCCAGATCCAAAAGCACTCAAATATCTTAACTGAAAATTCCTCTAACACTTAAGTTTACAAATGTGAATCTTAAAAGCCACATAACTTCTATGTAGTTTTTTTACTGATTGATACAAAAGTGATGGAATTTTGACCAGTCTCCTACAAGTTATAATAAACATAATAAAGCAGTGATCAGGATTTTATCAAACCTCCCAGCAAGGATAAAAACCAAACACACTTCCTGACAGACACAGAGGACTGAAAATCAGCCTAAAAGCAAAATGAAAACAAAATCTACTCTGTTTGACAACTAAAATTTTCAGTCCTAGCCAATATCAAGTTTTGGACTGCAAATTGTCTCAAAGCAATTATTAATGTCACTAATGGGAAAGGATTACATTTTTATTTTAGTCAAAGTTCACAACAAAGCTCAGAAAAGTTAGGCCTCTCGTGCTACCTGCTCAATGTTCTCCACTTAGATGTATTTTAGCAGCCATACTTTGGTCTTAGGGCTTTGTAGAATTACATCAATTTTCACACTGTGAGATCTATATAAAGCAATATTAACATATATATCTATATTTTTGTTCATTCACACGCTTTCTATGGAGTGAATATCTTTCACTCTTTTTTGTCATCGCTAGGCTGATTAATCTAAATTGAATGCGTTAATGTTAATGTTTTTTTCTCTTAACACACACAAATCCTTGCAGAAAAGTTCTTGATTAAATACAGTGTTTCTGGTCCAAGGTGGGAGAAAAGAGGAGGAGAAGGAGGGAAAAGAGGAGCAGGGAGGAATATTTTTCCTCTTCCTACCACCACGGGTGAGTGTCTGGGGCTCATCCTGGGGTACTGAAGGTTTTGACTCAAATCAGACTTCCCTGGCTTCAAACTTGGGAGAAGTGCGCCCAAATACTGGATGGTAGCTGGGATAAGAGTTAGCTGGGAAGGAGGACTTTCTGAGTTTCTTCTGGTGAAATAATTTTATATTATCATTTTAGATAATTATGCGTTGGTGTAGGGACCTCAGTCTGCTTTCCCCACATCCCGGGTGAAAATATTTTACTCCGGCCTTTTCCAGGCTTTAAATCTGTTTGTGGAACGCTTCCCAAGGTCTTGGGTTTGCCTTGGGTTGTGGAATATAAAAGCAGTTTGAACTCTTAGAAACTCTCTGGGGAGGGAAAATATTTCTCATTCAGCCCTAGTTAAAAAAAAAAAAAAAAAGTTTTTTTTCTTTATTACTCAATTTTAAAGGTAGCTAAGAGATAGCTAATTCATTCATTAAAGTTGCCTTTTCACAGAACAATTGATGTACAAATGTTAGCAGATTAAACAAGCTGGTCTTGCTGTATTGTAAAGTGCTGCAGACAGCAGGCCAGTAAATAGATTGACAAGAAAAAATGCTGAGAAATGCTTGTCATGAAGTTAATTAGGTGTTTAAATAGAAGAACATGATTTCTGCAAAACTGAGAAAGCAAAGGACACAGACCAATGAATAAGAAGGCAATATCTGTTTTATAAATACATGGAGACAGCTTCATCTGTAATGTATTCATCATGCAGCAGTAAAAAGCACTTTGGCCCCATGTCTTGATGAACATTCAAGTTTTACTGTTATTGCAGTATGTTGCATGTTCTGCTTGGTGTTACTGCATGCTCAATATATCTTTTGGGCTTGTAATTGGGGTGTGTTGGGGGATATTTCTTTATACTTCAACAATCATGGGCCACATTTTCAAGGAGTGTCAGTATGTCTGACTGCAATGGAATCAGTGGGACCAAACTCCTTTATACCAGCTAAGGATCTGGTCCTGTGTGCTTAAAAATAGCCTAATGAGGGAATGACCCACCTCCCTACTGAGATGTTTCATGACCTACTTCAGCAGCTCTCCTCCTCATTCAGGAAGGCTCTGCTTGGCTTCTGCTTCTTCATCTCCTTGGTCTCCACCAAATCGCTCACAAAAGCAAATTCTGCCAGCAAGAGAGACAGCTGCTTCTGCATATATTAATAATACACAGCTCTATAAATGATTAATAAAAGATACCACTGACTTTGAGTTATGGTATAGTAATTCACACTTAGCTGTTTAGATGGCTCTTAGCCTTCATCCCAGCATTGCACAAGGCACTCAGGATGAATGATTACCCTGTCATGCAGGCTGTTGTTTCTAGTTGTTTAAATTGAGCACTGCATATATTGGATGGGATCATACAGCTGATTATGGCACAGCAAAGAGACTGTGCCCAATGGATGGTCAAAATCAAAATGATCAATTTTTCAAATGGCTTAGCGATGCATCTGTGGGAATGTTGTTAGCCATAGACTGCAAGGGCTCTGTCCTTTGGTGTGCTGGGGACCTAGAGTTGGTCCAAAGAGGGGTTTAAACTTGTGATCATATTTAATCACATGTGCAGCTTGAGGTCCTGCTGATCCTCTGGTGATGGATGTGGTCATGTTGTCTTTTTCCAGCTGTTCGCTCCACAGGAAGTCACTGCACTTTCTGCTGTGCCTTTCCGTGTTCTTCATGACATTTGTGTTTGTGTGAGATCTAATCCTAAAAAGGGAATATTTCATTTTTAAAAGGCTTTGCAAAGATAAGATTGTTAAAAAAAAAAAAAAAAAAAAAAAAAAAAACCAAACCGAGAAGCTAGGGGCTTAGTAAATTAAATTGCCCATGTGTGATAGAGAACAGAAGTGGAAATACAACCTTTCCTGGTCACCTGTGGACAATTGAGCCAGATCATGTTTACCTCGAGGTGATTCACGAGTTCTCAATGTCAATCAAAACGGAGCTGAAGGATCACACCTGAAAAGTGATAGTTTTTCTCTGTTAATTAAAAAGGGGTCCTAGGGTGGCTTGCTCAGATACAGATATCTATGCTCCAGAACCCTAAAACTTGGGGACGTGAGGCTTAGCCTTTAAATCCCTGTTTTCCCCATACTCTGTCACATTCTGTTGGGGTAGCAGCACACAGGAGATGGTTTATATACCATCTCCAAGCAAGTGAAAGGCCACGGTCATCACTAACATCCTATTCATCCAATAATATTCAGCTGCAGTGAAAAAGTGACTCTGCTGATGTGGAGCTTGTATGGGTGTAAAATCCCCTCAGAAACGTTGTCACCGATGATGGTCTGAAAATGGGAGGTGGAAAATCTGGTTGGGTTGTCCAAGATGGAAGGATAAACTCCAAAGAGTTTAGATCGCAGCTGAAGCCTTGCTCCTCTTCAGAGGAGAAAACGGGGCCTAAGGAAAGAGTTTGGTGCCTTTGTGCTGGTTTCTGAGTGAAACAAACCTCTCAGGGGAAACAATGCTAATAGAGCCATCGCTTTGGCACATGAGCCCTGCTGGAAAGAAAGTCTGTTAATCCCCTCTATAGTCTCTCTATTTATACCCTTAGGCTGCACATAAACTGGCCAAGTACAAGAACAAAAGCTGACTAGAAATATCTCCTGTGACTGTTGTTCTCATGAGCTATTATCCCCTTTATTAAGGATCAAGCTAAGAACAACCTCTGTTAAGGACAGTGTTCTGCGAAGAAATGTGATTATCATGCTGATTTAGGTGAAACTTGGCCCTATGTCTTGCCTCTCCCTCTGCCTTCTCTGCCCATTTTTCTTATTGTGCTTTTAAGTGGTAGTGCCATCGGCCAGGCTGGAGGAATGTCACCACCTCAGCCATGTCCCTTGCTGGGGGATTGACCCCGGGAGCACCTGGGCTTGCACATGCACCAAGCTGAGTATCAGCCCAGAGGTACAGTTTGTCTTCTCAGCCATTACTGTGAGCCATTCGATAATAGGATTTTTACTAAAAAAAAAAGTAAAAAAAAGTTATCTTGAACTACCTATTTGTGTGTCACCTTAGAGCTGGAGTCTTCTAAAGAAGGGCAAGGCATGGGACTGTTCACCACATTACTGGTGTTCTTTGCCGTGTTTCTCTACTTACAAGATTTTTAGAAATTAAGGTATTTGATAATTCATTTGTTTCTTTAATATATCTGCAGCTCATTAATAGTTGTGATTATCTTCTCTGCAGTTTTTATTTAATGAAAATAAAAATCCATGCCAGCATCCTGTTTCACCATGACTGAATGGAGATGTTCCTTCTTGGCCTGGAAGGCAGTACAGCCCTGGTTCCTTTGTGCCAGTCTTATCCAAAAATGAAAACAAACCAAAGATGGCTTTTCTGATCTTTCTGCAAAGCACATTTCCAGTGACCTTTGGAGAACTTTGTGCTTCGTGGAGATGCACCATCGATTGGGAAGATGCTTTGGAAATGCAGAGTGCAAACAACTTCAGTGGTTTTGCTAGAGAAAAAGGGGGGGCGGAATTTTTCACACCTTGCTGTACTGAACATGAGATTTCCTCTTTAGAAAGCTGTTTGTCTGCACTGAGAATAGCTGTGATGTGCCTCAAGATCCTGTAGTTAGAATTGTTGAAAAGATTTTATTAGACTTATCCATAACAGTTTTACAAACTGTGACCAAATCTAATGTTTCAATTCACCTATTAGAATAAATCACTAGGTAACAGGGACTTAAGGAGTCTATGAACTGAATGATTCATAGATTCTTGAAGTAAAGTAGTAAATTACTTTTTCAGACTATGTGGTTACAATTTTCTAACGCTTCCAGTACTGGACAATCAAAGATTTTATCTACAGGATACCCCGACCTTTCAAGTCATAATCCCATTTAAGGCCAGACAACTGGAATAAATGAAAACAACACAAAGAGTGACACATTAATTTGTGGGATCTTTGTACGTGTTGAGCTATGATACTAATTTGTGAAATGAAAGTTAGCTACTCTAATAACAGCTTAATTATAGATAGGCCAGATGAGGCTGTTGATATTTAAAGACAGACAATGTTTATATTAAGAGATGAAACTCCTGTCACAGTGGAAAGATAAAGCAAAAAAGGATATTGAGGTAAAGAGTGGTAAGTGTTTAGGCTTATGTCTGAGGATGGCCGGGGCCAGATGTTGGACTTAGATGTGGTGGTGCAGGATTCTTACGAGCATTTGTCTGCTTTAGGATATCAGCCTGAGAGAGCCCGCCAGTGTGGGGCAGAGCAGAACTGCCTGGATTCCACTTTGACCACAAGACACAAAAAGCAAGAATAGTCAGTTGTCTTTTTTTTTTCAAGACCAAGTGAAAACCAGAAGCAACAGCAGAAAGCAAAGATTTGGGAATTTTTAACCAAATCTGACTAATCCTGGGATTTGGAAGTGGATGAATTGGGTATTTCTATTTTTTATAAAAGCAAAATAAATCAGAGTATGTTTATTAGATGGGTACAGATCAGGCAATCCTGAACCTGGAGAAAGGAAAAGCAATCCACCACAGAGTCAAGGTTAAGGCATGCTTATATTTTACTTCTGGGTGAAGAAGAGGGAAGTTGGAGAGCCTGTTGCCCACCATGCTGAAGATTGTCTCTTTGGGCTTGACTGTCCAAATCCACAGCTTGTGTCCTGCCAGCTGAAACAGGAATGAACCCCAAGCAGGGTGTTGTACAGAGCCACTAACACTCACATAGGAGCTACAATAGCAAATACTGGAGGAGAACCGCTAGGAGTGTCCTGTCTGGTTACTTTAAGAATTCCTTTCTCTAGTAAAAAAGTGTATTTGGATTTTTTTTTTGTTGTTTTGTTTTGTTTTGTTTTCGTTTTCCTGGGAATTCAGCTTTAACTGAAGAGGGCTATCTGGAAAAAGGAAGTGGTCTTCCTGAGCCATTTGTTTGCCAGCATTGATAGTGTCTCCTTGTGAAGCCACTTCTGAGAACAAGCCCTCACACATCCTCCAGTGTCCTCCTGGCCAAGCCTTGGTGGCCATTCAGCTTCCTCAGGGGCTTTGAATTTGGCCACCTTTCACTTTCCTTCTGGCCTCAGCTCTGCATTTTGAAGATATGTCCTCACAAGCTAAGACATCACATATCGCTCATTCCTGCTCTAGCACGGAAAGGGTTTAATATTAATCTTTGTTTACTCAACAATGAAAGTTGTGTTTAATCTAAAATATTTTAAATTTCAAACTGATAAATTAAGCACTTTCTTAATGTATGTTCAAGTTCTGCCTTAGTCTATTACATATGTGCTGTACAAATGTGATGCATTGGCTCTGTAAACACACAAATGAAGACAAGGAGAAAAAAAGCATTGGCAAACCAAGGTACTTTTCTGTGAAGTAACGAAGCTGTGAGAGCTGCAGCTTGCATCCCGTGCAAGGCTGAGGATGGCTCAGCTGATCTAATATATCCTTGCCCCTGAAAGGGCAGATCCAATCCCCCAGCTTCTGGCTGTGCGCTCCCTCACCCCTTGCACTGGTTCTGGTGCTGGCTGGACCTGTAATGAGCCGATTTGACTTGCTGACCCAGAATAAATCTGAATAGGTAAAAAAAGGGGATAATTTTCTGCTGGGTTGGTGAGTTGAGTCGTTTTCACAAAGGGCCTGAGGAATGCAGTGCAGAAGTGCATGGTGAACATTGATGGAGAGGGGGAGGGACGACCCTTTTGGTAGCAGAGATCTGTTAGACCCACTCCGTTAGCTGCCTTTTCCACCTCCCCAGCCAGGATGTGGGTCCATGGGAGTTTCATGCAATTCAAGTGAGTTCTGTTGTCCTACCCTGCTGTGCTGTGGTATGATGCCCTGCTCTTTCCGTGCATCAGTTGTGTCCATCTGGCACCGTGATGAGCTGGTTCATTGTGCTAGAGTGGCAGAAAAATATTCGGTATTTGTATGGTTTTAGTTGTGTCTCTCCCAGTTTTGCATTTTGAGCTATTTCTCCAGGATGTCGAACACAAGTGATAGTGGAGAAATGTGCAGGAAAGCTTGCTTGGGGACACAGGACCTGGTTGAACTTGACAGAGGTGGCTTAGATTAGTTGAAACTGTAGGCTGCAGTTCTACAACATACCTGTTTTCTGCATCTCTGTTTCCCCTTTTCTTGGATGAATTTGAGAGGCACAGCTACATTTTCTGTCTGACTGATCTTTCATCTGTACAAAGCTGTATATAATACAACGGACATAACTCTGATACCTGGTTTGCAAAAATCTCTTCTCACCCACAGGATGCCGAGAGGAGCCTACAAGAAGGAGAATTTATCTAAGGAACAGAGGTACATTAATAATTTTGTTAAGAACTTACACAGATGTGAAAAACAAAACCCGAATCACCAGCACATGTTTGCGTGTCAAAAATGTCCACAGCTGGTCCAATTAGTTTAATGGGGTACAGAAATTAGCAAGTAAGTTACCTTAGACTCTGATAAGGCTAAATCAGGTTGTAAGAAATGGATGGACCTGTATTTCCAGGCCCATCCATACGTCAAGTACATCGGTGAGAAAAAGTTCCAGCACCATTCCCATACGCACCGTAGATCATACTTTAACTGCTTGCTACTTTGGGCATCCTTCTTGTAGTAAGATCCCCGCACTTGATTGAGTTTGTAGTGCAGGTGATACCTCGGTGAGCTATGCACACCTTCTGTGTGTCTGGGACTACTAAAGGCCATTGGAGAACTAGAGCAGCCATTGTCTTTGATTTAGTAGCAAAACCTGTTTTCATTAGTTGGTCTCAAGTCCTGAGGACAGCCTAAATCCTCCAGCACCGGAGCTTTCAATAAGACATTGTTTGTTCTGCTGTGCTGTCAATAAGATGTCATTACTTTAGCTGCAAGATAAGAAAGGATTTGTTAATGGCTTCTCTTGGGGGATGGTGACATTTTTTCCCCCTTATAGATCACCAGGCAAAAAATATGGGAGCAGGCTGACAAGGAAAGAAAATCAGTTCAGCTCATTTTTTGTATTTATGCCTCCCAGTTAAAGCTTTAGGTTATGGAGAGCACAAATGCAGCCTTTTTCTTTTATTTGTAGTCGTGCGTGAAAACAGTGATACAATATGCATATCGTATACAACTTTTTAAGAGGAAAAGAAGATACTTTAGCACCTCTTTAAAAGAAAACTACTGTGAGCTGTAACAGGTCTATAAACTATTGTTAATCTGGAAGTACGATACTCCACAAGAGGCAGATCAGTTTTTGCCTTCCCCAGATCTAACTGAGTAGTTACTAATTAACTGCAGATATGGCAGGAATGTTTCAGCTCTTGCTTTGGCATGGCTGTCAGAGCTGTAAGCCAGGGGCTGCGTGGCTGGGGATGGAGCTGCTGTTGCCCTTGCCCTGTGACCTCTGCCTCTGGACGAAACCTCCTGCAAATACCCTTTTCTGGTGTCACCTCTGCCCCTAACTGCACAGCAGGCTTCTGCAGGCTGCTGTCACAAAACTCCCTCGTTGTCCTGGGGTTGTCAGAGACCAAGTGGCATTCTGGCAATCTTAGAAACAACAATGCCGTATTCTTTGCAAAACCACATTTAGGACAACGGTTTAGGGCCCGATTCTGCCAATTTTTAGCCGCCTGTGTAATCGTCTACGTAGTTAAAAGTTATGAGCACCCAGAGGGCATGTCTGCACTTGAAAAATTCACTCCGTTTCAGGTGAAGCGTGAGCTCAAAGCACAATAGCTTTCCCTGAATAGGGATATTCAGAGGACCCAGACCAGGTGCCAAGACCAGCCCTGCCTGTTTGCAGTTTTGCAGGGGACTCTTAAAGGCACAGTCTTGCCCATTCAGCTGGATAACCAGCTCAGGCAGGCAGGCAAGTCCCTTTTTAAAAACTCTTTAAAATAATCCTGGGATGATGAGCACATCTGATTGCATTTTGGTAGACTTCTTGGGCCAGAGGCTGCCCTGCTGCTGAGCTGCCTCTCCCACTGCCTACTTCCCACCCTGCATGACCCTCTGCCAGGCTGCCCATGCAGCCACAGCCACCCACGCAGCCGCAGCTGCTTGTGCCAGCACAGCCACCCATGCCAGCACAGCCGCCCATGCCAGCACAGCCGCCCATGCCATGGCACTCCCCTGCCCTGCACGCAGCTGCACAAACAGGCAGAGCCCCTGCCTGCTTATGCTGACATGGCCACCAAAATATTTTCATGGGACAAGTAACCTTAACCCCTGGCTCACCTCTTGGTAACCAGGCTGCTCTCAGCTCCGTAAAACCCAAGAAGGTGACAAACCCCAAGCACCATCAGCCCTCAGTGGAGGGGATGGATGTTCAGGGCTGAATGTTGGGCTTGGGGTATCGGTGACTGTTTCCACTGACTTGCCAGGCTCTGGCAAGCGAAGATCCTGCAGTGCCCTTGCCACAGAGGCTTACGTGTAACTCTGCTCACTGTGAACAGCGAGACTGGTTTAGAAAATGACTGCATGAATGAGCACAATAGGGCTGTAACAGGAGACCAAATGGGACTCCAGAGAATGGGGAGGTAAGGCGATAGCCACAGGTGGCTGTGGCTCGCAGCACAGCTTATTTAGCCACTTGTTGTGTGACGTCCACCCAGAAGCTGAGAAATGGTGCAAGAGGCTTACAGGGATATTACAGGAATATCTAAAAAAAAAAAAAAAATCCCTGATACTGTGTTAATGCTGTCAGAGTTGGCTGTAAAATGCTATGAGAGCTGGCTGTTATTTCCCTCCCTCATGTTGCGCATTTTAAGAATCTGAGTTTCTTTCTGCCTGCCTCCCCCATAAACTCTTTTTTCATATGCTAGAGGTGGCTTTTCAGTGTCCTGGCCTGTGCTTGCTGCACCATGGAAAGCAGTGGGATTTTCTCCGTGGTCTGTGTTGCATGCTTTTTCTTCTTTTCCTTTCTCTTCAGCATTTAGGAGATTACCATAACTTACGTATTTATAGAGAATAATAGATCTTGACACAATTGGATGGAAGACTTTCTTCTTTACTGGAAAAGAGCATCTTGCACTGTGAGGCAGGCTGGGATTTACGGTCTTTATAGTTGGCAGAACCCCCATCAGCGTGTGCATGTGTGTGTATGCTTGAAAGAAGACAGAGGATATGTGTTTACATGTGCACTTCCATGCTAGGACTGCCTGGAATAACGAGAGAATTGATGTATCCATTCTAAAAGTGAGAGAAGGGATTTAATTTCTTTGCATCATTGCTGACTGATAAACTGTAACTTTAATCCCAGAAATTAGCATTGCTTTTACAGGAGAGTTGTGTCAGAGAATGCAATAAAAATTGTAGAAAGCAACTTTAAAAGGCACTTGTTTTGATGCACTTCCAGTTTGCAAATAAAAACCAGTTTCTTCAACTTTCCTGGAAAGTATTTGTTACTATTATCAGGCTATTAAGATACATTATTTTCTTATGAGGAAAGTATTGCCCCAAGCCATGTGGAGGTTATTTATGTCTACCTACATCCATACCTTTTCACTGTTTTGTGTACCAGTTACTGATTCATGGCTGAGGTCCATATAAATGCAAATAAAAATCAAGCTTGCAGCCACAAGCGCTGCTCCCCTGTATGGGAAACACAGTCTTATTTAGTAGATTGGAAACGGCAGGTGGGCATACCAGAGAAAAATCTAGACTTGGTGTGAATTGCTGATACTTTTGCTGACATCTCTGGTGACGTGCAGGTGGGGCGACGAGGTCTGGTCTACTAGGTGGGGCAGAGCGCAGCTTGCTTTCATCTGGCACATATTTGCTATCCAAAATAAGTGCAATTCATCCGCTCTGTGACAGAAAGAATTAAAACTAAGCAGGCACCCCCAGAAGTAATATGCTACTTTGGCTATCTGTGCGTTAAGTAGAAAAATACTAAAGCCTGTTCTTTGTAGGGTATTAAATGTATTGGTCAATTTAAAAACACACCACCATCACATAGATTTGGCCTATAGATGATACTATATCCTTCTACTTGTAGGACAATAACCCTTATTATGCTTCATCACGAAGTTCCTTTTGTTCTTGCTCTGACAAAGCCAAATCAATGCAAGAGCAGCAGAACAGCTCGGGGACTGGCATCTGTATGACACATAGCCCTTAGTCAGCAGAAAACAGGTTGGAAGTGGTAGTACCTCTGCTTCCATAACTATCATAAAGGTACTGAAAGCAGCAGATCTTGGGAATCCCTAAAGGAAATATAAACAACACACCTCAATGCAAAGAAGGTCTCTGTTTCAAATTTTTCTTTAACCTTCTTTTTCTCTAAGTCTTAGAAAAGGATTTACTCGAAGCAGAGAGGAAGAGTCAGAGCAGAAGCAGAAGTGAACTGATGGCTGGCTGGCAGGGAGAGACAGAGAGAATGGACTGCCTGGAGGTGGGAGCATCACAGATGAAGAAATAAATGATGACTCTGAAGCATTACACAGAGTTTATCATGACAGGAGTGAAAGGGTATAAAGACCTAAACTGTTTATTTGTATGAGAACATAATGGTCCTTGTCATCAACTTGGTGTTGAAAGGAATGACTTCCATCTAGAGGATTCAGAAAACACAGGAGATAAATTTCAGTACTAGTAACAGTTTAATGGAAGAAGATTGAAAAAGAGGAGGAATATGGAAATTAGACGGGGATGACATTGTAAGAATTTAAATGTGGCATTTGGCAGCAGCAGTATTTTTCATGGAAAAACAAACAATGCTAAAAACCAAGCAATGCTAATCAACATCAGATGTATTGTTATTTTAAAATAGACTTTATTTAATGACAATAAATATAAAGAAATCTTAATATTCAGAAACTAATAGCAAACATTCTTGGAAAAAAATACAAAAAAATACATTCTTACATTCTGAATTTTATCAACATACACAGAGTCTAAAACAGTGGCGACGGTCTGTAATTTATGGCACTTGTTTAGGCAATGAAATGATCACTGATCCAAATTCACCCCGACTTCAACAGAGCTGTACAAAGTAATAGTCTGGCCTACGTATCAAGAGTAAAAAAGAATAAAATTGATTCAAGGTTTTAAAAAAACTGTTAATTTTCCCTTCAAGCAGATCTTTAAATATTGTTAAAGTGACCTAGCCCCCCGCCCCCCCCCAAGTAAGTTACAAATACTCATATGTTGGCAACTGCTTCCCCCACCCCCAGCATTTCGTTCTGATGCCTCTGCAGAGCTCCCTGTGTACAAGCACAGCACATTTCAACGGTTGGAGGTAGAGGCTATGGAAATTGCATAGCTTAACTCAAACTATTAAAGTGCAATTATTAGGCACTCTATTGGTCTTCCTCTTCCTTCCCTCTCATTCAGAACTGTGCTATGAATAACACCGTGCATATGGCACACTGAACTGAATTCCTGACATAATGTCTTCTGAAACGAAATGTTACAGCTACATTAGCAAGGAGAACGGCATTTCAGAAGCAAATCACTAGAGTAAAAACTTGCTGTTGACTAGGTGATGCCCACGCAGTACTCACCGCTTTCTTCAGCCTAGCTCTGATTTTAGTTCTCTGGACTTAAGTGCCTGTCAGAGACCATTAAGTGCACATCTAACATCTGCCTTCTGGTTCAGTTTATACCAAGAGGAATTCAGACCATGTGCCCCAAAGACCAGTCTGTGGCGGGAAGCCCATCACAGCCCAGAAAGCAGGGACAAGTGGAAGACTAGTTTCAAAAGCACACTCTTCACCTGAACAAAAATGGTAATGTAGAAACACACCCAAAGCTGATTAGGATTTTAGAAGCCCAAGTCACAGATATACATGCTTTGCCGATGTAGCATGTTTTTTTAAATCATTATTTTGAAGGCAGGAATATAAATTCAATAACACTGAAGGCCAACTCCCTCTTTAGGAAATGCTGCCAAATGATGTAAAAATGGGCAACTGAGAGGCCACAGGAACCAAACAAGGAACACTCCTGAAAATCAGCCTCAAGCTCTGCCACTGCTTACAGTGTGACCCCAGGCAAGGCACTCAATGCTTTTGTTTCCTAGTCTACTTCTCAAAGAGGGCGATAAATGCTTCCTTAAGAACAAATAATTACCTGAAATGGTCCGTTTCGTGCTGCATTTTTTTTTCTTTTATCACAGGATTCCTCCTTGCCTGCCGCAGCCCTCCAACACCTACCTGAAAAGGTACTTAAGGCACGCTGGCGCTGTGATCACTGACAGGGTATGGAAATGGCATTTCTCAGCTGAATACAACTGCAGATGGGGAAGGGCCTGTTAAAGGTAAAATCAAAAGCTCCAAGTCTGAAAGGAGCTGACTGGCTTTTCTAACCAAACAGGTTTTGCACAGGGAAGTCCTGAGTACTTCACTAAAATGGTTCCATGAAACAGTTTATTGGACGAAAATTTATTTTAAACAGAAGTTTGGTATACTGTGCGGTGACAGGACCAGAGGTAATGGGCACAAAGTGAAACACAGGAGGTTCCCTCTGAACATCAAGAAACGCTTTTTTACTGTGAGGGTGACCAAGCGCTGGCACAGGTTGCCCAGGGAGGCTGTGGAGTCTCCATCCTTGGAGATACGCAAAAGCCGTCTGGACATGGTTCTGGACAACCAGCTCCAGGTGACCCTGCTTGAGCAGGAGGGTTGGACCACATGACTTCCAGAGGTGCCTTCCAACCCCAATCATCTTGTGATCCAGGGAAAGGGTCAAACCAGCACTGAGGGGATATATTTTGGTAAGAAATTCTGTCTTGTTTAGAAACTTCCGAGGGTTTGTCCATCTGCCCAATTTATATTGTCTTCCTGGTAAATTAAAGGCTACTTGTGATTCTGATGAAACCAAAACAAATGGCAAAGGGTAGAATTCCCTGTGCAAAGAAGCACTGGTTCCATCACTGCTCTGGTTGACCCTCATTTATCGTTATGGTCTATCTTGTTTTTCTGTCCTGCATCTTTTTTTTTTGTCTTCAGGTGGTGTCTACACAAAGTTTTCTGGGCATTATAGTAAGAAAGCTTCAGTCCTTCAGTGCCAGAAATGCAAGTGGTTCTCTGGAACCTGTGAGTTAATTTCCTTTCTTTCATCTTTCCTTGATTTTTGAACCAAGCTTTCCTCTCAGATTCTTCCATGCGATCATGTGAAGTCTTGCTGAGTGAAAGTTTGTGTATCGTGACTGCTGAAAGAACTCACCTTGTGCTACCTCTTCTGGTTTAAATGTTCCTGTTTCAAAGGATAGGCTTGAGGTACACAGCAGTCAGTATTTGGAAGCTTTGCTACAAAATTCAGATGTTTGATTCCTTCTGAATATTAATGAAATAAAATACCTCTTATAAATGCTACTTAGTTTCTGCAAATCAACTTCTTAATATGTAAAAAGCCATATGAATAATCTGCCTAAAAATTCTGCGTATCTATTATATTAAGAAGAGTACAAAATTACAAACGCAACAGTAATCACTTGGTTTACAGAGTACCGGCATACTTTTGCTTTTTTAACAAGATTTTGATTTTCAGAATTTGTAGAAATTGGTTCACTAAAACTGTTAAAAGAGAAAGTGAGTTAATAATCTGAAATATCACTGCTGCAGACACAAAGCGGAGCTCTACATACATGCTTAATCTGCAGTTCCCTAACTCCCAGCTTGCAACTGGATCCAAAACAGCCAAGCAGATCTGCAGCCTAATTTGAAGATGACTGATGGCTCTAGCACATTCACCCAGACGACTAACATCCTTCCTAGTATTTAAACCTTCATAACATGGTTAAGGCATATTAAATGGTTTATTCCAATCTCCAGTTTCAATAGATTCATGGTCTTGTGAGAATTCACTTTATCAGGGAATGTTGTACCACAACAGGTCCAGCTGCACATTCTTCCTATGTCAAAACCTATCAGGGAAGAGCACGGTGCGTCTGGCGCAGGAGACATGCAAAAGACAGCCCTCCACAAATATTGATTTAGTACGTGAAAAGACTTGTAACACTCATTTCTGTTACAGGTAGGAGACCTTCAAGGCTATGGCCATTCAGAGCAGAATGGGCAAGTGAACTAATGAAAATACATTGACTGGGGAAAGATAAAATGCCTGAGTTTTCTACTCACTTGGAGTGCTGTAAAGTCAGTTTGTATGCATTGATTTCAAAGGCAATTCTCCTGTTTACACAGAGATTGATGAACAGGATGGGCTTACAGTCCTGCTGCTTCTTGTGATCCAAGCCCATGATTAATTGAAATATCTTGTTATCCATTTAAGTCTCAGTATGCATAGCTAATTCAGTGTAGCACACAACAGCACTTAGTGTGTCAATTCCAATAGCTTAACAAGATGATTTTGAGTTGTATTTTCCTTCTTTCCTTCATGTTTTGGCCTCTCCTCTTCATTTTAGAGTTGGGGTTTGCATTAGCAAGTGATTAAAACTCCTTGAGAGGACGTGATGGTATTCTTACAACAAATTGTTCTTGTTCTTAAGGTTTTATTCAAGTCAAACAAGAGATCTAATAGCTGATGCCTAAATAAAGTGGAAAGCACTCTATGTATCTGAGAATTAATCTGCATCGTCTTAGGATGATAAATAATTTGTATCTTCACGTGGTAAAAAAATATGTCCTACCAAAGCTGTTTAAAAAATTGGTAACTCTTATCCGAGTCACAGTGCTTGCATTTGTCCAGGCGAAACAGGTAAACGAGCAGGTAACAGTTGCAAGAAAGAATGCTTAGTAAAGGGAATTAATCCAAAGTGTTTGATTAGCTACTGGTAGTATCTGGACAGGTATTAGTTGGCTAAATACTGTTATTCCATATAAAAAAGTACTTATTCAACTTTAGGTCGGAAAGTGCTGTCTACTCCTTTGATAATTTTGTCGGCTATTTTCCCCATGGTTTTTTTCACAACTTTGAGATCGTTCTCATGCAAGAGTTTCTGTGTTAGGTACTTCTCTCGTTTGACCTTGCTCTTGGTCTTTTGTGATACATCCGGAATTACATATGAAATAATAAACTTCACAAAGTATATGACATGCTGGGAAGGTGAAAATGAAAAAATGTCAGTCAGGCTGAACAGGACATTATTATTATTACAAATTAAATGTCATGTTATCTCTTAAAACTCTGAGACAGTTCTGTACCAGTATCTATCACAGTGGATAGATAAAAAGCAGGCATGACTAATGAACAGAATGATTGTTTGATAAACAAGAAATTCTGATTTTCTAATCCTGATTTTTAACAAGGAATTCTCTGCCTGCTTTGGGGGAATCCTGATACCCAGTCCTTCACCTCTGCACGGAAATATTGATTAATTTATTTTAGAATTGTTTTAAGTTTGTTTAAATGACTCTGGCGCAATGGACTTCGCTATGGGAACTCTGATCTAAGCAGTCGTATGTTTCTGATGACTTCAGTAGGCCCTAGAGCAGGCCCTAAGTGCCTTTTCTAACAAAATAATACCTAATATTCCTCTCCTTTCATCTGGGACTGGCTCCCATCTTTTGTAAGCCCACACTGTAGCTGCAGAGAAAGGAGCAATTGCTTTCTGATGCTCACCTAGAGATTCACCTCTTGCAGTGACCGTTTTTCTAGAATTCACTCTGCTAGTGCACATGTATTATGTATACCTACTCAGGAGGCTGTGCGCAAACTGCCTCTAAGTATATGTAAAAATATTTTTGGTGTACCTGTCCCTTCTATTTCTGACACTAAAAATAATTTAAACAGTTCTTGAGAAAAGAGACTGCAAACACGTGGGGCAATCCTCAGCTGATGTCTTGACTCCAGAGACTTCTTTTTCTAATGGTGCTACACTTAATTTACATCTCCCAAGCTCTTGCCCATGCCAGCACGCATTGCCAGCTCTGATGGCTGTGCCTGGACAGAATGTCTTTGAAGGATTTTCTGCATGGAGGGAAGAGAAGTTTAAATAAGTAATGCTCAAAACCCTGTACACTTACCTCCATGACAATGACAAAAGCCAGCTTGGCTGCAGTGACGTGCCAGTAGTATATGTTATGCTCATACTGATGCTGGTGACCAGGCGGATAGCGGAAATCCCGGTATCTGCAAGCAATGTAGGAAAGTCAGGAACTAGTCTTGGGCGTCTCTGCAGTACGGCACTGTGGCCAGAGGATGGAGCAAGACATGTCCCTGCTTAATGCATCCAGGAGCAGTTAGCTGCATGTAACTACAGTAATGGGCAAAATCACATCTGCAGAATAAGCTATATTTGGCTGAAACATCCTTTTTTTTTTTTTTTTTTTTCTTGCCACTGCATTAACAATTTCTTATAAAAATTTTAAAGTGCTTTTTTTGAAAACTCTCAATTATGAGAAAACCAAAGTAAAGTAAGAATTTTCTGAGTGGCACAAACTTACAGGTGAATATTTCCACTCAGTTCTGCCATTCAAAATACGCTGGATTTTACTGTGTTTTAACATTACTTACTAGATATTGTAAACTGAATTGAATTATTTAGATATTAAAAATTATATTTATTTTTGTAATTGGGAAAGAACAGTTATTTGACACTTGCCTGCATATTGTTTGGTTCCCAAACCAAGGGGAAAATGGCTTGCTTGCATTCTTGAAGTCTGATATATTGAAGACAGAAAGTGTACTGTTTATATACCCTTTCATAGTGTGACTGCTGTGACTCCCATAAGGAGGGACCGAAAAGGACCAGTAATAAACCAGACGAGGAATCATGTCAGATGTAAAAGCAATGATCATAGCCTGCATTTCAGAAAAAGAAGACAAAAAAGCAGAGCCACATTTAAGAAATAAGCCTTAATATGCGTGGCTTTGCTGTATACTTAGTATCTCAACAGTTACAGTATGAGCTAAAAATAGAAAATATATGTTTTTCCAGTCAGTGGTTCCCTGTGTAAATGAGCATGTAGTCACTCACAGGCATAAAACAATCTCTTTCTGGACTGTGCACTCTGTACAGTTTTTGAATTACTCTACCTCTGCTGGATGCCTTAAAAAAAGTTATACTATCATACACTTTTTTCCTCACAAGCATGCGGTGGAGGTCAGCAGCAAAACTCACCTTAAAGCACTCTAAAGTAACCTTCAGGGAATGTGCTTGCTATTAGAGGTACTTGTGAGATGCTTAAAGAAATCCTGCCTGATGAAACTCATGGAAGCAACAGAAGAGTCCTTCAGCAATAAAAAATTAACTTTCACCAGGCACCCTGAGGTTTGAGTAAAGGAATTAAATAAATTACATATAGCTGATCCATCTCTGACCCCAGAAACATCCCACTCTTTCTGAGGTGCTAGCCAGCCCAAATTCATCTTGGCAGTTGTTGCCTCCTAAGTTTCAACGTCAGGACATGTGGAAACTGCTCTTGATGCCAAGATAATTTTTTTAGTAGCAGCTGCATAGTACTGTTTTACATATGACGTGACCATTTGTTTTTATCTTGCTCCCAGGAGAGTCTCTGTCTGACAGTCACAAACTGGGTAGGAAATTGGATCCGTGGGTTTGTTGTGGGAAGTCTTTTCTAAACTCACTAACTTCCCAAAACATCCTATTCTGGAGGACAGGTTAACTATGTTTAATCCAATCTCCTCCTCTGCTATTGCAAATTCTAAAGGTTTCCCTGTGAGGAAGAATTTCCACTGGCAAGATCTGCAGTGGAGTGCCTAGCAAGAGGCTGCCCAGCCAACTCTTGACGACCTGTATCTCAGGTGCCCAGCACCTAGGAAGGAGTGATGAGCTGCGCTCTAGGGCTGAAAAAGAATTCTTTTGTGTCATGCCAGGGGGGAAAAAACACTTGACAACATGTATGGAAAAAAACAGGGCAGAGACATGAAGGAGAAATGTGCGAAGTAGGGATCTACTGGGATCAAGGGGAGGGAGGTTTAGGCAGTCATGCACAAAAGGGGCAGAAAAAAGGCATGAGGCAGAGGAAGGGGCAAAGTTAAGAGTAATGGGTAATAGAGGAGCATAAGAGTTGGTTAATATCTGTATTTTATTTCCCTTCATGTCAGTCTGTGATTCATGCAGTCTGTATTTCCTTATTTTCATGAGATGAGGCAAAAATTGTCCACCTTCTTGCAGCATTCCAGCAAGACAGCCCCAACCTGAGGAGGTATTTGTAACAGTTGTAGAAAAAGGGAAGGGGAAAGAGGGGAAAGAGGAGAAAGGGTGAAAAGAAATGCAGACACCTCTTCTACAGTTCCTCAAACAATGCTTCGGCGGCAGTGCTAGCTAAAACAACCTCCTGCCTCTGCCCCTAGCAGTCCACTCATGCCCTATGCTGGCTCAGGCATTCCTGCACCTGTGCAGCAGATGGGATCACGATGCTGATCTAGCTGGGAATCCCTACTGGATCCACTCCCTGATCTGTTTCGTTGTGTGTTTGTCAAAGTGCTGGTGTCAGCATAACACAAGAGGCAGCCACAAGGAGAAAAGGACAGGGAAGGGAAAGGGCAGAGAGTTGGAAATGGTGCAAGACCCACCCCACCTCAAGTAGCACCACTGCCAAATGATGAACGCTATCCTAATGTCTTACCTTTTGGGCTGGCTGACTTTGAAGTACCTGAGAAGGTAAACTCTAGCTAAGACGAAAGTTGCAGAAACAATACTTTTGAGACTGTGGTCCAATATCTATATTTGGTTCTCCAGAATATTGTTACAATTGAGTTCAGTTGAGAGAAAGTTAATCTGGCAGATGAGAAAGAAAAGGGAGGAGTCCTAAGACTAAAATAAACTTGTTTAAAATTTTCAAGAATAAGATTTTTTTTTTTTTTACTGTATTCTGGCTTAAATCAAAGGTAGTTGGCATGCACTTTTAAAAACTGTTTTTAAGCATTACATGCCAGTGTGAAATGAAGTGAAAATTATGTGTTGTTTATATTTACATGCAGAGTAGGTGGTTTTGGCTGACAAGAAATATATATTACTGTGTCTTGCAGTTGCAGGGAGACTACCTCACACCTAAATTACTCTGTTTTTAACTAAAGTACAAGCATAGAAAGTTTCAGTTAAAAATAATTTCTTTCTATTCATTAGCTCATCCAATCGTAAATGAACTAATAGCAACTGAACAGTAATGCAAAAAAAATCCCTTCTCCCTTTGGACCAAATGAGTTTGGTGCTGCTTCTTTGTACCATTTAGAAAGATGCTGGTATTTACACAACTTAATATTTGCTCTTACTGAATTTTTTTTACAAGGCCTCAGGTCTCTCATCATCCTAAATCTGAACTGTGTCTCACCCTCCTCCCTCTCTTGGAATGATCTCCAGATGCAATCCAGAGAGCTGCAAGGACAGAAATACAAAAGCTAATCCTACAGTGTCCTCTCAAAGGAAAAACTTTGTCTCCTCCTGAATTATGGGCTGCATTTCAGAGTATTGCACTGGAAAACTACAAACAAATAGCACATTCTCTACTTCCCAAGCTTTACAGCACACAGTTTTCCATTTATACCATAACTAATTAAAATCAGTCTTCAAATCAACAACAGATGCTTTGGTATCATGCAATAACAAGTCCAGTGTCTGAGTGGCAAGTATCACAACTGATAGTTTTGTGCTAAAGTTGCTTGCAAGTTACCAGCAGGTATTACAAAGGTAATGCATGAAGAAGAACATGATATGCTACTCAAGTCTAATCAGCTGTAACAAGTCACATAGAAGAGAAGAAACAGTTTCTGTGTACTAAGGGATGGTAAAAGAAAGATTGATGACCTATACTAAATCCTGAATGTCAAACAAGAAAAAAACATACTTAAAGGAAGAAAACTGCTTCTAGCATTTGCTCTAGGGCTTTATAGCCCACAGTCCATTAGCAAGAAATACCAAGCTGTTTAAGGTCCTTACAACACCGGCAGCAGGGCCTTATGAACACGACAGTCTCTGGTGCTGTGCCCCCTGCATGCTAATAGCCCCACTGATATCAGCAGCAAACGCACTGCATTCACACTGACATTAACTGTGTCTAACACGTCAGCCCTCCAAAAAGGGCAATTCTAAAATAAACATGCCTGCAGTTAACAGTCACATGAACATTGGGATTGAGTCCCTGTCAATGAGGACAGAGAGTAAAACCAAGCTGTAAATACACTTTTGCACATCGAGGACTCCATGTTTTCAGTGATGCCTTGAGGGGTGTAGCAGGTGAGCATGAATTTGGAGTGAAAATAGTTGCAAAGCTCAGATTAGCCTCAAGTGGGCTGTGACCTGGTAGTGACAGACACCTATTGCTGGGTCATTTTTCTGCAGAACGCAGGGCATGAATACATTCCTAAGAGAAGCCTATACACGTCTGAGTCACCGTAAGGTCACCAAGGCCAGTTTAACTCTGCCCTGAATATCACAAGAACTATGATTAAGGTACTCATAACAATATTTTAATGTAATCTAAAGATGTATATCCAGTTTTTTATTTCACACTGGTATTACAAGATTCAGCTGGACTGACTAGGAAAGACAGTTATGCTTATCCAATAGCATAACATAAGTGTTTTTCTTCTAGGGTATCAGAAAAATCTTTGCCTTTTATTTCATGAGTTTTCTAGTAGCATAGTTCAAAAGCGGATATTGATGCACCAATAATGTTGCCTCTACTTCTGGCCGTGCTGAATGAAGCTATGCTTCATCTATGAATTTGCATTATCTGCTGGGATTTGTATAATTTGCTAGGAGAGTTATCATTAACAGTTTTTTGCACAAGCACTAAACCAAAAGATCCCCAAAGTATCTCTGGTGCCACCGGACATTTCTAACAATTTGAACATGTGTTACCAAAGTGGCATCATTTTTTTTTTTTTTTTTAAATTTTAACACCAGATTTACTAGTAGGCCTTGGATGTTCACATGCCTATGGAACAGCAGGATTTATGTTTGGCTTGCCACAGCTGAGCAGTGCAAAACAGATGGAGCATATGCTCGAGCTTGTTGTCTCTTTCCCAGATTCTCCTGTAAATTTTCCATCCTCAAGTTCCCTTTTTTTATCCAGGGTTTCTCTGTGCTTAATTCTCTGCCTTTATGCTCTCCTGAGTCTCCTCTCTACATCCTAGCTGTGTTTACCATAACTGTTGAATTGCTATAGTGCAAAATAAAGTTCTGAACAAGAGTGATGGCCATTTTGGAAGAACTTCAAATACCTGAAAATACATCTGGTAGCTGAGGCAGACGTATAAAATTTTCCTAATCACCGAAATCCACCCTGGACTCCTATTTCTATATGGTACCACCCCTGGCCCCCAAAATAACGAAAACAAGCTACTGAGAAGATGATAATCCAATAGGCACTCAGGTCATAGAAGCTCATCTATCTATTCTTCAAAAAAGCCTCATCCTTCCAGGGGCAAAACAAACTTCTTAAAGTGGGAGGGAAAAAGAAAGAGGAATATGCAAGGACACTCATCTGGGTGTGGGAGGAGAAGGTGCACATACCTATCCCTATATTACTTCTGTAAAGCAGAACCCCTGGGGTTGAGACCTCAGAGCAGCCAAACACCTAATGACTATAGAAGGTGTCTGAGATACAGGAATATAAGTTCATGTCCTTATTTAAATTTGAATTGCTCTTTTACTTGAAATAAGTCCCCTAACTATCGAGTTAGTATCTATAGTAGAGGGCTCAGCTCCGTCTCCCTCCTCTTATCTGAAGTCCACCATTCTTCACACAGGCAGAGCCTCCTGTGAAAGCTTGTGCTAAGATGAACTCTCGTCTTCAGACTCAACTGATTTCTCCAGAAATTCATTTAGTGCCATAAGGTACTGCAAGGATGAGGTCCTGGAGGAAATGACTGCCTTTAACTGTGTCAGAAGGAATCCCTGATCTCACCAGTAGAAAATGGTGACCTTGTTGACCAGCGGTCATTGCTCTTTTAAGAAAGGCCAGCAGTGAGAATTTATTGAAAGATAATACATACTAGCTACTGTTTAAGAATAAGCAATCGAATAATTCACAGTTGTAAAGCCCAACGGATTATTTTTCTCCCCGCAATGCAGCCTATGTATAAGAACTTGGTGAATTAACAATATGGGAAATCTGAAAGGTCTGAATTTTGTTGTTAGCAGTGTATTTGTCAGAAAAAAATTTTTTCTAAGTATTTTAAAGAAATTATTTTAAAATTAATTTTAAATCCAATTGAAAGATTAATTTGCAAATTCTCAGAAAATTAATTCTGATCTCAAAAGGTAAGTGCTGCAATTTTGAGCATACATATTTTTAAGTATACTAGAAAGAAGCTGAATTTCTGTCTTAAATGCAAAACTGCTTAAAGCCAAATTCAAATATGAAGGCATTGATTGTAAGAATTGTAACGATTAGAAACAACCAACAATCAACTGTAACTTAGCTAAACTGCAACCTATTTTCTTCAAAACTCATGCATTTAGCTGTACAGTGTCCAAAAAGATCTCAGTACTATGCACTATAATTTTAGGAAAGGTGCTCTATAGTCTTCATATGTAACAGATTTTTCTGAAGACTCTAGCAACTCTAAATAAAATTTCTTTTCTTTAGATACAGTATTTTAGACAGTAGCCATATTCTGTTTCCAAAAAACATCTGGAAAGTAACTGAGAGCCTATTTCACAGGGGCTGAAGTCTTAAGGGACCGATGCTTGTAATTCATTTAGGATCACTTAAGTGCTACATTGCCACACATGGCATTCCCACATTTGGATGTAACACCTGCAGTGAAGGCTTTTTACTTTCTGCAATTGTTGGCACCATACTTACATTGGTGACCACTGCCAGAATGGCTATGCCTTGCATGATGGGCTGCCAGGCGCCGATGTCTTGTGCCTTCTGTGGAACCATGCGCCTGAACTGTGTCGTCAGCTTCCACGCATCCAACCGGATTTCCAACATGTTGTTAATAAGAGCCAGAAGAGGACCCAGGGGGAACGATGCCACAAACAGAGTGACAAAGCCAAACTGTATAACTGTCAAAGGGAGAGGTTACATACATGGGTGAGGCTTTCACTTACTGGAGATATGCATGTATGAGCACGTATACTTTATATACTCCAACTGTGGGAGAGAGAGAGAAGAAAGAGTAGCTGAGTTCCTAGTGAATCTTCTGTATGAGAAGATAGGAGCACAACAGTGCTGAAAAAACCTGCTGGGTGAAAGGGACAGGAAAATCTTACAAGTCACAACGCACAAAGAGGGACTATTCTGGATGTTTAAACATCCATTTCTTTCTTATGTCTTCATCATGAAGAACTGCCAATCTAGTGACTCTCTGTCTCAGTGCTGTGTTGGAAAGCCTGAAGTAACAATTGGTGTCCAGGTGCTGCAGCAAGTATGTTGGCAGTGCTGTGACAGAATGGATGGTGGGAACAAACAGGAGATCTGCCAGCTCCCACTAGACCAGCAACAAGTTCTGCAGACCCCGTAGAGCAGTCTGACACAGGGCTCTGCTGTACAACACCAGAACATGGCAGTGGTCTGCTTTCTGGCTGCATTTCTTAGAGGATGGGGCAAAGAAGCAGCAGTACTCCTCCTTGTACAGTCACGTGCTGTTTTCTAGTTATAAATTGGATCAAGACTTAGCTGTTTAACAAAAGCTTGCAAAACTACCTGTAATGGCGCATCAAAACTTCTCTTGGAAAACATTTGTGTCTCCTCTGTCTGTACACTTATTAAGCACTCCTTGCACGACGATTTTCTTTAGACCGTGTTTGTATACAGCAGTGGTAGCAAATGTGAACTAAACTGCTACTTACCCATTTCAAGATACTCATAAAACAGTCCAAGTTTTCCAATGGGCTGCAGGTGGTAGTCCTGTTCCCAGCGTGGAACAACTTTTTCTGATCTAGCAGCTGCACAGTATCTTCCAATTAGATTCTTAACCCAACTATCAGCCAGGGAGAAAAAGACCACTAACATTGGTAAAATAACCTAAAAAGTTCAGTAAATGGAAGAAATTGACATTTGTGCTGTTACAGCTTTGAACAGTGGATTTAGTTATTCTTGAATTACTGAAAACTTCCTTCAAACATGAGTATAATCTTCTGTTGCCTTATAAGGCAACCGAAAGCAGTTATTTACAACCATAAATAAGAGTGTAAAAGGGCAATGTATATGAGAATCATAGTGATTTATACTTACACTGTACAGGTGAATGACCATATAAAATTCAAGGTAACAAAAAATCGAGTTAAATATAGGCCTGTGGTTAGACAGATTATTTCCTTGTGATCACAAAATTCACAGAATCATAGAATGGTTGAGGTTGGAAGGTACCTCTGGAGGTCATCTGGTCCAACCCCTCGTTGAACAGGCAGGGCCGCCTAGAACCGGCTGACCAGAACTGTGTCTAGATGGCTTTAGAATATCTCCAAGGATGGAGATTCCACAGCCTCCCTGGGCAACCTGTGCCAGCGCTTGGTCACCCTCGCAGTAAAAATGCGTTTTCCTATGTTCAGAGGGAACCTCCCGTGTTTCAGTTTGTGCCCATTGCCTCTGGTCCTGTCACTAGGCATTAGTCACTGAGATTAGTCTGTCTCCCTCTTCTTTACACTTGCCCTTCAGGTATTTGTACACACCGATGAGATCTCCCTGAGCCTTCTCTTCTCCAGGCTGAGCAGTCCCATTTCACTCAGCTTCTCCTCATATGTGAAGTGCTCCAGTCCCTTAATTGTCCTTGTGGCCCTTTGTTGGACTTTATTCAGTGTGTCCATGCCTCTCTTGTACTGGGGGGCCCAGAACTGGATACAGTACTCCAGATGTGGCCTCCCCAGTGCCAAGGGGAAGGATCACATCCCTCAACCTGCTGGCAACAGTCCTCTTAATGCAGCTGAAGATACCATTAGCCTTCTTTGCCATAAGGGCACATTGCTGGCTCAAGTTCAACTTGGGATCCTTTTCTACCAAGCTCCTTTCTACCCGGGTAGCCCCCAGCATATACTGGTTCATGAGGTTGCTCTTCCCCAGTGCAGGACTTTGCACTTTCCCTTGGTGAATTTCATGAGATTCTTGTCAGCCCATTTCTCCAGCCTGCCAAGATCCCTCTGGGTGGTAGCACGACCCTCTGACTTATCACTTTGGTGTCATCAGCAAACTGGCTGAGGGTGCACTCTGTCCCCTCATCCAGATCATTAATGAAGATGTTAAACAGGAAGGGAGCTGGTAGTGATCCCTGGGGTACACAGCTAGTAATTAGCTTCTAACTAGACTTCATGGCACTGATCACCACCCTCTGGGCCTGGCCATTCAGCCAGTTTTCAGTCCACCTCACTGTCTGCTCATCCAGCCCATACTTCAATGGCTTCTTTACAAGGCTTTTATGGAAGACAGTGTCAATGGCCTTACTGAAGACCATATCCACTGCTCTCCTCTCATCTACTGAGCCAGTCATTTAATCATAGAAGGTTAGCAGGTTGGTCAACCATGACTTAACCATGGTGAATCCATGCTGACTACTCCTTGACTTTCTTGTCCTTCATGTGACTGGAAATGGTTTCCAGGATTAGCTGCTCCTTCACCTTCCCATGGATCGAGGTGAGGCTGATCTCAACTGAAAGGTTTGCATGATAGCTTAAGAAAACTGATGAATTTGCTGTAGCCATTTTCAGCAAAGAATAATATTCAAAAAAAGTGTGGTGGGAGGGAATGTCTATCAACAGAGAAAAGAACAAAATGGTTCTCTTTATGCTTGCAGAGATGCAGAGAGAGCAGTTAAGAACCAGATCCAGAAGTGATACTCAGCATTTCAGCACCTAAATGCTACTTGTCACCCTTGGAAGTGAATCCAACATTCTGGTCAGATGAATGTATTTTCTGTACACAGAAGGGGGAGTCAGTTGTCTATGGCTGGAGCTGATGTCTACAGACATGACCTGTCTAGGGACCCTTCCCCAGGTAAAAGAAGATGTTGAAAAGAAGGATGGGTCTACAGGTCCATCCTGCAACCAGCAGCATATACGGAGCATTGGGGTCTGGAAGAACTGTATCTCAGCAGAGCACCCTAGCCTCCACCCTACACAGTATTTACAACACGCTTCGAAGTGTGCAGCCAAGGAGTGCAATTTATGGGCTTGAAAGAACCACAGCCAGAGGGAATACATGCCGTAGGCTGGTGCTTGTGGCATTCAGGAGGGCATGAGCAAACTGGGAGTTCTGTACCCCAAGCAACATAACAGTCACTGATCAGCATAAAGGAGAAGGAACAGTCCTGGATAGTATCTTAACCTAAATTAAATGGAGGGCATTTGTGGTTAGCACTTCTCTTATTGTTTACATTAAAACATGACCTTCCAGTGATCTGCCCCACTGAAGAGAATGCATAGGCACTATGAATGTCAAATATGACTGTAAAGCGAAATGAGTTAAATTAGGAACTTATGCATGACTTTTAACGTATAACAACAAATCATTCCACTCAATATTAAGCAACAGTCCTTAAAATTTTCAGAGCTTCTACTGTTCTCAGTTTTAAATATCCAACCTGAAACACATTGAGTCTGATTTGCAGAGGAAGGAAGCATTTCTGATTAGAAGGAAAATCAGTCAGAATGAGAGAGACAGGAGCTCAGAGCTACCAGACTGAAAACACACGAACTGTCTAAGAAGGCCTCAAAAGACTAGTCATTCTTTTAGAATATAATGTGTGCCTATCAAATTTAGTGACCAAGTGCCTGAACAGATCAAGCAAAAAGCAGTGTCTTTCAAATATGAAAGAGCAGATCACTTAATAGTTTGAACTTACGGAAGAAGCACTTCTTGAATGTTGTTCCAGATTGCTTTACCTCCTACTATGATGGCAAGCTGAGTTGTGAGCTCGAGGAGACATCCGCCTGGGTCACACTGAAGGTTGGGAGAGAGACGAAAAATTTTTTAAGTTGGGTAATTTTCAGGTATGAATGAAGCATTTAAAATAATCCATTCCTGGGTTATTACGACAACATTTCTTAAAGCAATACAAGAAGACTATTTAGACAAACCTTTCCAGTAAGGTATGCAAAAGCCAATTCCAGGCCACATATGGTCACATTATGATAAGCTGACAGGAGACTAGTGAAAGAGTGAAATACCAGGTGAAGTCATACAGCTCTGTACTGTGCTGCCACCAAGCGAGAGTCACCCAGCAGAATAGGAATACTTCTATTGATGTTTTCCCCTGCCTGTGTGCCAATTCACAGATTGTTGGACCACGGGAAAATAACGTTGTCTGGGGATACTTAAGACATTCCTAAGCCAAACTGGTCTTGTGTCATACTCTTTCATGCTAGGGGTTACTAAGGAGGCAATTGGCTTGTGAGGCAGTCACTTTTTGAACCCTCATGTTAAATATATACAACTATGTAATACACCCCTAACTGCAGCAGAATATCTGGACTAATGGCTCTTGCTGTTTAAAAACAAACACTATCATACATTCTTACCTCTTCATTGCGATACTTTCCCAGCCAATAAACTGGATTTCCAGGGTGACCCACAAATTTACCCTTAAAGAAGGCTATGTAGAAGCATGAAGAATAGTAGTTGACAAACTGGAACAAGAACATCTTTGTGGTCAGACTGTTTTCGTAATCGGTCTGTGTCCTTGGAAGCTCTGCAATTAAGAAAAAAAGCCAACTTACAAGTAACCTACAAGCTGCTTTAGAGCCTCAGCTGGTAAAGTATGTGTATGCCTTGTATTCCTTAATATGACTGAGAGCATTATAAATTAGATTGTACATAATCCCCATGTATACTGTAACCATTATGCTAATTCTAAAAGTATACGTGTTGTAAAAAGGAAAGACCTTGTTCCCTGACAATAAAGAAAAAGAACAAGCAAAAATTCTGATAACTCAGGGGAAAAAAAGCACACAAATCCAGCACACTCAGGAATGATGCAAATGTAACACTTTGAACTGATGAAACAGTATTAAATGAAACTATATTAAAACACTGCACTACTTCACACATCTGAAGTAAAATAGATACTTTAATGGTGATGGCCTGAATACAAAGCATAATAATATTTGTAACTGTTTATCTATTTAATAACATGGGAATGGTATCCAGCTTTGGAACAGTGAACTTATTTCATTTATTTACAAGAAAATAGCTATTTTCCCCATAAACAAAAGCTAATGTCATTGAATGTGTTATGCATTACTGATCTGTTTTCATAAAGCTTGGTTATTATAGTAATTTGCTTTGTCTGTTTCACAAGCACAAAACTGTAAACAATTGGACTTTCATGCTGGTTATACAAGGAATTTTCAGGCAAAGAGCTGAACATCATATTCCTTTGATATTGAGAAAATCTGTACTTGAAAATTTCTAGGTGGTATTGTACGATTTGGTGGGAAAATTCTGAAATATGTGGTACAGGTGTTCATTTATTGGAATTCTTATTATACATATAAATGCTACCTTTTCTTGCTATTTTACCCCAAGTTTCTATCTGAGGTACAGCAGCTGCATACCGAAGTCAGTAATCAGGATTGCCACTTTTTCATAGATGACGTTGAGAACCATAATGACTATAAAGCTGATGAGCGAAGCAGTTACTGAAGTGGCTGTCTGCGGAGTCAGGTACTTGCGGATTGCCTCCGTTCCACTAATGTGCTGTGACAACGTTGCAGAAAACACCAGGAAAACCGAGAGCCTGTAGACAATGACTCCAATAACTGAAGCAATAATCAAAAGAATCTGCCAAGGGAATGCAAGAAAGATGTTAATGTTGAACCATTGGCTTTAGGAAAAAGTGAGTTTGAAACACTTTTTACGATAGGCAAAAGGAAACCAATTGTGTGCCTGTCATTCCCTTGCAAGACGATGATCAAATAAAAGAGAAGGCAATAAATATAGAATCCATAAAAGAAGCCTTTTTTTTTTCTCATTCAGCACAGTCAATCTGCAGAAAAGAAAAGAGATGGTCTGCTTTATGACTAATAACAAGGTTTGTACCGATGCGGACGAAGATAATGAGATGCGTAATCAAATCTTGCGCCTTGGGGCATGTGATGGAAGAAATCTCCCTCTTTTGACATCGGGCAATTGGCAGGATGGCAAATGTACTAGCAAGTCTGCATTGATTATGGAGGGGGCTGTACCTTCTCATTCACATTACAGACTACAGACCCCTCGAAGGAACAGACAAATTTTAAGCTGAGTTAAGTAATCTGTAGGAGTTGTAATAATGATCCATGCACCCCAACTTTCTTGCCTCCTTTCTTTCTGCTTTTCCTCCTGCTTTTGTTTCTTGCTAGTTCTCTTGCTATTATTCAGACTGAGGTCCACAGAGCTGCAAATCTTTTTTCCCTGTCTCTGCAAACTTCCATGAATCCACCTACCTCCCCCTACCCTGCACATAATGAGTGCAGTAACACAAATGACAAATCCAGACCAAGTCCCTTCCCTTCCACCTGATGTCTTGCCTATTTAAATCCAACAGCAATCCTTTATGTTTCAGACCTGTTAGTGCTGAGGGTCTCCTGGGCTGCCAGCCACTACTCTGTCTCCTATCTGTCTCCTGTCACCGAGGGTGAGGTCTTTTCTAGCTGCTGTTTGTGCTACAGGCAAGGAGGACATGCAACACGCTAAAACACCGAGCTTTTGAAGGCAACCTCTCTGGGCATTCTCACCATGTTATATACCGTTTCATGGGTGACTGGACTGCTTTCATGTAATTAAAGCAGCAGCTCTGGAAGATTAGAGAACGTCCAGCTTTGCTCCATTAAGTGAAACAAAAAACCTGAAAGAGGCCCAGGACTGCAAGACACGAGATTGAAACCAATGGTTGAAACAAGTACGATAGAAACTGGTAGGGAGGAGAGCATATAAACCAAAGTCTTTCCCCTACTCTCCCCCAAAAGCAAAAACATTTGTTTTAAAATAATGAGGGAAAAAACAATGGACCACATTCACAAGCATAACTCACAAGCTACAGCTGGAGGATACTTTGACGCATATTTTCTATTGACTGTATGCTAATGAGTATTCAGTGACTACAGCTACCTTCTTCATGTGGATCCATACCTTATGGGCTTGGTTTATGCATCAGATTGAGCTCCAAATGAACATGTTCCATTGTTATCTTTTGTTCCGTTCAGGAGGATCTTTTTTTTTAGATACTTATTAGAGAGGTGAACTCATGAGGTGAAAGAATAAGGGAAGAACTTTACCCAGAAGAAGACTGCACTTGTACAGAAAGTCATCCGTATGCACTTCCCACAGGCAGTGTATGGCACATGTTCTTCTTGCTGTAAAAGATTTAGAAACAGATCATGGATGCACCCAATCTTTTCTTCATTTTTTTTTTTTTTTGTGTGTGGTCCTGTTAAACACTTTATGATATTCAGGGCAGAAAAAAGGAAAGAAGTCCCTGGTTTTGTTTCCTTTCCTGCTTCGTTATCCTGGAAACTCACATTTTTTAATGACTTCAAAAGTCTTGTATGATTACAGGTGTCTTTTTTTACTGCCCATTCTAAGATAAAAATGACTTCCATAGAGTTTGAGTGTCCTCAGCTCTTACTGACTTCAGCTATGGCAGGGTACATAGTCCTTTTGAATGGATGCATCCTTCTTGGCTTATCATGGCGTCCAAGGTCATTATCTTTCAAACCTCATTGGCTAAAATTAGCAGGCACTAAAACTTTGGACCCTGATCTCTGTATTTCTCACTTTATCCCATAGGAACAATGGGATGGCTTTCCCAGGAAAATGCCTACCTCAATATGGTGGCATGAAAATTCATTGAGTATTTATAGGATCTCTGAGGATCAAAGTCATTATGTTTTAGCATATTCTTCACTCTGATCTGTCTGAAAGGAACTTTCTAGCTATGACTTTATACATTAGAGGTGGCATAGGTTTATAAGCTTGTAAAGAGAAACAGGGTTTTTTCATAGTACCAAGATCTGTACAGGATAGTTTCAGCGATGGCAGTTAATTTTGAAACTTTTCAAGTGCCTTCTAATAAACATTAGTATAATGTGGATGGAATGTGAAAGCAATGCAAGTGATCAGATAAATGCCAGAGTAATATATTGACAGAGAATAATAAAAAGTGAAGCTGAGCTGGAGTGAGCTACAGAAGCTAAAGCTACTCAAAATGTATAATAAATAGAGATCTAAACTAAGATCCTCATAAATATGAATCCTATTTCATTGAAATGAGGATTATCCTTGTCCCTGAGTTTGCTGTTATTAATCGTAATTGCATCCACATGCACTTAGCAAAAATACCTACATATACGTGTTTCAAACAGAAACATATTTGGTTAAAAAAACCAGTCTTGGCATCATATGTAATGTAACATCTTTGCCTCTGTTTCACCCTTTCTTCCTGATGCATTCTTAGGCAAAGATAACAAATGCTCTGTGATCTTGGCCTCTGGCAGCAACACTGAATAATTTCTTGGGGGATTTAATAAAGTAGACTTAGTCTCCTAAGCAGGGGACAATGCCTACATCTGTTTATTTATGACACAGGAACCTCAGCAGTGCAAGCTCCTCAAACAGGCAACTACTTTAAGGTGCCTACAGTCAGGTATAAATTCCCTCCCATGCATCTGAACTTGGCAAGTTCACTATTTCCAGGCCAGCTTATCAACTCTCCTTGAAGCACTGCTGATTTATACAGCTCTGGTCCAGATTCACCATTTTCATAGTGTCCTCTCACAACATGTCTATTGCAGTAGCCGTTGTCAGTTATCAAAATATTCCTTACCTGTGTGATTTCATTCATTACTACGTGAGTGCACTGAGCTTCGTATTCTGGGCGAATTTGTTCTTCTTGCTCTAAGTACTCAACTGTGTCCCATTCATACTCCAGTTCAGCCTGCCGTCGCTTCCAAAACTCCAAAAACAAAGTAACTGTCCAGAAGATAGACAAAATGAGCAATACCATGTGAGTATTGGACACTGCTTTACCCCCTGGGCTACAACATGTGGCTCAGTTTTCCATACAGATTTTCACAGACAGGGAACAAAACCCGTATTGGCTAATGTGGTGGTGAAAATAACTGGATCTACTTCTTTACCCAATTATTGCTTTGGATATATAAGTACTTTAATAAGAGAAACCTGAGGTGAAAGGTGTTGTAAGCACATGCTAAAGAATAAATACAAATTTATTTGCTTTCTGCTTAAAGCTGGAATATGAGCACTTTGGTTTTTGAATTATAGATTGCTTTTGAAAAAGTTTATTGTGAGATGCCTAAGAAAGCAAGTTTGTTGCATAGGTGAAAACAAAATGCTGGAGTGCAGGACTTCTAGAAAGAAAGAACTCAGTGTGCCAAAAATTGCCACAAGGAAAAGTTCACGTTCACTCAGCTGCAATTTTTGTGTGGACAAATTATCAGTTTGCAAACTACAAGAACCAATGATGGTCCAGATAAAGTGGTAGAAACAGAGCTCTTTCCTCCTCTGCTAGCACGAATCTGAAGGGGCTGCAGCTCTTTTGGCATAGCACGAAGCTTAGAAACTCTCTGGTCTGGTCCAGCAGTTTCCCTGGACTGTGCTTCTACAAATGGAAGGACTAGGGGACCAGGTACACACATGCCTAAGTGGTACTGGCTAGACATGAATCCAGTCAAACTTATTACCTTGTCCCAAGACATGATGCAGGTAGATCTGGCAGCAGAGGCACTGACAGACCCAGCTGTGAAGGCTGGGAGGAGCTCAGGATGATGGGTGTCAGCACCATGCTCCCCGGTACACCCAGATGCTTTATTACTGAAGACAGTGCATCCTCAGATTAAATGAGTGGTGTGACTCTGCAACATTGCCTCCAGGAGGAGTTAGTACCCAGTCACTGCACTCCTTATTACTCCTATTGGCTGGGAGTAATTAACCCTAAAAGTGTTTTTTTTTTAAATTAGTTTGGCCCCACATCCTGAATGATGAAACATCAATGGCATGCAGTTACAAGTCCAAACATTAAAGATTATTTCCAAAATCAGGCGTGGTCAATAAACCCCGAACTGAAGCATTTCAAAACCAGAAATCTCAATGGGGTGGGCTGTGAGATCTTGGGCTTGGCATCTGCACACAGGCAAAACCCCAGAACACCCTCCTCCACTGATTATTCAGAGGCCTCTTTCACAAGCACTTCTCATCTACTTCATGCTTAGAAGCCCAAAGGCCATTCCAAGCAGTGGGCCAGAAGATCACATCTGCCTTCTCCTGCAGAGCAAGGTGATTTAGTCTTCCACAAACTTCTAACTGCTGCCCAGCCCAAATCACAGGAAGCTAGAGGCTACACTGATCTGCTCCAGCTGCAAATCCAGCTGCTGCTGGGGAGTCCAGAAGTGCAGGGCCTCCTTCTGTGATAGCCTCTGTGCTAACAGTGAAAGAAGGGCACACAACATGGGGACAGCTCCCTCAGCCCCGATACAAAGAAAACTTCTACTAGCTAAAATAAGCCAGCCGCCAAGGTGTGTCTTTCACAGAGGGAAGGAGCTGCTGCTGGATTGGACATAATCCTTTTATTTTGAACCTGCATTTTTTTAACAGAGGAAGCAAATGACGTTTCAGAATCAGGAGATCTGATCGCTAATTCCACCTCACACTGGTAATTTGTGGTGTCCCCTTTCTTGTGTCCCTTAACACTGCCATTCTATATGGCCCAGGTATTCTGCCTCTGAAGCTGTGTCACCAAGGACTGAAAAGAAATGCCTTCATTGAAGAACATTTGTTTATTTAACTGATCTTGTTCAGGGAGGGGATCCAGTGAGATGGCAGCAAGTGAAGTGGAAGTTGAATCTCATTCGTGACCTTCCCCAATATAGTCATACCGTCTTGGATAAGTGGCAGAAGTGTCAGTCCAGAGCATTAATGTATAGAGGGCTAATTCCTGAGGCCAAATTCCCTGGTGTTTTATAATGCTTTAAGATCTTTGAAATGAATACACTGGAAAAAAAAAAGCAGTTATTGAAAGTGTATTGATGATAATGATGCAGTAATATATCTAAAAATCTAATATTATTTTAGTTGTTTTGGACCAGGAGGTCTGTGAAAGTATTAGAGCAAGATGAAAATTGCAGTTGGAATTGCACCAGGACTATGGGTCATTTGGATTCAGTACAATTTTGACTCGATGTCTGTAATACAATTCACCTCTTTATATAGTGGATTTATGACAAGAATACTAATAGAACTTGCAGCCATCACTATATCCATGCAGGTTAGCTTTGTAATTATTACTCTTGGAACCATTCTTCAAAACAGGAAACACAATTTTAATTAAAAAGCAAATTGCAAATAAATTAACTATTCAGATGACAGGAGAAGATTACATTAGTATCAAACTTCTAATTTTCATCTCTTTAGAAATATCCTACTGGTATTTTGATTTTAGCATGTATTTTGAAAGAAACCTTCTTTTTGAAATGATATGTTTCACCTTATGTTTCTTTAAAGCAGTAGCTATTTTGGAGCACTTTAGGTCATCATAGGAAAATAAAAATACAATGTGTTTTACAGAGAAAACAAATTATGTGTTCTTATCAGCCTACATATGAATTCAAAATGTTACATGAGTTATTTTCTCTGTAGTAGCCTGTATACAGACCTAACATTGATCTTATTTAGGTAATTTCTGGATAAGACAGTGCAATAAAAGCCGGTTAACAAAGTTGCTAATATGAACAAACAAAACCATTTCTGGGAAAAAAACCCTTGCCTAATCCGTTGAATACAGCACCAAGTGGTTTCACCCATGGGAAATATCCTGGTTTCAGACAAATTTATTCTGCTAAAAGATAAATCTAGTGCTTGTAACTACTACACTTCTTATAACCAGTTTCTTAAATAAAGACAGAAGGAAAAAATTCCTGGAAAATATAATAAATTACTATTTTTCAATAGACTTGCACAGTCACACAGCTGTTAATAGGCACAGGCAGCTCCAAAACTCTTTGGAAAAAACCCAGCTCCTCTGCCAGCTACACTTTAGCATGTGGCTGGCTCCTGCTGGATGAATATGAGGCAGCTCTAATCACTTCTCTCAAACTTTTCTCCAAGTCAAACAAAACAAAACAGACACTGAAGACCAACTTTAAGTTCTCCATGTTTATGCTTTCTTATGATGTTAAAAAACAGTTCCTGTGAACATACATATCTTCTATGGAAATACCTACTAGTGAATTCCTGAGCGCTAGAAAACGAAGCTGTTGCAAATTTATCCGTGTTTTCTTGGCTTATGCTGGAGGCTTGGCCAAAATTAGATGACAAACCACAGTAGTTGAAATCCACTGACTTACCCCATATTCCCATAAATACTGCAAACACCAGTGTTCCAAAGCTATCAAATATACAGAGTTTCTGGAAAAATGGAAAAGAAAAAAAAGGCTTAAAATACAATCAATCATTTATTTTCTTTTACACTCACCCAGAACAGAAGCCGCTTACTTAACATGTTGATTTTCAGCTTTTGGGTAGTTTAATAAACAATCTTTACTGATAGTGTTTCCTCAATTTCTGTCAACATATACCACCCTCCAGTAAATTAAGGAAATTAAATGCAAATCTCAGAACTAAAAATATAAGCCAAATATGCAGCAAAACTATAGTAAAATGGTGTGCTATCAAACTTCCTTCCATCTGTTGCACAGGAAGAGGACAAACAGTGCTTCTGGTCTGGGAACTTGGTATAGAGTTATCTATCTTTAATACAGCCACAAAAAGGCAATGGACACACCTGGTTCTCATGAGCAGGATGACAACAAATCAAGCTAGTTAGTAAAAACACATTCTGATGAGATACCTCTGTAGTCACAATGTGCCTTTTCTTTCCATCATAGCCTTTTCCCTGGATTCTTATGTCTTTTACCCTTTAAGTGCACTAAAACAACACATTAAACCTGGGCAAAATATTTTTGATGAATAGCTGAAACATTGCAGGTTTTGGAGTGACTGAATCTATGGAAAGGAATGACAGGAGGCTAACATTAGCCTAGTGAGACAAGGTAATGGAGAAAGAAAGCGAGGTTCCTCTAGGCAGGAACTCAGAGTTAGTCTGGCTGTGTCATGGCTAACAGGACATGGCTGTGTCACAGCTTCTGTCATGGCCAACATCAGCCTCTCCTTGTACCCATTTCCTCTGTGACAACACAGGTCAAATTTAAGGCATGGATCTAGACAGCTTCTTTGCGGAGGGGGGGGGGCAGAATTTAGAAATGTCAAGACTTGCTTTAAACATTTCCTTAGTAAAATTGATTAAGAGCTACTGAATCAAGATGTTAGTAACTGAATCTCCCCACCCCTACCAAAAGGAAGAAGTACCCCCAAATGAAACCAGTGTTTCATTTTCAATTAAAAACCACTTCAGTCCTGTATCAAACATTTGGCAGTTATGTGAAACAAAAAACACCAATTTTTTTATCTTAGATCAATCTTAGAGCATTTAATGTTGTTTTTACTGTTCAAAGTTCAGACGCAGTACCAAAAGGAACAACTATTTGTACAGTTCTAGTAATTCTGCAGGGCACTAGCGGAGGAATAACATTGCTTTGTATGTAGTACTAGAGAAAGTGCAACCCAAGTTCAATAGCATGTCTATAAGCTGTAAATGTAGTTACCTTGGATGATTCACAAGTGATGGTGAGGTTCCAGTAGGTACACACTTTATCACACTGAGGGCACATTATGATATTACCTCCTATGTTGGGATCACATACTTCTTGGCTAGGAACAAAACAAGTCAGTCATTCACCAATACTAAATTCTTTAGTCCTTTTTCGCACATGAGGACAGTGCAACAATCTCAGGGAACTGAGAAATAGTTTACCAGTGATCCGCTCTCAAGAATTCTGTCCCCTCACCACCACCCTGGCAACACACCCTGATTTCCATTCTTAGTCCTCACCTCAAAAATGGATGACATAAGAGGAAAATATTTTCTACCCCTTGTTGTGGTGATAATTCTCAAAACGCCTTGCATTAAAAATAAAAACAACTCTTCAAAGATCTCACACTCTTCCATAGGAAACCCACACTTGCAGGCTCATGTGCGCTATCATAGCAAGTCTGAGGGGAGAAGGAAGAGGAACACTGCCTACCAGAGCAATGAACAGCTGCAGAACCAAAATGGTTACCTAGTCCCTGTGGTCTTCTAAAGAGGATCAGATTGGAAAATGTGCAGAGGGGGGCTGCTAGGGCGATTCAAGGAATGGCGGATCTGTCTCCTAAAAGACGGCAAAAGAGTTGCCATCTAACTAGTACGTACTAACCCTAACTATGGTGGAGGCTGAAAGGTGGTTTTCTACTGCTTTCTATAAATACATCAGTGGGGTAAACACCAGGGAGGGAGATGAACTATTTAACTAAATTATAATACTGGCATAAGGCTAAATGGGTATAAATTGGCTAAAGGAGTGGAGCTCTGTAACAGCCCTTCAGCATGTTTTATAATCATAAATGCCCTTCCAGAAGAGGGTATACAGTGTGATGGCCTGTAGATGATTTGGCACAATGACCCCATTGTTTTTTCCTGGGTCATTGTGCCATGGTTGAATTTTGTCATGTTATAACGAGGGAACATATGCTATGGCTATGCCTCTCCTCTCAACATATCCTGGGCAGCTGAAGCCCCCTCTGCTGTTGCTCTTCCTCTAGTCTTCCCTCAAAACAGAGGAAAGAAATTTTGGGGGTTTTATCAAGTCTTCTGGATATCTCCTTTAAGGATTACCACAGTGAAAACGACTTAACGGCAATTTGTATTGACTCCTGATTGTCACTCTTTTCTTCCTGTTTCCACACTAGGTGTGGTGAATCTAGTGCAAAATATAAATAAAATGATGAAATAACAAACTCTCAGAAGTCTATCACTGTAATGGTCCGTGGACATCCATCACTTTTCTTATCTCTTATGTTTTGCCTTTACCTTCAAACCCACAACCATTGCTGTTCTCAGGCCCTTTCATTTTGCCTCTTTTACTATACAGTGCCTCACAAACCCTCTACATTCCCCCTCTGTAGGGCACTGATCAAAATTGCATGTGACATTAAAATAGGCCTGATCAGATACCTCCATGTGCAGTCATTCTTCGTCAGGCATCCATACAGAAAACAGGCAACTCCTACAACTGCAGCCACGATCAGCATATTAGTGTAAAAGCCCAGCCAAGCAAAGTAGATTCCAATTTTTTCTCCATAGTATCTCCTGTGGAGGGGAAAGGGTTTTTTTTCTGAAATGTAAGTAAAATCACATTTCTGTTTCAAATGGCCCTTCATTTCAGACATTTTGTGCCAACTCGTATGCTCATACTCCTCTGGTTTGAACTTCGGGATTGCAGAAGTACTACAGCTGGGTATTCCTATCACCACTTGCTTTTATAAGAGGACAGGAAGAGGGGAAAAAAAAAAGAAAAAGAGAGAAAGATCATACCTTGCAAAGTGGTTGCCTTTTCATGAATTGGTTTGTCATGGAACTGTGCTCAAAGTATGCTCCCATGCATGAGTTGATACAGGTGTACGTACCTGCCCTCAGTACTGAGCTGTGCCTCTTTGACGTCCCCCAAACCAGACCTGTTATGTAAATTCCTAGTTCCCTCTGCATTAGTCCAGCCTCAGTCACACCAACCTGATGAAATCCAGGGGTTGCAGTTTGAAAATGTTTTTAGGATGAGCCCATTCTCTGTAGAGAAGATACCGTTCACTTGGGCAGCCAGGATCAGTTGACGGGTGCCTAAAACTAGACTGCAAAACAGAAAGAGCATGGGAAGAAGATACTGTTAATCTAAGCAGCATGGATCTCACCTCTGCAGACCCCGTGCCATGAAGCCAGAGCCTGGAATAGCCTTTTTGCCCAGTCTCACTCCAAGCCAGGAAAAAGGAGCAGGAAGGTAGCTCTGGGAGTGCACCAGGATTCAGGATAGAAGTTTGTCAGAAAGGCACCGAATGCTAAAGCGAACGCTTTACATATGTGAGCTGAAAATAACAGAGGCTTGTAATGAACTTAAATCTAAGCACATGTCAGCGTCTTGGCACTTAGGCATAGAAAACAGAAAAGGATCCATTCTAATTAGAGCACAGGACTGAATTAAAATTGATCTTAAGTAGCTCTAATGTGCTAACATGCTTTGCTTCAAAATAATATTGTACTGGAATGAAGGCTGGAAAGTCTGAGGGATAAATCCAGGGCTTCTAGCCTCTGTTTTAAATTTAAAAGAGAGTTCACATGGAGATAATCCTTGTGGTTTTTTACTAGGTTATTTAAAAACCTATTTCAGTAAAGCCTGTTTTATTTGAGGGAATTTTCCATTCTGTATCTGCGATGCCACAAGACAAGTGGCTTTTGTAGAAATCTATAGGCTACTTTTGATTTTCAGAGTAGCTGTGATATATAACTTTAATTGTACAAAAAGACAGTCATTAATTACTATGCATACTGAGTCCAAATTCCCCATGCCATGATAGAAATAGCCTGCAAGGCAGGTTTTAAATCTTTAAAAGGAAACCTTAAAAATGGATAGTCACAATGACATTAATTCTATCCTGTAAAGCTTTGGGTTACTTATAAGAAACATGATTTGTCTTGATTCTGCCTTAATGATTTCCTTGAAATCCTTGGAGGCCTCCTGAATATTTTAAGCAGAGTCCAAACAACTGAAGCAGTTACCATTTCTGATCTCTCATGTTGTTAATGTCTTCTCAACAGAACACACCTCGGACACAGAACAGTGGCTCTGATGGGGAGGTGTGGGTATGTAATAGACACAATGCAGTCTTTGCTCACTGTATCCCAACTACAGCCTCACATGGAGTTTTTCCTTAGTCAAATACTCTGAAATCTGGTTTTTTTTTCTCCTTCATTTTCATTTTCTGTGCTATTGCTAGCCTTTGCATACAAAACAATTTTCAGATAACTTGCTTATTTAAATGATACACTTTAAAAAGCTTCAGAAGCGTAGATACAAAAGCTGAATTTCTTATTGCAAGATGAAATTTAACCTAGTTAAACTTTTCTCCACAGGACTGACATCACCTGTGAGGAGCTGGACTGGCCAGACAAAGCCTTCCTGCAGAAACTTGAGTGTCCCTGCACATACGTCACAATGTTTGGGAACTGCGGGAATGTTTCTTACTGTGTGAGACTGTCACACAGCCTAAGATGAGATTTGTATTCTATCTTGATATTTGATAGGAATTTTAATACTGAAAAATTGAATACTAAAAAAAAGGGACAGTGTTAAAATTAATTTAGAACTGATGATACAGCGCATCATGGGAACTAGCACTCAGGCCAGGCACTTTACTGAACTACATCTCCCAGAGAATACAAGGTTAACACATCCTAAATGAAACAGATTGTCTTTCAGTTACAGAGCTACATTTTTAACCAACAGTGCTTTGGAAGAAAATCTCTTTAGCCAAACTATGTCCTGTTCTAGTATGTGGATATAAGGACCAGTCAAGGAGCAAGGCAATCAGTAGCGCTTGTATCTTTTTATATAAACCCCACAGATACAGTTCAGACCTCTATTTCAAAATATATTTTAGTTATGAGCACTGGACTTACGTCATGAAGGGGAAATGCTGCTTTGTAGATTCCAGTGTCCAGTAATTTGTTAATGCCAAACTTTTTCACATTGTTTTTGGTTGCATATTCCACGCGGGACAGAATAAAATGAACCTGAAATTTAGAAAATATTTTTGTGTCTCTTGCTGACTGAAAGTAACCATACACAGCTGTACCTGTTTCAGCACATAATCAAGTTAGGAAAGGGTAAGCAGTGAAGACAAAATTAATTGCACAGGGTGCCTGGACCATTCAAATCCCTTCTTTAAATTCAGGTGGAACAGAAATGGGACAAACGTAAGGTATGTTTTCCTTCTGGATTGTCCAGGCTGTTTCATAAATGACACAGGACTATTGCACTTCAAATATTTCTAATTTTTCAGGATGCTTTCATGAGGGTAATTGCACTGATTTGATTACAGGAATCTTTTCTTTTCAAGATTAAATGCTAGAAATACTCCATGGACTTACAATTCGGCTTCTAGTTGCAGGGTTGAAAAATGTATCTTTGTCTTGAATATAGAAGTTGGACAAATGTTCCTTTTGAAAAGGGGCAGTGAAAAACTCTTGCTCAGGTTTGATGATATTTTCATCCACTCTGAAGAGTCTACTAAACCAGTTGAAAGCTGAGCCTCGGGTTTTCAGGTCATTGGGTTGCAGAGGCAATTTGATGTGCATAACCTCAGCATATGTGCACAGCACTTCCCAAGGTGCATGCACTTTCACAAAAATAAGTTTTTCATCCAAAACCTAAAATGAAAGAATATTAAAAATACGTATGTAAGGAAATGAAAGCAAAGGATTTTTCACATCAATTCTTAAATTATCCAGAATTTTCTTTCTCTTTACAGCTCACCGATGACCTACTCGAAGTTGGATTCATCATCCATCTTAGCAAATATATCATTAGCTTCTGTAAAAACACTGATATGAGGTGGAAACACTTGGGCATATAAAGGTATATAAAAAAAGACAGCTAAATTTTCCCTCGATGCTTAATGTTTACAACTGCAAAGTGTTTTACAAAGCAATTTAAGTTTAACAACACTTCCCCCATAGGGGTTCATTTGTACTCACAGCCTGGCAGGGCAGCTGTGGCCTTGGAGCCATCAGTGACTCCCCAGCAGCTCAATTACAACCCCAGGGTGACGTGACTTGATGGAAGAAGGCTAGGCACCCATGGGTGCTCCTGGGCAATATGAATTATCAGCTTCATATGGAGAATGAGGAGAAAGAAAGGGAAATCAGCTGAGACTGCTGAGAAAGACAGCATGGGGCACATTTGCTCCCAGTTGCATGCCCAAACCAGCACCAGCATGCAGTGAGAACCCTGACAGACAGTCTTGTCTGCTGGCTACACATCATCTGTAGACCTTCTACTGACACCCTGCATTAGTGAGTCTCAGCTACATGAAATCACATCACGTAGCTGATTGGCTCAGGAACATCAGTTAGATATCTGATCTAGCCTGGGGAAACTTCCAGTTTCAAGAGTTTTTCAGTCATGATCATGGCAGAACTATTAAAAACTGCAACATGTAAGTATAGCAAGAGAGCCACGTCAGACTTCCAGCAAGTGTTTTACTTTCATATGAATGTGAAGAGACATACTGCATCCTTGGATGTGCAGCAGGAGCCATCACTGCAGAAATGAAATAAATAACATGATGCCATGGATTCTGAGTCTAATTTGGGAGGAAGGGGCAAAGCTGGAGATTTCTGGAGCTCACTATAGACTATCAAACAACAAAAAGTTTAGACTGGAAGTGATTGTCCTGGACAGAGAGACCTGGATGGACCACTGCAGCCCTGCAGGGCAGGAAGGAAGGGGGCTCCGAGGGGCTCTAACCCTGCTGCAAGAGACAGCAGCTCCAGCAGCTGGTGTGCATTACCATGGCGCTCTTGAACTGCCCACAGGCAACATCACAGCCCAAAATATACAAAGCATGGTAGTTACAACAGCTTTCAGGGTGCCAGGCCTTGCGAGCAGCAGTCACATGCAGGAGCCCTGCACTGCTCTTCTGGCAGGGGCATTTTGCCCTGGACACCCACTGGCTTCCCACACATCCTACACAGCCAGAGTAGGGGGAGAACCTCTCCACGGAGTACAGCCAGTAATTTTTATCTTCCAAGTGCTAAGCAAACACAACCTATGTAATCTCCCAGCTTCCCATCTTTTATTTTGCAGAGGAAGGACAGACATAAAGTTTAAAAGCTTTCACATCAGATCACAGAGACCCTACTGATGGAAAAACGATGGGCTTTTTTCTCCTGAGAGGAGAGAAATTAATATATCCAGTTTCCTTATTCCCATAGGGGCAGCTTTGCTCTCAGATACAGCCGTCCACACAGAGAAGAGCACTCACCGATCTCGTTGCTTCAAGTTGCAAGCCGTTGTTTATCAGGTTTGATTCATATACTTGTCTCTTCCTCTGTGAAAAGGTATTGAACACTATAAAACATCTGTTCCAAATTTCACAAATATGTATGCATAGAAGACTGGAATTGCCTCCCAAAATGAAAAATTGTTGGGTCATTATCTCTATAGCCCACTTGACAGCTACTGTGGTGATAGGTCCAGTCTTACCTACTAATCCTGATCAGCTTTTACTGTCTGATATGCAATATTGCCCTGAAATGCAATTGTGGAGAATTCACCCTTAGTTCCTGGTACATTACAGAGGTAAAAACGTGCCCCAAATTTTGAATTTTGAGAGCAACTACATCTGAAACTTGTGATCTCCTTCACCTTTAGTCACTAATTGAACTACTGATGGCAGTCTTCCTCTCCCCATTAATCTGCCCTTTAGGAAGTCTTCATCTAAAAGGCTTTCCATATCACTTTCCCTCCAGCAACCTGTAATTTTATTCTTCTTTCATAGGAATCATACGAGTTCACACAGTGGTGTTCAAACTGTAGCAGCCCACTACATTTTAGTCCATGGATAAGCATCCCCAAAGGAAGAAGCTGAGAGTTGCAGCACTTGTAGAGTTAGTGGTGCTATTCTAGGAGCATTCAATGTCCCCAGAAGGATGTGGCAACTTTTCCTCAGTAAAGATGAAGTTCATGGATCATTTTAATTTCACTTCACAATTACCAGCACTTAGCAGGTAGTGAGTTACAAGGAATCTGAAATGTCTTTGTAATCTTGAATTTGCTTTTCCACACACATGACCTCCCCCCAAAAAACACAGAGAGACAAGCAGTCCCTCTCCCCTCAAAATACAAAATGTGCAACTCTATAAGGGATTTATAAGCAATTTTGACACTTTATGTGAAGTAATCAAATTTAAAAGCTTTCTGCATCAACTGGATAGTTCCCCAACAAGCTATTTGTTTATGTAAGTCAAGGGTAGCCAGCTCTCCTTTCCCTGGCCTATAGACTGCATGTCAAAATATCAACATGGGTAAAGGGGGGCACCTGTAGGCAGCTGGGGCTGGGGGGCGATGGGCTTCTCTGAGCAGTTTGCCAGAAGGAAGCTGACATTAATGCACTGGGGACTGATGGCTTTATTCCTGAAGCAGGCTAGGCTAGGCATGCAGCAAGGTTCTCAGAGTGACTTGATGATACTACTTTCTTAGTCTCAGATTGCTCTCATGTCAGTAGCCAGTATTTTGGTTGTTTATATACGCCCTGTGCTTGAAGGATTCTGCACCTACCAGCACAGCAACTTAAAAGAAGAATGGTCCAATGGTTTCTGTCACCTCTATAGCCAGACTAACTGCCTTCAGCTCTGTGCTTAAGATCCAGGCTTGTTGCTACTGTGAAGGACCAGAGTCAATGAATGACGCTTTAGATAAAGTCTTACGAACTCTGAAAGGTACATGGAAACTGGTCTTCAGGACTGAACCCAAGACCCACTTATTCTAGGGGGCAAAAAACAGATGCTTGAGCAAAAAGGGCAAAAATCTTCAGGAGTTCCACAGGAACTGGTCAGTTGTATCTCCACATAAGTTTAATCCAGTTCTTTAATATTTAAAGACTGTTCTAAGTTCCCAAAGCAGAAAAAAATATTTTTCCAAAACTCTAGCAAGTCTTGGAATTAATAATTATAAAACTGAATAATAATATAAACAGCTGATCCCATTTATACTTCGTTAGTTCTCAGCTGCAGTACCTGCATGTGGCAATGGTCATGATGGACTAATTTAATATTTTGTTAAAACGTATTTCTTTTACCTGTTTCAGGTTTTCTTCCTTTTTATTCCAGTGAATATAACCTTCTTCTTGGGTTAGGGAAAGGAAAAGCCAAATCTTTCAACGTTTTCTTCTTTCATCAATACTTATCACATTTCTCCTTATTCCTCTCTTTTCTCAGGATAAAACCATGATCCCAAACTTTGATAGCACTCTTCATGGAGGTATCTCTCCATGTCCCACTAATCCACTTGTTTATTGGTGACAGTACAATGCTCTTTATATTTTTTCATTGTGTATATAACATTGTATATACATAATATGCACATTTATAATATACTGTATATATATAATTCTTTCTATTATCTAGAATTCTGATGGTAGCTGAACCTTGAAAAGGACACTTACTTCCTCTTCCTTGTACTAACAATGATAACTTAGAATACCAATTGTGAATGAATTTCTTCCTTGCAGTAACATATTTCCTTGCATTTGTCAGAGTTTCATAGGTAACAGTGGTTTCCATTCTCCTTCAAAGCTAAAGGTTCACAGACATCTTGGCTTCTGAGTAAAATACATAGTGATTTACTCTGCAATTTTTGTTATATCAGAACTCAATCCTCTTACCAGATCATTAATATACGTAGTACACAACACAGGAGTTTGTTACTCCACCATTAACTCTTCTGCCATTTCATCCTACCTCTTTGATTCTTCTGGATTCACGTGATTCTTTGTAAGGTGAATAACACTGAATCATGAAAATATTTCAGCCTGAGTTCTGCTTTATTTCAGCAACTAAAAAAAGCAGAGAACTAAATATCTGTTTTATTTCTTCTGAAATAGCACAAAGATGGTTGCAGAGCAATTCTCATTTATAGAAGTCTCTCTTTTTTTTTTTTTTAAAATGTTACCATTCAGATTGCTTTAATAATTTATTATGGCAAGGAGTACCCAAAATTAATTTTGTCTTCAAAATCTTAGAGGAATGTTGACAATATTAAGGTTTCTAATAATGTATTAATGCAAGTAGTGAGAAACAAAGCCCCTGGGAGGCTTTGCTAATTAGGGGCTTTGCTATTTTATATAAATGATTGAATTATGTGTATGATATCTATGCAGGAGCTAGACTTTTACCCAGAGGAGTCTATAGTGGTTTTGCATTGACTGGGGAATACACCATAAAGATATGATAGCTTATTAGGCTGGAAGGTGGAGATTGTCCAAAGTTTATTTTAGTATCTGGCATTTTGCTCAGCTACCTGCAAGGCTAAGTTGTAACAATAACATAATCATGGTAATGCTGCTGATCTAAACCTGACATAGATTTTGATGACTGAACAGCTAGCCAATAGACTAAGACACTATGGGATGCATAATCACAGACAATCTTAAGAGACTGAAAGCATAGTGTAAGTAAATGCCAAGTATTACAGGCGTGTAGAAGGGTTAGCACTTGGGAGCTTGGGAGGCACTTTTCCATCATAATGTTTTCACTGTCTGGTGATTGTCTTGCCAAGCTGAGGAAAGTAACAAGATTGTGGGTCTCGAAATTGGTAGCAGACAGCTAGCAGTTTTTTTCTCCGTGCTTTGTAAATGGTAGGGAGCACTTGCTTTGATTACAGTGACAGAACAATGCCAACTCACGTCTTTTGTTTAGTTTCTTTTGTGCAAAGAGAAGAGTTCCCCACAACAATATCTGTGTGGCTTCGGGGGAAAAATCCTAACAAGGAAGGAGTGCTTGAATAGCCACTTCTGCCTTACCTGACAGGCAACAGATAAATCACAGTCAATAAGAGAAAGACCATGGGGCCCAAAGCCTCCCCCATGGAAATCAGCTAAAGGGAGTGGAGAGGATCACTGTATCAATATTAGCTGCCAATTCTCACAGTTTCTTTGATGGTATTTGGAAGCTTTCCTGAAAGTCCCAGCTGTCAGCATCAGGAAATTAATTGATTGAGAAGCTCTGCTTCTGTAAGCTTCTTTCCCTTATGTTTGAAGATAATCATAAAAATGTGAAGGAGAAAATGCTATAAAGGCTGACACAAAAAAATGTAAACCCAAAGAACTCCAAATACATATTTTCTGAGATACCCTCTGATTTTAAGCCAGCCTCGTGATTTTCTGAAACCTGGTTCATGACCACACAGAACTAGCAATACTGCAGTCTAGCCCTGCTCTCAACAGTGGCTTTTAGTCACCCAGTTTGGAAAGATCCATTTCAGGTCCTATGAATGTAAGCAGTAACTTCAGAGCAATTCCCTCCTTCCATTTGTCTTTCCATCCTTCTGTCACCCTTCCTTCCATCCATTAGGCAAAAAAGTGAAATTTGGGGCTGGGGTTGCCTCAGGAACAGAGATTTTATTTCAGTGAGTTCCTGCTTTGAAAGAAATCCATCCAGCAGAGACCAGGGCAGGTGTGGCTGCCCTCCTCCCAGTGTCAAAGGTCTCAAGTAGTGTCCTCTCACCGCAGATACAACATGCTAAACAGCAGGAGAAGTACAATTAGTTTTTGAAAAGCTATCTAAGCTTTTTGTTGGTGGTGTTGGTTATCTACACTATACAAGTCTAGGGGCAGGAACTGTTCATTGTTTACTTATGAAAACAAACTTCTCCAGCCCTGCTGAAGTTCTCCTTAAGACCGTACCTAAAAAAAAAAGATGTGCATAATACTCTCTGTGAGTCTGTGAGTTAGAGTTTTCATTTAATTCGGGGAAAAAAAAAATCTGTCTATTTCTGTGAAGCACAGATTAATTCATGTCTGGAAATGAAGGTTTTGCTCACATTCCTACTTAAACTACTGACAGTCTTTTTGTTTGTTTCTGTTGGGGGGAAGCAGAAGGACTAGAATGACATTCTGCATTGATTTATTTTGAATTCGCCTTTTTGGTGCTGACCCTTTAACTTTCAACAATGAGCTCCTTGAGGACCCCAACAGATAAAACTGGCATTTTGGAGCATTCCTGGAAAGACTGGTGATATTTAATTTCTATTCTGATGGTAACCTATCCGGACAAATAGGGTATATAAATTATAAGTTTTAAAAACATGCTTTGGGCAGGATTTTCAATTGCTTGCAAGGTTTCTGGAATCTGCTTCTGACAGTTTGATTTTTCCTAGTACTTGCAAAAATTAATTGTATAGCAACTTAAGAAGTTTTGGAGTTCAAATTGAGTTGCATGTATGAACCTTATCTACTAACTTTGGATCTGTAAATTATGTTAGAAACTTCCATGAGGACGTCATTTCATTAGTTTGAATTTGCCTCCTTTAAAACAGATTTCAGAAACACATGAAAATGAGGGAAGCACAACACCACTGCGCGTCTCCAACAGCTTCAGAATCCTGTATTTTTGTTCCTTCTATCCAAATCACCCCCATGTTTTTAGTTATTTCTTTTAGTCCTCTGAGATGTTTTCCCAAGAATACTGCTAATTAATACAAATGAATGCTGAGCCATTTTCTCAGTTACACTCATGCAATTCTTTTGAAAAAGGACAGAAAGCCATTCAAATCAAATATAGTGATGGTCCCAGGACCCAATTCTTTCTTGTTGCAGAAGGATAGATGGATCTGTACCCCGTTTCTCTGAATCCAGTAAATTGGATACCTAGGCTGAGGTCTGACTTTCAAATCCTTTTGACTAAATTCAGTAACTGTTTGGGGACTCCTCCACTCAGTATCATACAAAACCACCCAGTGCAGCACCCAAAACTTTTCACTTCAGAAATGTAGGTCCACAGATGTCCACTAACAATTTAAATTCTGTCCCGACTTCCACGTCATGCAATCAGGTGGGGTGCAGTGCATTTGTCCCAGTGACTACACCCCTGGTTCCTTCATTTCACAGACCTGTAAGGTTGCATATGGCCAGTGGAGACCTTGCTGCTGAACTCAGTGAGGTGAGGATTTCACCCTAAAAGAATAAACTTCACTGGATTTGCTATTCTTTTATAAGCTGCAGTTTCTATATCCTGTGAACAATAAAGCTCTGGATAATGGCTCTATAAAACTGTCAGAGGAGTCAAAGAAAGAGTAGCATGAGTAAGGAACCTATTCAGGCTTAAAGTACCTTGAGTTACACAAGATATTGCTTATAAAATTTGGCATTTTCAGTTCATCATTGATCAGAGACAGACAGTGAAGTATGCAGTATTTAAAGCTGATAGTAAATGGCAATACTCCTCATTTGACACAGAAAAAAATACAACCAAATAAACAACAGTGTCACTAAAGACAAGTTATCAAGTAGGTTTTATGCCAACACTGATGAAACTTGTATGTATCTTGGGCAACATCATCCTCACACCATTTTGTGAACCGTGGTAGGCCAAAATGTTAACTCTCTCCCTGGAATTCCAAGGACGTAAAACTGTACCATAAATGGCATCTTCCTTTCCATCTCAGACATAAGGTACATGTGCTTTGTTTCTTTTCAAATATTCTATTCACATTTATTTCTTTGTTACTTCTCAGTTTCTTTCCTTTCACTCCTAGTATGAGCATGAGGTAGGTCCCAACGAGGTGTCCTGCACCCTGCTTGTGTGGAGGTACAGGAAGAAAAATGTTATCAGTGCTGCCAATGCCTGTGCAGCACTCACTTAGGAAATGAAGATTTGGAGCACATACAGCTTCCTCTATTTGCATAGCAAGTGATATCAAGTGAGATGAAGGACATCTGTGTCTTTGAGATGACTAAAGCATTCTCATACTTGGAGCTGACCTGCACCTATCCCACCCTAAAAAGTTAGAATGCTTACATCTATTCACATTTTAAAAGACTGTTTCTCCATCAGCAGATAAAGGAGATGCATTTCTAAACTGATGACACCTGTACATGAGACATTAGAGAGAGGGAGCCAGTGTTTCTGAGTTGTATCACAGGAGTTTGGTTATGACCAGGTGACTCATTTCAGCTCAGGTGATAGACTCATTGAACAAAATCCTCTCCTCATTCCCTATTCTCCTTCCTCCACCCTTCAGTGCCCTCTGGTACTTTGGCTTATCTGTAACATTTTGTCTGTTTTATGGTCACCTTAGGATTTCTTCATCAGTTCTCCATTTCAGTGTCATCACACTAGTATAATTTGTTCTTGTCCTTGGAAGTCCTCTGTAACTGCCACTACTTCATCCTTGTCTCTTTCTATGCTTTCGACTGCCCTTTCAGCACTGTATGCATTCCCAGTATCAAAATTCTTGCCTACGCTTTCCACATTCCCCCCATGGCTTCAGATTCTCACTGTCTGTGGAAATCCTGGCTCTGAAAACTGCCATCACTGCTGTTTTCAGCTTCCTTCTGGCACATCCATGCCATCCCAATCACACGTCTCAATCTCCTGGCTGTACTTCTGTCCATACAGCCTTTGTTGGCCACTTTGTTGCCAGGCCACACAGCTGGCTCTTGTTCAGCTTGCTGGCCACCAAGATCGTGAGGGCCTCTTCCACAAAGCTGCTCCTCAGCCACTCAGCCTTCGCCTTATCTGATCATTAGTTTAATATACGCTTTTTCTTGCCTTTGTTGCGTGCAGGTAGACTGCCTCCTCTTCCTCAGCACATCACAGGTTCAGTGTGGCTGCAGATCTTTGTAGGACTGAGACCTCTGAAGGTAAACTGGTTTTGCAAGTACCTAGTGCATTACCCACAATCTCCTGGTCTAATTATTCATGGTTTCATTCTGGCTAATGTCTTAACTTTAATGCTGAACTTAAAATACTACTCCATTGCTCACATTTAATTTCCTTCACTGTTTGGAAAAGACACTCGTTATATTTTTAAGTACATTTGGGCAACAGCCAAATATTACAAACATAAATGTAAAATGCTAATTGATAAAAACAATTGTTTCCAAAGGGGCAGCTTTTTGTTTCTAATTACCTCCTTCAATTAATTTTTATTGCTGATCCTGTGATCATATGTAATGCAACATCCACCCACTGCAGGACATCCTCAAACCCTGCTAATGACATTTCTTATAGCTGCCCCGTTATTGCCAATGACAACACTGTGTAATGAATATCAACCAACTTAGCTACAGGCCTTTTTACTTCTACTCTTCTCTTTCCTAACTGCAAATGATTATTTGTATACGAGCTGCTTTCAATGATTTCTTTGTTCTTGCCTGTCTCTACCAGAGGCTGCTGCTGGAACATGGAGAGTTGCTAAATCAGAGAAGGAAGTGGGTGGGTGGGAAAGCGCAGATGCCAAGGGGACTAAAATCCCATGGATGGATATTTCTCAGGCAGTTCAGAATTAAAATAGCTCAGTGGCATGGCTAGCTTGTTTTTGTGGCCCTGGATGCCATAATGAATGAAGCAACTGAAATAATTAAAAAAAAAAAAAAGTTAAAAATAATCTGTGATTGCTGTTCATAGCTGTTAAGGAGTGTCAAGCAGTCACTGGCTTGAGTCAGAAATTTTTTGCAAGGTCCCTAGGAACGGCCAAGCTGTTGAAGTTTCAAGCGAAGGGTTGGTATAGCAAGAAATTCTGGTGGCAAAGTGACATACAATTATTTCCCATAAATGACTTAAGTACTTTATTGGGCAGAATGTCAGCAGCTATGTTCATAACTGTGATCTGGAGCACCTACTCAGCTGCCTCCTTCTATGGGTTCCTCTGATTACCCTGATTTTAATACCAAAGTCCACTAGGTACCTAATTCAACTACTGCAGGTACAGAAAATTGCTGCAGTCTGAAGATCTTGATGTCTAATTCTAACGGGGAACCTGCTACCAGCATTTTTCTGCTTGCATCTCCTGAAGGTTTCTCTCCCAGGAGGACGCTCTGAGGTCACCTAGCAGACACTGCTAGACTTGATGTCTAGTGCTCTGCCCATTCACACAGCAGTCTACTGGTTTGACCTCACCCCTGTTCTCTGCTCAGTGTGATGGGCTTCAAGTCTCCAAGTCTCCCAGATCCCAGTAGTACTCCTAGGACAGGGCAATGCAATTGCTGTTCTGGGTGAGGGCACTGTCCTTTCTACCTACTGCTTTTAATACCCAACAAATGATTCAGATTTATACTGAAAAAACCTTACCTTTTGCTTTTTACGATCACTCCTCTTATGAGTCATTTTTTTGCTTTCATCTTCATACACCAACACAAAGTCAATTCTTCGCTGCCCATCACTGAAGAACAGGAAGTCAGGCTTATCACCAAAATCAGCCTGGAAGGCAGGTAGGATAGGTTAATATGAAGAATTTTATTCATCAGTTCCTTACTTGCTTCCTGTTACACAGTGTTTCGGTGAACAGAGAAATTCAACGTATCAGACTCTGATATGATGAAGACCAAAAGTAGCATGGAGTAGAATGGAGAAAAAAAAATTTAGGTTGTCTCTGCATGACATAAGAGCTGCAGAACTTTGACCTAATTTTGTTCTTTAAAAATAACATATTAGCTTTCGGCAATGGGAGGAGCATTTAGATGCAGTGCCATTCCCAAGTAACGCACCCGTCAAGTAATTTGCATGCTGTTATGGATACAATGTTAGATAGTCTGTCTACAAGATATGTTGTTGCCTGATGAGAGTCTCAGAATTAGTGTGCTCCCATCTGTCCTCTTACCTGCTAGAAGTTTAAGCACTTCTGCAATTAAAAAACAAACCACACCAAAAAGCTCAGTAGTTTCATGCACCCCAATACCCAAACCTACCATTGCACAGAGAACAGAGAACATGACCAGGCTGCAGATGAACTTTCAAAATGGACACATCCTATGTGGATTTATTTCTCTTTTTATTTGCAACAATCTCAGCAAGCAAAAAACATTGTTGTATACCACACATCCATCATGTTATAATCTATGCCAAAATCAAAAGGATTAATACATCCCTAAGTCATTATCTAGTCCCTGGAGGAAAGCAGAATAGATTGTCATATCCACTAATAACATTTTAATGTGTTATTTCATGTGTGAAATGATACAGACACATTGATGATGGTGGAACCTGAATCCTCGAGTAATGATTTTCTAGTTTCTTAGAGTACTCTGAGGGTGCTATCCCATGTAACAGCCCCTCCTTTCAGGTAATATATAGCTGTAATGTTAAATCATAGAATCATTAAGTTGCAAAAGACCTTTAAGATCATTGAGTCCAACCATTAACCTAACACTGCCAAGTCCACCACTAAACCACAGCCCTAAGCACTGCATCTACATATCTTTTAAATATCTCCAGGGATGGTGACTCCACCACTTCCCTGGGCAGTCTGTTCCAATGTTTGACAACCCTTTTGGCAAAGAAATTTTTCCTAATGTCCAATCTAAACATCCCCTGGCGCAACTTGAGGCCAATTCCTCTTGTCCTATCACTTAATGCTTGGGAGAAGAAACCAACACCCACCTCACTACGACTTCCTTTCAGGTAGTTGTAGAGAGCGATGAGGTCTCCCCTCAGCCTTCTTTTCTCCAGGCTAAATGACCTCAGTTCTCTCAGCTGCTCCTTGTATGACTTGTGCTCCAGACCCTTCACCAGCTTCACTGCCCTTCTCTGGACATGCTCCAGCACCCCAATGTCTTTCTTGTAGTGAGGGGCCCAAAACTGAACACAGTGTTCAAGGTGAGGCCTTCCCCAGTGCTGAGTCCAGGGGCACGATCACTTCTCTATCAGAGGGCAATAAACCTTCTTCTCACCTGCTGGCCACACTATTCCTGATACAGGCCATGATGCTGTTGGCCTTCTTGGCCACCTGGCCACACTGCTGGCTCATGTTCAGCCGGCTGTCGACCAGCACCCCCAGGTCCTTTTCCACCAGGCAGCTTTCCAGCCACTCATCTCCAAGGCTGTAGCGCTGCATGGGGTTGTTGTCACCGAAGTACAGGACCTGGCACTTGGCCTTGTTGAACCTCATACAATTGGCCTTGGCCCATTGATCCAGCCTGTCCAGGTCCCTCTGTGGAGCCTTCCTACCCTCCAGCAGATCAACACTCCCACCCATCTTCGTGTCATCTGCAAACTTACTGAGGGAGCACTGGATCCCCTTGTCCAGATCATTGATTAAGATGTAAACAGAACTGGCCCCAATACTGAGCCCTGGGGAACACCAATTGTGACCGGCCGCCAAGTGGATTGAACTCCATTCACCACCACTCTTCGGGCCCAGCCATCCAGCCAGTTTTTTACCCAGCAAACAGTACATCCATCCAATCCATGGGCAGCCAGTTTCTTCAGGAAAATGCTGTGGGAAACAGTGTCAAAGGCTTTACTAAAATCTAGGTAGACCTGAGAGCACCAAACTCTCAGCTAATTGGCCAATCCATCCATCCATGGTGTTAATGAGGGCAGTGTCACTGAAGTTGAGATATCAAATATCTAAAACGGGACTCAGCATTGCATTAGAGATCATAAGTTCTCCAAAGCTGTCAAGACTCCCATACAGAACTGCAGAAGAGCCTTGGCTTCCAGATGTCTGGGCATGCAGGATGGCCCAGGATAGACTCAGGTCAGGCAAAATGACCCAGAATAATCTCTTGAACATGCTGTGCCTTTGGGGACACAGACAAGATTCCCAGATGTCCTATCCCTGAAATTTCCCTGTTGGTGCAGACCAAACTTCTTGAGGGATGCCAGGTCCAGTTTTGGGAGCTCTGGGATGTCTGGCCCACAGAAAGGCACATGCAAATATGGTTGTGGTGTCAGAGACCCCTTAAGTGCAGACTGAAACGGTTGTCTTTCAACCGTGATAAAACAAAGAAGAATACCAGTCTTCAGTCAGGAGCACCCCAGTTCCAGCGAGTATACAGTGTTTTAAGAACCAGGTGTGTCTGTTTCCAAAACAGAATTTCCCAGGAGTTTTATGCTGTTTTGTTACTGTTTATTGGCTGAGTCAAATCATTCGACCAAGATGTGTCTCCCCATAATTTTTACAAAATTTTCTTATTTTAAATAAACTCAGGGGATTTTAAACTCATTATTTTATGTTGTATGTGCAAAGGCTAGGATCTGCCGCAAGGAGGTGCTGCTAACTTAATTGCTTCAAACAGTCTGAGCAGATTCTTGATTAGCAGAGTTCTCTTTGAATCCCATCTGAGCTTAGAGGTTTGTGACAAACCTGACAGCAAGCAGCTGCTGACACGCATACAGCGCATGTGTGTATGTGTATATATATATATATATATATACACATATATATATGCTGACATATGGCAAATATACACATATTCTACCTTAGTTTCACAACCTGGCCTAGGATTCAGAAGCTACCTAGGCAGTCACCAAATCAACATAGAACTGCACACTGCGAATAAAGTATTAGGAAAAAAAAGGCTTTAAACTTTCAGATGGCATCACCAGATCACAATGACACTGAATATCTCTATGACCCAAAGCAAGTCACAAATGTGAATTTCTAAATTCTCAAGAACTAGATTTGGCATAGTCCCATCAAGCAATCAGACTTGACCCTGACTAGTTTTCCTTCCACTGAGGACTAGCCATGGTTGTAAAATGCAGCCCTGCCACAACCATTTGCAATCTAATTTAAAACATAATCATGATGATTTCATGTCGACTAGGTTCCTGTTGGGAGGACAGCATTGACAACAGCACCTATTGGGATACAGTACGGGAGGTGCTGGGGCAGCAGCAGAAGAGAGCTGAGCCCAGCCAGGCACAGAGCCCAGCCCCACAGCCTCTGCTCCCCTCCCCCGGGGCCCCAGCAGGCTCTGTCCAGGGCTAAAATTGCTCCATGTTGCAATGCTGGAAACACAGAGCCCAAAACTTGTGATAATGAATAAGCAGGGGAAGTGTTGCCACTGCATAAACCTGAAGGTTTTTTTAATTGGGCTTCTTCATCTTTTGGATCTTAGAAAATGCATTATAATAACTTCTCTTTAAAGAGACAGAGTTTAGTTGTGAAATTCACAGCTAAGCATATGAAAGCATAAAAGTAGTAATAGCTTTGAGTTTTTTTCACTACAGCCTTTAGGTCTTTTTCCTACATGTCAGGATAGAAAAGAAAGAAATGGCAGACAGCAAACACCAGATCAAGTTGCGATCTAACAAGTTTTGATCATAATTTGTGATGGCAAGTCTCCGTCAAGCTTATAAAACTAATATGTAACTCAGCGATAACTGGCTTATCTGGATTGTCAGTAACCAGATGCAAAGACTGCCTGTTAATCAGTGTTCTGACTCATGAATTTACTTACATAGATGATTTCATTCACGTTAGCGTATACATGTTACCATACCATTCTATCTATCTATATCTCAAACTATGTATATATATAATGGAATATAGCTGAAAGATTAATCAATATTGGACTGCATGAATCCAGATAGGCAGAAGTTCATACTTCTGAAGTTAACTTCTTAAATGTAATCTCTATTGCTTTTAATCACAAGGGCATTGACCTATCCATAGACACTTTATATATCTATAAAATAATAAAGAATAGACTCATTAAGCCTGAATACTTAAGAGATCAAGATTAAGACCCACACAAATAAATTGTAATGTAACATTAAATGTGACTCAATTAAAAGCAAGAAGTAAAATGCGAACGGGAATGTAATAGTTAAGATTCCAACAGCCACATTAACTCAGATGTGTGGTGTATCTTGTAATCCCTACTGGATAGTTTGTAATGAAAAATCATATATTATCCAACATAATTACCAGGGGAAAAACAGGACTGGAAACCAAAAATATGTGCTGTACTCTGAAGTTAATAATTCCTCTGAGACAATGTTAGTTTTTTTAAAAATGTGTAATATTATTTGACAGTATTACAAATGTTATTATCATACAAACGCACACAAGCTTGTGTGCATAGACACATAAGTTAATGGGCTGAAATTCCAGTACGTAATTTTTCTTAAGTATCAGTAGCAAATTATAACCCAAAATAATGAACAGGCCCATTGATACCTCTTTGTTTTGGAAGAAACAAACACAGGGTCTATTTACTGCACTATCTAATTTTCTCAGCCTCAGCATAATCACATTTTAAGTAGTGATGGAGGCAATAGGTTGTGCACTCTAATGTTATAATAATACTCTAGTGGAGAGCAGGTTAATATTGATTAACATCATTAATAAATAAAAAAATACAATACATTTGGCTGTAAAATACTAATTATATTTAGCACATACTCCACAGCGCTTCTGAAGTCTCCAAGTGCTGTACAATCAATGGCTTGCCTACCACTGAAAGACGGGGAACTAATAGCTGCTTTATTAATAAAAGGAATTCGAAGAAGAGGAGGGCCTGGCCGAGGATAAAGCTTTTTGGAACACTTAGGTTACCCCTACATGGGCTAGCCTAGAGGCAGCACAGCCACATTCATGTGGGTGTACCTCTGCATTTCGGTTCAGAGGGGGGTCATATCAGGTGAGCATCGGTGGCTCTTCACTCCAAGGAATGAGACTGGAGGTAGCCTGTGGTAACAAAAAGCCCAGAAACGTGTATAATGCAGACACTACCTCCTCAGCACCAAATGCCTTGTTCTACAGAACCACTGCTTGGGTCCTCGCTAGCAGTGGATGTATGTACAACTGGTGGGATCCTGCCGGAGCTGAGAAATGCTGCACTGATGCAATCACACCGAAGGCCCCCGGCCAGCCCTGAGCAGCCCTCTGCTACGCACATTCCCTTGCTTACACACCTTCTCTTCATCCTCCCCGACTCTGGCGCCCCGCGGCCACCTCAGCAAAGGAAAAAGGAGCTTCCTGCTAATCCAGCACAAGGAGTCGTCAGACAGCATCTGCTCTCCCAGCCTCTGGTACAGAGTGGCACTTGGAGAAGGGACAAGTGGGACATAAAGACAAGCTTGCCCCTCCACGCAGGGCTGTAAAGGCTGAGGCAACTGGTTTGGCTTCAAGCAACCACATCATGGAAACAACCCTCAGCCCCTTGACTCAGAGCTCCTCATGAGGGAGACTACTGTGTGCTCCTCCGCAGTATAACCAGGCTTGCTGGTATCTAAGGGGAGTTGCCGTGTCTTACTCTTGAGACCGTTCCTGTAGTCATGGCTGCATGTGATGCCTGCAGTAGAAGATGAAAGGAGACCACGCTAGTGGAAAGCTCCCTTCAGCAACAGCAATGCTCCATGCCAGGGGAGAAAAAATGGTGATGTTACAAAGAAACCATCACTTTTACAGCCTTCTCTTGGCATTAAATTGTTAAATGTTCAGTGGGGATAATGGTAGGAAGGGTAGCACAGAGGAAAGCATGAAGAAAAAATGTGCACAGGAATTGCAATTATTTATTGTTTACTACACCCTGAACAAGTGCAGTATTTTAAGCTGATTTTTTTGAAAATATCAAGAGGTTCTGCAGGAATGTCTTATCTAACTGGAAGGATGAAAGAAGTGCTTTATTTTGGCCACATGAGCCTTTGGTGTGACTGTCAATAGCACCGAATGAAATCATTACTGGAGGGACAAACTACTTGTCTGCGACCTCACATAATTTTCAGACATGCTTCAAAACAGCTTCCTGCAGCATGCCAGGGAACAAATCAGTACTGGGAAAGTGCAGAGCAGAGCAAAGCCTGTTTAACATCGCCTCTGCTGCCAGGCACCTGCAAAAATTCCTCCCGCCAGAGCACGGAGACAGTCTTGCAGGGGACCTGCAGGTTACACTTCAGTTGTGGGTTTTACGTAGGTGAAAATTTTAGCCTGTTTAGGAGCACAGTTGTTTCTCTCTACAGTCCCCAGGAAACTTCAAATCAAGTAAACAGAAAGGAAACAAATTATATTACCAGGATACCATAATTATTTGTAAAGTATTTTGAGATCATCTGAAGAAAACATTACAGAAATGTAAAGTTCTTATTATCACAGCTGTATAACAAGACCTTTTATTACTGTATGTTTTGAGTGACCAATAGAGACAACTTTCTGATACTGACCAACACAAGCATTTAATTCTGGAAGATGTAAGATATATATATAATATACTTCTGGAAGGTAAATGTTTATTTGCATACCATACTACTGTTGCTCTGTCTCCATAGAGCCATAAAACTGTTGTACCTTTAACATTTTTCCTTGTGACTCATATTTGCTAATAACAAGAGAAGACTGTTTTAGTTCTGCTTTTAGCAACAACTAGATTATTAGCAAGCGCTTAATCGGGAGGGTTTTTTTTTCATTTCCTCAATGTGTGAAGAAATTTTTGCTATGTAACAAACTGAAATAAACAGAGACTAAAGACAAAGCAGAGAAATAGGGGGCGTCATTACAGTCATACATTTCTGTCAGCAGAAAGCAGTTGGTAACTGGCCAGACATCGGGATGCCTTGTGCCCTGAGCTAAGTTTGGACCAGACACCCACTTGACTTCCTGTCTGAGCGTCAGGTCGCTGCTGGCTGCAGAAGGAATTCCAGTCACTCTTGATTAGAGAGAGACTAAACGGCCCTACTTTTAAAGAAAGGTGAAGACAGCACTCTGCTAAAAACCTGCTTTTCAGCACCTCCTGTCTTTCTTGGGATGCAGGAGTTGGGAAATTCACTGTTTTGGACTTCCCTGAAGCCTTCTCGCTGCAGAAATTGTATTTGAGGGCAGCAGCAATAGACAATTTTAAGAAGTTATCTTCCCCTCTGTGGATGTTGACTCTCAAAAAAATCTTACAGTTACATCCAAATTCAAACTATCTTCCTATTAAGTAGATAAGACTGCAAAATGAAACATCTGAGAGCTGGGAAATGCTTGAATTACTGCTGTCTATGCAGTTTTGTCTTCCTAGTACATACTGTTTGTGATACATGACTTGATTGCACAACCACATGCCATACTTCTACCCTCCTTATAGTAGTTATGGAATAGTTCTTATTATCTTCTTTATTCTATGTCTTTTTTGTTATATCTCATCTAAATAGCCTGAACACTTAAAATAGAGATTTCCTTCTGACTACGCCGGTCATACTCTTCCCATAGAATCTCAATGTTGAGATTCTCTACAAATGTTGAGAAATTTCATTTTACAAGATCCCCCAGGAGAGAAAGTAACATTATAACCCCAATTTTAGTGGCTATCACGTAAGGCATCCAGGAGATCAATGCCAAAACCTGTTGACTGTATCCTAAATTTGGAGTTCCAGCTTGAGACACCAGGACAGTGACATCTTTCCTGGGAGCTCAGCAATTCTCTCTCTTCAAAGAGCAACACAGTCACTTTCAGGTCCGTCTGTAACTATTTTGAACAAATGCAAATAGGGCCACAGATGTTCCCCTTTGACACTCAGGAAATAAACAAAAGCTGGATGTGTAGCAGGAACAGGGATAAAATCCAATTATCTGGGACTGAACTTAGTTTCTCTAGTGGTAAGAGCCTTTCATTCCTTCCCTGCAATTTCCTGCAACATTTGCACCTTGCTGAAGTACTATAAACAACATCCTCAGAGAATTTGGGCTTTTTGAAGATTAATGTCCTACTTGTGTGCCAAATGAGGCAGGGATCTTGCGGCAAACTTAGCATGTGATCCTCTAATAAGAGACAGCACCATAAGAAGAACAAGACCATTTTTATTAGTCAATAACTTACTCAGTTTTGGCTACTCCAGGATGACTTGCAAAATCAAATCAAATTTCCAGAATACTTCCAGTTGCAAAGCATGACCTAAGTTTAGACAAGAGGCACAGTACTTCCCTTCTATTTGATCGTTTAAGGTTAGACTTTCTATTCAGTTTCCATTTCTAGCTACAATTAACACTCATCCTTTTCACAGACTGGCTCAGAAGATCTCAATTTTATCTTTCTGGCCCCTTCAACCCACCGAAACTGCCCAGTGGTCAACAAAGAGGACCTGACATGGAAGGAATAGTGCAGAAAAGATACTGCTAAAACTGAGCAGAAATTACAACTGCTGGTAAACATGAGTAACCAAAAATAAAAATTGATTTTGACATCTGATTTTCTGTAGAAATAAAAATAAATTCTACCAAGACTGCTCAGAGGAGACTGTTCTAACCACAAGGTATACGACATTCCAGCTGTTTGGATGCTATTTCACTTCATATAAATACATATAAAAAATTTAATCGAACCACAAAGAGAGTCTAAGAAGGATTTTTATAACATCCTAGTCAGGGCACTCAGTTGGGAAATGGAAGCTCTTGGTTCCACTTCAAGCTCCAAAAAATGTTTAAATATTTTTCCAGGGACCAAAGCAGCTTCAAACGAAGAACACCCTGCTGCAAAACGTTGGGGCAGGGGCAGGGGAGGGGGCAGGGGCAGGGGAGGGTATCCAGCTCCCAGAAGGAAACTAATTTCCTGGTACTTTGGGTATTTGTTTCTTACAGCAAAGGCAAGAACAAACCCCCTTGACCCATAACTACAACAAGCGCTTTGCCAGGTAAGGTGCTAGAACAGCTCCCAAAGGTTCTGGTGCACCTTGGTGCAATGAAGACTGAATCTATCCCTTCATTTATACTGTTTTTGAAATTCACTTATCACCACGGAAATCCTTTGTCTCATGATTCAGTTTGATATGAATCAAAATAGCTTTCAGTGGCCATAAATGTTCTAAACATCTCCAGTCATAATATCTACATATAAGACAGTGCAGGCTTAATTCAGCCCCCTGAACTGAATGCTTGATTTGAGTCTTTTAACTTTTTAGCTTATTTTTCATTGTACTGTATGTTCTCCTAGTCCTATAAAGAAAACAACATATTTCCTTATAGGCAGAGAAGTCAGCAGGACCTGGACCTCCATAGTCCTAACAGACCTCCTCTGTGCAAGCTAAAGGGATAACCAGTAGCAGCAGTACCAGGTTGTCATTCCTGGAGTAGGACCTAGTAGACAGTGATATACACAGAGGAAGGTTCAGTTGTTTGTAAATAGATGATAGTTTAAATGTCAGTGCCTTGGACAGGGCTGACTGGGAACCACCTCCAGTTCTCATCACTTGGTGGCACCATTACAGTACTTTCATGAACTCTATGTGAAAACTATCATGAAGCTCTTAGATGCTCAAAAGTAATTGGTCCAACGAGCAATTCTTGACACTGTTGAACCTGTTTGCTTACGCCTTGTTCTCCTGTAACACTGATCCACTTGAAGAGGTAGCTTGACTAGAAGAGACAATCCTATGCACACCCAAAGCCAGTGACACCAACCTCTGTCATTAGAGTAACTAAATACAGAACAGGCTTTTTTTTATTTATATGGAGTTGCTCTATTAGCCTTAGGATAAGTATACGATTTTACAGCGTTTTCAGTCCAGGCTTATAGCTATCTCCTTGTGCAACTGCAGACCGTACTTGTACCATCTTACGGGAAAAAAATAAAATTGGACTTATCAGCATGCCAGTTGGGCATCAGGTTGGCAAAGCATGTGCCATGGCAGGGCTTGTTGGAGTCAACTGGCCAGCCCTTAGAGTTAAATGAGATCTGAGGCAGGGCATCTTGAGATCAGCCAGAAGCCTGAAGAAAACATTAGGTGAGCTGGGGAACTTGAATTTTGGATAAAGGGAATGGACACCTCCAGGTCTTTTTCTTCTTGCCCCTTCAGTCTCTGATTGGCATAAGGAATTTCTTGGTGTCTTCAAGATTTCTGTAAAGATGAATCCTGAACTCATGTGTCAGCCAACTAATACCTGGGTGTGTATGAATCTATAGGATACGTGTGTTTATATGTAGGGTGTGTTCATAACTACTTATCCTTGTAGATACAGAAATCCTATACATGCATGTACAAAATTACATATAGAGAGGATGTGCATGTGTGTGTATCTGTTTGTAGTGAATATATACGGTCACTTTTAATTGAGACTGGTGCCTGTGTTGACCTGCACTTTCACATCTGAATCAACGACTTCAGGTACCTTTAGGGAAACAGAGATACAGCAACTCAGATTTGGTCGCACAGATGAACTGCATGTGCTGCAAATGCAAAGGAATGTTAGTCTTCTGGAACAGCTACTGACTGTTGCATACCTATATGAGAAGAAATTAAAGGTAGTCATAGTTAAAGTAAAGCAGTACCCACCCATTCAGGGCTATGAAGGTTTTGCTGATCCGGCACAGTTCCGTAAGTGGGAATAATCACCTGGTTCAGTTCCAAGACTAAAAATAAACACAAAAAATTAAACCATTTTAGCATTTTGTGTGGTAGGTGGCTTTTTTAAAAATTTTATTAATGGTTTGTGGAGAAGCCACTTTATTGCACTTATTCAGTGTTTCAGAAACAGAGTGTTTGTGTCTCATAATTCAGTTATAATCGGCAGGTGGCAAGAGAGCAAAACATACATTTCACCAGGATGACAAGCTAATGCTAGGAGAGCATTCTGACCAAGCAACAGTGATGCAAATCATCCCTTTGCTAGTATGAGTTTGTTATTTGGTGTTTCAGAAACTTTTCACACTCTAGCAGTAGTTACATTTATCTTTCAATGAATAAGGGTACCGGAACTTGCTCCAGCTGCACAAGTATCCCTAGCTCATGCTGCCTGTACTTGTCAGGCAACAACAAACAACAGTACCAGGGAATTCTTCAGAAATCCTGGAGTGGGTGTGATACAGGCAGTAATGCTGTAACTCACTCTACAACAGCAACGATTTTCACATAACCTATTAACACACCTGCAAGTTCAATGTGTATTGACGCCCCAGTTACTCCTCACCAATTTCCCCAATACCTGTTAAAACCCAAGAACCTGCAAACTGAATTGGTTTCCTGAAAATACAGCATAAAATAAAAATGATCCTGTGAAGTATGCTACTCCATGATAACATTATCAAGCACACTGGGAAAACTGGCCACCAGATCAAGCCACCAGATCACACACACAAACTCATCCTAATAAAGCTGCTGGAAATAGGTTACAGAAGCTCTACAATCACTGCAAGGTATTGGTTTTACTTTCTTAACAAATATTTTTGGGTCTTAAGAAGAATTCCTCTAACTGTTTTCTGCCTATGCATGGCAGGCAGATGACCCCATGTGTTGTTTTTAGACCCTTAAAATAGTGAGGTGTCTTAGCCGAGTCTGTCCTGCACTGAGGAAAGGGTCATGGATACCAATGGTACCTAAATGCCAGTGTTGTCTGGAAAGGATAGCCTCAACTTATCAAAAAATACCATAATACTAAAAGAAAACCCCCAAACTCTAAAAGAACCTAATCTATAGTACTCTTAGGATAGCTAAACACTCATTAGGTACAATGCTGGGACAAATAGAACTGATATGCCTGGTTTGGTGCTTGGGGTTTTTTTTTTGCTTATAAACTTCATTCATACGTTGCCAAATTCTCAAGAATTTTTAAGAGGCTTTTTTTCACTGCTGAAGATGTGTCAAAACAGTTAGAAACAGAGCACAAGAAGCCTGCTCTTTACAAATCAACAGAATTCTCTCATGGCCACTAGGCAGCTGAATTCTCTGGTTTAAATACTTTTTCATAGAGTTTGGTAGGGACTTCATTCCAGATGTTTAGCTGTCAGTTTCCAGTTCTCTACTGGGGTGATAGTGTATGCTCTAGGGAGGAGACAGAAGCAAGTCCATTATTTTTTCCATCAACATTGCTTCAGAAACATTTGAGTCATAACCCAAAGGTTGGCCCAGTTGAATAATCAAAGTCCGTGGGCTCTCAAAAACATTAACATCTTTAGAAAGGTTTCCCAGCGTTTAAAAAAAAGAGCAGTAAAATGTGGACTAGTGCAGCACACAAATTTCAAATGGGGAGACCATAATATGAGGACTCAGAAAACATGAGCATATTGCAGCAGCTACTGCAAGATTGCTGTGTATGTGCATCATTATATTTTAATGGGTTCAGCTCAGACTATTGTGACAAGGGCAAATACATATTCTTGATGTCAGTGTAGTGGGCATCACCCTACATTCCTTAGAGCATTCTTTATTCTTTGTCTGGACACAAAGATACCCAGATACAATGTGCTTCTGAAAACCCACAGAAAAGGGAATGTTTCTGCCCACATATAATGGGCAGAGTGAAGGAGAAATATAAGCATCTTGCTTTGAAATACAAACATCTTCTCTGAAACTCTGTGTGCCACTACATGAAACAAGCAGATGTGGACACAGACACGAAGGCTTCTGCCAGCCACTGAACTGCAGTAACGAGAAACATAAGTTAAAATGGCCTTTTTGCTAAGTCCTCACGATGTGCAACTACATGACCCCCTCATCAGTGCTGTCTAGAAATGCCTTCAGCCAGAACTGAAGAGAAGACGGAAATGTGGCATTCACAGCAGGAAGGATAACTCCAGTTCTCCCAAATCCTGATGGATCTGGCGCTGGCCAGGAATATCCTCTGGTGAAATTTATATGTGAGTACAATTTGCTTCTGCCTCAGTGTCTCAGGCCAGCATATTTTCTCCATGATATGGTGAGCATCATGCACACTATCATTTTACCAATATTTAGCATTTTAACACATTTTTACTTGAAATACCACTCGGTACAGCCCCTGGGCCATTGGTCCAACAAAAGGAGACATGCAAAAGGGACCTGCCACTTTCTCTTCTTATGGGACATTAGCCTAGAAAGTCTCGCAAATTAAATACAGATTAGTGTTCGTGTGAAGCTAAAAATACAAAGCCTTGACACTACCTGAATGTGTACTTAGATAAGCTTTGTTCTGGCAGTGGTTTGCAAGGACAGCTGTGCCAATTTATGCAGTTTTTAGCTGGAAGAGACCATTCTAGTCTCTCAGAAAGACAAAAATGCCTGCAAAAACTTGGCTTTGCCAGAAAAAGCTGCACCCACATAAAGTGCTTTTCCTACCCCCAAAATCACTTAATTTATTTCTCCTGCCTCCCCTCCAGCATTGTAAGGTCGGTTTTAAGTATAGAGGCCAAGAAAGAAAATTGCAGCGCAGAAGTTTGGGGCTGGACATTAGGAAAAACTTTCTAACAGCAAGAACAGAAGAAGACACTGCCTGGGAAGGCAGATGAGGTCATGTGAGGTCTTCAACATCAGAGATTCTTCACTACAGATTAATTAAATACCCTGGAACAATCTAAGCCAAGTTGAATCTGGCATAAACCTTAGGAGGATGGCCTAGATGAGCTTTTGAGGTCCTTCCCAGACCTGGTTTCCTCTGAGCGTAAGTCTGGTCATAGTGTTCTCATAGTTACGTCCAAAAAATACCACTGTGCTGAGATTTTATATTGAAATAATAGTTCTGCTTACCTATTTCTTCTTCAGAAGCACTATCACTCTTGTTAATGTTTGGATCAGAGCACATGAAGTGTAGATGCTTATGTTCTACCACCCAGCCAAGTAAAGCAAAGAAGGTGTAAGAGAACAAAGAAATCTACTGGATTTGTGCTGGCATACTCTGATTTTAATTGACTGATACACCAAGTTCTCTCTTCAAGCAATCCTGGCAACATATGCTTTTGTCAGAACATTTTATCTAATTTCTTTGAATTGTAATCATAGATTTTGAGCTCCTGCTCAGTGATACCAGTTGGTCTTTGATCTAGTCCTTAAAAAAGGTGCTGTTGTAAAAAATTTAAGTAACTGTGCGTGTTACCCTACAAGAACATCTTAGCGGTATTTGAGCTGCCAACATATCAGTGGTACTTCCAGCTGCCCAGAGATTGTTCTGCAATCCAGGACACTGAATTGTGCTGTCAAAATTTCACATCTTACCTCACACATGCCTATACACAGGTACTAAGAAGTCTATGTTAATCCCACGCTGCTTCTTTATAACCTGTATACATCCAACACTTTGGGCCAGGCCATGGAAGATGAATCCTGCTGTTATTCTACCAGTGATTTTTTTTTTTTTTTTTTTTAATAAGCTTTCTCTATACCTTTGCTTTCTCACAGGCTGGCCAGCATTTCTGACTGGATTGAATAAAGATCCTAAAATTCCTTGAGAGCCAACGTAAAATGTCCAGTCTTTTCATTAGTTAATTGAAATTGACAGTAAATGGTTTTGTAAGTTCACTGATCTTCCCATTGAATAATACAATTTTAAAGGCTTTCAGGAACATTACTGCTAGCAATCTCTGCCTCTTGCTATGGCAGAGGTGAGAGGCTATGGCACACAGATAGGCACAGAAGCTGCTCTCCCTTTGGAATAAGCACAAAGAAGATTTAAACCTGTCCTTCGAGTTTGAATAGGGAGATAACAGAAGCTGCCCCAAGCACAGGTGGCAGGGGTAAAATAGTTTTTTTGAGTCTATAAATTAAGAGGCCTGAGAATAGAAAAAAAGCAGTATCCAGAAGTGAAAAGAAAAGTGCTGTCCAAAAAAAATACTAATGACGAGAAAACCACAAGGATATTGGATAAGCTGACATTTGAAATGACCACTGGGCTTGGCTCTGTAAGCAAGGACATTGCTAAACATACCTGAAGTTGCCAAAATTTTTGTGCCAAAGAAATTCTTGGCTATCATTAATTTCCTCTCTAACGGAAACAATCAAAGGTGAAAAAGGGGAGCAGCTCTCTAAGCTTGTAAATCACCTACATAAGCTGAATTAATAGGCACAGAATTATTCTGAGAAGTCAACAAGGTTTTACAATATCATCCTCGTAGTACCTGGTACTTCACTTCCCCCAACAAACCTGTGAGACATTGCAAAAGACAAGATCTCAGCCCTAGCACTGAACATGGTATTTCATGAGTAATCATGAACGTAAAGCCAGAAAGCGATGTCTGGAATCCCCAAGCATTGCTTCTTTGCTACAGATATCATATCACCTCCCACCTCTCTCAAGAGTATTTTGTAAGAGTACCGACTGTCTGTCACAGAAATTTTAAAAAGCGTAAGTCCCAAATCCTGTTCTTACAGGGGGTAAAACAAATTAATAGAACATTGTGCTTTCCTAAGTACAAAACTGATGTGCTCAAAAACATCTGCTCAGCCCCTCGGTGGGATTTGCCTCCTGCATAGAATGCTTCCTCCACAAGCAGGGAAGTTTACAGTATGGTTAGAGAAAATGAGTTGCAAAGCTAGCCCGCGGTGCTGGGCCACATCAACTTATCTGCTTTACCTGGCTGCACGCACAATGCTGTCCCACAGCAAATGCAGGTGGAAAGCATGGGAAGAACTGGTAGCAGGCACTTACCAAAGGAGAACACTGAATAGATGGCGTGCTTCAAACCCACACTCTGGCTTAGCTCACGGCACTGCCCTCATGTAGCTATGCCTTAGACAACAACATTCACTGCATATAGAAATGTCAAAACATAAGTACACAATTAGACACAGTTAGGTCTTTTAGACCTCAAAGAGATTGTGAAGAAAATTAATATAATAACAAAATATTTCACTGACTGGAAAATATTAGGAATTATTACATGCAATTCTTATCTGAATTGACACATTCCCTGAAATGTTTTGTTGACAGCCCTGTCACCACATTAGAATGGAAAACATTATTAATGAAAATCAAATAAAAAGATTGTCTCAGGTCTGCCACCATGAGGCTCAGAGAACTGTATTGAGTCAGACTGTTCCCATCTTCTGGGATAAACAAGAAGGTCCAAAGACAGTGGGCTTTGTCCAGATACTGCTTTCTAAGTAGAGCTGATCCTGCATCACATATACCTCCTCAGAAAACAGACCAACACTGCGGTATTATCTCCCCATCTTGGCAGGCTGCAGTTGTGCTAGCAGAAGATGGGGTTTGTGATACCATCAGGCACAGCACCCAAGAGGCAACCAAACAGAAAGCCCCACCTCGCAGGTACTGTCTCAGATGCCTCAAGAAGGCGTGAGGTAAAATACTGGATATGAACTGAGTCCTGGAATGAATAAAAACCACTCTGAAGCCCACCATCCAATCAAGTCAAATTACTTTAACCTTATTTCACAAAAAAGAACAAACTACTGCTGTCTGGAATAAAACTAATGTTTCAGAGAGATCCATCTTCTCAAAAAGGACATATATCGACATATCCAGGACAAGGTACTATATGAAGAAATGGCAATCACTGTATCAAAACTGTGGAAATACTAAGGAGGGGAGAGCATTGCTAGCAGGTGAATCAGCCTAAAGATCCAGAGTCATCCCTGAATACCAGCTGGGGAATGCAGTACAGCCACTGTCCTGAAAGGGACTTTATGTAGATGGCAACTTCCTTAAGAACACCCAGCCTCCTATCTCTTGGTCCGAAAAAAATAAAAATAGTACTGAAATATATGATTCTGTCCTGGCTTTTAGGGAGAGAAAGGGGGAAGAGGGGGCAAATTTATGCCGTGTTGTTTTAAATGGCCCAGAAGATCAAAAAGGCAGAGAACGGACAATACAAAGGAGTTTCCCCACTGAGCAAACATTTTGCTTTTCCAAATCTTAATGCTTACCTAGAAAGCGAAGATACTGTTATAAACATGACTACAAGCTCTGGGGCTATGAACAAAGAAAACTTTGAATATATGCTATTTAGACTAGACAAAACTACTGCTTTCCTTCCTGTTAATTTATATCAGACTATACACATACATTAATACATTAATTTTATATACGTGTATAAAATTTATAGATTAATATATATAAATTGTATAGGTGTATATAAAAAAATAAATTAATCTAATAGTATTACTAAAAAAAGCCTATCAGAGCAGATTACAACCTGTCTTAAGGGCTGACCATAGAAAAAAAAAAAATTTTCAGTTATATGTAAACTATTCAAGCCCTATGTAATTCTTGCTGAAATCTGAAGTGAAGTAAAACCATTGCACAAGTTGTATTTTTCTGGAAACAGAAACTGTTGGAATGATGCACTGTTTTTCAACAGCCATGATCTGTTTTGCTGGTGCAGAGTATTTCTTTAATGTAATTTATTTGGTATGATCAGTTCATGTCATAGGAGTATTCTCAGAGCTAAGAAACTATTTAGGAGTTGAAAAGGCAAGAATATGTATTTTCTTTTTAAAATATATGAATCAAAGAAAGAAAGAGGCAATGAGATCCATAGCTCCAAAACAAAATTAATCAAGCCATTAAGTTCGTTGAGCTACTTCTTTCGTTTAAAAAAATCAGTTTTAAAAGTATTCTTGATGGTCTTGATCCTTATATATCAAGCCACATGTACGATAGTTTCATTTAATCACCTAAACAATTTTAAACAAGAAAACCCCATCAAATCCTTCTTAGCTAGGATGACATATTAACCTAATATCTTTCACTTCAGAGAGTAAATGAATAAATGCAAAGAGTTAAGAAAATAACGTCTTAGGTTACCCTTCCAAATTGTAGGTCTGATCTTTTTACCTTGCTCCTTGCTAGGTGGAGATATTATTGGAATTTTTTTGATGGTTAAAGGTCTGTCTGGGTTGAAGTGACTTTTCCAGACTAGCTCTTCTCTGGGATACAGTCTTTTCTCCACTCACATATGAGGGCAGCCATTACGATCACAAATTATCAATGATTTCACCTCATTCCATCAAAATACTATTGGCTTGCATTTAGTAGCATTCATTCTTTTAAGTTCAGTTATTTGATTGGAACACGTTTAAATTCATTTTATTTCATTCCTGTAGACCTTGATTGAAGAATACATGCTACTAAACCCCATATTCTTCACTTCCTGAAAAGTTATATATTTGAAGTGAAATTGAATTATTTGTATATCAAACTATACTTTATAACCTATTATTTATATTTAATAAGAGATCTATACAGCTGCCTTCCATGTGAAAGTCTTGCTTTCTTCTTATGGTTGCCTGCAGTCTTACAGCACGTGAGAAAACTGATGACAATTAGTAATGCCAAAATGACTTTCCAAGCTGTCAATAATTACATTCTTTGTGCACTCACACAGAGCAGATCTTCAGGTATCGTCAACCCAAAACCTAATCTATGCTACACAATTAAAAAAACATTGATTTTAATTTCAGACACCCAAGCGTATCCAATATAAAGCTATAGACACTGTTGAATCACAAAGGAAGTGAAATGGCTGTCTTGGAAGACAATTCTTTCTTGTTTGAAAGAGTATTGTTGCCATTAAGTTATCTTCTCTTACAGCTGTGCAAACAAAGGATTTGGAACATGTGGTATGACTTTAAAAAATAAATACTCTTTCATGACTAACCCTAAAGAGGAAAACATTCAGTTAGGAATATAATACAGAGTATTGCTAGTCTAACACCCCATGTCCTGAAAGAGCCAGGCCAGAGTCAGGGCAGCTCACTAAAAATAATGAAGTAATTAGCAGGCAGTTATAGAACAAGAAATTAAACTTTGTGGAAATGATTCTGCTGATAGCAATGCCTAAATATTGGCTCTGAGCTGGAAGGTTTAAGGGTCTCAGTAACCAAATTGTCAAACAGTTCTTACATTCAGAGCTCAAAATGGGACACTTGCCCAAAACCTGTGACAAAAATCCTAAATCATTTCAATGAGACCTGGACTAGCCCCAAGTTCAGTTTTGAAAACAAACACTGTGCTAACGACTTTTTAGTTACGATTCTGTGAATCCAGAGTAATCTGCTGAAATGCAAATGCTGGCTCCTGGTTTTCACGGCTGCAGTGCATGCCAGAACCAACCTGTCTGCATCCAGTCTGCACACCAGACACCAGTTGACTTTAAATCACTGCAGAAATTCAGTTGCTAATTAGACTATTCTAAATGCTTTTTCTGAAGCTAAACAATTTACCCAACTTCAGCTGAAATAGCTGTCAGAAAGAATTATTTTGGCTCTCATCTGTCAATAGGCAACATACAGATAGAGAAACAATTTTTGGTTTTAGAATGCATTACCATGCCTACCTGCTATAATTTTAAACAATATTTGGTATGCTTTTTGGTTGTATACTGAATGCATACACGTCAAACAGCTAGATTTGTCAGAGTATAAAATAATGGAATAAACTGATTAAGTCAGAAGGCTTCAGACTGATAATCTTTTCAGGCATTAATCTCAGGTTGGAATATGGCTTGACTCATTCTCTCTTTGCCACATACACCTTCTTATAATCTAGTAAGTAATTTAAATATATTAAAATGATGCAACAAATAATCCTTCTTAAGTTTTTCAATTAAGGGCTGCTTTGTTTTAATTATATATGGAATCAGGTGAAGAACTGCTGTAATGTTGACTGCCAAATAAGCCTGTTTCATGATTGATTCAACTTGTGTCACGTTGTTACAAACTGAGGCACATATACATATACATTTCTTCCATTTTTAACAATAGTGCAAAGATTGTCATTCCTGTTGTCAAAAATGCAAGTTCTTAGTTTCTAGGGTTAACTGCCTCAGTCACATTAGGAACACAAGAGATAAGGGATCAGCTGGGTCACTAAATCCAGCACCAGCTTACAGACAACTTTGATTTCTAGTTTTGTTAGTAGGTTCTGAGAGAAAATTTTCCTTACTCGGAATAATCTGTTTAAGTCTGAAAAAGAGATCAAGAATATCAGGTTGCTGTTCTTCTCTTGCAGTAAATAAAATCCATGTTGCAGAGGATGAGATCCACTAATTCTAAAAACCCAAAGGGAATCATTAGGACAGCTTTGCAGAGGGTGTTAGGCATATAAAGTTACAGATAAATGCCTGTTGAGGTATTCAAAAGTGTCCAAGCAGGTTGACAGTTTTGATGCCAAATTATATCAAACACAGTGTATGGTCCTTAGTGACCAGAATGAATCTATCAATTTCATGAATTGATCGATCAATTTCATTAACTGATCCATCAATTTCATTAACTACCGTTAATGTTTCCCTTGCTTAATAGATTATTTTAAATGCAAAATGTTTTACCAATGCACTTTCTTCTTAAGTGTACAGAATATCTAAGATAACTAATAAACTTGTTTGCACGTTGTTTTTCTCTAAGGTTAATTAACTCTACTTACCAACAAGATGCATCTAAATACAAGTTTAGAGTAAATAGTTGTTATCTAGTAGATAAGAAAGAAGTCATTCAGTAAAAAATTAAAAATCAGAGTAAGTGTGCATTGAGCTATATAATTGCTGAAATGAATGTGTGCTTATGGAATTAAAGAAGAGATGCAGGCACCTAAAGCAGGATTTGGGAGTAATCAAAACATTCAGGTCCAGGAGCCTCCTACTTCACCTTCACTCACTTCGGGCATTTCCCCTGGGGGTCACCAGGGACAACACTGGGTGTAGCCCCTGTGGTGTCTTCAGCAATGTCATTATTCAGCAAAACAGAAGGGTTTTACTGTCTTAGTTGTTCAACAAGAAAAACATCTTTCTCTTAGAAAGCCTTTAAAATAAAAATTCAAAACATGATAAAAAACTCTGTACAGGTTACTACTTGTTATGACCTGTAAATTAAATCACAGTCACCCCATTTTGGTTGTTAATAACGCTTTATGGTATAATCTGTTTTTCAGGGCTCTTAAAAAAATAGCAATTTATAGCCAAATGCAGCAAGTGAGCAGAACAATAAGACTCCAAACTCACTCACAAACACTGAAATAGTGCTGGTTCAAGACTGTCATTTTAAAGAAGACACAGGAAGCAATTGAATCGTGGTCTTCCCATTTCAGAAGTGGTTCTTACTACGTAAAAGGTAAAAGGTACAAAGTGCTGCCACTTGATCTAGCACAGGAGATGCTGGTGGATTTTAAAGCAAAGGAAGTAATTTTTCATTATAAAGTCCAAATTGTTATACTTTTTTTTCTTCAGGAGCCCACCTGCTTTTGTGTACATGATGGGGCTGCAACGAGGATGACTCCAGGTTTGCCAAGAAAGAGAATTTCTCTGTCTAGGCTTTTTAATTGCTTTTGCAAAAGATGGATAGGATATAGAAACTGCAGGAAGATTGAAAGGAAGAAGGATTATCTGATTGTCAAAGAATTTGTGTGTGGCCTTGGAGAAGTGACCTATGCCCCAGCTTCGGGATCTAATACATGTGATGCTGAGCAAGCTACTTGAACAAAGTTTTGCCTAGCTTTTCACGGCAGAGTTTTCTAACTAACTGCCCAGGGTGTTGCAGCCAGGAAGCTCAGCACTTTTACAGCAGAACTGGGCATTTGTTACAAAGTTAGCTGGAGAAGTTGGAATAGCAAGATTAGGAAATGCTCTTATTTCTGAAAAAAAACCCAACCAGTCCCAAAGCTTTTGTGATTGGTGAACATTGTCTGGACAACTTGTATGAAACACAGAAAGTTTATCAACCATAAACCCAGAATGGTATTAAGACCTGATTGTATAAAAGTGGTTGAAAATGAATTATTTCCTTGTGGTCCTGTAGTAGATGTGTTTCTGCCAATGGGATGTGGGTCTCTATTCAGTGTATGTCTTGCACAACCCATTCAGAAGTGTTTTACATTCCCCACATCTTACCACTTCAGCAGCCTGCATTCCTGTCACTGGGGTCTGGATTCCTGAAACTCCAGCTCTCCCTAAAAAGGGAGTTAGGCAACCTGACACTCACATCCCTGTTGGATATAGCACTCAGATGTGGTAAAAGCACCATAGAAACACAGAGGAGGAAAGGAACAAAAATGTATGCTGTGCAAGGCTTGGATAATTTGAGTTAAACAAGGCTTGGAGCCATGCTCTTAATGAGGAAAATAAAAGAAATCTGCAATTACTACCGGTTTACTGAATGAGGCAGTGGACTTAAGAGGAAAAAAAGAACAGTGATTGTGTAATTAAAAACTGTAACATGCATGCAAACAAATGGCAGGAAAATTGGAGTTGCCTGGGCAACATTAATGCTGACATTGCCCAACTTCTAAGTGTTTGACTTCGCAACCTCAATGTTAACATTTTTAGACATAATATATAATTAGCTGTAGCCAATTAGGGGTGCTATGGCTCCTGTTGGTAACTGGTAATATTTACATTTAAATATGGAGAAGATTACTGCTGGCTATACTGTATTATTTAATTATACAGTCAGTTTAGAAATGCAATCATATCTGAAGCATTTGAGAGATTCCCTTGAGCAGAAGTGATAGAACAATTATTACTGCAATTTGGCATGAGGAAACTTTGCTGAGAGTCTAGATTTTCACCTAATCAGACAATTTGATTAGTGGTCCATGCGTAGGCGCACTCTGCACTCCTGATGAGCAATTTTAAAATGCACTGTAAGAAAAGTAATCATAATAACCATGGACACTTTTCCTTAGCCACTCACATATCAAATTTATTAAGTTTTAAAAGTCAGTTCAGAATAATGTAATTAGTGTAAATTTAGTACCATGATGAAAAAAAACCCAGTGTGTTTTAACTTATTACAATCGCTACGAATAAAAAGTTTTGCTTTCTGCTGACAATTCAATTCATGATGCCCAGCAACTACAGCTGGGCAAGATCTGACAGCTTCATGCCAAACAGCTGTGGCTTTGAAGACACAGAGGTTTCTAAATTACTTTCTGGGAAAAGAGGCATTAACAAGAAGGATGCATGTGTGCATGCAGCTTTCTAATAAGAGTAATGTGGGCAGAATGATGGAAAATAAGAATATGCTCCCTCTGCCTGGCATTGAAAAGTCCACTATACAACTAAAGGAAAAAAACAGATGCATGTGAAAATACCAACTCAAGAAACTTATACACAAATACATCTGGAAAATATGAAGACAACAAAAACAAACTCCAGAGTGATCACAAACATTTTTCCCTGGACTTTGAGAACCTGGAAGTAGAAGGAGGTAAGATCTCAACAGTTGTTATGGTCCTTCTAAGGATGGAAAAATATAGTGGATTCCTTTGGAGAGAGAATGCCATGCTAGGGTCCTGGTCATTTCAGTCACTGGTAAAGAGCCCCCAGCTTTAGGTGATGTGAATGCACAGATCAGGTATTGCACATTTAGCAGACCAAGCCTTGAGCTTAGGCAGGGTTGGTAATGCTACTAGATTTCCAAGGTAATATCACCGTCAGACCACACTTTTGGCTGCAGTCAGCCTCTTGTTGGGATGGGTGATCTGTCATCTGGCCTGTCAGCCTGACTGGTGGCTTGTCCTTTCTACCCGATATAAGAAGAAAACACACCGCTTGACTGTGGTCATTCAGCTGCAGGGCCTAGCGCTGCATCATGGCTCTTGTCCTTGGACAGACTGCCTGCTCCCAGTCCTCAACTTCATGTTAAAATGGAGTCTTTGGCCTATAGCTTGCCTTGCCTATTGACTGTAAGGCCCTTCACTGGTTTTGCGGAAGGTCAGTGATTTTTAAGAAACAGAGTGCGTGTGCAGTTAACGAAGAACAAGGGCACATAAGAACACAAAATGTGCTTACGGATCATCTCAGTGGTCCACCTAGCCCAGCCTGCTCTTCCCAAAAGTGACCAGTGGTGCTCTGGGCCAAAACCACAATCAATGTTCTGAAGTGCAAGATGAGGGCATGGAGGCAGCGAAGCTCCCACAGTATATGATCAGTCAGAAGCTGTATGTTTTTGCTTTAGATCTTATTGTGGCTTTTTAATTAATACATTTCTCTCCACAGCTTTCGAACCTGCTTCTTACACATCTTGGCACTGGGAAGAGTGAGGAGCAGCAAGTTTTTATTCACCTCCACTGCTTGAGATGGCACATTAAAAATCTTCTCAGATATATTACATATTACTACACACTGTGAGGCAGATGCCACAGATACCTGAGGAAAAGTATCAACGGTGCTGCCCATGGGATAGCGAGAGCTTTTCCGGTGCTTGATGTGCAACGATGTTAATAATATATTGGGTATCTAGATATTATGTCACCTTAGGATTTGCGCTTATAAGCTTATAAGGATCATTCCCTGGGTAATGTCATACTTCAGATTTCAGTATAGTCACCCACCGCAATTATGAACAGGTCTTTCAGAGAGGGAACAGTGGAGGCAGCTTTACGCCCACCAAAGGAAGCACATGATAGTGTGGCGTAAAGTGCCATTTCTAGATTTCTCCAACATTCATTGCACCTTCCTAGAAGATTAGCCAACCCAGAGTGAGTAAATTCAGTCTAAACTTGTGAGGAAAGAATGCAGGTGAATTTTAAAGTAAAAGTCTCCTTTTCATTGGCAGGTAGCACAAAAATATGGAAAACAGGTATTTTGATAGCTCATCTCAGGAGGAAGCAAAAAGAAGTCAGGACTATACACTAATGACGCTGATGAAAAATGACTGGCTTTGAATCATAGATACCATTCAGCTATAACAAAACCAAGCAGCAAGAATAATAAGGAGGAAAAAGTCAAACAGAAATTCTCCTGTTTTCCTCCTATCTCACCTATACTACAGTGCAATTCCATGAAATCTTAAAAAAAAACCCCAACAAAAAACCACACACAAAAGAGGAGATGCAAGCTTTGTTTTGGAAAGCATGGAAAGACATTTTACTTTGGTATCTATAGAGTCCTGCTAAACTGTCTTACAATGTTATGAACATACCAGATGGCAGTAAAACAGGAACAACTACAGGGCTTGCTCATTTCATACAACAGTATAGATCTTCAGGAGAGTACAACCAGTGCTGAGACCCATCCATACCCCTCTTCATAGACTCATTTCCACTGAGGTTCTAATCCATTTCTTCAAAACTGTGGAAGTGAGAGGATGTAAAAAATCAGCTTTCAGATGAAAAAAAAAAGCAGCCTCTACAGAGGTGGGTTTTTTTTTCATTTAAGCTTAGGTAAGATGGCTTACAAATCTCATCATAACAGTAGGGAAAAAGCAAGTGTGATGAGCTGTTAGAAGGTTAGTCATAATCCCTTGACATTGGCTATGCTGAGTTTTGTTTTATTTTTTAAGAGGAGACCATGCTGGCTTTACTGCAGATTCCATTTTTTGCGCTGAGGGGAACAAAAATGACCTTTTGAAATGTGTGAATCCAGCTCATAGACTGTAAGGCAAGAAGGTACCAATGAGGTCATCCAGTCTGATCCCTGTAATGCAAGCCAGAGGATTTCACATTCTATCCCTTGTGCCAGCTCCAACTTCTGGCTGAAGGCGAACAAACCTCTCAGTTACAAAGATTTTACTGAATTGCAGACTGATAGAATAATATCAAGGAGACCTCTTAAAACATTCAACAAATTAGGATCCAGTAAATCCATCAAGAAAATTTTCTCTTTACACTTCTTCCTAAGTATGGACTTCATAAATCAGTAACTTGACATATGGACACACTAATTTATAACTTGCTGAAAAACTATACAAGCTGTGAAGCAAATGCTTCAAGCAACAGGCAAACATACAAAACCAGAAGAATCCAAAGACAAACCAATATCCACTTTCTCTATACTGGGTTTTTTGGTGGGTTTTTTTTTTTTTTTTTGGTGTGTTTTTTGTTTGGTTGGTTTTTTTTTTTAGGCCTAACTGTATTTATAAACCAAAACTCACAGTGACATTATATTTAGAGCTCTAAGTTTAAATGCAAACTCCATTTTGGAGGGATTTAGCATTCAGCTCTTCTAACTGGTTATCAATTTTCTTGAAAGTCCTTAGAGTAACAGGTTGATGGAGATGTTGCAACACCCAGATCAATCCCAGCATCTTCTGCTAGAACAGTGAAAATATTACAGGCTGATCTCCCTTCACATGGCAGAGGTGGAACAGAGAAGGAGGAGGAGAAGAGGGCTTCAGAAGTAGCAAGCACCGAAAAGCAACAGCAAGGAGGTGACTGTGTTAGTTGTGCCAGCCATAATGCACACCGAGAGGACTGAGAGGGGCAGTCCCAGGCAGAGCATCTCTGGTGGTCTCACCTCTGGGCTCTCTGCAAAAGGCATGACCTAGCCTTTAATAAAACACAAAAAATATGACACACTTGAGGAATATCTGAGGTGGGATAGCTAAACTCCAAGCCATATTTTTGTGCCTAGAATGAAGAACACATAACATCTCCACTGTTTTCAATAGCAATGTACATTCTAAAAAGCAGGAATATGCATTGGAGATCAAAACCTTTAGCTGAGATTTGCCTTGCCTGACTTCTTCCTGTCCCATATCAAGGGGGCATGTTAGCCAAGGGTCCACAGATACGGAAAAACCCACATTTAGAAGAGTACTGTCACTTTCATTTCCCTTGTATTATGAAACGGAGCAAAAATGTTCAGTTAAAAAAAGAGCGGAAAACTCTGCTCATACACTTTCAGATACAAAGATAAAAAAGGCAGTGCTGATCCCAAGAAACACGTATAGTTCAACATTTCAACCTCCCTGAAGTATACTTTGCTCACTAGACTGCAAGAATTTTTTTTAATACCAAATATACACTTTCTCACTTCTGTACACTTCGGTTCCCTACATTACCACAGTTGGAAAGGTGACTGATCATGTAAAAGAAAAGCTTTTTGATCTTACTTATTGTCATATTTTTGACCTGCATTCTGCATAGACAAAACCTTAAAGCTTGTAAGTACTTGCTGCATCAGTCCCCTGCTGCTGATAACATTGATGGGATGTGTTTGTGATGAACTTGCATAGCTAGGATTTCAGTGGTCACCTTTCCTGTAGCCACAGTCTTTGGTTTAGTTTAGCAATAACAAAACATGAAATCATTTTATGATGCCTCTGTCCCTGTTTGCTGTAATTTGGCACTTTGACTGTGCCCTAAGAGCACCTTACGTCACTTCGGAGTGATATTTCTCTTCTGCATGAGCCAGACTTGCTCGTATGGAGTTAAACTCAGCACTCTGAAGGCCAAGAGAATCACTGACCCTAAAGGTGACACAATAAAATGGCAAAGAAAATAGTGAAGGATATGAAAAAGAACTGAAAGGCTGATCCTGAAAGCAAACAGGATTTTGCTGGAGTTTATTTTTGCGTGCAAGGTGTTCCTAAGGAACACCCTGTTGAGGAAAATGGTCAGTGTGTTCGTTTGTTCAGTGAACTGTATGGAGCGAGAGATACAGAAACTCCTCTGACAGACACATTTGGTCTTATCTTAGAGTGCAGGAGGAACACCTACACCCAAAACATTTAATTAAACTCTCCTCCATTCAGAGGAAACAAAGACAAGGATACACTGACCACAACAGATAAATGCCGTACTGTTTAGACAGATATTTACGCTTCCATCATGAATAGCTTTGGAAAATAAACCACTGAAAAAACCCAACACTGAAAAAAACCATTCTAAACAGCAATATACAGTCTCTGGGGGCTGAGACTGCAACATTTACCCACTTAAATAACCTTATGGATACTGATGGTTCCGCTTAACTCAAAAGGATTGTTCTCATGTTTGTGTCATGTTGGGCTTGTAATATGTCCCTACATGGACTGGTGTGTAGAAATGAGCAGCATCCTGCTACCTCAGAAGTTTATGCTGTTGCGTGAGGTCTATAGGAGCAAGCTGCAGGTAACCCTGTAAAAATCAGGATTCCTACCATAGGCTGAGAGGAGTACGTGAAATTATGGCAGTATAACAGCTATCAGAAGCACTACATTACTTGGGTCCAAACATCATAAAATGTCATTGCTTTTATGTGTTTTATTTCCCTGAGAAATATCAGGGAAGTTGTTAGTAAGATCTGACTTAAATCAGCTCTGTTAAACCAAAATATTGCTGATATTTTAAGAGGTACAAGGGATAAAAACAAGAAGCAGCGCCAGCTGTTTATCATTTTTGTGCAAGCGCTCTACCTTCCCTGCCTGGATCACATTCATGCCCAGAACCTGGCCGAATAACATGCACGTCTTTGAAGGCTGATTTGCTGCAGGACTGTGACCTCATGCTCTGGTGGGGACTGGACCCTCTAGTCAAGAGCATGACAAGCTGTTTTTATACCCTCTCCAGAGCTGAAACACGTCATTGCACAACTGCACTTGGACTTCTGCCAGTCCTTGAGTGCCTTCTTGAATCTGAAGGGTTTTTTCTTCATAATGTGAGTTTTGTTGGTTTTCATTTATCTCAGATCAACTAACCCAAATCAATTGTCCTTAGGCAGGAAACATAAAGACAAGCCACTTTTGCTTTTGCCATGACACAGACTTGCCAAGATCATCCCCAAGCATATCGTCAAAATTACTGCCCAATTACATGGGGAACCAGTGTGTTTTACAGGAGGGCAGCCCATGCGCAGCAGTTGCCCCAAGCTACAAACACAGCTTTTTTAGCAGCCAAGCTGATCCCGTGGTGTTCCTCATCAATGCCAAGCCTCCAGGCAGCTGTGGAGCCTTTTCATTGGGAACTGAAATGATTAACCAAAAATTGTAATTGCAGATCGCTGTTTGGTTAGACTTCAATGCCTATGGATCAATGAGCTATCTAATTAGAAATCTTAAGTTTGAAATATGTTTATAAAATTATACCCATTGCTATTAAATTTACATGTCTCAAAGGAGATATATTTGAATTTCTGTAATGAGTTTCTCAGCATGTTTGCTTTAAAAGTGTTTCCTACACTCAGCTGTTACACAGTTTGTTTACAGGAGGGTCCCACAAAAATATTTTTAATTACTTTAACTATGAAAATACTGAGTTTAAAGTCAAAACCTACAGACATTTTTGAGCTACTTTGTGTGCAGAGGTGCAAAGGCTCATGTCTCAAGCATCTCCAGTGTTGGACCCAGAGTTCAGAAATAAACTATATACTTTTGCTTCCTAATTAGGAGATACTTTGTAGTTTTAGCAATTGAAGGACTCCAGATTTTTCTTCTGAGAACTGCAGGTTAATAACCAACTTCTACCTAAACCCACCTTCTTCTGTGCATAAGATGTCTAAAACAGAGCTTTGCTCCTCTTGCAAATACCCTTAAACTTAGAAAAACATCTGGAACTCCATTTGGCCAGACTGCATTGCCCTTGAAGCTTTTTCTCTCCTCATTTTATTATCAGCAAGGAACAAGTTAAAAAAAAATAATCCAGCATTGACTCATTTATTCTTTAAGTCATATTGATTTTTGCATCTTCTTTTTTTTTTTTTTTTTTTTTTTTTTAAATCCACAATACATTACATTACATGTGTAAGTCTCACCAAATATTGCAGGAGTTTTTGCTGGGCTGTTTGACTTCAGCACAGCCATCAGTTTATAGATGAAAGTGTGCTTTTGTGCAAATTCCTTCTTGTCTTTTTACAGACATCAGAATAATTGAATGAATCTAATTATTTTTCCTAGAATAAATCGGTATATACAGAGATGATGAAAGATTTAATAAAGATATTTCCTCCATTAGGGACTAGTTCTGCATTCTCTACTATGAATAACATTTACAAAAATAATGCTACTCCCACTCTAGTCAATGGGACTGCTCACAAGGGTAAAGTGTGCATTGTTTGACCTCATTCTTGTTCATTAATGCCTATAAAAACTCCATTAGACTACTTAAGGAAAAAAACACACAGAAAGAGAACACTAATAATTTTACTAATATTGCACAAAAAAAATTCCAACTCTCTGGCAATGCTAGAGCCCTTTGGATCATCCTCTCAGTCTTGTTTCGTTAAATGTCATTGTCTCTAACTGCGGTGTCAAACCTTGAGCAGTGGAAATTTTCTGCAAATAATTAACGGTATAAAGATAGTCTTTTTTCCCTGCTGGACAAATTACCAATGAACACATTGTGACTTTTACTATATATTAAAAATATGCATGAAAACACCACAAATTAATTATTTTGATTTACTGCACCCACAGTTATATCACCTTAATCCCTTGCTGTAACTTATTTTCCTGATGAACTGACTTGGAAAAATCTTTATGCCACTGCTTATAAGTTCTTGACCAGATAAACAGGCGAATCGCTGCACTGGTTGGCTTTACCCTTATGAATCCTGTCAAGAGTTCTTCCTCTTTCCCTTTTACTTTCCTTCTTAGTCTGCACCTAGGCCTTTACTTCCATCTCTTCAACACTTCTTATTTTACCAGACCCTTCAGTCAAGACCCTTGTTTGTGCTGCAGGAGTCTCTCCACTTATCTAAGTTCTAGTCTTTGGTGGTTACCTCAGGCTCCCTCCACTGACAGAACAGACCCCAGCTTCTCCACAGGCAGGATGTGGCTCTTCTTCAACTCCTCCACTGTGCCAGATCACAGTCCTTGGATTACTAGTATCCGTTCCCAGCATCTTTAGCAGAGTTGCTACACTGAAAACATTTTATAATTGGCTCTCATACTTTCCACCCTGTTCTGCAATCCAGATGACATTTTCTAGTTAAATATTCCTCCCACAAATGAAGGAAAGAACCTACAATATTTCGCCCACTGAAAAGTCACTAATCTCATCCCCTTTTCCTGTCCAAGATACATTAACACCACCACAGCATAGGAGACTCAGTGAATCTCAACACAAGTGATTCTTGATCCCACTCTTCATTCCAAATTCTCTTCCCTAATCAGCTAAGATGCCTCATCTGAGTGGAATTTCCTAAAGTAGTAATGGTTGAGGGACAGCTCATGGGTCTCTGCTGCAGCAGCAGCAGAGCAAGAACCAAGATCTTCCTGTAGGCACTGTGAAAGTCAGATGCTTTAGCAAGAGATCCACCTGAGCTAGAAGCCCACAGGACAGAAACACACCACGGACACTAAAGTTATCAGACACTCAGCCTGATGCAGCAGCTGCTGTCAAACAGCCCTTGAACAGACCAGAAGTGGTGGCTGTTCCCTACAGAACACTGGCACAGCAGCTTACTCTGGTGACTGCACTGTACGCAGTCACCTATGCAAATATTTAATATCCCAAGATAAATCACACCCAAAAAATGCTGGAGAACCTGACTAACCAGATTAATGGGGTCAGGGGAAAACCATCAACAAAAAAGCTGCAAGGAAGGGAAAGTATAAAAGCAAAGCAAAATCTGCTATTGGTGGCAGTTCTTACAAAAGTTTGATTTTTGGTTATGTCTAAAGAATATTGATTAGTGGTTTAGTTGGAAATTATTTAATGTAAACACTAAATTGAAGGGTTTAATCTTTATCAGGCTTTATACAATATTTTGAAACTAAGCTGCAATTTCTACCACATGAGGCATAAAATCAATTAAAGAATGTTTATGCTCCAGCAGACTTGTAACTACACTGCTTAAAGTTCAGTCAGTTTGTGTTTTAACATATTTTTGTTAATTTTCCAATCTGAACCTGGTATTCATTCAAGGTGTTTAAATGTGATCTCTTTCCAAAATCATTTGATCTTCCTGGTTCTTCCAGCTAACAGGGTCTATGCTGGTCTGAATCTTACCCTTTTACAAACATAACACATACATTTTATTAATACGGCCATTTCCATTAGCAAAACTCTCTAGGCTCTGCCTATTCTGCATTCAGTAATATTATGCCGTTCAACAGGTCAATTGCTGCATAGGAGATGGACCATCTATATTGATAAAGTTTGGAACTGAAAGGCTTGTAGGATAGGAACGGGAAAAAGGAATTACAGTCCCATTTGATGGTATCATGCAATGGAAAAATATGTGCAGGGCAGCCTGATGTTAGTGAAAGAGTAAGTTTTCTTCTTTCCCTACGCTTTGCCACTCAGCAATCCACCCCTGATAAACCAACAACTGCGTTAGATGAGTTATCTTCTCATAGGCAGAGTATGAAACCATATATATACAAACATGGGGCCTGAGCACATCTATTGACTTCCTTGTGGAAGGTATCTCATGAGTATGTAATGAGGTTGGGGAGTAATCCTGCAGAGGAGTGGGGACTGCTCAAAGATCAAATCAGGCCATCTTGAGGTTGAGGCCTTTTTCAAATTTTTTTTTTTTTTTAATATTAGCTCTAGTCATGCTTTGGGATCTCACTTCCGAAGTCCATGCAGGGAATCGTGCCTACGTGTCCACTGTTGTTATCAAATCCTTGGGTTTGGGAGAGGTGAGAACAACAGTTAGAGATAATTCCATTGAATAAAGAAAAAATATTTCAGATGCTTGTATAATTCCTCAGGAAGCAATCAAGACACTCCTCCCATCACAAAGCCTTCAGAGGTGTGGGATGCCTGAGTAAAGTGTGAGGGGTGGAGAAGACAAAGGATTCTGTGCTCAGATGTTTGCATTCTTAGACTGACTACCAAACAAAATCTATTGTTGACCATTCTCATGACTCTGAGTTTTCATTTCCCACAGACACTGGCAATAGGAAGATAAAGGGTACAGTGTCCTTTACAGCTTTGCATTCCTACCACGCTGCCACTGATACACCCCAATGAGAAATAAGGCCAAAATGCCACGCAGACTTAAGCTGCCGCTGTGAGGTGGTTGTGGAGAGGATACTTCTTTTGGTAGCCAAGCCAGTTTGTGCTGGCATGGCATGTTTGTGACATTACAGCCTATGGCTTTCATTTCAACTTCCAGATCCATCAGACCTGAACCCTAACACAAAACGTTAACAACATCCTAGTGGGCTCTCATTGCGGCCAGTGCAGCAGATGAACACATATGCTTTTCAGAGGGAAAACTGTTCCATCCATATTCACGGTGAGTCCGGATTTGAATCAAAAGCCCCTAAAAAGTTACAAGGGATATTAGGCCCACGTGTTGGTGAATCTCTTTTTAAATGTTATATTAAAAATACCATTCAAATATCAGTTTAATAACATACATATGCTATAGAGCAGTACTTCAGACTGTTAGAAAGGACCATGCCAGAGACATGCACTGTAGCAACAGTGACAGTCCAGCAAAAGCAAGCTGATTTTTTCTATTCATTAGGCTACAGAGCTCAGCACTTGCATAATATTTCTGTCCCCACCTTTGTTTCCTGAATATAAGAACAATACACAATCCAACCCATGGCACCATTTTTCAGTGTCCTCCTCCTTGACATCCACACCCTGTGAAATGCTTTATCTTGTTAAACACACAACTGCAGCAGCTCCACATGCTTAAGGCCTGCAGCACCTTTTTAAAAGATCTTCTCATGACAAGCCCAGGATATTTAGTTTTATTATTTCTGCATTATTTATAAAGAACAAATATAAGTAACCCTTTTTCGTGACCTACCCCAGTTAATCCCAAACTCAGGCTAATGCTTCTTTATTTGACTTTTTTGGGGGATAATACAAGAATGTATTACCTCAAGCTGAAAAAAAAAAAAAAGAAAGAATCCATCGTTCTTTAGAAGGGATAAGCTGGAAGGCATTACACGACTATTTAATTTATGACAGGTAATTGCTCTAATACAAAAGCACACTTGTGTGGGTTTTTTTTCCTTTTTTTTAAATGTTTTACCACATCTGTTTTATTATCAGTTCCCCCTTGGGGTTTGCCACATGTCTAGTGGCAAACTAGACCTTAATTCCACAGCATGCAACCCATCATTTCCTAGGAAATGGCAGGTACCAAGAAATACTAGGATGAGGTGACTGAAATAGTAACAACTTTACTGAACTTCCCATGCATACAGTAACAGATCTTACTCATAATCCTTCTCTAATTACTTTTGAAAGGTCCATTTGTGTGGAAACATGACATCTGTGATGGTGTGCATACAACACCCCTTCAATGCCTCTGGCCTCCTAAAAATCAAGCTCTCTACCTGCAATTTCATATATTGCATAAATTGCAAATCAGCTGATACTGGGTCATTTTTAATGAGTTTTTGATTGCATTACTTTCGATAACCATAACACTGTGAAACTGCTGGAGTTCTGTGCCATGTAACAAAATTTTGCCTGGCTGTTTCCTACGTATTGGTTTTAATAATTTTTCTTTTTTACAAATAATAATGCTTGAAAAGTAATTTAAAAAAATCTAAGATGTTGAGCATAAATGTCTATAGGGTATTCTTTTTAAAAGAACTTGTGGGTTGTGTAAATAGAGGAAAAACTTCAAGGAATCACTGGTGATAAATATCTGACATAAAATTAATGACTTAATAACCAGGAAAAGAAACAAAACTGTTACTATTAAAGTTGTGCAAATGGCACAAGTTGATACAATGGCAGATAACAAGTCCTCCTACAGATTGCAGACTTATCTGTGAACAGCACTTACATGTTCAGTACAGCTAAATCCAAAATAGAGGAACAAATAATATTTTCAAAGTACAGGAAGTTTTTAATGGACAACTGGGAATTCTGTTATGGCAGAAAAACTGAGAGGAAAATCTGGTAAATTTGTAAAGTTTATTGGTTTCCTAAATTCCTGCCTGATTCTTTAAATACTCTGATCTCCTCCAGAGTTTATGAATTACAAAAGCTGCAAAACAGTAATTATATTGTAGTTAAATATTTATACCCTCACTATTTGTTTTTTAGTAGTTTTGTAGAAAAATCATTAAATTAGAGTTAAAAAGTGAGTGGTACTAGCAGTATACTGTTCAAATGCAACTATACTCAGTGACAAGGTTATTACTCCTGCGCGGCTCGGATTCTGTCAAAGGGAAGTGGGTGGAAAGCCAGAAAATAAAATGACTGAAGTAAGAAGAGAGGAAGAAATGTAGGTAAACCATCAGGGTAACAGGCATGAGAGGCAGGGCATGAAGGCATGAAAGGTACTTTAAATTTTGGTCATTGCAGTATTACAGGCCAGTGTTTCCTGAACAACTCCCAGTTTACCATGAAATGACTCTCACTGCCTCAATAGCAAATCAGATAAATGAGACCATGTGCCTACATTCCCGCTTGCTCCTGTTCCTCATCTCCTAGATGCACACGTACAAGAACGGTGTCACAAACAGCACAGAATCAAGGAGCAGAAATTCTTGATTCTCAGCTCATTCACAGTCTTTTTCAGGACGGTGGGTGACTGAAATGTCCCCCAGTAATTTTTAGGTTGATTACAAGACAGCAAAGAAAAAGGGAAGAAAACCAGGTGTGACAGAGTGGACTGGGGCAGACTTACTGTAGGTAGACTGAAAAGCAAGATACTGTCCTTCCAGAAACCGAATTACGGTTTTTTAAAGAATCTGCTTATAAAGCTTTGCATGTTATACAATTATCAGATCTAATCCCTGCACCTACTGCCATGTAGACCACTTTTAAATTTCCCACAGTGTGGGGATTACAGTTAACAAATTGCAGGACAAAGCCACATTTTTCATTAAAGGTATCTAACGTTTCAGACTTTCCATTACCTTTAGGAGACTTCTATAGACAATTGACCGTTTCACAGCATTTTGAAGGTAAACACAAAAATTTGTAGAACAGTGTTGGTAAACTGTACAAGCATATTGGAGTATATATGATATCAGTAATATTTGTAGGGTCATATGAGAAGCAGGCCAAGTTAATGAAGCTATTGAATAGGAAAAAATAGAAGCTCTAGGCAGGCAATACGCTAAAATTCTGTATGTTCCACAAGGAAACAGGCAGAGAACAGAACAGTGAGCAAAAGCAACGAGATGAAGAATAGCTATGCCCACTCTTCACCATTTGGATTACAACATCACCACTTAGGACAGGACTCCTTTGGGGTGCACAAAACTGGTTATTTTAGGCTGCAACTAAACTAATAATGTTGCTTGAATAAGCTAGTACTGTTGTACATTTTTATTGTAAAATGTGTGCCGAACAACAGCATGAAATCCTTTTCAGAAAGAAAAGCTGGAATCCTCATCAGCACAGTATCTACACTGTGTGACAAGAAAAATGTTAACATATGGACATTCATTTCTTGGTCACCTATAAAGCATGGCTTGGTGATTACTGCAGCAGTGTCCAAAGATGGGAAGATGTTGTACACTCAAGGCTCAAGGAACAACAAGGAGATGTGTTTGAGCAAAACCAAGACAGCAAAGAGAGAGCAAGATGCTAATGCACCCCAGTAAAGAGAAAAGTATTTCATGCAGAACAGTTAGTCAGAGTGAATGTCTCTGGATATTGCCTGCAGAAGTTAATTTTTCTTGAAAGCACGCTCAGATATTCTGTAAATCCCAAAACACAAGCAAACTAATTTAGATATGGCATGAGGTTTGGCACCAGGGAAAGAAAAATTTACAGTTTATGGAACCGTCTGACAGTTTCTAGGCAGAAAATAATGGGTTTGGAGAATTTTAAATGCTGGGGCAACCACAGGTCAATGTCCTTCCCACCATTTCTGCCTGGTAACAAGATATCTGAGAAACAAATCGATGCCACTAATGTAACAATCCTCTTGAAAACAGTCTGACTCCAAAAGAAAAAGTTGCCTTGTTGTTGTTTGTTTAAGCACTGGAAAAAAAGGTTTCTACTTGTTAAAAAAGCCTAACCTTAGGACAAGATGTTCTTCCTTAAGCACAAGTTGGACCAAACCAGTCCATTTCAAAGCTGTGTATGGCTGGCAGCGCGGTTGTGGTAACCTTCCTGTGGATTGGGACTCATGAGTCCAGCTCTTTCTCTGGACTCCTGCCTAAGTCTCCTTCTGACTTAGTGAGTGGTTTGCTGCTCATCAGCATGGATAACCAAAACCAACTTCATGCCAGTATGAGCCAGAGCACTCACTTCATGTGCCATGACTACAAACTTTGATATGCCGTAATAATGCTTTCCTGACAAGCTATAAACACTTGGGCTTGACCTTCAATAGAACTGGAAAGGGTCCAGAAGTCCTGCTTACTTGCTAAAGCAGGGATGGCTTTCTAGGGAAAAATGCAGATGCAAGTGGTACAATAAAACTGGAGGTAAATGGATGATTTACAAGTTTCTCAGACTACTAAAATAGCTCTCCTGCAATTATACCTAGTGTAAAACCCTTGAGACTGTTACACATGCATTTGGCAAGGCAGAATAGCAAACAACAGAATCACAGAATCACAGAACATTAGGGGTTGGAAGGGACCTCGAAAGATCATCTAGTCCAACCCCCCTGCCAGAGCAGGACCACCTAGAGTAGGTCACACAGGAACGCGTCCAGGTGGGTTTTGAATGTCTCCAGAGAAGGAGACTCCACAACCTCTCTGGGCAGCCGGTTCCAGTGCTCTGCCACCCTCACAGTGAAAAAGTTTTTCCTTGTGTTAACGTGGAACCTCCTGTGCTCCAGCTTGCACCCGTTGCCACTTGTCCTGTCATTGGACATCACCAAGAAAAGCCCGGCTCCATCCTCCTGACACTCGTCCTTTACGTATATATAAACATTAATGAGGTCACCCCTCAGTCTCCTCTTCTCCAAGCTAAAGAGACCCAGCTCCCTCAGCCTTTCATCGTAAAAGGAGATACTCCACCCCCTTAATCATGTGACAGAGCTGGGTATGGCATAACAGGCTTTGCATAACAACTCATGAAATCTTTTCTGCTCAATTTTTAGTCAATTTTGCCACATAGCATGTGTTTTTTTCCAAACTGTTGTATCGTGCAAGCAGAACATGCAGCTCGTTATTTGCTGGCTCTGGGAGCTGAACTAACCCCAAATTTGATAGAGTTGTGAGTAGGAAACAATTTACTTGTTCTCTGGGGTGAAGAATGGAAAGAAAAAGGCATGTGTTGATTAATACATTGCAGTGCTGATCCACCCTTTAATTCAGGGAGTGGAGTCAAACAATTCCTCTGCCTCACTTCATATGGAAAATTGAACTTGTCTTTGGACTATTACTACAAAGCAAGGGACACTCCCACAGCATCTGAAACAAAGGCTAGTAATGTTGGAAGAAAGGCATTGCCTGATTTCCACAGACATTGGGTGAGGCTCAAACTTTACACACTTTTGGAGTGATCTAACTGAATAAATGAGGCAAACTGTACTGGCCATTATTAAGAATTTGTATTTAGGGGCGACAGGAATATCAGAGAGAGTTAATGTCATGAGAAATTTTTACAAATGCAGAAATTCAGTCCCAATATTAAAAAGTTACCAAAATACTGTACTTCTGAGTAAAAACATTCACAGCCTTTTGAACAATAAGCAGGAACACTTTTTATTTGATAAAATTTATATATGCAAATCTATCTTCTACTTGTTTGTCTAATTGACATTTGTGTGCATTCCCTGTTTGTTAGATCCATTTTAATAAGTCAAGCAGAAATAGAAGACTTTGGAATATCTTGGGTACTGTAGCTGAAAACAGCTTCTGCGATGAAGTAACTCTGTGTCTCTTTAGTGAAATTAATAGACACCGTCAGTCTGAACCAGCTGAGAACCAACCCCTTTGGGGCTGTTTTTTTAATAGAATTCATTCCCACAGTAAATACAAATGTCATTGTCCTGGGCTGCTGCTGTTGGGACAAGACTAACATATGCTGTCTTTGAATTTAAAAATCTCTGATCATTTTACTACCTGCATTTCTGGCAGACACAATATCCTTTTCCCCCCCCCCCCATCAAAATTACAGTCTTGCTGTGCCAATTTTCTCCCTCCCTTTTTTTTTTTTTTTTTTTTTGGGGGGGGGGGGTGTATGTGTGTGTGATGGTTTCCCCCCTCCTTTCCTTGGCTGTCAGATCACGCAGCCGGCCGCACGGGGAGGGCCCCCGCTGTCCCTTGAGCCGGTGCCCGCCGCTCGGCCCGGCCCCGGGGTACGCGGTGGCATTCTGGGCGCGTCCCAACGAACCCTGGCACCCCGGCAGCGGCTCTGCCTCTGCTGGAGGGGGGGAGCACTGCGACACCAAAAGCTCCCCAGCACCGCACTCACCGCCAAGTGCTGCTATCGGGCCACCTCACGCGTTTCCCTCCCGGCAGAGGGAAAGGAACAGGTAAAGTTTTTGGTGCTTCTCTGAAAACCCGCCCGTGCCGATGGTACGAAAGCAGCGACGCCGCTTCAGGAGGACGCCCCGCCGGCACACACCGCCCGCACGGACACGGAGGTCACCACGTCTTCCCCACGGGAACACCACCAGAAGTTGCAGCAGAAAGAGGGGGGCTGCGGTGCAGGCACCCTGCCTGCCAGCCCCCCGCCCCCGGCGCCCGCAGGTGCCCTCCCCACCCGCCCCACCGGCTCCCAGAGGAACACCCGGCCCCAGGCTGCAGCCCCCGCCAGCCCACACCCGCCTCGGGGGGCGAACCCGCGCCCCCGCCGCGGCGCTTCCCCCCGCCCTGTCCTGGGGGGGGGACACACACACGACCCTCCCCGCGCCAGCCCCCTACTCACCGATCTCCCCATCATCATCATCTTCCTCTCCCTCCTCCTCCCCCTCCAGATCCAGCAGCACGTCTTGGTTCTCCGCGTTCATCTTCCCGAAGTTGCGGCCCCCCGCGCCCGCTCTCCCGCCGCCGGGGAGGCCAGCCCGCCCCGAGCCCTCCCTGCCCCGGGGGCGGAGCGGCGGCGGCGGCGGTGGCGGGGCGGCGGCGGCGGGGGGCGGGCGGGGCGGCCCCGGCGCCGGCCGCGGAGCCGGTGGGCTCAGGGCCGCGGCACCGGCACACGGCCCCTCCTGTCGCTGTCAGCCCGCGGGGCTCCCGCTGCGCCTCGGGGGAGGGGAGTCCTGGGCGGGATCCGGGAGCAGCGGCCGTTGGGTCTCCTTAGTCCTCGCGTCGTTATCGCCTTCGAACAGTTCGCTGGAGCTGTCGGAGCGGGGCGAAGGCACTTGCTGAGGCAGAGACGGGCAGAGAGCCCTGTCAAATGTTGCTCTGCGAGCTGGCACGCTTACCTACTTTAATAGCATCCGGGATGACTAAAAAGGGGGAAGTGGGAAAAACATGATATTAATCATTGTGCGTTTTGTGCCGTTTTTTTGTTTTTTTTTTTTTTGAGTTGGCCGTATCATAGAATTGATATACGTGATCGTATCATAAGCTGATCAAACGCCATCTTAAAACTAATTAGGGACAGTTTTTCTTAACAGGATCCAGGGTGAAGATTTTACAAAGATTCCTCTGGTTCCATCCATCCGTTTACCTTTTGAAAGCTGGGTCAGGAGTGAAACTGCTGTGTCTTTTTGAAATATGTCCAGTTGTGCACCTGAGCATTGAAGAGCTCACCATTGCTAAATACTTCTGAAAATGTGAAGCCCACATACATTAAAAACCCCAAACCAGTAAGCATTGGCAGTTATTTGGAGAAGGTAGCAGAAGTTGGAGGGGGAAGGCTCAAGGACTGAATAAAAAGCCCATCTCTAGAGCTCTACTGATGTATTCAACTCAGTTGTCTGTTTCACAGGTAAGAAGTTGTCCTCATCTCCATCTCCAGATACAAACTAGGAGAATTTTACAACACAGGGAATGCAGAATTGTCACTATGCACAAATGCTCTGGGGGCTGAAGTACTCATAAAAAGGGTGCTCAACAGTATACAGATCTACTCACACGTGTTGGTTCCAGGGGCAAAGCAGAGGGTTCCTAAAACTGAGACATCATCTGGAAGAGTGCCCAGAGAGGAACTGGACTGAGTTTGAATAGTGGGAAGAAACGGAAATAAGACTGGCTGGAAGAAACTGGGGAGTTCTGTTTGGGGAAAGGAGAAGATAAGAAGAGCATGATAACCTTTTTTTTCTGCATAAAGTAATAAATACCCTATAAGCAATCTATTTTCAATCTCTAGTCTGTTGCTGATACCCAAATGGCCCACAGGACCCATGATGTCTACAGCGTGCAAATAAGAATCTGGACCAAAAGCCATTTGTCAGATAAGCTTATCGCTTGCTAATATGGTTATCTGTTGTCAAGCAGCTGTGCGTTAGGGTCGCAGCAGGGCCTGGCAGTATGGCAAGTCTAAGTAGAAGTGCTTTCTGACAAAAATGAGTTGAGAAATTTAATTGGAAAGTTTTGAAGCAACTCTGCTTAGCAAAGACCCCCTCACACTGATCGCTTGAAAAGAGAAATGGTCTGTAAAGACGTAAGTGAATCCACCAGAACAGAAACTACCTCTCTCGACCTTATTTATGCCAGCACTGGTTTTAGCAAATGAGCATTATCTGCACCATCTGACACTGACCGTTTTTCTCACTCTGTTAGATAAAGAAAAATCTCACAGAGCTGAACCAGAGAAGAAGGGCAATATGCCAGGAGGATACCCAGTAGATAGCAATGATGCATAGCAAGACACGTGTTTTCATGTGTCCCACGTTGGAAATCTGCTGAGCTGCCCTGTGACACAGCCAGTCTGCCTCTGATCATCTCAGCATGGGCCTTACTCACTGTCACGACCACTTGTCAGGTTTCGCCCTTAGTGCGGTTACAAGGAGAGAGTGAATTACCCTGCTTCTCACCAGCAGCATTTACCCCAGGCTGACTCAGCCACAGCCACTGCACGTTTTTGATGTGTCCAGCAAACAGTTGCAGCAACATCATTACATACCTGTATTGTGTAACATTCAGCTGCCCACCTTCCTTGTGGGTCCTCCTCAAACTCTCGTCCCACTGGTGAGATCGTTTCCTAAATGATGGGAAGAGAGCAGGGATTGTTACAGACAAGGAACAGCTTAGGACTCTGACGTGAGATTTGTGCACTCTTGGATACACACCAGGGACATCATTGTTATCTTATTTACGTGATTCCTATTTTCACATTTCATGAATGAACATGTAATTAAAAACCTGCAAAGTGCAAAAAAACCCGAACAAACCAAAACCCAAACAGGAGCATTTCAAAACCAGGTTATACACAAAAAGTGTTTTTTTAATTTAATCCTACTAAAAATACAGGTAGATGATCTATTTCTTCAGTCCTGCTCTCACTGTAAGATTTCTCTCAGCAATTACAGAACATGAAGATTTTGTAGGCTTCATTTAGCCCTCAATATCTGAGTGTCCAATTTCATAGATTATTTCACAGCCGAGTTTTGCAGTTATCTGAGAAGGCAGTGGGAGTACAGTGTCTAAAATTCCCATAAAACTTTTTTGAAAATGCACAGCTATTTGTTTTTTAATTTTATACCTGATGCAAGTATTTCTGTGTATACTTTTGGTAAAGCACCAAAGCTTCAGAAGCTCGGTTTTGTCACTCCTGAAAAACAGAGATTTTAAAAAAATAGCAAATGAAGAGTAAAATGCAACAGCACCACCATGCTGCCATCTCTTTGTCAGTCGGATAACAACAAAAGATCCACTCACGGAATTGCAGCTGTGTAACCTCTAGCCGACAAACAGAGTTTTTCAAAAGTCAGATGAAATGAAAAAGTTAGGATAAACCAAATTCTTCCCCTCCCCCAGCAGTTCAAGCATGGCTGTTTTCAATTTCATTGAAGAAGAAATAAAAACGTTTTAACATTCCTGGTAGGGAGAAACAAGAGCAGAAATCCATGGAGCCAGTGGAAAAATTGCTTCCATGAGTAAGAGTTTCATAGCAACAATAACAATATAGGTTAGGAAGAGACTAAAAGAGATTGTTTAGTCCAGCAGTGACAAAACTTTGGCACAGGCACCAAGTCCCTAACTGACATGGATCTGGGCTGGCACCAGGATCTCTGAGTCACAGGGTCTTTGGAAATAAATGTGGTGCTGAGCATCGGAAGTGCACTGTTGATCGCTGGTCTGGTCCAGCCCCAGCAATGTTTGAACATATCCAGAAATTGGTGACAAATATTAGCGGGTCATGTGCTTCACAGTCTTTGGTGAGGAGTCCATGAGGTCCCCAGGTAAGCTCTTGCCAGAGTTTCGTTCCTGTCGATACGTAGCTAAAATAATTTTCTAGCAATTGAAGCTGTTTTCTTCTTGTCCTTCTCCCAGCATCCATGAGAACAGCTGGCTGTTGCCCTCTTAATAATAATGTTACATATGGAAAACTATAAGCTTAATGCCTCTGAAGCTTTCCTCATCCAGACTACACAAACCCAGGTCTTTCAACCTTCCAGCACCTATCACTGTCTATGAGTTTCTCTTTGCTAAGAAGATAGTGTAAAAAACTCAGTATGAGAATCTGTGGAAAGAGAAGGTGATACTATCTTCTAAAATCTCTTAAGTACATTGGCTTTACCCATTCACAGCCCTTTTCTCAATGATCTCGTTCACTTACAGCCTCACAGCCACGTACTTACAAGAACCAAGATGTAAGTGTTCTGGTGGTCTGTGAACACAGAGGACAAGGGGGCTGTGGAGTCTCCATCTGTGTAGATATTCAAAAGTCACCTGGACACTGTCCTGGGCAACCTGCTGTAGGTGGCCCTGCTTGAGCAGGGGGGGTTGGACCAGATGATCTCCAGAGGTCCCTTCCAACCTGAAACATTCTGTGATTCTGTGAAGAGATAGCAGTACCAGGTCCTCACCACATATGTTAAGCAATGACAAACTAATTTTCTGACTTTAATACTCAAAAGCCAAAAATCACTATGGCATAATTATTTTGCATCAGAATTTTGCTTACTTCCACCTCCACAAATTTTAGGCGAGTCTGCTCAAAGTTCCTTAAGGCCACAGTCTGTATTCAAGCTGGGCTGAAAGGAAAAGGAATGGCATCTGTGATATGCTGTTACCTTCTTTCCCATCTTCCTATTGTTAGAGGATAGGCTCTTCTGCTGACAGGTAGACTGCGGTTGGTTTTACTGGAGTGCAGGCCTTTTGGGCTTAACACAGTCCTCGATTTTACCATTGTGGTCTATGTCCTTGTTTATGAATATGGTTCGTTCTTTACGTTGTTCTGCTGTTTCTTCTCGTGCTTATGCGGCTATATCCACTCCTACTTTGTTTCTGCCACCTTAATATTTCCATTACAAGTCAGTACCTCTGTACACCTTCTTTCATTGCCTAACCCTTTATTTTAAGGTACAGCGCCCAACAACAAATACTGTATTCCAGGGAAGAACTCATCCACTGTGAATACAATTGCTGTACCATTTTGAATGTGATGCTCCTTCTAACATATCCCAGAGCAACAACTACTTTTTTTTTTTTGCAGCAGTATCACATTGTCAACTCACATTTCTCTTGCACTCTGTAATAAGTTTTAGATTAATTTCTACAGCTGAGTTCTTTGTCAGGCCATTTCCTCTTTTGTATTTCTGTAGTTGATTTTCTGCTTCTAAGTGGACATTTCCCCCTCCTTGTTTTTATTGTATTTCCTCATTTGATCAACTCTTTCTCATATGTCAAGATAATTTTTGAATTCAAATGTTGTGTTTCACAGTGCTTGTGAACTGCTGGGAGATAAAATCCATACTTCTTAAACCATAGTCACAGCAGAATGAAGACCATGAGCACCAAGGAAGCAGACGGCAAATGTGGAGGACTGGTAAGTGAAGCGTACTTAAAAAAAAAACTTGGAGGGAAAGAGTTTTGTGGAAAAGCTATCAATTATTGAAAAATACTGTATTAAGGTTGCTATAGCAAATTATATCAGTGAAGACAAAATTTGGGAAGAAAAGCAGGAGACAAGTATCACTGTGTGAGGAATTATTTAAGGATACGAAGGTCAAAGTGGTCCATCACTGTGGGATTCATTGTAGAACACAGAGAACACAGCTGTCCTTCTGTTCTGCATTCTTAGGTGGAATGAAAGAAGTGATTATCCCAGAGACCAAACAGTCTATTATTTCACATTTCATAAAACATTAGGCTTTTTAATAACTGCTGGGACATTCATAGAATCACAGATCATAGAATCATAGAATCATTAGTTTGGAATAGACCCCTGAGATCATCAAGTCCAACCAATACCTAATACCTAATACCACCATGCCAACTAAACTATGTCTACAAGTGCCTCATCTACACGTTTTCTGAACAGCTCTAGGGACGGTGGCTCCACCATTTCCCTGGGCAGCCTGTTCCAATGCTTGACAACGCTTTCACTGAAGAAATTTTCTCTAATATCCAATCTAAACCTCCCCTGGGGCAACTTGAGGCCATTTCCTCTTGTCCTATCGCTTGCTACTTGGGAGAAGAGACTGACCCCCACCTCACTACAACCTCCTTTCAGGTAGCTGTAGAGAGCAATAAGGTCTCCTCCCAGCCTCCTGTTCTCCAGGCTAAACAACCTTTGTGTCTGAAAACAGATGAATTTTAAAGCATTACTGAAACTGAAACTCAGTTAACAGAAAAGAGACTGTTTGAAACACTCTCCTAGACAGCCTGCAAAGCCCTTGTTCTAATGGAGAAAGAAAATCAGAGAGAAAATAAAAACAAATAAGGTGGTCATTCCCCACAAGAAATTCCCTTAAGTGCACTGAATTATTCAGAAATTCGCTGCATTAGAAGTCAGCAAAAGAAAATGTAGGAGAATGTACTTCCAGTTCACCAAACCATATATTTGCCCTGGTACTGTTAAATTAGTGCTTACAATCTGTTCAAGACCAGAGAAAAATGACTGTGAAGTTTGGAGTTCATTTTGTTTCACCAAGCTCTGTGTTTATTTCAGTATAATTCACAGATAGGGAGAGCAGTGAAGCATTAAGGGAAATTAAAATTACGCAAACCCTGTACAGCTTCAGCATTTTTCTTTTACTTTGTTCATGTTCCCAACTGTATGTAATCCTCCCAGATTTCTTAGTTCTCACTCTTGCATGCAACCTCCAGTCTGAGATGACAACTCTAGTCTCTTTTGCCCTCTATTGAAGTGAATTGGTAATAACAATTGCCAATAAAATGTGAGCTACTATGTATAAAAGCAGATATAAATAATTGATCTCAGGCCAGTGGTGTGTGTAATTACTTTATGTAGAAGTCTCCTAAGTGCTGCCAAGTCTTCTACTGGCTCCTACCTATGTGTTCATTTTACCTCCTTCCACTGGCTGTCCTTACTATGAGATGTAGACATGGCAATTAGATGGGAAACTTTTTGATTGATATTTCTAACCTGTTTAATACAAAGCTTTTAATTCTTAGGAAAGGTCTATACACGGCCAATGGATATCTTAGAATAATAGACTCAGAGTTCAGATAGTTTTATTTTTCTTACACAAATGTCTCGCCTCAAATAGTTCAGCTTATTTAAATTTCAGGGAGTTAATGGGGTTATTTCACCAGGTGAATTACAAACAATCGCATACGATCATTTCATTTCTGTGTGCTATACTAGTTTTATGGTATTTTAACTGTACTTACAAAAAAAACAATTTAGTCCCATATCTGTCTGGATATCCCTATGTCACAGTAAATGACCGTATCAAACCTTACTCATTCTTCAACAGAGGGCATGTTCTCAGTCATCCTGACTTACCCTGCAAGATAGTAGGCTACAGACATTACCACAGGTAGGTGGTATGGAAGGCAACGTCACCTGTGTGGGTTAGTTAGTTCATGTATGGTACATTACTAACATAACTAGTCCTTTCAAAGTCTGTGCTAGTACCTCTGCGTGTTGCTGCCCTTTGCATGGGGATGCACTAAGCTGCTCCGAATTAGCTACGGTATCTGGGCATCGTGTTCCATTGATGGAGAAGGTATGTCCCACACTTGTGAGACTGCAAACAGATTTTGTCTTAGTGCCCTGAGAAGATGCAAAGAGCTACATTTAGTACTGACCTGAACCCCAAGGAAATTGTTAAACTGCTTTGAGTAGTGTAGTGCAGCATTCCCGTGTCCAAGTGCAGGTACAGTCTGGATAGGAAGGTAAAGGAGAGGAGTACACACAACCACGTCATACAACTGAGTGTTCAGACTACACTGGGCAGTGCTATCAGTGTAAAAACCCGAATTTACCCTGTGACAAACATGCATATGGGAGTTTATTGGCGATAAGGTCAGAAAGGGTTGTCTTGGCATAGTCAGACTAACTCATGTGGATTATATCCCCTCCCTTCATCATCACCATCTCCCCTTACTGTCGTGGCCGATGCATCCCACACTGCAGCTGGTGTTCATTTTTGCCATACTTTCAGTGGGATAAGCAAGTGCTAGCTCCACATATTTTCAGAAAGGCTCTGTGTTTGTGGTAAGCAAAGTGCTTTCGGTGACTGCTGTTGTACATGTCCCCCACCACTTGCAAGCACAGATTTCCCATTGAAAGGTGAAGAGAGAGGAAGAAAGGAATTCTGAAATCAACCCCACAATTAGATAAGTGAAGACTTAATGTCAAAATACTTCACAGCACTTTAAGAATAATTTGGTTCTATCCTGTGGCCATGAAACAGTCTTAAAATAACTTGTCAATAACTGTATCCTGCAGGGATAGAGTAAGACCTTCTGGCTTTAATGAAAAATGTGGCAATCAAGCTTCATAAGGCTTTACTTGTAGCTGAAAGCATGAATATAAACGCACAAGAAAACACTTAGCAACAGTTTGATTCATGTTTGCAATTTTGCTCCTCAGCAGTTCCTCCCCGGCAGGTAGAGGGAAGCTTCAAGCTCCTTTTGCTCTTTTTCTTCCAGCAGAAAGGAAATGGCTTTCTGCTGTTTCCAGATCAGACTTTGTATATCCGTATAGGCAACTCTGCTGCTGGGGCTGGTCTTCATCTGCAACAGTCCCTCATCTAATCTTCAGCAACATTCCTGCTGCTGCGTTGTTCTGCTGTTAGATGTTATGTCTATACTTGCTTGTGGTCATGTAACTGGTGTACATCAGCGGACTCCATAACTCATGATGTGAGAGCATCCTGTGACAGGCTTTAACGCTTGCGCAGGAGTTGGAGGAGGCCGTATGTCTGTCTGTATGTGCATGTCAACTCCCCTTCCTCTCTGCTGCAAAAGAAAACAATCTGGTCACCAGTCCTTCCTCCTTCTCCACTCTGTTGTGCCATGGTGCACCTCAATGTGTTTCACCTTTAGTCCACAAGGAATTACGCTGACAGGCAGACAGGGAGAGTCCTGATCCTTCTGAAAGATATGGAAGGAGGGGTTGTGCTGTATGCTGGTTTGGAGCTCCAAGAGGAATATTGATGTGCTCTGCAAAGTCTCCTCATTGCACTTGAAAGAGACATTGATCCTTTTCCACATATCTTCCATGCCTTGCAAAATGCAAGACAGAAAAACACTCTTATTTACTGCTATGAAGCATTAAAAACATAGATCTAGCTACGGAGTGTGGGAATTTCCTAACCTCAAGCTATGAGCTGGTTCTAAGCTACTTCTTTTTTCTTTCCCTGTGTAATTTTTCTCTTTTATTTTCTATTCAAAGTAAGCTTACATGAGCCTTAAGATATTAGTTGGGTAAGACCGATATCATTCACCAGATAGAAGCAGGAAAGGAAACAGAAAGATCTGCGAGGAAGCTGGGACCACCGACCAAGTTACGCATCCCTTGCCGTGTGTTTGACACCTACAGCAATTTTAAAGTGAGGAGTTTGATCTGTTTGTTTCTGGGGCTTCGGCTTCCTCAGCGCAGGCTGCTGCACCACCAGGAATGTGGATGCTTTCTGCTGCCCAGGATCCTGTTTTGTTACTGCTTCCTCCTTCGGCCACTTGCCAGAAAATCGCCTTGGAAACCCAGGCACCAGTTTCCATGGTCACTTGGAGGTGCATATGTTTCCTTCCATTGCGTTGGGTATTAGGAGGAAAAAACCCACAAGGTTTTTTTTTGCTGGAGTAAGTTCCGTGGGATTGGACTCAGAGATGCATCCCGACCTTATTTCCTCCATCAAATCCCCGGCGAAACCACCGGAGCTGCAGAGTGTAAACAAGGGCAGAATGTGGCTTTACGTGAACATGCTCACAACTGAGCTGTGAAATGACACCTTACAAACAACTTGCCTCTGACTTATTACCAATCCAGAGAAACTCAAGAGTGAGAAAAACTGCAATAAAATGGAACCTTGTTCTCCCCCAAATGCAGGCACATAAAATTCCACAAACAAGAAATAAAAGCCTTTGAAAGCACTCACCTGATGATTGAGGTGAAAATCAGTGGTGGCTGGTCAAACTAAAGGTATGACTATGCCAGTATCCTGTACTCAGAAGTGGCCTGGAGCGGCTTGTGGAAAAAAGTGCAAGAAATAGCACGAGCATTTTTCCTGACTCCCAGGTTCCTGAAATCAGCTAGTTGGGTTCAAGCACTGTTGTGTTAAACTCTAACCATGCAGACGAGGAACTTGTTGACTTTCTCTAAGGAAAACCAGAAATGTTTCTCTGGCTGGTGTATGAAGACTTGAAGCTCCTCTCCATTGTGACTGCATAGGCTGCAGCAGAAACATCCTTACATCAGGTATTGTGTTCAAGCCAGGAGAAATACAGCAAATACGTAATGCTCTTCTCTGGCTTGAACTTTTCCAGGTGAAGGTTATCACCATTCCCCTTCAATCTCAAAGCTAGCTTCCTTCTGAAAGGTACTATACCCATCTAGTTCCTTACAGAAACAAGGTACCTAAGCACACGGTCCACAGTGCTGATGAACTGGTAGATCACAAAGTGATCAAGGCCATACTGTGATCCTGCAGAGTACTGGAAGATCTATTTAATTCTTTGCAGCAGTTTTCCAGATCTGCAATTTGAAGCCATGCTGAACAGTAACTCTGCTTGTTGCAATTAGTAATTAATGTTTCAAAGCAAGAAATCTTCCTCCCTGTTTACAGATGTGACCATTCTCAAATGTGGGTCTGAGACACCAAATCACTAAAGCTCCTGCTTCTTCATTCTTATGTTTCCTAACCTTCCATTCTGAAGGAAAATCACTAGAGAAACAGTAAATCCAAAGTCAAATACCACAAGAATATTTTTTTGTTAAATTCAATGGTTCAGTATGGTGATGTGAGTGGAGACACATCACTGCCAATGCACAGAAGGGTGTGAGCAGATTTGAGCTCATTTTGGCCGAGCTATGAGATAACTAGATGCCAGCCAGCCAGTCCAGAAGCTACATAAACATGGTAGCATGCCTGAAGTGTTGTTGTCTGTTTCTAAGCCAATATGCCCTTGCAACCCAAAATATCCCTGCATATTATTTCCCACATGATACTGAAGTATGCAGAAATGAAGTTATATGGTTGCTGTGGCCCTTTCAAAACCAGCTTAATGAGAATCAGTTCAGTAAATTCAGGTTGTTTGAGGCATACTCCTTCCACGCTGGATAGCTCATTAAATCATGCTAACTCTCACAGCAACACATTCGTGGAAGCAACTGTTGAACGATCGGTTGGTTCCCCATTATGTGATATGGGGTGCTTTTACTGTGTTTGTATTGCCATCAGCAACTTTGATTCCCCTGAAAGCAGATGATGGTTTTCAGTAACCACAGCTCAAGTGAAGTGTTCAGCTCTGCATTGATTGATTTTGTGCGTACCCTGCAGAGTCATGGATAGAGTTACAGCCTTGCTAACAAGTGAAAAGAAAATCAACTCTGCTTATATTAACTTGCAAGTTCGCTTCAGAGACATCTATCTACACCTTCACTACCTTCTTATTTGCAATTTCACCACCATATTTTTGTATTGCACCAATTATGAAGTTCAGTTTCTAGACAGATACAGTAAATTCTCTGGAAATACTGCAGCACAGCCTTCATCTCACCATGGGCAGGCCTCAAGACCCTCCAAGAGGTTGTGTTCACTTTTAGTGTTTTTTTTGTTGGCCACACACTCCAATTGCTCTGTACATGAACTGTTCCAGCAAAGTCTAATATTAGATCTGTCTCACTTACTTTTATTTACTTCTGCGCTAGGAGCTTACCTTCTTTCTAGTTATCCATGCCTAAACTGCAAACATCAGTTTCTCTTAAGCTTCCTCCCTTAACTGGACAAGACTAATATTAATTCTGTTAAAGTTAATTTCTGCTAAACTTTTTTTTTCAATAATCCATTGTTTTCTGGTACAGTTATTTAAGCAGGAGTAATTTGGCTTGGCTGTAGGAATGTGGCATGTCAAACTACTCTATTTGTCACTCTTTCTAAAATGACATTAAAAATAATTAAAAACCGTTAAATGGTCGCAATATTAGTTGTGAAGAATTTAGGAAATGTCAAAATGCTGGCTGTCTGCACATCCTTAGGGGATTTACCCAGTGTATGTACTTTCATTTACACTCCACAAAACAGCATCATGCTACTTTTCCCTCATAAGTCTTATGGGAAAACAACAACAACAATAATAACAACTACAACAACAAGATAATTACATATAATTATAACGTGGACAAAAAGGACCACATAATAACTGGTTCTCTCAGGAATGAAGCCTTAGCAAGCTAAAATAAGATAGCATTAGAGCCTTGCCATGAGAAGCCGGGTGAGTGCTTTTGACAGAGTCACAAGTGTCAGAGCAGAGCCCATAGAAAATTAGCTGAAGAGAGCCCTGCATACGGACCATGGTAGATACAGGATAACACGGCTAAAGCAAAGCACTGAATGGTTTCTTCTCCAAGTGGGTCTCACATTCTACTGGATTGGTGAAGCAAGGATCCTGCTGTAAAAACAGTATTTTATAAAGTAACCTCAGTTAGTGACAAAATGTAAGTTGCAAAAGCCTTTTCTAACTTGGAGATCCCTGACCATATAATTTCCAGGTTTTTTCAACAGCATCCTCCCAGTGTGGCCTTCCAGTGATAAGGAACAGTGATGCACTCTGACGTGCAAGAGACATCTGAGTGTGCAGATGAGATGCAAGGGACATCAGACAGCACTGCTCTTTGAAGTTACAGCCAGGCACACCTGATTGTGAGCTGAGACTGATGCAGTGATGGGTCAGTTGATGGTGGAAGGAGCCCAGTGTAAGATAAGAGTCTCCTGTGGCCATGAGGGGAACAAATTGACATGCTATAAGCCTGGAATTCCCAGACCAGCTGTAGTGTCTGCTTTGCAGTAACATGATACAGTATTTTGGTCTGGTTTTTTATTTCTTTTTGTTGAAGAAGAATATTTCTGACTCTATAGCCTGAACTTTCAACTTTGATATATCCCATTAGTGCAAGAAGTTTTCTCTAGGAACCTCAAACCTTTGTAAAGGTCAAATCTCAAACTCAGAATTTCATTCTGAAAGGCGGTTTCAGTGAGGGTTAGGGTACATTAGCCTAGGGCTTGGACAAAATCTCCTTGTAGCTGTTGGTCATCACAGCTGTTTTTCATTCAGAGTAAAATGTAAGAAACAGTAAAGCTCCTTTGTGGAATTAGATAGCTGAAACAAAAAGAGCTATTGCCAAGAACATATCAATATATACCATTGTAAGGATCCCAGATAAAAGAGAAGGTTTTCTCTGGGCTGAATACAAATGCAGAGGTGTGAGCACAGTTTGATGGAGCTAGATGTGAAGAGAAGCAGCAAAACTATCACAGGCTGACACAGAAACATCAGAAAAGCAAGGAGATAACCATAGCAAGTATATAAGTCTATAGCCAGAGACATCTTTCCATGAGAGCTCTGCTGAAAGGATTTTGAAATTGAGAATCAAGTGCTTGCCCTTTTTTGATAACTTTGTTTTTAGTCTCTGTACATAAAAAGGACAGAAGTCAGAAAAAGATCTAACTTTAACATCAGCCTTTCTTCCTGAAGGAAACTTCCAGCAAGACTCTAAACACTGAATAGCAGTTTGTATCCAGAAAGGAAAAACGTCTTTCCCCAGAATCTTGCCATTGTTCCAGCAAGCTCTGTCCAGGAGATGGGCTGGGGCAGCCACAGTCCTGCCAGGCAGAGGGGAATTCAAATTGTAACAATTTAAAAACATTGTAACCATCCAAAAAATTTTTTTGGAAAAAAAAGGTTAAAAAAATGAAATTGTAACTATTTAAAAAGTGTGAAACTCCGATGTACTATGCCATGAATAATTAACAGGACAGTAACAAGAGCAACAGATGAACATCAACCAAGCCTGTGCTTGTTCCATGCCTCAACTAGAATGACTCCGCCTCTCCTCCTTACTTTCCCACCGAGCTAGAAGAGATCAAGCAGGCGGTGGTAGCTCCTCTTCACTGAGACGTGCTGCACCTAGCCAGCAGGAGCAGGGTGTCTCACCCAGGTGCTCCTACTTCAGTCAGCCTGGAGGAACCTCCCTTTGTCTCTTACTGGGAAAAGTAACGCTGTTTCCAGACTAACTGGCTTCAAGTAGCACTTGGAGCCTTGAACACCAGGAATAGAGTTTTTTTCTGGTCCCACAAAGACCTATAGTGGACCACAGAAGGTCAGCCACTAGGTCTGAGTTTGAGCATCAGATTTACCTTTGGTGGGTTTCTGGCCTGTCCAGTAGCTTGGGCTTCCTTGAGGAAAGCCTGTTACTACATAATCTGCAAAGCTTCTTCAGATGTGAAAAACCTTCCTTTCCTGTGAGGTCAAAGGGCCAGCACCTCTGGAACAACCTTTTGACTCGACTGGTCAAAGTTTAAAGAGGCTCCATACACCATGATGTGTAAGCAAGGTAAGGGTGGATGTAGCAGGTGGCCCTCAGGGGGTTGTGCAGACCAGGTGAATCATCAAGGGAAACTGTGTACTAAAGTGAAAGTTGGTTGGAAGCTCAAGCCTGGGAGCAGACTAGCAGCTCCTCTGAAGTTTGTTTGTGCATTCGTTAGCCTGAGCCTTGTGGGACTAGTTAGTCCTTTAGTGAATTTCCACATCCTAGCGCTCTTTGAAACTTTCTGTTGTTGCACTCATCTCTGAAAATCCAGGCTAGGCTTAGTATTCAAAATGTGTTTATTGTTTTTGAAGTGCAGAACATGGGAAGAGGGTGCTGACACTAACAGGGTACGGACAGAAAACAAAGCAAAATGATAATTTTCTAAGCAGATGCTTTCATTTAAGAATGAATTACCAGATGGTTCTGGCTGCTTTAGTTATAGCCAGTGGTACAACGCACTCAGAAATTCAAAGGAGAGCTGCTACCTCTTGTGAACAGGAGAACATCTTAGTAGAGGAAATAGTCTTAGAACAATACCAGCAGTACAAAAGAAAATAAGGCTGCCATTAGCTCCTAATAAAACTAGAAAATAGGCGATTGTTTTAAAGAAAATAGAATGGCCCTTGAAATTTGGCTGTTTCTATTTACAATTTGAAATAAATATGGCCATACAAATGTTACGGACTTTGAATATCTGGACACTGAGAAGTTGCCCCTTCCTAATTCAGGAGACGTGCACATGAAGTAAGCCAAACTGCTGGGATCTGCCTGGCTTTTGGGAAGGGTGCAGGAAGGCAGAGCTACGGGCACAGGAAAACCACGTCTTCTGGCTGCTTTTGGGAGCTTGGGATCACACTGGCTACCTTCAGATGGTCTCATCGTTCAGTGAAGGAGCCAGTTGTCTACCTGGTATTATGGCTATTTGGGGTTTCTAAGGAGTCTAGATGAATCATATTGCTAATCAGAACTATAAATGAGCCCTTTCCCCAGTCACACCTGGGATGGCTTTTCATGGAAACATAGGTAGTTTATTAACTAGTGTTCATTAGGATCTGTAAAATGGTGTGTGTAATAATGGTACGGAGATGGTGTGTGTGAAAATGGTATTTGTAAGCTCCTTCACCCCTATAATGTCACTCACCGCTGTCAGAACTGAGCTGCTACTAGAAAGCCTCGGCAGATATTATTGCACTCTCCAGGAGAAGGGATGCCATTCGGCACTTCAGCTGGAGGGAAAGATCATTATGCTTCAGAACTCCTTTCCAGTCCCACAGAGGGTAATAATTCCTGACAATTATTTAGTTGATCTTGATATAAGTATTACAAGACACCTCTAGGCTAAGAAACTCTTTCAAGGCTACAGGACAAATCACTGGTAGATCATTGAATGGCAATGGAAAAAATGCAGATGCAGTTTGGTAAAAACAAGTACGAGTACTTGTTCCTGCCTGTAAAAATGGATCTTTATGGAAAATATCAGCTGAATAGTCCAGGACCGGATAGCTAGATTCTCTAGAAAAATTAGCTCATTATTGAGGGCATATTAATGCCCTCATTAGCTTTAGAGAAAATATTTTTTTATGTACCAATTTTTCCCCAAATAACATTAAATAAATTATCAGAGACTGTGAGGGCAGCATGTGGCTCTAGTACCAGCGTTTTTCTACAGAGAAATTCTTAGGAAAAGCTCTTCAACTGTTACATACTGAGGTAGCTCCAGTGACTCCAATTGCATTAGGTTACACCTGCCCAGTATGTATGTATATGTCTGTAATCTAGAAACATACTTAAATTGCTACTGAAAGTAACTGAAAAAAAAAATCCTAATACAAAGTTTAAATAATAAGATTAGTAATATCAAATTGTCATAGTTATTTCATCTGGGCATGTCTTAGTTTCCTGATTCAGGTTTGAAAGAGTCCCCGCTAGCGTGCAGTGATTTCCACTGCTGTATTTAGCAGTATGTGGCAGTCGTGTTGCTGCAATTAAACACACATTCACTCATGCGTGCCCAGTGTAGGCACTAATAGCCACTTAACTAAAGTCACTTTTAGCCGTAATTTATATGCAGCCCTGGGGTAGCTCATTAGTTCTCTCTCATTGCTATTTATATACCCACGAGCCTTGTCAAAGAGCTGGGGATTGTTTGTGGCTACCTTCGAAGCAGAAGGCAAGCCGCTGGAGTGAAACCCAGAGCAAGCCAGGCAGCCTCCGGGTGGCAGCATGCTCTCACCTACCACCTCAGCCCACAGCTGTGACGGAGTTCGCTCGCTGTCCACTGCGACTGGCAGGGAAGTGGCAGCAGTTATCGAGGCGGGGGAGGAAGAAGGAAAAGGAAACAAAAGAAAAAAAAAAGAGAGAAAAAAAAAAGAGAAGAGAAGAGAAGAGAAGAGAAGAGAAGAGAAGAGAAGAGAAGAGAAGAGAAGAGAAGAGAAGAGAAGAGAAGAGAAGAGAAGAGAAGAGAAGAGAAGAGAAGAGAAGAGAAGAGAAGAGAAGAGAAGAGAAGAGAAGAGAAGAGAAGAGAAGAGAAGAGAAGAGAAGAGAAGAGAAGAGAAGAGAAGAGAAGAGAAGAGAAGAGAGGCTCATTATACTGACAGGCTGGTGTTTGGAAATCTTATTAAACAGAGCAGGTAAGGTGACATGTCTCCAGGAAAACAAAAATGCATTTAATTATTGTTTTAAACCCCTGGCAGCCTTAAACAATTAAAAAATATTAGACATTTGTTGGCATTTTGATGTAAATTTGACCACACACAATGAAAGGAGGAAAACATTCTGTGTCCTTTACGCACTCTGTGTTTGAATATACTAATTCATTTCCCCTGTATGTAAGTTACTTTAGTAAACAGTATTTAACTCATAACTTACACTGAATAAGAATGTTTTGGTATTTCTGACCATGCAAAGGATTAATACACAAGAAAATACGCAAGTGCTGGTCAGATTTTGCCTCCCAGTTAGTTACTCCAGTGCCTAGTAGATGATTTTTCAAATGAAAGAAAAGACTTCACATGCATAAATTGACTTGTAGTACTGAAAATTTGGGTTTGCCAACACAGCATGGGGAGTGCAACACGGAACAGCACTCCTGTTCATCACACAAGAATCCGAGAAACAGACTTCTGGAAAATTGATCCCCAAAATAGTGGTGTTGGTCCCAGGTAGTCCTTTCTTGGCATCCGTGTAGTGCAAGCAAATTTGCCACAAGGAGAAGCTGCCCTGGTGCAGTGTATTCATGGAGTCTCCATCCATTCCTCCTGCAGATCCTCATACCAAGAATGAAAAAATAGGCAAAATTTAACAAAGAGAAAATAAAGAGTGAAATCCTGAACATTTCAGTCAACTTTAAACCCTTTTTTTTAGATTTACTTTCTTGCCTTTCCAAGCCTTAGCCCACTGAATCCACTCCACCAAAGAGAAAAATGCATTATCCCACGGGTTTTTTCAAAATACTTTTTTTTTTTTTTTTTTTTTTCAGCTGGGCCACTCTAAGTTTCATTCAGTACAATTCAGCAGGAGAAGGAGGGTAAAGGAGACGCTGTCAGGGAGCTTATAGCAATTTATTGAGTTTAATTCACTTAATGCTGTTAGAAAATCACATTCAGAGACGGGCATGTCCTGTCTTGTCCTGTTGAAGCGAGGTCTGTCTGGATCTCTCATTGCTGGAAAACCAAAGTTGTGAAGTTCCAGTTTGCCATGTCCAGCTACTCCCAGTGCCTGACAAGCTCCTTCCTCGGCCCTGACATGGCCATTTCCCCTCTTCAGCATGTAAGAATCAGGCTCAGACAGAAAAGCAGCAGCTTTCACCAGCTGTATCTCAATGCAGATTCTACGGAAACAGAGGGAACCTCCAGTGTGGAGAGACACTAAGTTAAAGTAACAGCAGATGAACTCCTATAGGAACTTTCCCTTAGCAATAGAAAAGGAAGCAGGACTATGCAACAACATTTGGGGGCTGCTCATTTGTTTGCTTTCAAATGCAAAAACAGTTCTGACCATGAGTCCCTTGTGCTGGATAACAAGATTTTGGAGTTGCGAGTGATGATTAGAGGTTGCATGTTCACGACATCTTTTCAGTTTAATGTATTGTCCTCTGTCTCTGTCTGTAACAGGCACTATTTTTTTCCCCAGAAAATACTAATTCCAGATGGAGGTTACCCTCATCCAGCATTCACATCTTTGCCAAACATTTAATTAGAAGCAGTTGCCTTAACAGAAGAAATGGGGTCCGTATAGGACCCACTATGGGACTCCATTTTGCTGAAAGTAATCTCCTTAAGTTCTGTGTGCTGAAGTAAAGTGGCTGTATTCAAAGTGTTTGTCTTTACATTTTACAATCTTCTTCCCCTACTCTCAGCCACGTGAAGTGCATTATCTCTGTTTTCATTGTGACAGACTGGTACTTAATCTGACTCACTAGACTGTGAATCCATTTGTAAATAAAAGGAAATCAGACAGGATGCAACCATTATGCAGGAGTGATTCAGATGTTTGATTTTGCCTACAAGGGAAATGATGTCTCATGGACTATAAAAATAGAAGCGAGTTAGTGGTGCTCACATGCCCTGTGTTGTCTCTCAGAGCCCTTTCAAGGCTTCCCTCTAGCACAATACAAAAGAGAGGTGATATATTGACGTGATTCTTCTTCGAGTGTAGAAGTAAGAGACCCTTCTGTACTTAACTGAACGGGAAAATATTTGTTATTATACATTTTGCACCTTCACACTAAGAAAAGAAGATCCATTATACCAATAATTCAAGTGTAAAATTTTGAATATTTGCCGAGGTTTGAGAATGAAGTATTTATTCTTAGCTTTGTCACTGTTTTTGTTTAAACTTTGTTTAAGTAAATAACTGTTAGCTTATAATTACTGGAGAGACAATCTAAGCCCAGGACATTGACTGTTGAACAGGCAGGCTTTTCCTCCAGATTGCTTATAATCTCAGAAACTTTTGTGGGCAGAGCTCTTGCTACTATTGCTATACTGAAAAATGGCATTTTTTCATTATGAAAAAACAGATTCTAGACTTCCAGGAAAGGAATGGCATTGCTAATTTCATTGTTTACACTATAACCTTCAACAGATGGAAGCCTTTTGGTTTGTAGTCACACCTACTTGTACTCTTGACTATTATGAAGTAAGTCGAGTTAGCCTTACCACAACCATTCCTCTCCACCTGGCAGATGCAGTCCAGGATTTTGGTGGCAGCTCGGTGAGAAACCTGGCCAGAGACCTGCATGGTTGTTTGCCAGCTGTCTCGTTGGTTGGCGTTAGTGCACAGCCCTGTGCGGAGGCTGTTACTGGAAATGCATTCACCAAGCTCTGTCGTTGCAAAGGAATGTAACAGGACAACAGGTTAATGCTGTATGTTTCTTCTGTCATCTTTGTCAGGGAGAAGACTGTACTATGTTTGCTGTCAGACTACTGCAAAATGGCATATGTTGTTGATCTAAGTATGGTAACATATATTAGACACTACATCACTCCTGAGGAAGGCTTCCTACAAAGCTAGAATTTTGTGGCAATGGCTTTTGCATCCTGTTTCTGTTCTCTCCATCACCAGAAGTGAGATGTACCACCTCTGATAAGATCTGTTCTGGACTCTGTGGGCATTTATATAAGCGCACCAGCACTTACAGTACGTGTTTGACTGCTGAGAGTAAGAAAAACTTCAGCTAAAACCTAAATGGTACACGAAATACTACATTATCGGAATGAATACTTACAATCTAAATACAAGAGACTTCAAGATCCAAGACATACAGCACTGCATGTTCTGGAGAGTGTGGTCCAGTTGCCCAGGGTTTGCTAGACGTTTCTTATCTATTTGTAACAGTATAAACCCAGGGAAACAATAGGGTTTTTGGATTTACAGTAAAGCAAAATGGAGCAACATCTGGCAAAGTGACTGTTTTATTAATAGTAATAGGAGTATAAATGTTAAAATATAATACAGAAGTTACACAGCTCCTGAGAGAGAAAAAAACATTACAAAAGCACATTCCTTGCCTACAAATGGGACGTTCTGCTTCCGTTCCGCAAGAGACTCAGAGTGTGTTTACACTCCTGCTCTTCAGAGCCCTGCATAATATAATAGATTTTCAAAATTACTAGTTCCTTTTCAAAACTTGCATAGACACATAGGTCAAGCCCTTATATCCAGGCACAGAGAAATAAACTGGAATAAAACCTACTATGTATAAACTTCAGATTCCAGTATTTTGAAAGGTTTATTATTTTTTCTAAGTATGTTGTATTTCTTTAAAATACACACACATATATATGTATACATATATGTATACACATATTGTTCTTACTCCTTAGGAGGGATTTTTATTCCTTATAGAGAAGCTGGGAGACAGACAAAACAATTTCTGGAGTAACCCCTTTTGGAGTTCATGACTTTTATATTTTGAGTGCAAGTCTGCTGCATGCTAGACTGACGTCCAGTTGAGTATGTGCCTCTGCGTATGGATGGTACTTTCTTAGTGAGTAAGAAAACCTGGGACATGTGGTTTTCTCTGGAAAATGCCAATGTCTTCAGGCCAAATAAGAACAGCAGGAAGCCACATATCATGCTAGCCTGAGGAACCTGATGATTAAAGTAAACCACACGGTACGAAATATCAAACAGAAATGAAATTGGCTGGTCACAGCTCTAACCCTCATGTTTGAAAGACCGTACAACTTGAAGATGTTATCTTTTTCCTTACCTACTGCATCATCTACACCAGACCTCACAAGGCATGCAGTCTGAGCCAGATTGTCAAAAATCAGAGCATAGGTCCCCATTCAGTCAGAGAATCTCAAACCCACTACCTGAAATCACACCTGAAAAGTGATCTAGATGACCTAAATGATGAGCAGGAAGCTGTCTAAGCTTGACCAGTGGAAAATGTAAGACAGAAAAGCCTAACCCCTCTACTTGCCTCTTTAGCTAAGGCATATTTCATATACTTGCATATACTCACATTTCGATACTTCACGTACCACTTGTTCAAGAACTGAGAGAGCAGGTTTCAAGTCTTCCTCTGAGTTTGTGTTACATAAATTCGTGATTTAATGCACACAGTGTTTCCTTGATGATTTCACTCATTGCTCAAAAAAATTTGTGACTTTTTATTTATACAATAATTACTTTGATTCTCATTAAGCTTGATTCATAACTGAATTGTTTCATTGTAGTTAGTTTTCCTAAAGTCAGAATAGTTTGGTTCAGATTTTAATTAACTTTGAATTGCTGGTTTCATAATTTTCAAATAAAAAGCTTAAAAACCTGCAGAGTAGTTTTCTTTCAAGGCTGTAACATATGTTCACCAACTGTGGATGGTATGAAGTAACCTCAGATGACAATCTCAAAAGTCGCTTTGTTCTCTTTCTGATCTGATAGTCTCTGGTCACTGCTCACATTGCAGCAGCGAAAAAGGCACCTGCTGCCCTGGATCTCTGAGTATGTCCTCACTGACAGATGGAGGAAGCTGGTTTTTTAAGTGCCCGAGTCAAATTCAAAATGGAACAAAATCCAAAGTCAGGGAAGGTGTTCTGAAGATGTTACTTTAATTTCATTCAATATTGATAAAACTTAAGCTCATAATTCATGCAGACATGCATATTCCTGCACTAGAGCTACATTTCCATCCAGCATGGTGGTCTAGCAGAGCCTCACTTTCTTGACTACAATTTTGGTGGCCTTGTTCTTGAGGTAACTTGGCAGCAATGCTGCTACTAGAAAGCGCCAGGATCAGCCAGGTAGGGCTTCTCCATGCAAAGCTTTGAGCTATACTGAAGTCTGGGACATTATATTAGAATACATGAGTTGAACGAGCTTTCCTTCCCTACTCAAGAACACCAAATTCAAAGTTTTAAAACACAGAGAACCATCTTTTTCAAAATAATTTAAAAATAATTATTAATATTTAAAGGATTATTATGTTTTAGGATGTTTTAATCATTAAATGAAAGGCTAAACCACTAACTTTCAAAAATGGAGGATAAGAACTAAATATTTCTGCAAGAGGCAGCAAATAGTAAGGTCAGTAATATTAACCCTCTTTGGGTACCCTGGCAATTACCTTGGTTCCTCAACTTTAGCAGCCACAAGAGAGAGGTCAGTAAAGCAATTTGTCTCTTTGCTTTTCATGGTCTCCTCTTCCATTGTACAGCCTGGGGTGCTCTCCAGGCCTGAGAGGTCTGGAAATGCGGACAGGCTCATCAGCTGGAATAGAACAGAGTAGAATAGAATAGAATAGAATAGAATAGAATAGAATAGAATAGAATAGAATAGAATAGAATAATTTCAGTTGGAAGGGACTAACAACAATCATCTAGTCCAACTGCCTGACCAATTCAGGGCTGACCAAAAGTTAAAGCATGTTATTAAGGGCATTGTCCAAATGCCTCCTAAACACTGACAGCCTTGGGGCATCAACCACTTCTCTAGGAAGCCTGCTCCAGTGTTTGACCACCCTCTTGGTAAAGAAATGCTTCCTAATGTCCAGTCTAAACCTGCCCCGGCACAGCTTTGCACCATTCCCACACGTCCTGTCACTGGACACCAGGGAGAAGAGATCAGCACCTCCCTCTCCCCTTCCCCTCCTCAAGAAGCTGTAGAGAGCAATGAGGTCACCCCTCAGCCTCCTTTTTTCCAAACCAGACAAATCCACAGTCCTCAGCCACTCCTTACAGGACATTCCTTCCAGACCTTTCATCAGCTTTGTTGCCTTCCTCTGGACACATACAAGGACCCTCACATCCTTATTAAATGGTGGGGCCCAGAACTGCACCCAGTACTCGAGGTGAGCCCACACCAACACTGAATACAGGAGGATAATCACCTCTCTTGATCAGCTGGTTATGCTGTTTGATGCACCCCAGGATGGGGTTTGTCCTCTTGGCTGCCAGGGCACCCTGCTGGCTCATGCTGAGCCTGCTGTTGACCAGCACCCCCAGATCCCTTTCTGCAGAGCTGCTCTCCAGCCACATTCTCTCCCAATTTATATTTGTGCCTGGCGCTAGTCCATCCTAAGTGCAGGATTCGGCATTTAGACTTGTTAAATTTCATCCCACTAATCATTGCCCAATGCTCTAACCTAACTAGATCCCTCTGCAAGGCCTCTTCTCCCTCAAGAGAGCCAACAGCACCTCCCAGTTTGGTATCATCAGCAAACTTGCAAACGGTACATTCAACTCCTGCATCCAGATCCTTGATAAATATATTGAACAGAATCGGCCCCAGAATTGAGCCCTGAGGAACACTGCTGGTGACTGGTCACCAGCCAGTTGTATCCCCATTCACTACAACTGTGTGAGCTCTGCCCTTCCACCAGTTCTTCACCCAGCACACTGAACCCGCTCATCCCACACTGGACAACTTGTTGAGAAGGATGCTGTGAGGGACATTATCAAAAGCCTTACTAAAATCCAGAAAACCTACACCCACTGCCTTCCCTTCATGCACTGGGCAGGTGACATTATCATAGAAGGATATCAAATTAGTTAAACAGGACTTTCCTTTTGTGAACCCATGTGGACTGTGCCCGATGATGGCATTATGCTTTAAATATCTTTCGACAGTACCCAGTATAATCTTCTCCATAATTTTTCCAGGAACTGAGGTTAGACTAACATCTAAAGTTGGCTTTAGAAACACCACTGCTGTGGGCTTAGTTTTTGTGCTGGACAAGGAGGTCTCCTCCGGAGTCCTCCAGTGAGACGACCATGGTTTTGTGCAGTCTCTGCTGACACCTCCAGATGTTGGACCAGCCCAGCTCAGCATCTCCCTCCATCTCCCTGGCCAACTCAGGGAAAGCTCAGCAGCGTACAAGTTTCTACAAAGTCCCCCAGAAGAAGGCCTGTTCTCCATCAACTCATCAACCTTAATTACCCTCAGAAGGAAAAAAACAATCTATGTTTTACACAACCTGTTTGCAACTGTCCTGTGGCAGAAAAGGAGGCAATGCTGCTTCGTTATTTTCATGTGCTCACCAAGAGAAGAGACCAGCCTTCCTGCCCCTCCAGAGTCCCCAGGTGGGTCGGGGCCATTCTTCATTCCCATCACCTGCAAGCACATACTGGTAAATGTTAGGTCAGAATCATGTCAGGCATCTACATGTCCGGAAATTTCTTTTTTCCAAAGTAAAAAGATATTTTTTATTTTTGTCAAATTACATATAGTCACTAACTTTACCAATATTTGCTTTGCTTAATTTTTCTGTTTTCCATTTCAAGCACCATATGTCGTGTGGGGCCTTGTTTCAAAGTCACAGTACATATTCCTCATAGAGTAGCTGCTGCTTGAAGTATATTATTGGAAAGTCATTAAAAGAGAAAGTAACCTCTGCCCAATGAAAAACATTTTTTTTAGAAATGCTTTTTTGCCACATTCAGAAAGCTCACAAAATCACTATTTATATCTACATTTTAATTCTTCTACTTAAAGTGGAGACAATAATAAAAGCTCCTTATCTGCAAATAAAGTTTAATATAGGACTATTTCAAATATAGTGTTAAACAGTTTCGGGCTTACAAATGTATGTCTATGAAAAGAAGTTAAATAATTATTAAATAGGCTGTTGAACTGCTGATTCCTGGTGTTCCTAAATATCTATATTTATTCCTTTGCTTTATTAGGGCTTTCATTAGCACATGCTACTTTATTGTTTCATGTTAAAATGAATGTTAGAGTCACAAAGGCTCAGGCCTCACATTGATTCCTAATTTAACATGAGTTATCAATTAACTTCATTAGCCAGATGAAACATGATTTGCACAAATAAGCATTTCAGGGATAAAATCAAAGTGAGAAATCTCATTCACTTTCCAGTAAAATCGTTGTACTAGAATCTCAGCTAGGGAATGAATAAATTCTTTGCTTCTCATATGCAAATATTCTCTTACTGTGACCTGATAGATTAGAGAGGTTTTCTTACACATAGGTTTTTCAAGATCCAACATTAACGAGAAGTTCTGATGAGTGTTATTGGCTAGATATGACTTTTAACACACATTAATCTGATTAATCATTTAGGGCATGTAGGTAAATTGTGGTGTTTATAATACACGGATGCATTGCAAAGTTATTTCATACATGGGAGATTTTCAAAGTCCTGCGTGATGACATTGATATAGTGCTACTACTCTGTTATAATCTTTGTATATTATTTAAGTGTAACAAATACTTCATTCATGGCCTGCCCTAAACTTTGCATTTGGTGACATTCTTGCTGCTGTGTTAATATCGGGTCTATTAAGCTGGACCTCATGGTCCATTACCCTTTCTTTAGGCCTGACCCCATGAAGTTTAAGGGTCTTGAGCACAGTGTGAAAAAGCAAAGGGTTTCACTCTCACCCAAGGAGCTCATTAGGACTTTATAGAAACACAAAAAATACTCACACACTACCAACATTTGCACTGAGGGATACTCACCAGACAAACAGCCTGGTGTCAGGAGGTGTTCATTGTTCTCTTTTTCCAGGCCTGCACACCAATTTAGCAGGCTAACTAAAGGGATCCCTCATTTGTAATCCCCCATTTCAGCCTTTGTAGCAGAGATTCATTTGCCAGCATCTTTTAACTTTGCTTCCTTGAGATTCACGTTTCACTTAGGACAGTGTATTTGAAATGAACTGAAATACGCTGGCTAGGATTACACTTGCCAACCGCTACAGTGGGATTTGGAGGTTGTCTTTGTTTTACAAGGCAAGTAAACAGTCATTCACAGTACGTTTTTAAAAGAGCTTTCTGCAAATCACTTATTGACTGAGGGCCAGGTTCTGCTCTGTTTACCTGCCTTGAATAATGCTCCTTTTCTCCTGGATTGCAGTTGAGTTACTGAAGGAGTAAGGCACTGCAAAAGCTGCAGAAGGCTGTTGGAGTCTGACCCTAACAAAGATAAGAATAAAGAACTACTCTTCTGACATTAACAAAACAAGTTTGCTCTTCTCGGGCCATAGTCCATCTGTCTACCTGTCTCCACAAAGTGTCAGCATCTTTGGCAAATATCCTGTGTGCCATTAGCGGACGATAACACATTCACTATGGCTTTGGGTGCAGTATAAAACATCTCACTATATAAGACAGTGGATCGTTAGGGCTTTTGTAGTGTTCAGCCTCTGAGCACAATGATGTAGGTAGTGTCTGGACCATATTTTAAACAGTGTGGGTTGGGGTTTTTTTGTATTTAAGACTCTGACGTGAAAACCCGAAGTACTGCTTTTTAAATCGTTTTTCTTTCTTTGAAAGCTGGTGCTCATTGCCTCGGGCAGCAGCAGGCAGCTCACCAGACTGCAGCCTTTGGTATCCTTTTCAGAATTTCCCCACTTTCTGTAAAGACAGTAACAACAGATTTGCAAACCAAAGGGGCCCTAAGGGCTTTTTATTTTCCAGGGAAACAGGAAAATTTTGTAGATAATTTTGTCAGTCAAAGACTCCTTTTAATATTTCACAATAAGGTATCTTTCCATCAGGAGAACCTTTTAGATTCCTGGCCATTTCCCCCATTCACTGTCCAAGGTTTTGCTCTCAGAAGGGCAACCAATATTAAAATAACTACAGCTTTGGGTTTGGCTAGGTGTGGGAAGATGAAGTAAGAAAAGTGCTGTTTGCACATAAATGGCATCTAGGTGGGGTATTCCCTTACATTGATTTACATTATGCTATGAAATCAGCAGAGAAATATATGGCAAGTATTTGTTATTCTGTTTTAATATAACAGCAAGATGAAAGTAGCACTGCATGACACCTGCATATCTTCACTGTGAGCAAAACTAGTTTTGTTAGTCAGTGTAGAATTTTTCTGCTTTAAATCGAGCTACTGTGTAAGTCAGTTTGGTGCCACCAGTGGATACAATGTAAAAGGAATACAAACAAAATAATCTGCTAAGGAAATGTCATACCCCTTCAGACTCACCAGAACGGATTTGGGTCACTGGCACAGTGCAGGAATGCTGTACCTTTGCTGACAAATAAGTTCATAGTCAATTCGTGGTCAATGGACCCTGCATGGCAAATCAGGTGTGATTTATTCACGTTCATTGCCTACCATAGAAAAAGCCTGTGTCCTGCTTGTTTGAGAGCCATTACAAAGCAAAATCCCAGGATTTCCACAGCTACAGTTTGGTTATTTTTTTAGTTACTACACCATCTCTGTATAACAGCCTTGACTCATAAGATTACAAATCTTGTAGTTCCTTAGCTCCAGCCCCAAAATGTTTCATCTCAGCTTACCTTTAACCAAGCCAAAATAGTTAATACAGTTTTGAAAAGAATTACAGGGGGGAGGGAGAGGCCAATGGAAAATTCTGCGCTTCATTCAAAGGCAATTAAAAGAGTGAAGGGAGATGCTGAGAAGAGTGCAATTAGGTGAGGTAGAAAAGGGCAGGAACCACTGGTTGTGTGGGTCATGCACAGTATGAATGGGGAATGTCTGAAGACAGCAGCCACCTGCAACTTCACAGTACCTTTGACAAGTGGGAGGGCCAAAGGACACAACATGAAACCAGTTAACAGCAATTTCAACATAGCTTCCAACAGCAGCTTGTCCAAAATGGCTCACGTGAGGACTCAAACTGTCTTCATTGTAAAGTCATTGCGTTTATCTTAAACAGTTTTTCACAGCCAACTAAATTTACCTGGTATTGCTGATACTTGGATTCAGGAAGATGCAGAGCTGCTTACACATTTACTTTGGCATTTCTGCTTTGGGGATGCAGAGAAAGGGGGTGGGGTGGTGGGGCGCATAGCAGCATTTGAACAAGCACTGTCATATCTGCAGTGAATGTCTGATTGTGGCCTGGGATTTTGGCCTTTGGCCTCCAAATATGTTTGATCTGAGACATGGTCAAGACACTGTAAACAGGAAGGCTCCTCAAGCTATCACATCAATAATCTGGGATTTTCACTTTGTTCTCTCAGAAGCAGCACAAACAAACAAACACAGAAACTGTTCTTCCAGCTGCTGTTGTTTTTAATTACAACACAGAGGAAAAGTTAAGTCAGCAGTTAATTGAACTGAGTCCACTAAAAGTCATTGCTCTTTAACAGCAAAATTATACGGCTTGAAGGCATGTTAGATAAATTGTAGCATAAAAATCACCAGTAGGTCATTGACGATTTTAATGTTTCCTGTATGGATTTATTGGCATTCTTACACAGGCAGAGGCTGTGTGTAACATTATTCTTTCAATGCTTTTCAGGATAATATTTTTATATTAGATGAAATCGTTACTTGGAATAAGCTGCATCTTTACTCTGGGTTCTGTTGTGTTCACCAGAATTTCACTGCCAGGTGCCTAGGGCCAAGGCCTTGGTGAGAAGGGAGAAGCTAAAAACGAGTATCTGCTGCACACCACCACAGAAGCAAGAAATAAAGTAATAATGTATTAAAATCTTACATATAGCACTGGACCCTCACTGCTGTGTTTCAAGGGTCCATGCTCTAGTTCAAAGTTTTCTTCAGACTTGAAATTGAAATTGAGGTTTCTAAGTGCTACCAGTGAGTTACAGCTCTTTGCACAATGGACCATGAACAGCTGATCTCTAGACTTTCCAATCATATTACCACTAATAATGAAAAACCATGTAATATAGTAAGTATAACACAATAACAGTAATTAGTACAACTAATAGGACAATTAGAACAGGTGTAAAATAAATCGACTTGTTCCAGCGTTACCTCTATAAAAAACCAAACCAGATGTCCAGCACCTATAAAGGACCATACGTGAAATTGAACAGAATCCCCGTACAATGGTACGATCTCGCACAGTGATAAAAGAGTGGTAGGCCTTCTGAAGTGGTATAAAACGGCAAAAAATCCACAAAGGTGAGTCTAGCTAAGATCAAACAAAAGGTTGATTGCATGAGATCCAAAAAGAAAAAGAAATGTATTGTATGAGGTGCAAGACATTGGGTAGGGGTCTAGTGAGGACAGATGATGTGAGGATATTGCAAATGCCTCTTTAAGCTGAGTTATGAAAGCATACTGAAGTACAGGTATGGGTCTGATCTCTAGTGAAAAAACGAAGAGCTGACTGGACTTCCAATCGAAACTGGGTAACATTTTTGTAAGTTAGACATGATAGTAAGAAAACCCCACATTGTCAGCAGCTGATGAGGTATTGCCTGTAAGTGTCAAAGGGAAGATCCTGTAGTAGTGACCAGCAATATTGTATTTCAAGTGGTTTGAGAGAATAAAAAATGGCCCGCCGGTTGAGGCTGCCATGAAGACAGTCAGAAAACCAGAGCCATAGACCCTGCAAGTAATCTATTTAATGATCACTTCTGACTTTTTGAAATTGCATTCCCAACTGGAATAATAACTTTGGACATTATTGTTTCCTACAAAGGGAGATTTCAGGTGAGCGTTGCCCCTGAAACACGTAGATGATCCTACTGTGTCATGTTGATGAGAGCGATTGCTCAGTATTTTAGCTGCTAAAATAGTGCCAATAGTAACAAAATGTAAGTTTTCAGTTTTGTTAATGAACTTCTAGACAAAAATTATTGTGGTATTTTCAAATGGGTGTCTTCCAAGCAAAAACATTTCGTCAGCAAGCATCTGGCTAGCTGTAATGCCCTCAATAATGAAAAGCGAATGGTTTTTACATGGTACCATCGAGGTGTTATTCATCCTTCTGCAGAGTAAAAAAATAAGACATTCAAATAACCTGAGTGTGTGGGGAAGATAGAGGAGATGAAGTAATTGTATACAAGGGAGTAGGTGCTATGCAAGCACCTGGCTAGATGACGATCTACCTTAACTGAGTAATTGATCACATCCTTTTGACTTCTGTTTCAATGACCTGGGAAGAGGGGTTAAACAGGGGTTACTGGGTTCAGTGATGTGCTTACAGTTGGCTAATGCAGACTCAGAGTTTAGGTACCTAGGACAGACAGACTGACAGTGATAGGTCAAATAACACATGGTAAACATGTCAGAGGGCCATTCCCTGGCAGTTACATCTCTTTGCAACATTAGGATATCTCCTAAATAATTTCTCCCTGTTGGCCCAGGGTCTCTCTTAACTGGTGTCCCAAATACATGCTACCGAGGTATGATTTGTTATATTAAAAGAAAACTAAACCACAAAAATTGTTTCAGTAATTATTTGGAAAGATAACTGGGAAACATATGAACATATACACACTAGTCAGGATGGCTATATAAAAGGAGAATTGTGTTTAACTAACGTGATTAACTTCTTCATGGGAAACACAATGAAAACCGACAGGTGTGAAGTAGGAGACATCCGAAGTTGACTACAAAGAGGCTTTTTGATTTAGCATCACATAAAAGATTGATATGTAACATCATCAAATGAGGTATTGATGGTGACATTTTACACTGGGGAAAAATGGTTCCTTAAATGAAATGAGAGCTGTATTAAATGGATATAAATTGAGGGACGTCATAAGAATTGCAATTAGGTACAGCATTTTTTCCAGTAATATATAAACACTCCGTAACAGATACGCATTTGTGCAAAGCAGAAAAAAATTGTAAGGCTGAATTTTAGTGAAGAGAAAGAAAATGAATGGCTGAAAGTATTGGAAAAGATAGATATTTTAAAGTAAGGAATCTTAGATCGTATTTATTGTCAAAATTTATTCTCGCGTTTCTGTGAAAATAATCAGAAAAAGGTTTTTAGAGTAATAACAGAAATTCAAATACATTGCTTGACACTTGTAAAAATCTGGGAAAGGAAATAGCTTCTTTTGCTATTTGTTTGGAGAGCAAAATGTAAATGAACATCTATGGCTTGGTATGCTAATTTGGCAGCACATTAAAAGCAGACAAGTGAAGAATGCAAGACACCAAGCACAGGTAGTAGCAGAGAGTATCTCTCATCTCAGGAGCTTCTAATCTACAGAAATCACAATTCTTTTCATGCCAACCTGTAAGGTATGAAAAGAAGAAAAAGAGGATTTCTTATATGCAGCCCTGTGTTTTCACCCCAGCACAGTTTTATGCACACAGCCATGCACCCCATGACACTCTGAATCCCATCACTCTTAAAATATTTAAGGTATAACCCTGATCTTAAATGAAAGCTTAACAGTATCAACACATGCTTGAAATAGCATTCCACGTCAGGAAAAAGCCATCAGTACACCAAGACAATGAACACTCTTCTAATTTGAAAAGAAGTATTTGTAAAATAGATAAAGATCTTTTCACTAATTTTCATTTATGAATTTTCTAAGTCAAATGTCCAAATTGGGTAAGATTCAAAACAAAAGCGAGACAGAACTTCATTTTTATATTGGACTTATAAGACTTGTGTAACTCTATGGTTAGGACAACAAATACTAACACTGGTTCATGCTGCTTATAAAATAGTTAATTTCCAAAGATGTGAGTATCCTCCTACTGACTATAATTGTTCTATGATTAGCTAAAACAGAAACCTTCAGAAATTTTAATCGTACAGTTTCAACCAGATCCTTATCAGACACAACCTTCAAAATATGATTACAGGTCCCTGTGTCTACAGCACCAGAACTTCTGGCCAGCTTTTGGGCAACTACAAAACCTGTATTTTCAACAGGGAAACACCCCATGGGCTCTGAGTTCTCCCACAGCCCATGGGATTCAGCCAACCCCCCCATGGCAGAGGCATCCCCAGTGCCTGTCCCATGCCTAAGCCTGCCCTGGAGCCCTGGACGCTTGGTTTTGCGACATTTCTGGAAGGGTCTGTTTTGTTTGGCAGAATCCAGTTGTGTGTAACAGGTGGAAAAGCTTAAGATTAAATACAATACTTAGGGCCTCTTTTAGCCAAAACACATTCAGTGAGAGAGACAATACCCATTTTTTTATGCTTTAGCCAGGTGTACCGCTAGGCAGCCTCAGGCCAGCTGATGTAAAATCTAGAAGCAATCGTGCAGCAGAACATGAGGACTTGTCCTCAGGTCACAGAGTGGGACTTTTCACAACACCTTCTTTCCTGCTCCACAGACCTCCTAGTCATCATTGTGCTGAGCTTAAGTGCCATGGTCTGTGATACACAAAATAAAAAAAACCCATAGTATTTTGCTCTAAAAACAAGTATCTGCAAAAATACGAGTTTACAATATTTATCCAGAAGATGCCTAAATACAGAAGGACTTGATGTTTTGAGGATCCCAGTCTGACCCCAGTATAAACACTCTTAAGTAAGGGCCAGAGAGGTTCTCCAGAAAGACCTAGGAATACTCTTTCTTCACTACCTTCTCTCAGCTCAGGCAGTTCTCTCTCAAGGTCCAATATACATTTTGAAGCCTATTACATGGAAAATTCCCAATTACAACATTATTAAAAATTGGTTTGATGTTGCAGTGTAGATTACACAGATCTGTCATCAAGAACTTCGTTTCTGAATACTAGAATAGGCTCATACCATAATTCAGGATGGAAAGGACCTCAGGGCTCTAGTTCAACCTCCTGTTCAAAGCAGGATCACTTCTGAGCTCAGGGCTTTACCCAGTTGAGTCTTAAAAACCTCAAGGGATGGAGACTGTACTTTGTACAGTCCCCCAACTGTCCTCATGGGGAAAAGGTTTTTCCTTATATCCAGTCTGAACCACTCTTGTTTCTTGTTTCAATTTATGCCTGTGGCCTCTCGTTCTCTCTCCATGCTCTGCTGTAAAGAGTCTGACTCCATCTTCTTGCGAACATCCCCATAGGTACTGGAGGGGCTGTTGGTGCCCTCCTGAAGCTGCGTCTGCTTCATGCTGAACAAGCCCAGTTCCTTCAGTCTCTCCTCACTGGGCAAAGTGCTCCAGTCCCCATCTAGCTTGGGGGCCTCTGCTGAACTCGCTCCAGTTTGTCAATCTCTTTCTTGCATCTGTGGGCCCAAAATCAGCCACAGTATCTAGATACGGTCTAACAAGTGCTGAGAAATGGGAAATACTCTCTTCCCTGAGTCCAAAGGCTGCATCCCTGTTTGTACAGCCCAGGAGGCTGCTGGCCATCCTTGCTGCCATGGCACACAGCTGGCCTGTGCTCAGCTGCTCACTGGGCCCCCAGGTCTGTTCCTCCCAGGCTGGGCTGCTGCAGGAGTGCTTCCCTCCTGGGGACAGCACTTTGCATTTGTCCTTGCTGAATCTCACAAGGTCCACTTAGTTCTTGTAGTTCCCCAGCTTGTCCTTTCTGGGGACGGGTGCAACAGTTGCCTTTCTCCAGTTGTGAGGGACCTCTAAGTCTCTAGGACCTTTCAAAGACGACAGATTAATAGACAATCATGTTTTATACATGAGGATACAGTTAAAAACAATTTGTTCCTATTTGTTACAGGACAAAAATATTTTAATAACGTTAGGGAGACGTCATTTTGATCAGAGACCTCAAATGCAGTGGGTGAAATCTTGGCTTGCTGGAAGCCTCTGGCAAAGTTCCCATTGTGTCCAGAGGGAAATGTAACAGCATTTATAGTTCAGTTAGGACTTGAGTTTCCTTGCTCTGAAGCTGTACTTGTCAAAGTAATAAAAAGCAACTTTTATTTTTTGAAATATACCTGTGTTTGCTCTAAGCATGACACAAAGCCCCTCGACAATGGAAAGACCGTAATTTTTAGTGTACAATAGATCAGACACGTAATATGAAAATTTCTGTAATTAATTAACCTTATTAATCAAGGGAAAAATAAAAAAAAATCTGCAGGGAGCTTCTAGCTGCTGTGTAAAGTCAGGAGAGTTAGTACTGCTGTACTGTGCTCAATATATCTCTATTTTGCATTATTTTAAGTGCAAGAACAGAGGAAATTTTCAGAAGAGATTAAATGGATGCAATGGGTCATTTTTTCTAATTAATCTTAGGAAACTATGCAGATTTTATTGCTGTGGGAGCACTTGGGCTAAGCGTATTTATTTTACTTTGTCTAAATCTAAAAGTTACTTTATCTGAAATTGTCTTTCTAACTGACAATCAAAGAAATCGTGTGTTCCTGTAGGGATTAAGTCAGGAAGCAGTTTTTAACAACAACAAATTGAAACGTTTACACAAGGAAGTGTTGCTTTTATAAGTGATGGGAAACTTCAAATTTGATTACAAGCAACCTTTGGCTTCCTATCTGTCCAACAATAGGCCATGTTGTTAAGGGCAATTTCCATGCACAGCATGTGGGTCCCATTTTTTCATCCTTAGACATGGTTGTTTACTGTTCAGAACTGTTTATGCATTTTAATCAGGCTTATTCAGCAGCCCTTAATAAATCACCACTAAGTGAATGTACCAAAACAAGAACTATTATACAAGATTTGTTCCCGTTATGCAGTATTTGCTGCCCTCAGGTTCCACTGGATATAAAAATAAAGAGTAAATGGGTAATTGAGTCAAAAGAATAATTATGAGACATATGATTTTAATGCCTTTTGCTGAGCCGTTGCCTCCAGCAACTTCCGCTAGCTACAGGAGCCTGCCTTTAAATTCAGCCTGGGCCAGAATGACTTAACAATTGGAACCTGCCTCCAGCTCATGGCACTGGAAGGCTTTTTGATGGGATGAAGCTGACAGCCCAGTTCCTGCCTGGCAGACGCTCACATGAGACAAGGCTGAAGTCATATAGATAAGCACTTAAACATTCAGGTATCTTGGGCTCTGGAAACAACAGAGGACAGAACTGTTGGTAAGAAATTGGTACACAGAAGTAAATACATCTTTTTGGTTATTCATATCAGGAACAACCAGAAAAAAATATTTTTCTTCCATAGTCTGGTGAACAAAAACTTTCCAGATTAATTTTAATAAATGCTAATCATTTTCTGTGATAGCTCTAGCTCATAAATAGAAAGAATTTCCAGAAATTAAGTTATCTAATCCTCAATAAAGGAGTAGTTAATCTTGAAAGATTTTTCCAGTCCTGCTTTTACTGAATTACTATCCCTTCCTGTGAAAAATGGGAATTTTACAGACCTATAGATCATGTGCAGGAAAGACATGACACATATGGCATGGTGCCCTACACATGTCAAAGAGTTACGTCCAGGAAAAACCAAGTAAAACACAACATCAAAAAAGGCTTGTACCACGTAGGGCAGTCTTTCCCAGAAACTACTACTGAAATGCAAAATACCATTTTGGAGATTATTTAGCAGGATCCTTGCCTCAGTCTGTCAGTTTGCCCCACTGAAGCCACTAGGGGAAATTTGGGTGGGTAGATTTGAGCTCTGTTCTCTTTGCTTGCAGAAATCCTGCTTTCCTTTAGGTCAGTGTGCTCAGTCAGGCTGCCCGGTCCCTACATTGCTCATAGCAGTAAAAGCTTTGTCCGGCAGTAAGCAGCCATGCAAGACTCCCCACCTACTCTCCTGCTGGACTGTAGTCCCTACTGCAGCTTTGTAGAAATTTTTTGCTCTCCCCCCGCCCCCCAAATTGTTTGTTAAGCATTTATGCTTGTTTCCTAAGAAGCAGGATATTTGGAGGTTTTGCTTCAATCTGTTATTGTTTACCATGATAATGAAAGGTTCCTTTGTGAGCATAAAAATTGCCACAACATAGCAATACTCTTTGGGAAATTATAAGGCCCAGTTCCCTAAAAGCCTAACTAATATGAATGGTCATCTTGACTTCAGTGGTGCTCAGCTACCACGATTAGCACAGCATGTAACCTTTCAGCTAGCTGGATCAGGTAGGCTTGAACCTTTCAAGAATACCACACTGAAATACTACTATTTTCTTCAGTAACACCTTGGCTAGACCTACACAAAAGATGGTCCCTGAATTGTGCAGGCAAAGTGCTCAGTTACTAATATCAAACTGGCAGTTGCACCATTCCTCCTTTGAAAACAGAGTGCAGTCATTCCACCTGCAGAAAGAGAAAAGATGTTGTCCTAGGATAAATGAATGGCTACACTCAACAACAATGCTGTTTTATTTAATTGCTTGTTATTAAGCAAAATGTGGCCAAACCTCTGTTTCTTGTGCACCATTTGCAAAGTAAGTCCAGCTCAGATCACATTGTCCTCTCTGCTCTGAACTAAAGACTTCTTTTTTACTATTCTGAAGAAGTCTTGCTTCTCTTGGTGAAAAAAAAAAAATAAAAAATCTCCATGATGTTATGATGGTGTGCAGTGAAGAGAAACTGCCCCAGGAAACTAGTCCACTACTTTCTATGCAGTGTTACCTGAGCGGGACTTTTGCTTGACTAATGGACCATGTAATTGTATTGTAAATGTTGGGTTGAGACCTAGCTGTCAAGATTTTATTGCTTTCACAACTGCAGAAGTTATTTGTGTTTTTCTTTGCCTTGAAATTTCATTATACTACCTAACACTTCAGTTAGGAAGTGCCAGAGTTATCCAAGTAAGTAAGTCAGCCATTTGGGATGTAACCAAATTGTGAACCTTCACCTCCTGAGGGTAAAATGCTTCTGAATGCAGTAACCCACCTCACGTGCTCCCCTGCACTATGTTACAAAGTTTGAAAGAAACTAAAGATGTCAGTAAGTGGACAAAACCAGTCTCTTTTTCATACACCGCTTCCCCCTCCACCCCTTGATTTTCTGATAATTTTTGGGAAACAATTATTTCTGATGTTTAAGTAACAATGTTTAAAAAATAACTGAAGTTGTTCTTTTCAAAGGAAGCAAGAAGAGGGTATGTGCCCTCTGATAATATGGTGACTGATTTTTCTTTTAATACTGTATTCTGCATGTCTATTATTGTAGGGCCCTTCTAGATACAGTAAAGAAACTAGTACAGTAATTGAAACACATATAGGGAATAGAAAAAGACTGTCCATCTGTCCCAGTTATTTTGAGACAGACTCACTTGTGCTGGAACAGTGCAGCAGCATGCTTTATCCTCTGACCTGAAGATGTACAAACCGTGGCAGTAGCTGTAAACTAGGAAATAGGGGGAAGATGGACCATGGGAGAGAACAGACAGAGGAAGCCTCTGGAAAGGGAGGGGAAATATAGAAAACTGTGACCCTCTCACATTTATTTAAATCTACAAATTGTTAGAAGGACATTTAATAATTTAGTGTTATGCTAAAAATGAAACAGCCTGAAACTATGATCTGTGAGAGGATCACAGTGCTCTGACGACAGAAATAGCCGGTACTTTCGAGCACTACATGGATTCCACCTGGTTAATCCAATATTGAAAAACATTCTTTAAAACAATTACACAAGTCTCTAATACCATCACTTTCCCAAGAGGACAAAGATACACCATAGAAGTTGTGTGAAATACCCAAGACATTCAGGAAACACCTTGCTCTGTTTTTTATATCACCAAATGCCTGAAGCATCAACACTGCTGTAAATCATACCAAGGTACAGAAGATGATGCTGAACAGACTATTGGATAAGCTCTGTATTTCACATCAGCAGAGTAGTAAATCTGATTTATTCTTAGGAATATAAGTAATCTTCTGAGAAATCACTGTATGTTTTATATACTGCCTTTGCATCCTTTGTATCAGAGTGGGAGCACTAGATCCTGCTACTGTCTAATTAAATGTGAACTACAAGTTCCATTATATAAGCCCTCTTTCACATGCTCCGCTTTATTCCAGATACGTCACAGATGTGAAAAAAAAATCCAAACTATGAAAATGCGATTTCCAAGTAAAATCCTGTAGGACCAAAGTTTTCCATGTGTGGTTGCTGCAGGGAGAAGTATAGTTTTAAAAATTTGAGTCACATCCATATAGCTAGCTTTCAACATGTGTTAAAATCATGCATGAAAGAAAGGGTGCATGCTGCAGTAAGATTTTGTGCACATCTGCAGCATAACTTGACAGGGAATCAATTTCTTTTCACACTTCAACATTTCACTTCTGTGTATCTTTTTGCAGCTTGCTGAGATCTTATTCCAAAGCAGATTTGACGGAAATGACTTCAGTCATTTGAAACTGAGCTCTTGAAGCTTTTTACGGAACTGGATTGAAAGAATGCTAATTCCATCTGTGTTTGTTCAGAATGATGGTGACTCCTAAGCACAGCAGAGTTTCCTGGTGAATGGTTAAGTTCAGTCGGGAGCGCTGTGAAACGCTTTAGCTAAATCTAGACTTCTCAAAAGCCTGACTAACCTGGCAAAGTTTATACTGCTTTCAGGATGTCAGGACTGTAAAAAAAAAAAACAGCAGGAGGTAGGAAGAGAAGTAAGTGTCAAGGCAAACTGCCTTCTCAGAAATTAAAATGGCAACAACAGGGTGCCCCAAATCTTCTACTGTTGTGGGCTGGATGCCAGTTTTGCTCCTCCCTCGTAAGGCAGCTGTGGCTTGCCAGGTTTGGGAGGCTTGCAAGTGGCTTGTGTGGGCAGCTACAGCAGAAGCCCGTACCCAACACAAGCCCACCCAGGCTCTCCTTGAGGCTGTCCCTTGCTGCTGCACACAGAGCAAGACAGCAGCATAGTTTCCTACTCTGTTTTCCGAATGCTGCCTATGTTTCCCAACGCACAGAAAATATTTTCAACTCAAATGGAGAAAACACTGTGCTGTGACAGGACCCCAGCCTGGAAAGGGTGCACAAATCTAATTTGCCTCTCCTTCCACAGACTGACTTTTCCTGGAAAGAGACACCAAAGCCTTCCCCAGGCTGCCTCTGGGAAATCCAGTCACGAAGTGGTGCAGGTAACACTCATCCAGCAAAAGTCTACACAGTGCAAGTCATGGCAACATTTTTTGATGAGGGCTACACTTAAGAAGTCAGCTTATAACAGATTCATTCCTCACATCATGCAGGTGTTATATTTCTTATTTGAACTGTGTCCTAAGCTTCATGGTAAACAAAGCAGCAGGCGTAAACCAAAATAATCTGGAGATGGTACATAGAAATAAACTCAGGGTCAAAACTTAAATCCCTTCTGCAGAGCTGAAGCTTTGCTCCTAGTTTGCTGAGTATCTGTGCTACTTCTGTCACTGTGGTGTCTCTGGGTTGGAGCTAATCACAGTGGTTTGCACCCAGGCTAACATAACCTGACAGTGAGCTGCTTTCTCAGGCCAGGACACTCAGTCTCCCCATATATGATCATCACCAAAACGTCAAGGGAGCAATTTTTGAGTAGGGAGGCAAAATTTGGAGCAAAATCTGCCTAAAAGTCTACAGCAGCTCTGCAGTGATGATACTGTCCAGCACAAACTGGTCAAGCTTGGTATTGTTTTGAAGAACGTACTTTTGAAGACTGTTGTCTACCAGGCTCAGGTTAGACAGAACAGTGTGAGACACCTGTCTCCAAGAGTGTGGAAAATGCACCTAACCTAGAAAATGGCAGATAATCACGTTATTAGAAGTGCGTTTTGATACCTAAGTCCAGGGCATTTTTTGCCAGAGAACTTCAGGATCAATCTCAAGAAGTCCATGTACACTCTGGTAGGACGTGTGTATTACTCCTTTGGCTAGAATATGTCATTCCAAAGCTTAAAAGCAGAAAAGTAGAGAGAGTACAGCATTGTTTTTGGTGGAAAAGCAAAGTTGGAAATGATTTAGTGAGTTCAAAGAGATGTCTCTAAAGTGTCATACACAGAATCCAGTAAAATTATGACTGGGTAGAGCTGCCTTTAGCACGCCTAAGCAAAGAGAGCATTAGAAAAGACCTGTATTCAATTACCTCATCTCTCTCTTCTGCAAGTGTGTGTCTGTTTCTATATAAAGATCCTCGTTCTTGGCTATATGGAATAAAATGGCTGTAATACAGTTTGAGCATCTCAGGCTGCCGAAGAATATTGTTTGGCAACACGGAGGCAGACGGCTCACACCACGTGAGGTCTTCACACCCAGAAATGGCAGGTGTCCTGACGTTTTTGCATAGCTGATTTTAATTGAATGTAAAGAGCATTTAAATGACTAATTTATCTTCCTAAATCAATTTTAGGCATTTTATCCATGCTGATCAGAGATGCTTTTGGGAAAACTTGTAGTCAGGAACAGCAGAGTGTGAATTTGCCCTGGGCTAGGTAGGACTTTTTCCCTATTTACATGCTTCTTCTGAATTACAAGGCTTTTGAGCTCCTGCTGTCACAAGGTCCTGGAAAATACATCTTCTGCCAAGATATCTGTGCTAGTGGTTTCCAACAGCCTATGCAGTAAAATAAAGGAGCTTCCCCACTATGCTTTGGGTACCTTGGAGTAATTTATGCAGGCCTAAACCATAGCTGCTTAAACCTTAAGCAGCTGTCTTAGCCAGGGAGGTTCTCCTTGTCAAAAAGGGCACACAGAAAAATTACATGTATGTAAATCTGGCAAATAATGAAGATGCTGTTTGGATCTGGTAGAGTGTAAAATAAGGAAATGAATAAAGAATTCTGTTATTTGGATTTTGTGGTTGACTGCAGCATCTTACGACTAGCCATAGATTTGGCAGCTTTACAAGAAAGTACGTGAAACATCAACAAGTTAGTGAGACATTACTGGAAAGTAAGGCAAGAGGAACTTCTGACAGCTAACATGCATGCTTCCTGTTAAGCACTAGGAAGGTTTGTAATAAAAGTTTGAACTAACAGCAGGATTCAGCTTAATGTGAATTGCTACAGGGAAGGAGCTGCAAGGGAGAGATCCCCCAGCTCAAGGATTGAAATGCCACCTGAGAAAGGGCAGAGCTGACATAGAAAAGGGATCACTAGGGAGACTTTGATTTAGTTGCACAGGTCTTGTGCTTAGTACGTTACATAAATTACCTGCCTTGGCAGTAAGTACCCAGAACTCCCAACAGGGAAGGCATCACAGAGAGTGTGGAGCATTTCATGTATGTTCCTTGTACCCCATTTTTTAGCTCTGCAACCCAAGAAGTGCATTTTTCTGTTTTACAATCACCCGATGCAAGCCAAGATATCCAGTTAAGGCAAATCTTCTTCTCCTTTAGTCTGGTCAAGGTAAAAGTAAATTAATAAATTGGCAAAATCCAAACATGGAGTATTTATATTACCTTGCAAGTTTGCAGAACCAAACGAAATGAAAGCTATTCACCGTGTGAATACCATCGCTACTTACTGTATGTATCCAGGTAATACAGATACAACGACTTTCCAGGTCATTGGCTAAGGATCTGTTTGTCACATTTCCAGGCTGCGTTCACCAGAAAGGATCTGGGCTTAGGGATGCTACTTGTTCTTACACTCAAATCAGTTCACACTCCAGATCTGAATGAGGAACCTATCCTTTCTTGTACTGTGCTCTCCAGCTTTTGACAGGTAACATCTCTTGGGCCTGACTGTACCCGATTATCACATGTCCAGAGGATAAACAGAATTTGCTAGCTCCTGCTTAGCAGGGCTATGGACATGTGTCCCAGAGACGAAGTGCGCAGAGGCTGCCCTGGTTTAATGAGTTCATTCAGCTATTCTACTCTACCACCCTTAGTTAAGCTCATACAACTGGTTTTAGGTCTGCACTGGGAATCTCTTGAAAACTAGTATTTTCTGACTGTCTTATCTAAAACCTGAATGAGTTTTTTGATCTGTTTCACAGTGCTTTATTGATACAGCCATGAGAGTGGAGCCAGAACACAAGTGATAGGCCACTGATAGATGAAAATAGGAGAGAGGAAAGGAACTGCTTAAACATACACTGCAATGAATGGGTTGAACCCTGGAACTACAGATGAAACCTGACATGAATTGTTAATCCATCATGTGGCATCCAATCACTCTCTTCTATGGAGCACAGCAAATTGACAAATGCTACATGTGTTGGGCTTGTATTTCATAGAAATGTACAACTTGCTAATCATACTTTACTGAGCTACACAGCTGAGATTAACACAATAGTAACCATTTTGGCATGAGAAATGGCTTTGGAGGAAACTAAACCCCAAGCCTGTCTTTGAAGGTTACTGTCTTTGACAACCATCTTTTTTTTTTTGGTGAATACATTTTGTTCATGCAGCATAGTTGGATGGACTAACTGTTCCAAGTGTTGAATTATGGTTTTCAGTGTCTCAGGCCCTTGGGAACTCTGTGAGAACTTGGTCAGTGAAAGGAAAGACAGAATAAATCCTTAAGGGTGAATCAATCTATGAGGGGTAATTGGAAAGGAAGCTACCCGCAATGCTTAAAAGCAGATACCCTCCCTTGAAGTCTCGCTTCTTTCCCTTAGAAACATGATAAATATATATTCCTGCATCTCAATATTACAATGATGCATATTACCTTCAGATGTACTCTGGTTACCACCAGGCTAGATTCAGTCCTTTTCTATAGAAAGAGGCAACTTCAGTCTCAAAATGCTCACAAGTAGAATACTTGCATTAGTACCTTGAGTTTACAAAGATGAAGGACTTCAGATCTGTAAATATAAATGCTTAAGCTGTGGAAATCCTTTAAGATGGGAACAGTAAGAGAATGGGAGTGTATCAGGGCAAAACGATCAGGTATGTTCATCTTGGTCTTACTCTTCCTCATTCTGACAGCCACTGCTGTTCACCACAGGTAACAACATCTTGGCGCCAGTGGACTACATGCCTGAACTCTGGTAGGGCCAATCTACCCAAGGATGTGAAGGAGAGCTTGGGACATCCGATCACTCAGTTTACATCTCCCAATGTATTAGTGCTGCAGTAGTTAAACCATCCTTCCCGTTTGCTGAGGACACAGATGAATCCACTTCTCCAGCTGCTTTTAGCTATCAACCACCCTGATATCCAAGGGTTTATGCCCCCACTGCTATGCAAAAATAAGGGACACACCTGCTCCAGAGGATTTTGCAGGGAATATTCCTGATATTACACTGCTGCTTTGAAAAAAAAAGAGGGAGTTGCTTTCAGGTCTTTGGGAACAGCATCCAATTGTAACTTTCTGCATGTGTGTTTAAACTGGAAAATGAAACCTCTTTGCTGCATTACATGGTTCTTAAGGAAATAAATAAGAATACAGGCAAGTGAGTAGAAACAGATAGAGCCATGCCTGTCAAAGGATGTTTATGCCAACAGAAAGCATCGTCCCACATCTCGAGGAAAACATGATTAACAGCACCACGCTGATCTTAATCAGATTTATTAAGGCAAATGTTGAAAATCCAGCCTGTGTGGGTAACTAAAGAAAAAAAAAAAAAAAAAAGGCCAGCTAAAAATGCCCAGAGGGAGTGAGCTAATGACTCGCTTCCCATTACCTCATGGGATCATTAGGTCGACATGATCTCGCCGCGGCCAGCACCGGAGCCACCTCCCCGCCGGGACGGAGGCCAGAGGCCTTTCCCTTTCCCTCCACACAGGTGCAGCCCCGCAGCGGGAGGTGCGGGCGGGCCGCCATGTCGGGAGGCCGGGGGCACCCCCCGACATGGCGGCGGGCCCGGGGGGCGGTCGGGTAAAGCGGGACAGCCACCCCCGCGCCAGGACGCGGCCGGGGCCGCTCAGCTCCCCGCCCTACCCCCCTTCCCCCGGGGGGGGGCTGCCGGGCAAGGCGGCATTGTTGGCCGCGTCCATCACTCCCCGTCCCCGGCTGACATAATGAATGCGCTTGGACACACCTTCCAGCCCGGCGAAGAGGCGCGCCGCGTCTCCACGGAGAGCCCCGCCGAGCTCTCCGCTCCGTTCCCTTCAGCCTTCGGGGAGGCGTCCCGCAAGCCCGCCCGGCCCCGTAGCCCGGCGCCCCGTCCCAGCCCAGTGAGGGGCCGCGGCGGCCGGGCTGGGCTGGGCCGGGGCGGGCAGGACAAAAGCCCTCGCTATGGTGCCCAGCGCCCTGTACTGGGACCTGGTGGGCTCCTCGGCTCTTCTCAACCTGCCGGCGGCGCCGGGCTTCGGCAACCTGGGCAAAAGTTTCCTCATCGAGAACTTGTTGCGGGCCGGGGCGCCGCCGAGCCCTGCCCAGCTCCGTCCCCTCCCCGCCAGCCCCGTCCCCCTCAAGCTGTGCCCCGCGGCGGAACAAATCAGCCCCTCAGGGGGTCCCTATCCGACAAGATGGGCTTTTCAAGTGCTTAACCCCTCCGCAGCGGACGGCGGCCGCCTGCCAGCGCGGGCTCCGGCGGTGGAGAGAGGCGGCGTCTTCCCGCCGGCAGCCACAGGTGAGCGCCGGCCCCTTCCCGCGTCCCGCCGCCGGGGAGACGGGACCGAAGGGGCTTCGCGAAGGCTCGGGGACGGCGGCACGGGGAGACGCGGCCGCTCCCCTCCTGCCAGCCGCTCCGACGAGCCCGGAGGCGGCGGGACGCCGTACCCCGCTGGGTGCCCTGCCCGCGGCGCGGTGCTGTTGGCGGGGCTCCGGCGGAGGGCCTCGCCCCGCCGCTGGCGGCGGGACCTCGAGGAGCGGGCGAGGGGCCCGTGGTGAGAGCAGCGGGACGGCGGCTTTGAACGGCGCGGGCCGGCGCACCTGTTGGTGCAGGGAGTGCGCCAAAGCCTTGTGCTGGTAGCGATGAGTGCTTTTGACTGCCCTTAATCGCAGTTTTTTTGGGGCTGCTAGTTCTTCGCGGCCTGAAGGGATGGTAAAAGAGCGTTACCGGCAAGAGGCGCTCCGGGAAGATCTGAAATGCCTGGTTTTGGGAGAAAGGCGAGCGGTTCTGTTCCTCCTCGGTAGCGCGGGAGGCAGCAGCCCCCTCCCCAGGCGCCCCGTCCCATGGGACAGCAAGGGGTGAAGGACCGGGCTCTTCCGACCAAAATGAAGATTAATTCATGCAAAGCAGACATATATCTGGAAGTTTTGACAAAGCCAGAGGCAGGGAGAAAAAAAAAAAAAAAAGCGTTAGAGCTGTGTGGAAGGTCTGTAATTAGCCGTTCGGTCCGGTGTTACCGTGGAAGCCGGCGCTTTACCGGGTGGTGAGGGAAGCGGCTCGTGTGCCGGCGGGCCCGGCTCTCCGGCGGCCCGGCTCTCCGGGCTGCGGGTGTCGGCCGGGCGGGCCCGCGGTAAGGCCTGGCACTGGCCGCCGGGAGACACACAGGCTTACGAAACACGTGCTGTTTCTTGAATGTGCCGGTTTTCATATCGGTGTATTTTGCCTGGGCATGAACGACGTTTTAAGGAATTTTTAGGAATGCGCTCTTCTGTGAGTCGTCGAGCTGACTGAAGTTGAATTCAAAGTTAATTCAGAAAATTTGGTATTAACTTAACCGTCTGTATTGTGGTTTGCCTTTCCGTTATAGTGCATCAATTAATTTCAGTCTTGTGGGATGTTTTCAGAATTTTTATTTATGAACATATGATCTTTAAGGTCCCTTCCAACCCTTCTATGATTCTGTGATCATGCAGTTTTAAATGTACTTAAAATGAAAATCAGACAAGCAACATCGTATTTATTGGAGTAAGACTTTAAGGTGTGAAACCAAAAGGCTTGTTTTGAAAGCAGAATTGATAACAGTTGTTTTCAAACATAATTTTACCTCAATTAAAACGTACAAACTGTTCTGCAAAATCAAACCAGCTTTTGATCCTTTAGCATGCTGTACGTTGGAGGTAGGCAGGAGAGAGTCAAAGAAGTGTACGTCAACATTTCCGAATATTCCAGACCTCAGCTGCCATAAGCATTTTGTTAAGCATATCTATTATATAAACATGTTTATTTTAGACGAATATAGGCCAGGCCAGGAAACAGGACAAGTGTCATCTTTCTGGAATGAGGTGCGTATTCCCCCCCCCCCCCCCCCAAAAATCTCTAGAGAAAACACTACATCTATGTGTACAGAGCACGTGTAAAAGGGGAGGTGGCAGATGCCCCAGCACCCGTTGTATAGGTAAACCTTTTCTAAGTATTACAGAAGTTCCTGAATGCCAAGTGTTTCAAACGCTTGCTTCCAGTATTAGTTCTTTCTTTGATCGGTACTTGTGAACTTAGTGAAGTGTGTCAGGTCTGCTTGGTGTTTTGGAGTCTGATCCTATGTTTTTTCTGATCCCACAGCTCCCAGGGATTTCGGAGGGAGCTTTGGGCAAAAGCACCAGGCTCTTACATTTGAGCAGTGAGAAATACTAGGCTTCCTCATGCATTATGCACTCAGAAAAAAAGTCTCCTGCGAATGTAGAAGATGTACAACAAAGCTGTATATGTGCTAACAGGGATCTACTGATTCTGATCTAACTTACATGTCTTAAAGTGATGAGGGCTCTTGGGTGTCTGAACTTTCCTAAATGTAAATTAGATTGGAACTGGCCTGCTGAGACAGATTTTATGGTTTCTAAGGAGTCTCTTCTCTAGTGTACGCCTACACTGTGCTGGGGGAACCATTCAGGCTGGACACTTGCATTTGTGGGTAAGGCTGGGGTGGTCAGGCTGTGTGCTGTTCCTTGTTTATGCAGTGACAGGTCAAAGGATTATTTTGTCAGAATAAGAATTGTAGCCTTCAGGGACTAATGAAGGTATTTTAACTAAAGAACTAGGTAGGGTTTTTAAATTTACTGGTTTTTTGTGAGTATTCACTGATTTTTCTGAGTTTTTTGAGGGATAAACTCTTTCCTGTTTGAAGCCCCCAAATCACGTGGCGTTTTGGAAAATCTTGGTTTAAGTCTTATTAAAGACTATTGAACATGATAAAGCAAAATTTTGTTTTGTTTTGTTTTTTAATCTTTCTGAACTAGCAAGTGCTTTATAGACCATGCAGGGAATAAAAGTGCTCTAACAAACTAGCTTGGCATAATCCAGGGGTTTTAAAACTAAAAAAAAAAAGCTATAGAAAAGAGAATTGAAAAAATATCAGACTCTTTGGAATCAGTAATCTGTATTGCTCGTGCTGTCTCAAATTCTGGTGAGGTCACCAAAAGTTCTTAGAGAGGAAGGAATACAAAATCACACCAGGGACAGAACTGAATAAGCTGAACCTTTTTACAGTTCCAAAAACAACATGTATCAACAGCACCTACCAAGGAAAGACATGAAGAAAGCACTCCATTTCAGGGTAACTTTTAACACTCCATGGAAGTGCTAAAGAATGAATATCCTGTATTCTCTCTGTGAACTGGAAAACACTTATCAGTGGCAGCAAAGGAGACCAGGTGGGATTGCACCCTTGATCTGGTCCATCTGGTCATGGTAGCATTTCACTTTGAAACTCCTCAGCAGCAGAGTTTTAGGAGCAAGTTTCCATTCTCATAGTTTACAGGTTTCAAAGGATTTAGTTGGACTATTTCAAGTGCTTATCTGCATGTGTATTTTGAGTTCTCAAAAATTATCCAAAATGAAAAGCTGAACAAGTACTGAGAAAGTGTCACATCCTAGATACATCATCTAATGAGTGGGTTCAAAATAAATATCTTTGTGTTGTCTGGGAAATATTTAAATCATCATTTTCCATCATTACGCTAATTTTTTAAAATTAAGTGTAATCAAATCATAGGTTTTAAAAATTAATTTAGTTTATTTTGACTTAAGAGTACAACTGCATGAACGAGCAGCATGTTACATAAAACTTCAGAAGGAAAAACAGAAGGCGCATTGTTGCTATATGATGAACTCACTTGCCTTCTGCAACGGCATGCCAGTTTATACCCAGCCTGGGATTCCTGCAGGGTTTTGTTGCACCTTGAAGCCCAGTGCTGACGATGGAACGCTGAACTGGGCCTGCTGCCTTCAGCTGGCGTGGTAAGCGCTGTGTTTCTGTCTAGCTGAACTGAATTTCTCCGAACCTTTGCGCTATGGGCCTGATTCTTCTCTTTTAAGACTTCTTGCATTGCTAAAGTAAATGCATGATGCTGTCTTCTGCTTTGTGAAAGCTTTGCATACAGTGCGTATTCGTAGCCCTGACTAGCTAAAGCAGTGCAGAATCTGGTTCTGATTTTTAAACACTGGGTGCCCGGACTCTGTTCTTCCTGGCTAAAAGCTGTTTAAAATGCCTTGTTGTAAAGTAGCGTTTCCTGGTGAAACATATTACAGTTATGCAGCTTATACTTACGCTGCCTCTTAAAGGAGGAGGGAAGCTCCAAATAAAAGTTGTGAGCAAACTAATGGACTCTTAAGTGTGGTGGAAGTCCTCAATTTCTGCTTGCTAATCTGGAATTTGGTCCCTCTCCATGTACTCCAGTCATATAATTACCTTCTGGATTAGTTAGGAGACTTGACAGTTTTCCTCAGGGTTTTCTGACATAGGAAAATTAGCTGGAGGGTGCTGAGATGCAGTCTGTTGTAGCACAGGTGCTTTAAAGAGGTCCACTCTGCATCTTTCCTCATGACTTGGTTTCCAGAAGTATTGGCTGACACTAAGTCAGAGTGATCTCCTTGACAAATGCAAAGTTTCTCTGCTACCTGAAATTATTTTCTGAAAATCTCTGTTCTTCTCAAGTAATTTGCCCTGGAGAGTGTTGACAGTGAGTGCTTTACAGCCTCAATATGGTCATTAGTGGTATGACCATGAATATTGGTCATATGTGGCAAGAATCTGGCTTTCTCCTTTAATCTTGGCATTTTGATATATTATTAACAGAGATAGGAAATGGAAAAGTGCGATGAAACAAACAGTGAGATACTTCCATTGCAAAACTTGCTGAAAAACTCAGATTATGGGATTATTGCTTAAAGCATTAGAATACAGTAGAGCAGAATAAAGTACAGTACGTATAACACAAAAGAAAGAATCAGAACACACACAAGAGAAGGTAATTAGAACGAGTATAACATAAACATAAATTTGACTTATAATAATAAACATCCATTCTGTGATACAGATGTAGCTTTTTGTTCTGTAACATTTGAGTACTTTACATTTTAATGCATTTGTCATCACAATGTGGCGGTGAGATAGAAGAGATTTCTACTGTGTAGAGGAGGAGCTGGAACAAAAAGAAATGAGGTGACTTGCTTAAGGTAAGACAAAAACTGGAAGCATTACAGGGAAATAAACCCAAGCCTCCCTCTGCAGGCTAACTCTTTGGACCAGGGTCAGGTTTTTTTTTCCCTCGGGTGATGACAGCAATTCTGTCCTGTAACACTCTTATTTTAATCAATATGCCTTATTGCCCATTTCTAGTAAAATCTCTTGTGTTTCTTTATGACAACAGGAGATACTTGAATTACTGAAATTAAGTGATTTTTAGTAAATAAATGCTTATTAATTATTGATTTCAAACCAACTGGCAGCCAGAGTGTGTCCTCAAGTGACATGTAACACTAACTTTCAGTAAAATAAAAGGCACGAAAGAGCAGAGTGTTTTATCTCAGCTCCCTCTAGGCTTGCATTAGTCTGGAAAGTGCTACCCTCACTCAGGCAACAAGTTGACCAGTAAGTCTCAGGATTTTCGTGTTTTGTCGGTGTTTTCTGGGGATAGAAAGTTTCTTTAGGGTGGGGAGATCTATTTGGAATCTTTTCTTATGCCCTGATTGCGAGGAGAACTGAGACACCGTCACTGTTTTAAAGGTTTGTCTTTGGAGAAGTTTCTGTAAGTATCAGAAATCACAGACTGTGTGCAGCATCTTTTCCTGCTTCCAGTTGACTTTGCGAGCCATTTAATAGAATTAGTTTGGGGTGCCCAGCACACCTTAAGAGTGGCTGCAAAATGGCTTTTAAAGGGCAAATTTTTGTCCTCATTGTAAGGTTACCAGAGCTGGACTGGTGCCAGTTAATCTCTGACCCAGCCACAAGTCTGGTAGTCTGGGCTTGGTAAAGAATACGAGCGTTGGCTGGGCAGTGCTCTTGCCTCTGGCGACAATTGCTATGCTGGCTCTGAGAAAGGAAGAGGATCCTGAGTTTGGCCCTTAGTCAGATTTAAGCACTGCCAGAAGATCTCAGAGCCACACTAGGAAGACAAGTGATGGGGTTTGTAGAAAAGCAATTCACCAAGGGGAAGCTGTGGAATCAATCATGCTTACAGTTAGCGAATTAACTTCTGTAAAATGTATTTTGTCTTGCAGAATGAGCTGGTCCTCTGAAATCTTGTAGTACATTCTTCGTGTTTTTAGGAAACACATGAATAAGGATTAATCTCATAAGGCGAGTTCTATACTTAAGTGCAGATCTCGGGTTTCATTGTACTGTGATTTTTTTTTTTTTTTTTTTTTTTTTTTTTTTGCATTAACAAATCACCCTGAATTTTGGAATGCAAGTTCTTTGCCTCCATTGCCCACTGAAGGTGTTATGCATTCTTGTGTAATGCAGCTCTGCAAAATAACTCTTACTGTGATTTTCCAAGTAGTACTTTTGTGGTCAATTATGGCATTGGAAATTGGACATTAGGAAAAAATCCTATAATATGAGAGTGGTGGATCTGGGAACAGGTTGCCCAGATAGCTAGTGGAAGCCCCATCCCTGGAGACATTCAAGGTCAGGCTTGATGGGGCTCTGAGCAACCTGACCTAGTTAGAGATGTCCCTGCTTATGGTAGGGGGGTTGGAGTAGATGGCCTTTAGGGGTCCCTTCTGACCCAGTACATTCTGTGATTCTATGATTCTATGACCCATAGCAGAATTGGGAAGGTAATATTTTCAAAATGAGAACAAGTGCAGGTATATCAAGCAGTAGGAGGTAGTTTCAATGTCAGATATGTAGACCCCAATCTTTATAAAATTAGGCACCTAAATATTTTCAGTAACCTGTGCTATGTTTCTTTGAGGTGGGTCATCATGTTGGAGAAGTGGCCTTTGCTTTGTGCTGAAAAGCTCATGAAAATTTCCCTTGAGAGGCTGGCTGTTTCTGAAGTTACAGCACATAATTCTCTTGAGGTATTTTGTATGTATGTTGAGGATTTTACCTTTTCCTCTTGGACAATTTGGTGTTGTTTGTTGAAGTCCCCACCCCTGGAATCTTGTGACTAAGTGGGTGTCTCAAATTTCAACTTGAAAAAGTCTTTCCTTGTACAAATGTAAAAAGACTAAAAACCTCACGTGTTAAAAAACAGGAAAAAGAATTAACCGTTTGTTATTTTTTGATTCTAACAATGTTTAGTCAGTCTTGAGGCTTTTGCCTGATTGCTGCTGGCAATACTGCAACAAGTAAAGGCTGGTGCAGGTAGGAAATTTTAGCTAATAGTGCATAGCACTGGAATAAACAGTACATTTTGGCCTATTGTAAGATTTCAAATTATGGCTGCAACAATGAAAAACCGATGAATTGTCCTCTTGGAGCATATGACCCTAATTTTGCCTTGCTTGAGGAAATTATTTCTAAACAAATTGTAGTATGTTGGAAATCAAAGAAAATAATTTTAGTGCCTTTGTGGCTGAATTTTACAAATTTTTACAGAGTTTTTATGGCTGTACAGATGACTGTATTCTTTTGATGTTACCTATGAAGGATAAGAAGAATATCATAGTCATTCAGCTGTTTAATAAAAAATAGATTTCTTGTCTAATCCATAGTTGATGCAGAGAGACACCTCCAGAGGGTGACACAACTTACCTTCTTAGACGTCTGTTTTAATGTGATGAGTCATTATATAGAGCTACTTATCTTGTGTCATTGACTGTAAAGGAGGCCCAGACAAGGAGCTTAGACAACACACTGAACTTTTAGACAGAGAAGTGACAGTAATGCCCCTTTTGTCAAGAACTGGTAAGTAGAGAGTGCTGGAGCACGCTAGTGCATAGGTGTCATGAAGAAGGAGGACAAAGCCAGAGACAAAGCTGGTAAATCCACAGCTTTCCAGATCTTCCTTCTCAATAGCAAGGCTGCATACACGGCATGGAGAGGGCAGAAGCCATCTTTACTGCTGACACCAGGAGACCCATGGAGTCTTTGGCAAATGGTGTGGGGTTTGGTCGTTGCTTTGGGTTGTCACAGAGTTGAAATCTGACAGTGCATTGTCACCAGCTTGAGGCACCCATGTTTTCTCAGGCAGAGAAAAACATGTACAGTCAATCATGCCCTGATGAAGGCGTGTGGATGAGGCCTCTGAAAATTGACGGTGATTCATGTGATCTCAGCTAATCCACAGCATGACTCTGACAGCCACTGCATTGCTAAAGATGTAAGGAAACGATGATCATGCTGTTAGCACCTTTCAAGACCTTTTTGGTGTGACTATGCTAATTTTTGAAAGGCCCGCTGAGACCCAACATAAAAATGCAAACCCTCTTGTCACGTCAGCCTTTTGTGCAGGTTTTAAAAATATGTATTTAGAACGTCAAAACCCTTTCTATGAATGTTTGCCAGTATTTTAAAACTGATCTGTGTATGCCACTTTGGTCTGCCTTTTTGGCTTGACTTCCTTTGAGCATTCATGCAGTCGTGTTTTACAGGAATGAATGGGAAGCGAATAGACAGTGGCTTTGGGAGTGCAGGAAAGCCAGCTCTGTACCACAGGCTCTTGCAGTAAGTTTTGCCATGTCCGTGTTGTGGTGACTGCCTTTGGTGGGATGTGGCAGTGGCTGTTGCTTCCTTCTCATGGCCAGGGGTCCCCCTTCAGCTGGCTGAAATGCTTTGGGGGTGCACAACGGCTGCTTGAACATTGCATACTAAACACAATAACTGCTGGGGAGAGAGCCACAGTTCATTGTGAGGCCCAGGGCTTGTGGTTCAGAAGCAGAAATGGTGCCATGTGGCTCAGCTGGACCACTAACCTGGCAGAGCAGCTGCTGGACTATTTTCAGGGAGCTCTTCATGACATGAAACTTCCCTGCAGCTTTGCAAAAGCCTGCTTTAATCATTGCCAGGGTAGGAAATTGCAGTTTACTTGTGCCACTTCATGGGCACAAACCATCCGAGGTTCTCGGAGGAAATGCAGTCATTTTACTGACAATATTTTTAATTTGCCTACTAGGGCTGGAGCCTGGGCACCACTGTGGAAAGCAGTTCATGTGAGCTTAGCAATACTCGGAGAATTGAAGTGTTCATGCAGCTTGAGGTCTGTCTGTTCCTGTGCATAGTGTTTCTTGTTAGCTGGCTTTAGGCAGTTTTCTGAATCATTCTTTGGAAGTGTTTCAGCTCTCTTCACAGGTTTATACCACATTTTTATCAGTTAGCTTTAAAAAAAACCCAACAAACTAACAGCATATGCAGTGAAGGAGCCCTGTGTGGGTAATACCAGAAATTTACCATCCGTTCACTTGTCCTCAATAACCATTTTTCATTCACCCCTTTGCCCTTTCCTGCAGGCTAATGGCCTCCACTGTTCCTTGAGTCATTTCACAACACTAGGATTAGGAAAAGCAAACAGTGTCTTTAATAATAAGCCATTTTAAAATTACATGTCCCTTTGAACTGAATTGTACTTGGGAATCTTGCTCTGAAAATGGTGGATAGTTGGAAGGAAAGCTTCTGGTTCCACAGTCGGCATGACTTTTTAGTATGGGAGGGCTTTTGAATTTAGGCTCTCTTCAGAGCTGGCACTATATTTTAAAATACCAGTGTCTGAGCTAATCTCTGAGTTTTAGCACTAGATGAGCTTGAGGTCCTTTTGCATGTTCAGTATTTTATTATCTGTTCATAAAATGCTTTTTATTTACAAAGCTGAATGTAAATGAGCATTATTACTAAAATTTTGCATGCAGCAACAGTCTTGACAGAATTTACCTTTTGTGAAAAAATTATTTAATTTAAGATATTTCATAATTTTATATTTATGACCCAATAAATTTTCTTTTAAAGCATATAATACAATTTTAGAGGTGCCAAAAGGCACTTATACTATACTCTGATATTTCATTTTCATGCATCTGTGAAGCTAAACCTGTAAAATCTGACTCTTGTGAAACGCTTAGTTCCACACAATCTCTGTTTTTATGAAATGGGAATGCAAAGCAGAAAAAGAATCAAGTATCTTGAATACAAATGGTTAGGATTTGATCCCTGGTTAATGTGTGCTCCTCGTGGCTGGAAGCAACAGCTACTTTTTGGTTACTGTGTGCATCACTCTGGCCAATAAATACAGAACTAATATTCTGACATTTCAGCAATTTTTAGCCTTATGTGAACAACAAACAATGTTTGCTTCAGATCGCTTGACCAACTAATACTGGTAGAGTGGCCGTCATATATATGAACAGAACATAAAAGCAATAGGCAATGCTTTCTGTATATTGCCCTCAGCATTGATAGGTATTGTGTCATTCCTTCAGGTACAATTGCAGTATAATTCTGAAATATTTATACGGTAAATATATAATTTTTCTCTGAGCAATTTTCATTCTGTTAATGCAGTTTCATGCAGACAGTGGAAGCCATTTGATGCGATGAATATTCTCTGTTGTTTCTATCAAAGATAAAAAATACGCTTGGATGTGTTAGGTTGAAGCATTAACATTTTTCTCTACATAGAGCTCCCAAGGTAGAGTTGAGTATCCTTGGAGTATGCCAGATTTTTTTACTGATACAACTCTAACTACTACACATTGGTTTGAGTGCAACTGCTTCAGCAGATGTGACCTGGGGATGTGGTTTGATATACTTAATGTAGAATTCATCGTGCATTAGTGTGGTTGGAGCACATTAAAGAAGTTTATCAACTAGACATATGTGTTGGCTATAGGTTTAGGGAGACATAATGCCATTGTTTATTCCACAGGATCTAGAATAAATCAGTCTTGAGAAATGGTCTCAGGAACCATATGACGATATTACCTGCATTTTATTTCTTAAGCAAATGTTCTGCCTTAAAGGGATATGCACAATGCAGGCAGAAAAGACAGCAGTTGCTTGAGGGGATTAAATAAAATGCACAAGAAAGCCGGAAGCATGATTTCCACCTACTTGAACAGAATTAGTGGCAAGATCTTTTCTGTTTGTATCATGGTGCTGTGCTAGTGCATGAAATCATTGCCAGCAACATTTGTGGCTTGTTCAGAGTTTCTTTAAGTGAAACATCTCAAGTTTTGACCCTCATCAGTCTCCTGACCTTTATGCTTGCAGCTTGCTTGTTGAGAGATTTCGTGAATGGAGAAAACCTCTCCTTTGCTATTCCTTTATCTTGTATTTGGAGAACATGCTATCTGTCTGAAGCAATAGCTTCAGTCCTGATTTATCCAGATATCTGGTGGCTGTATCTCCTATCGTTGTGGACACAACATTATCAAAAAAGAGTGAGGAACTGGAGATAGTTAAGAAACCATAACAGGGAATATCAAGGACAGCCCAACATGTCTGACAAAAATCGTACAGCGTGAATAAGGTGCTGGAGCAATGGTTAAAGGGAACAAGGCATTATGGCAGCCAAGGAATATGGAGACGTGTGAAAAGGAAGTGAAGGAATTGAGTGTGGCACCTTCTGTATACTGAATTGTATTTTTAGAAGTGGAAAGTTTTACCTGGATGTAAGGGAAACTTGATGATAGCATGAGGAATGTGGCTCCCAAGGAAAGGAGGAAAAGCTCTTCACCTGGGAGTTTGGGAACTGCAGCAGATAAAATGTTAGCAGCAGATAAAAGATATTGTCAAGAACAAGTTCTCATGTTCAGGAGGATGGCTGAGATTATCTGGCAGGTCTTTACCTTCTCCATCTCCTGTGCTTCTTCAGTTAGTCAAATGCTTTCCAACTCATACACCCCACCAGCTGCATTGAAGCTCCTTGGATACATAAGGTAGGTAATACTTGGCTGCATGCTCTTGGCTGTTTTAAGCTCGTTAGTACATAGTTCCGCATTTGATGGACTCATGTGGAAGAGAAGCTTTAGAATACTAATACCTGATGTAGGTCATTCCGTTTTGTAAATGTTTTGCAAGCATACAGCTCAAATATAGGCAGTTAGTTCCTCTTGGAGTATATTTATGTATGTATATATATATATGTATGACTTAATATGTACAACCTAATTTTGGGTGATTTTAATTTTTAATTTCAGTTGGAAAACCTTTTGAAATTAACAACATGGCTTAGGTAAATTTGTCTATTTATCTTTCTTCCTGATTATTGATTTCTAATTTTTTTTTTAATCTAGATATGCAGTTACTTCTTTCTTTTTTTTAATAATCAGGTAATTTCTAGAGATTTGAACAAACTACAGTACAGGGTCTAGATCTGTTTATTTTCTGACTAAACCAAAACGGAAAGGTGACATAAGTGCTTTGATGCTGATCATGTTTTGATGCTAATCACAGTTCTGGCAAGCGTGATAGATCTCTTTTCAGAAGACAAAAATATTCCAAGTTTCGTGGTTGACTAGTATGAGCAGAAACTAAAAGGTGATTAAGATTAATGGAAAAGCTCATGAGCTTTATAGAAAAAAAAATAAAGGGTTTATTAAGCAGTGACCTTTCCAAGATTTGAAGCACGTTTTAGACGTAACAGAGACTTTCGATTCATTGGTTCAAAAAATTCTACAGAAATTTTACCAAAGCTTACCTAATTCCGTGGGTTGATTTTTGCCTTTTTTTTTTTTCTTTTTTTAATTGTGTTAAGCAGAGCCTTCTTCAGCAAGTGGTTTATTTACATTTGCAGCACTTTCCCAGCAAGAACAAGTTTCCTGTCAGGATAGCAGAATCAGGCCCTGTAGTTTGTGCCTGTAGAGCTCAGCTGGATCGTCTCATTGCATTTTATAGAATTTATTCATAAAGGTTTCTTATTATAGACCTTATTGGTTTGAGTACCAATAACAGCATTGGAGTACAAGCAGAAGAGACAAGATTCACTTCTAGATTCTGTTTTTCTAGGATATGGTGCTTACTAGTGTTAATTAAAATAACTTTCTCAGATGCATTATGCTCATTGTTTCAACAATGTATTATTGAAACAACGCGTTCATTACCAATATTTAGGACCCCCCTAATTATAGCAATTACAGAAGTGAATTTCAAATCTGCAGAGTTCCATTCTTATGATAAATATATCATGAGTTTCTCATATTATAGTTAAGCTACATGTAAAATAACCTTGCTAAATTAAAGAGCAATTACTTGGTTTATCATTGTTTGCCTTAAAATTATCACCATCTTGAAAAAAGGAAAAAGAACTTGTGGGGCAGGACTTTACACACTGACTTTTTGGAGGACCGTTGTTATGAATATCAGCTAAGCTCAATGGATAATCAATTAGATCTATGCTTTCTTTGCAGCTCTTTCCAAACACTTTTTTCTCCGAGCCCCGCCATTCTACTCAGCATGCTGTGGTGGGTCCTGTCAGCACCCGGCATCCCCCACTGCTTTTCCAAGTAAGTTTTTATGCTTCATCAGTAATGCTTGAGTTACTCTGTAAACCAAAGCAGCAGGATTTAATGTGTTCTGGAAAACTAATTGGTGATGCAATGGCAGCAGCTAATTCCTTAGTAAAATCACAGCAATCCCATTCAGAGGACTTCCAAAGATTTATCAAACTTAAGTACACTGAGCAATTGTGAGGGGTTTCTAATGGCTTTGAGACACCCAGACAGAGCTAACCTAGGAAAGCTCCTTGTTTTCGGTTTGCTAGAAAAGATTCTTTAAAATCAGTAACTCTTTTAAAAATCTGTGTCAATAAACATTTGCAAATAAGAAAAGAAAAGAGGTGAAAGATCTTAAAATGGATGCTGCATTTTAATGTCTGTTAGGGATAAATTACGATTCAGGAAGCCCTAGCATTATTTAAATAAAACAGTCATTCTTTTCGTAGCAGTTAAATGCATGCACATGCTTAATTTGTTTTTATTTTTTAATTATAATGTAAAAAATGGAAGAAGTAAGTTGAATAGAATTTTGGCCAGTATACACTGTACATTCAGGATTAAGACCTGGAACACACTTCCATTTAATCCAAATCTAAATTTAACCTTGATTGGGAAGTTTGCATGCCCTAGTGTAAGAATGGATATTCCTGATTTTACCTGTTTATGGCTCAGAAATACAAACAGAAGAAGCGTTTCTTTGTCTTTCAAAACATTGTGTGTCAAATCCAAATGAAAATTGGAGCTTATGCATGCTCTAGCATATACTTTTTTATCAGAGTTGCATTCAAACCCTTCCTGACTATGTGCATGTGTTTTATGAATGTTTCAGAAGGGCTGTTGCTAAGTTGAATGATTCTTGACAAGTGAGGCAGCAAATGCTGGCAGTTTAATGAGCTGCAAGTTTCTGAGCACCTCTTTAGGGGGCTGACACTTTCCCACAGAGCGTTTTACATGGCCTCGGCTCTCCCACAATGGCTGACAGCACCATGACCAATCACCACTTTCACTTTACTCATCCACACGCGACCTCACCACAATTTTTCACTGTGCAGATGAACTTTAGGAACCATTTCACATTGAAAAGGCCTGGGCAAGGGTCAGTTGCCCTTTTGTATGGCCATAAAGCAATACTCTATGTGCCAGTCTTTTCTCCTGTCTCACATTCCAAGAGATTTTCTGGACACCATTTAAAGCACTTGACTGAAAAATAAAGCAGTGAATGAAACTGACTTTTATAGACTCATTCTAGCTCATCTTCCCATATAACCCTGTCTACCTGAAAAGGGATTTAGTGGATGAGCTGAGTGTATACAGGGACTTGCTGAATACATAGGCCCATTATCAACTGTGGGGATTGTTTATTAACCAGGACTGATACACTACTATTTTGGAAGTGACCTATTAATTGTCCATTTAACTAGAATGTATTGAATTCAAATGAAAAAATGGAAACCATGACTAAAGCTTTTACTTGCTCCTTCAAGGTGGTCTCTGCCATGAAGGCAAATGAAGATTGTTCCACAGATTAAGAGGACATTTATCACTATATATTAGGATACAAAGGAAAGACTTAGAAAAAACCCAAAGGAAAACAAAAATGAAACCAGCAACATAGGAAATAGTTGGTAACAGATTCACATTTATGTCAACAGAACACTAAACCTTTTGATGCACGTTCAGAGCAACAGGCTGCAAACTGACTTACTTCATTTTGATGGAATTGTTGAAATGTATGAACGACTGCCTATCCTGCTGTACTGAAAAATCCTTTAATGCACAAACTGAAATTTAGGTTTTGCGTGAGCAGTCGGAATGCATTTTAGAATATGGGGTGTTCTTAAAAAAATTGTCTAGGCTGGTCAGTTGGGGGTGAGTATTCATTATCCCAAACACGAATTTCAAATTTTTTGACCTAGTGGATGTTTGCTAATGCTTCTGAGCATTCTGCTCATCATTAAATTTTGTTTAGTTAATCTTTTAAAATTGATCATATACTGTGCCTTGGAGCGTGTAGATTCTTCACTATTAAGTTATTCTAATACAGGTGTTAAGCTGTACCCTGCGTACTGCCTGTGTGGGAATTAATTGGTGCCTTGGGGCTCTGGCAGGAGGTTGTTTCTTTGCTGATTGACTGTTAACAACCAGCCAGGCAAGACAAAGTTTAAGGGGTCACATAATCTGGCGTCCTCTGTCCTTGGCTGACAACTCTATTGTGGAATGGAGGCCAGGAGGCAAGGACCAGCCCTGTTATGCCTCTTCCCTTGCTGGTGTCTCCCATGGTGGGGATGAGAGAAGGTAGCAGCTCTTCTGCTGTCTGACTGTACCTTCCAGAAAACTTGGGAATGGCTGATGATTCATCAGAAACTACTTGGAGGCTACCTCGAAAAAGCTATCTAAATTCACCAAATTCGGTCAAGAAGGAGAGAAAATGTGCTTGAGGAAGAAGCACCAGGGTTTGCCCCTGGCTTTGTGGGCAAGATGGGAGCTTGGGGTGGGGGTTATGAGGGGGCTATGCACACCTCAGAGATACATGAACCTGGCATGTCCTTTGCAGAAACTTTTGTTCTGCAGCTAGTTTGTTTTTGTTTGGATGGAGTCTGACTGTGTCTCACTGTGTAATATAAATATCAGGACAGTAACCAGTAGGTTATGATTTTTGTATCTTGTCTCAGATATGATTTTGAAAATTAAAATACATCTGTATAAATTTTGACTTACTTATACTGTAAGATTTTAAATCATAATAATTACTTTTTGCCACAGGCTGTTATGAGGGATAGATATAAAGATGGGTTCTTAAAGTGTAGAAAAATTCAAGAAAGGCATGTCTAGCAGAATGCAATGGTCCCTAAATCAGTAATGTTTCACAGTGGCATTGTATTTTAGGGAAGGATTATTGTATACTTGCTCAGCTTCTGATACTCTTCCTCTGCTGGTCACAGCTGGAGGCAGGAAACAGGAGTAACGTATGTAATATCAAGGCAGTCACACGTGCACCACAAAAGTATTTAGTCAACTTTGCAAGACATACATGTGCACACTTCAGTTTCTCATCGTTATACATACACAGTTCTGCAATATCCTCAGTCTATCTGTATTTGTTTCTCTGAGGGTGTTTAAAGGTGCACATACCCACATGTATAGCATACAGAGGTTGAAATGTGGTGTAGCCCCAAGGAACGGTTTGTGGAAGCTGCATCTGGATTTAATTAGTATTTTCAAGAGCACTATATGTATGGAAAAAAAGTATTTAATTCCCCCCCTCCCCCAGTTACAGCTGACTAGAATAGATAGACTTTTTTCACCAAAAAACGTGAAGTCTTTTAGGGAATCTGCTTTACATGGGGAATTTGCCATTGGCTTTGATAGGGAAACAATCAGATGCTTGATAGACACTGAACAGCAGCACACCTTTGCAGCTGCTGTAACTGTCAACCAGGATGGCAATCTTGGCCCGTGTACATGGGAAGACGGGCAGCAGGAGGACAGCTGGCACCTTTGGAGTCTGAATTGCGCACGATACAAACTAAAGCCACCTTCGTGGCCGCCCTCCTACAGAAATATTTTAGGTGTCAGTGGCTATAGAGCTATGGCAGAGGTTTCTCAGTCAAAGTGCAGCTTTTTCCTGGCTTGCTTGAAACTGCCCCGTGCAACTATCACATGGTGAGGGGCCCTATTCCACTGGCCTCTGGTACTGCTCCCTGGGCAAACGTTTGGGGAAGCTGGGAGTGCTGGAGACGTACCAAGCCTCACCAGGGGCTGCTCCCCGTACACCACATCCTTCTAGGGCAGAGGGAGCATGGGGAAGTATTTTGGCTTTAGGCTTTATTGGGTGTGAGGATGGCAAGAGATTTATCTGGATTTGGGTTTTTTGTGCTCTTTCTGAGGCCAATGAAGGGGCAATGTGAACTACTTCTCTACTGCAGCTCTGTCCCCCAGTTTTGAGGCTGTTTTCCAGAGTAGGGTTCCCTCTAGGTGTGGATCAAGGGGATGTGACTGGCATCATTGAAAACTGCCCTCCCAGGGCTTGCCATGAGGTGTCAAAGGATTAGAAACAAGGCTGAAAGGAGTAAGTCCAAGTACTCCCCAAATCCCCTAATAAAGAAATTGCTGCTGTTTCCAGAATAAGTAAGTGAATGGCCAGGGATTCTCTGAGATATAGTTCACTCTGAAAGCCTTTCGTTGGTAAACAAAACTAAAGAAAGCCTATTTAGTTTCTTTTGAATTAGTATTACAGACCACTTTTATCTGATTCTGCATTTCACACAAGGAGAAAAGAAACTCCTAGGAAAACTTACTGCAGTTTACTCAGTGATGATGATGGGCAAAGGGAAGTGGAGAAGTTTTTCCTTGACTATATTTGAATTTTGCAGTATCGTGGGCCCTGTGTTAATGTTCCTCTATGAACTCATCTGATTTACTTTTTACCATGTCAAGGGGAGACTCATGACCACTGACAACACCTTTAGATCCAAGTGAGGCTTTAGTCCTTGATAAACATGACCAAAGCATTACGACACACTTATAACACCAACAAATCAAAAGTGGGACAGCAGTCTGCTAGCATTATAATTAACAGCACTTAATATTTCTCTGATATGTGTTATATAATATGTGAAACTCTCCTCCGTTTCCACTAGGAGAGGAAAGCGTGCTGCCTCTTCTGACCCAGGAGTCCAACTCCAAAGGCCGGAGAGGTATATTAAGAAGAGCTGTCTTTTCCGAAGACCAGAGGAAAGCTTTGGAGAAAATGTTTCAGAAGCAGAAGTATATTAGTAAAACAGACAGGAAGAAACTGGCCATTAACCTGGGTCTAAAGGAGTCTCAGGTAAGGAATGACAGAACATCTGTGACTTTCTGTCTTTTTGAAGAAAAATCTTTAAAATGGCTTTGCAGGAGGAAAATAGAACAACACAAGGGCAGCCCTGAGCTCCTTCACTGAGCAAAGACCTCAGTAAATCAATGGCAGTTTTACCAAGGCATGCTTGAACAGCTTCCTTGTTTATTTCCTGAAGGTGTACATTCAAAAGTTGATCGCTCCATTTTCACACAAAATGGGAGAGACGTGACCTCTGCATTTCATTTCCAACTCTTATTTTGCTGTCTGACAGAGCCCCCTCAGGAGTTTGGGGTAGGGAGCTACGCTCCATCCCACTGCCTGATGGGCAGTGATCCAGGCAGTAAACAGCAGAGCATAGAGCCCTCCTGCATTCCTCTGAGCACCCTTTGCACTCGCAGATGAACAGCTAGTGACAGTGCAATCAACAGCACTTGCTCTGAAACCGTGCTGCCCCAACAGACAGGCAACCATCCCTAGAGAAAGCAGCTTAGCTGCACAAGGAGAGAGATCCTCAGAGCTCAGAGGAACTGTAGAAAGACAAATTTTGCAGGGTGACCTTCTAAAATGCTCCCACTTGCCAATTCACATTTCATGGGATTTTTACATGAGTCTGAGTTGGCCTACTGCAGGACTTTAGTTTAGCTGGGGGTCTAATACGTCCAGTGAGCTGTTCTAACTGAATGAGTACGTTAATGGTGGTGCTGAGCAGCAGTAGCCCAATCTGGAATCTCAGGGGCCTGACCTAGCTGCAGATAAAACAAAGGAAAAGTTCCTGACTTGAAGAGCACAAAACCTGAAAGAAACTGGAAAAAAACGTTTGTGAGGGCATGTGACAGCAGAAAGTGAACATGGTAGCCGCTGGCAGGTGGGATTTTGAAGGTGCTGGAGTAGAGGCAGATCTCTAGAGTACAGCTGAAAGAGAGTGAGAGAGAGTGAAAGTACAGTTGTATTTCTTTGCATGCAGCAGGGGTGACAGTGCTTGAGATACGTGTGGCACAGTCAGTGGTCTCTGACTTTACTGCAAGCACTGCAACTATAAATGGAAAAAGAAGCAGGGTGTGGTGCTTTTCAGTGTGATGAACAGAGCTGTAATCTCTGCAGGATAAACTATTTCAATGAAAATGTACAATTACACTTACCAGCGTGCTGCTTAAAATTTCCCAAGATGTAGTCAAATTCCTATTGTTACAATTATTTCCTTGAGGTTTTTATTCTGTGCTCTTGATATTCAAGAGAGCCGAGGGGAGTAAAAAATAGTGAAATGACACATAGATAACAGCTACCACTACAGGAAAATAATGTCATGATAATGATAGACCAGATAGTATCTATGTCTTTTTTTTTTTTTTTTTTTTTTATTTTTATTTTCTTCTCATGGAAGGAAGAGCTGTTGCCGTGAAGGTTACTTTAATTTTTTGACCAGTTGTGCTGAAAGAACAGTACCTCACATCTAAGGCAATGGTTCTCAAACTTTGAAAGCATAGCCCCTTTGTCTTCGTATTGAGTACCTGAATACTAGAATTAAATGCAAATATTTAAGGGAAAATAGAACAAAATCTGAGTAATTTGATTGATCCCCCTCCCCATTTCTTCTCTTTATGTAAACCAGTTCCCAGATGTCTATTTCCCCAAGCTTTTCCCAGCATTTCATAAATGCTGGTGAACACTTGTGATCAAGCTTTGCAACTCTGAGTTTTTGAAAGACTGATTTTTCTCTCAAAAGCACATGGATTCTAGGCAACTCCTGGAAAACTGTAGTCAGGCAGACAAAATGTCTTTAAATCCTCACTACTGTGTGATATGTCATAACATGCATTTTGAAGCTGTATGGCCAAGCTGGTTTTAGCTATGCTTGTGAATGGAACAGTCATAATTCTTAAAGCCTCTTTTAAATAGAGGGCTTCACGTTGCCCGTAATATCACTCATTTTTGTTAATGGCAATGCTAATGTACTCTGAGAATCCTTTTCTGTCTAGAAGGATGTTGTTATAGGAAATTGATCAATCCCTAGCCACTGGGCTGTCCTTTTTCCAGTCTATGCCAAATAATACCTGTTTGAGGTGGTAAAAGTCAAGGAGAGCATTTGGCCCAGCTGTAGTAAATAGTGATGGGAAAATCCTCAATGTCAATCAGTCAGCTTCACTGGATCTACTATAACAGTGAATAAGGAAGGAACATGAAACTAAGGTGTTGGAAAGAAAAAAAAACCTTGTTAGAGCAAAGTTGTTTAAAGAAAAGAATGGTAATAAACTCTCATTAACTTGCAAACAGGTGAAAATTTGGTTTCAGAATCGAAGGATGAAATGGCGAAACTCCAAAGAAAAAGAAGTGCTTTCAAACAGGTGCCTCCAAGAAGAAGGTCTTCAGGAGAACTACCTCTCACGATCCACCATGAATTTTACCTCCCCGTGCCCATCTGTGTGGGAAGTGTCTCAGGAGCAGGCAAGTCCAAGGTGGAGGGAGAATTCTCCAGGAAATTCTGAAAGACTGACTAGTACACAACCACCTCCAAGAGCAAATTCATCGCAGAGCCCACTGTATTTGTATCCTGACCAAGACACTGCAAATAAGGCAGTTACATCATCAGCTTAAGGAAATAGGGGCAGTTTGTAAATTGAGTGGAGAGCACAGGCTTCAAATGAGCAGTCTTTTAAGACTAACAATATTTGGACGTCGTAAAGCTAACTAGTTTATGCCTCATAAATTTGCTAAAGTCTAACACCATGAAAATGACAAACAACTAATGATTTAAGAAGTATTCTTCAATACTCAGTCTTCTCTTCTGTCTTTTCCAGTCTTGTACTGACCTTAAAAATGAAATAGGAACTGATGGTAAGTAAAATGAAGTGAAGAGCACAAAGCTGAAGTTGTGCTCTGATTTATACATCTGCACTGTATACGATATTCATTAAAAACACACTGATAGACAATTTGTCTCTCATTGGAGTCAGACCGATTAATTTCTTATGTGCACGAGATAAGAATAACCGTGTTTCCCTCAAGGTAGTAAGTTGCTGTGGGTTCTTTCTGAAATTCGTTAAATGGCACAATAGGTTCCTAGTAGATGAACGTAAGTATGTTTTTTCCGTCTGTCCTCACTTATATCAGTATTTAATTAGTTTTAAATAGCAGGTCCGCTGATAACCCTGGTAAAGTATGCAGTACTAAAAAACAACCAACCAACCCTATAAAATATTCTGTTTAAATCACTTTGATGTGAATGCCTACTGGGAAATGCAATTCACTAACTCCTGTCTCTTCTCCTGTGGATGAACCTTCCAGCATTCTTAACTCTGAATTTCAGTGGCTTTTGTCAGACTGTTAGTGCAATTTCTTCTCTATTTCAAAACTGTAATGGTGATATGCAGAGTTTAGCCCAAATCACTAAGCAACAGAACTATAATTGCAAAAACTGCCACTACAGCCATCTCGGAGAAGTACTGAAGGAGATGGCGTACTGTAATAGCCGTATTCCTGACTGATTCCCATTTGAACTGGTGCCAGGAAGTACGCATTAGCATATGTCTGTATCGAGGACAGGACAATATTCTGTGTAATACAAATACCCTTATATAATATTATAACTGCATTACTTAAAATTATTTGCTTGCTTCATCCACTTTAAGGAAATCACTGTATCAATTTAAGTATAATTTTTTTGTTTATTTGCAAGGAACAGGAGCAGAATATTTTCTTTGTCATATATTTATGAATGCATTTGTTGAAAGACTAAAGGTATTTTATGTAACAGGCAAAACCTTTTTGAAAACATGACAGTTTTGTAAGGACTATTCATTTCTGGCACATTCATATATTTTGTAGTCAAAAGAGATGATTATGATAATCTAGTCTGTCTTTCCTCATCGCGCATGCCACAAATGTTTCCAAGTATTCCTGCCTTGAGCTCCAAAGCTTTTTGAACTGTATTGCAAGTCTTTCAAAAAGCTATACAATTGTTATTTAATGTTTTCCCTTTGGTGGATGACCTACTATTCCCCTTGTTACGTTGTATTATGTGGGAGGTGAAGTTTAGATACATTTGCAGCTAAAAAACTTGAGATCGCAGCGCTGAAGCATGTATCATAAACTTTATGCACAATCAGGCAAGTTTTGCATCCTGCCTTGTGCGTGTCCTGCCTTCTGAGTGCTCAACTGTGCAGTCCTAGTCTTGCACTGTATGTCATTCTTTGCACGTGATTTCCTACATTTGTTTTAAAGAAAAAATTACAGTAAAATTAAGAATTCGTCTCTTCCTGTGGTTACAAACCCTCATTAGTGTAAGCTGCCTACCCTCAGAAGGCACTTGAAAACTTTTAGTATGCCATGTGTTGTACTCTGTTCAGTAACGTGAGAAGTTTATTCCTATCTTGCGACTGAGATCCCAGAACAATTCGTATTCTGCCTAAAACCTTCAGGGACTGACAGACAGGTTGCATACACATGCGGGTGAATTTGGTGTCCAGTTGTGCTGTTGAAGTCATAGCCCTGCCCAACTAACTCCTACTTGAAGGACCAGCAAGTGTTGGTAGCCCAGATTCTTCTGAAATGGCATTTGCTAGTGTCTGCCGACAATGACAGGCATGCAGGTATTTCCAAATTAACATCAAATGATCAAGCGGAGGTACGTGTGTGTGTGTGGGGGGTATTCATCAGTGCTTCCCATCTTGGAGATCAGCGTATGGTGGGGGTGATTGGGGTTTTCCCATCTTGCCTTTCAGGGAAAGGGGAGTCTTCACAGCTGCTCGTATTCTTTTGCTGCAAGTCAATTGAGCATCAGTGTTAGAAGCAACGCTTCTGGAGAGGGGAGATGGGATTCAGAATGCTCCGTAGGAAATTGGTTCAGTGGGTGGTGTTGCAGGCACCGGATGTGAACTGCTGTCAAAACTGAGCTGATGTGCTCAGCAGAATACATCTGAAGGATGTCTCGCTGAGGCAAAGATCAAGCAAGGCTCGTGCAGAGTTGGTTTCACAGTTAACGATGTTATTTATACGTGCTTTAAATTGAGCAAGTTCTGGTTTCATTGTAGCCTATTAAAACTTACACCATTTCATGGCCCTCCAAATCTCTTAACAGCTTCCACCAGTATTCTTATTCCACAGTTAGAATAAAGTTTCAGTATGCCAGATAAAATATTCTTTACTTGAAAATGCTGATCAAGCTTTCTAAAAAACCCCAGAAGTCTACATATGAGTTTTGAATTATACCTAAAATAGTCTGATTTAAGCCCATGACACATACAACCTTGATTCCTCTCATTTTAAGTGATTTAAAGGAGAAGTTTCCCTTCAGTCCATACTGTGAAAACTTGGTAAATGAGACATCACCCAGTATAAGTACAAAAATATGATATATTTACAGTGCCAGTCTTTTCTGTGTGAAGGATCAAGCAGTACGTATTTGTTTTCATCTAATAGCGTATGCACACTAGTAACAAAAGAACAAAGAGAGCACAAATTAAATGCAAAATCCCCAGCAGATGTTTGAAGTGCTTCGTAACAGGCACGTTGCAGAGGTGTAAGGCCTGGAATGCATCTGGTATTATGGAGTGACATAACAGATACCGATGGCACCTCACAGTTAAAACCAGCACCATATTACTTTGACTTTGAAGACAGAACCTAGTGGAGGACCTTGCAGTGTGGTTGTAGGGTATCTGAGGTATTTCCTACGTGTGGCATTTTGAGACTATAGTTCCAGGCTGTAGAGTATTATGAAGGACATTGGTTGTGATCCTGGAGTTGGGGAGAGTTCAGGTACCTCAAATTGCAAACTGCAGTTAAAAACCCCAGCTCTTCAGAGGCCACAAACAAAGCGGATACTTGTACTCGCTGGGCACCTCTCTGTTTAGTCTGGCAGCTTGTCAACGCTAATGTAATAGAGAATACAGCAGGGAAAGGGAGAAAGGGCTGAGACTCTGTACTCGCTTTGTTACCAGAGCTGCAGGCTCCCGTGCTCTCGGGCTGTGCTGCGGACACAGGGGTCTTGCTGCCCCACCGAGCAGCCTCAGGAACGGGAGGGGCTTTTCTCACCCCACCTATTGGAGATCCTCCAGGTGGGTCTGGATGCGGATCTTGAAAGTCTGTTCTTAAGGTCAGGCCCTCAAAGGGTGTTCTCTGATACCTAACAAGAAGGTGCCGATTTCCTTTTCTAGGTCTGGCTCGTTGCTCTTTTAAAAGGTATCACAAATGACACAGATTATGGCAGTCTACATCAGGGACAGTCACATTTTACTGCATGTGAACAACTGTGAGACTGTGAACGTGAGAGGCCAGCTAGCTCCTCCATGGACCGCATCTAACATTGCTAAAAGCTGTGTTTGCTGACCACACCTGTGTCAGCACTTATACTTTGGTTGTGCAGATTTATAGTAAGAAATAATTTTCTGAAGGTTCTCTTGTTTTTATTGATTCTTTGCCAAACAGGAATTAATTGTTACAATCTGCTGAGAAGAACAGGACTGCTTTAAGGCACAAAACTGCATTACTAACTTCAGTGTCAGAACAATAGTACAACGGTCAAATGTCGCTCCTGAGCTGCAGTAATACATCAGATTTGTTTTATCCGCTGTGATTTACTAGGACTGGGTTTTAAATACCAGTTGCCATCACTGTAGCCACCCAGCTCCTCTGTTGAATATATGTTCCACAGTCAAAAGACTGACATAAATTAAGTACATTCATGTATTTCAGCACCCTCTACCAACAAGACTGTTACTGGTTTTCACAAACTAGAAGGAAAGTCAAATCAGTTCCAAGCAAGATAGCTGTGAATTCAGTGCCTTAAGAAAAGACCAGCGAGGAATTTGGGTGCAATTAACTTGAGACTTAGCTTTGGACCATGGGGATACCAAAAAGACCCTGCAGAGAAAGGTTCACAGTGAACAGAATTGCTGTTGACTGTAGAAGTCTTTAATGACCATGCTTCTAAGTTGTGAGCCTGACGACTGCTGCTGTATTAGGATAAACGAGGTACGTAAACCTGGATCTGAGATGCCCCTCACGCGGGCTTACACCTAAATTAATGGTCAGAAAATGGCAACTCCCGCTCCTGGGTTTTGTACAGATACTGGTGGCAATTCTAAGCAATGAAGCTGGGCATGGTGGGCGAGGATGTCACAAGGCAACATCTCAACAGTGATCCTCCAGCACCTGCCCAAACACACAGAAATCTCTCCTTTAATAAACATCCAAACCTTGAGGAATTTTTAAGTTTTTCGAAGTGATTTTTTTCTTTGCTTGTCAACATTTGAATGTAATACGAGGTACCTGAACATTAATGTGTATCGTTCAAAGACTGTTTCCATTTGTTTCTGCTTCGCTATCATACGTTTTTAAATAAGAGTTAAACTACAAGTGACACCTGTCAATCTATCATGCAAACATCAGCACATATTGAATTCAGTCTAAATTTAAGATACACTATGAAAACCATTTAGCACGTTATGAAAGGAACAAAATGAATTTTCAGTTACTGAGAGTGTCATATCTTCATTCTGAAAAAAATGGAAAAGTTGTGATGAGCAAATTTCTAGCATACAAAACCAACTGAAAAAGTTAATTGGACTATACCAAAATATCAATATTTTGGGGTTATCTCGCAACATTTCATGGAATAAGGTCTGAAGAACAATGGAGGTATTTTTAATTCTTAAATTTATGTGACTGACAAGAAAGTTAATGGAAACAGGTTGTTCCACAAATGGAAGTGACTTACCTATAACACCGTGGCTTACTTATAACGTACATTGTTACAGGTTAGTGCATGAGCCCAGCACTTAACTTGAAACCGATCCTGATTTTCTGATTTTCCATTGATTTGCAAAGTTGTTTCTCCTCAGTTAATGTTCTCAGATGCAAATGATGGGTTCTCAAACTCCAAAGCGTTTGATTGCACAAAGCAATTTTACATTTTCAAATATTCCTAACAAGTTCTACTGCTGTCTTGGAGAGAAATCATGCAGGAGATGAGGTGTTTCCCTGTGTAAAAAGCAACCATCGCTGGTATTTCTGTTTGAGGCATTGGTGGCCACAGAGAAAAAACATGCCCTTTTCAGCCGGCTGCCCAGTTGTTTTCTCAATCAAAAGAGGAAGCAAGGCGATGTTGGCAATATAGGAAGGCTTTTGTTTTACCAACACGACTCGCTTCAGCCAAAGGCAAATCTTGAAATACAACACTAATGAGTATGAATGACTATGGATAATGCTTCGGCGCATTGTTGTTGCTCCTCCTGTGGCACTCGCTTCTTCATTTTCTCTATTCTCGCATTTCTCTACAGCAAAATGTTCCCAGGGTTTTCCTCTTGGAAGGAGATGAGAATTATTTTTACGGTCTGCTCCATTTGCAACATGTTTCCCACCTGACCCTCAGCTCCAACCCCTGGGGTGTCTTCCCAGCTACAGAAGTCCCTGGTAGCTTGATTTTCGAGTCACCTTGCAACTCGCTCTGAGAGCCCTGCTTGCAGGGGCGTGGCCACCACCCGCGGAGCCACGGCTACCACCTGCGGGGACACGGCCACCATCCGCGGAGCCGCGGCCACCTGCCGCCCGCGGGGACACGGCCACCCCGGCCAGCGGGGCCCCGCGGCGCCCCCCCGTGGCAGCGCAGGGCGCAGCGCATCAGCCCCGGCCGCGGGGCTCGGGCCGGGCCGGGCCGTGCCATGCCGGAGCGGGACAGTGCCGGTCCCGGGGCGGGGGCTTCCTTCCGTCAGCGTCGTTTGGCCCAGTGACCCCTCCCTGCCCGTCACCGTCCGCTGGCGGTGCGGGGTGGCCGTGGCCGTTCTGCCGCGCGTAAGGCCGCCTCTGCGGGGTGCGGGGGGGTCGCACCCCAACGCCGTTGTTCTCCTTAACGGGTGCGCGTTTGCGCAGCCCCAGCGTCGCAGAGACGGCGGTAATCCCTGGCTGGCAGAGGCGGCACGGCGCACCAGCGTGCTGCCCTGCTCCGCGGCCGCGGCTACGCGAGCTGGCGGGATAAATGCTGTAATATTAATTGCTGCTGCGTCTTCGGGGACTGCGGACAGACGCCGGCAGAGCGAGCATCCCTCTGGTTCCGTCTGCTTGCCCAGAGGACCCTTCCTTTACTCTCTTTGGAGCTGTGTCTTGTTCCCAGAATGCATTCAAAACTTACACGATTGCTGCTATTTCGTTACACTTTTGTAGTATCTTAGTGCTTAAGGAATTGCAGCTAGTAACTTCTTCAGGGCAGGCACTATATAACCGATTGCATTTCTACCAGACCTGGCGCAACAGGGAGCAGATGAGAGTTGTGGAGACTCACAGCTTCTAGCTGAGAAAGTACATCAGCTGTCTGCTAGGTAGCAGATACCGTAGGATACCGACAGTTAGCGATGTAACTGAAAAGGCTGCTCCTCTGTTCTGCATAAATGTTTCTTTGAAACATTTTCCTGCTGAGTTTCTCAAGCCCAAATCCAGTATCATTATTAAATAATCATCAGCATTTTAGTCTCCACTCTTGGCAGTCCGAGCTCCAGCTATTGTCAACAACCATCAAGATCAGAGGAGGCCAGAAAAGAGCATTCAGAGAAGAAATGGTCGAGAACATCAAAGATAAATCCATGTTGATTATAAATGCCTGTTCAAACGGCTCATTTAGGATCTGAATGCAAAGATATTTTGTTCTGTAAACAGCCATCAGTGCCACCCCACTGCTACAAAAATGTGATTGCTATAAAATATCTGACAGCTTTCAGATTTTTATTTGCTATGGAGTTTGCCAACATTACTGTAAAACCCAAGCCTTGTGTCAGCATGTGCTATGGGAAAGAGACTGCTACCTTAGCCACGCTCAGCCCTCCAACTGAAATGGTGCTTGGACCAGAATTCTGACTTACCTTTCATATAGAAACTTTTTCTTTAGGAATTACCACTGAAACCAGTGTAGCCATTACAGGCATAAAAGAGCATTCAGAATGAGTCCAAGCGCTAGGACTAGGTGTTATGAGGCACATGTGAAGGCCCACAGAAATTAGTAAGAAGTATGACGTGAACATAAAAGTCTGCCATGGGCCCTGCAGTTACATGAACTGCTCAAGAGCAATGCCACTCTTCAGTGTTAAGCAATATTCTACAGGTATCTTTGTATGTAGAAATATTTTTACATAAAAATATACTTTATTGACAGTATAGAGATGTATTTGTACCAAGGTTCAACAAACTGAATTTCACTTTCAACTATGTATGTATCTCAGCTGTGTGAATCAGCCATAATACAGTCTGTCACAGCGTAATGTGCAAGGATATTTATTTATCTGCTGCAAGAGTGCTCCTGCTTATCCGATGCATTAACCTGCAGACACACATGATGCTTTATTTAATATTTCATCTGCATAGGTCAACTGTGTCAAGTAGCTGCCAAAGAATTTAAACCCCACTTTCCTATCAAAATTACTGTAAATATGATGAATTTATAAATTCTACTTTTTCATCTTTATAAACAACATGCTGAAGAGTACTTGTCAAGAGATTACAGCTCAACAACTATTCTCTGGCATAATCCTACATTTAAGAATTTTTAAGTAGCTTTGTACTTTATTGGAGTCTCTCCTGAAACAGTGAATAAAGTCAGAGTCACTCATCGTGTTTGCTTCATTACTAATTGATAAACCAGCAGCTTCAGATGATGCCATTCCATTTAATGAATTACTGATGATCCCCATTGACTGCATCTGTATTGAAAACAGGAAAAGAAGTACAACTCATAACAACATCCACGACAAATCTTTAAAATCCTGGTGCAGAAGTCAGCCAAGGCATTGCTATGTTGGGCTGTTTGACTTCAGACCTTTCATATACTTGCTGAAGATATACGTAAAGCTTCTTATGTAGAGTAACATTGTCTTTTTATCTTAGCGGTATCTCTACAACCTTTAGACTAGACTAGATCATTTAGACTGATCTGATATACTAGTAATGCAAGAATACTGGGGAATAACTCCATCTGAGTTGAAGTAGAGGAACCCCTGTTTGGTAATCATTATTTCCTCTTGAAGGAATATAGCAAATCAGTCTTGAGATTTTTTTTTTAGCCATTCATTTTAATGAGTTTTGTGATGGGAAGCTTCTAACATGAGCATTCACCAGTGCTGTTTAACATGGTGAACTCTGCAGGCTGTTACCACCTCTCAGAGTAGGAGCCTCACAACAGAACCAAGCTTAGAATTAGTGTCTTACAGAAAAACACAGCTGCAAAATATTGGACTGCATTTGCATTGTTTGCTTCATTTTTAAATTCTATTTCTACCTTGTGGTATGTCCATGGTACAGAGAGGTCAAAACACCAAAGCTTTCCTTCTTAGTAATTCCTTCAAAGCTGTTACAGAAAAATAAAATTAACTAAACGTACCAGAAATGTGTAGCTAGTTTAGAGTTTGATGGCTTGCTTGAGTTCCAGAATGAAGCATACAAAGGTCAAGCTTTGAGGCTGAACACCTCTAAACTTTAAGGCCATTTTGACCCAGAACCACAGCTGCATGTGGAGGATGGATTTTCCATTTGTAACTCTGAATCATCCTGATCAGGGCTGCATTTTAGAGCAGGTACAATTCCTCCTATTCTAGCGATGAGCTGCTTATTTTAAAACTTGTATTCTCCACCTGTGTTCATAAAGCTGAAAGGTGATCTGCTGGTGTAAAGTGTTGGTTTATTACTTTTTAGTGAGAGAGACACCTTGGACGTGTAGCCATTTCAGAGAATGGACACACAGCCCTCATTTGTTTAGCCAAAACTATAAATAAGTTTAGATATGAAAGCACAAGAAATAAAAAGATCAGGATTTCTAGCTGCTAATAAGAAGTCAGAAATGGAAAATTACAAAAATAACAAAAAATTACATGCAGTAATTTATATATGATCTGCCAGAATTTGGAATGGAGTTTTGAAATTGTTTTGTGACTGGCATCTGAGTAAAGCAACGCGCTGTTGTCTTGAAGAACTTATCCGAGCATAAAATTGTTGCCTTAGGAAGGAGCTCTTTGCAGCAGACAGCAGTGATACTTGAATTGCTTAGAATATAAATCCAAATAAAACTGAAAACAATAATTAAGTATTTGTCACAGTCTACCCACATCTCCTCTACTGCCCCAGAAAAGTCAAATTATTAATGCCTCATATATGAAGCTGTAAGTAGCTCTAGTCTTTGTACTTGTGTCTTTCTTTCATGTATTTTATATTAATAAAATATTGCTCTACACATATGGACATATATAATGTCGTCTACATATCTGCCAATCCATAAACTAGGTCACATGCTTTGACTGAAGAATTCCTGTATCTGGATCAGAGCCTCTGTTGGCATTAAGGCTACAGCCCAAGCGAGGACATTGCCCACCCCCCCACCCCCCCGTCACTCATGCCACATGACCGGTATAAATAAAAGCTACATCAAAAATCTTGCCTTTTCTGTTACTTTCTCAACTCCAGTCTTCAGCTCATGTAGCATATTGCTGATTTGCTTAGCTTTGCTAAGGCTGTCATCAGGGAGCTCTTGATGGTGCTCAATATGCTGGTTAAAGTGGGAAAGTGGTTCTTTCCAGGCTTGCAAAAGTTTCAGTATCAAGTGAGTTAGTTCTTCTCTCTTAGAAGTTAAAACAGTAAAGAATTGCTGTGTTAGTTTGCAGCAGGTCATATGAACACTGTTGGACAGTCTCATTGGGAAATCTCAGCAGGATTAAGATTTACATCTGCATCTCAATAGTTTTCAAATAGTCAGAATTTAAGGGCCATTCTGTCTCCGTTCATTTGCTTATATAAAGCAACACCCCAAAGTTGTATTTGTCTTGTTTTCGGCTTTCTTAAACTCCTAAGCTCTGCAATACCTAAAATAGTGAATCCAGCATTAGCAAAATGGTGGCATTCCTATCAAAACTATTTGGTACTGAAAAAGTTTTCAGGGTCTGCTAGATGTCTCAAGAGCCCAAGAAGCCTCATCTAGACCTCTCGTTGTGCTGCTATGGAAGTGCAGGTTCTTCCTCACACCTGCCTTGTTGGAGCTGTGTCGGTTAGAGGCTGGCTGCAGACACGCTTCCCAGAAGGTGCCTGGTGGTGGGGGTGGTTGCTTCTCCAACAGAAACTCAATGGCCGTGGGACCTCTTTTGCAATACAAGTTCAGAAATAAGGCTGACTGGTTAAAGCTTTCTGAAGGAGGCAGGGCCTCATTTCCCATTGCCCTTCTAAATGTCTTGGGGGAAGCTCCTCACTCCATCACAACCAGAAAGCAAAGTGTAAACATTCATCTCCGTCTGTCTCCTCCCAGAGCCAAAAGTTTCTCCCACTGCTATATCCTCGACTTTACAATCTGCTTTTTCTCTGTCTAAAGAAACTCTTCCTGCTCTTCTCTAAATTAATAACGATTTTTTTTTCTCTTTGCCATTACATCTGTCTAAAACAATTTGCTGTTCTTTTCCCCTTACCTAACTACTGATTCCAAGATAATGACTGTTATTTCTTTCTCCCGATTGCTTTTTGTAATTTGCAGTGACTCTGATTAATTTATCTGCCACATGCACAGTTTTCTAAGTTTCTGTTCCACAGAGACCGCCACAACAAAATCAGAGGGATGACTGTCCGTCAGTCATTTGGACGGAGTACTACTGCACTACCCTTATTATTACTATTAAATATGGTCTGAGCATATGTAACCATATACAGCTTTTAAAATGCAACAAACTAATGATTCGTATGCAATACCTCTGTGATGTGCACTTGTTTGGGGTCAAAACTTATCAGCTTCTTCAATCGAAGCTGTTGATGAAGCATAGGAGGCATAAAAACCTCTCTGCCTAGCTCCAGCCCGACCGGGGTGCGGGAGGGACCACCGCAGCGTGACAGGTGATGCATTTGGGGGGCTCTGACGGGACGGGGGATTTCCCCCTTTCTTCAAGGGGGGGAAAGGAGGCGGTGTGACCCGCGGAGCCCCCTTCCAGCCCCCCAACCCCGCAGGGGCTGGCGGTGCCCCCCGCCCGCCCCATCTCCGCCCGTCGCCGCCGTCCACCCCCTTACCGGGATTTTTTGGGCGTACTCTTTGCCGTTGGGGGTCAGCATCCCCGACGTGTGGCACTTCCGAGCGGGCTTCCCCAGCTCGTTGTCACGGGGAGGAAAGTGTTTTTCCTATGGGGGAAGCAAACCTAAAAAGAGGCACCGGGAGCACCCCCCGCCCCGCCCCTCCCCTCCCCGCCGGCAGCTGCTCCCAGAGCGGCGGGAGCCCGCTCCGCGGCGGCGGGGCCGGCCCAGCACTCACCATCTCGGCGTAGAGCGCCGTGGAGAGGCTGTGGATCCTTCCCGAGTGCCGGATCACCCGGTCGAAGAGATCGGCCACGGTCAGGAGGCGGCAGCCGGCGTCCCCCGGGGCGCAGAGCAGCAGCCACAGCAGCGCCAGCGCCGCGGCGGCACCTGCGGAGAGCCCGGCGGCGTCGGGGGGCGCCGAGGGGGCCGCTCGGCCCGGCCCGGCCCGGCCCGGCCCGGCGCTCTCCGCCCCCCGCCCCGCTCCGCCCGCCCTCACCTGCTCGCCCCGCCGCCCGAGCGAGGGCCATGGCGCCGCGGAGGCCGCTGCCCGGCGCGGAGCGGAGCGGCTGGCATCGGCCGGTGCTAGCGTTGTCCCCGCGTCCCCTATATATGCCGGGTGGGGATGTGCGTGGCGTGGGGAAGGAGGCGGGGAGGGGGATCTCCCGGTCATGGCGGGTCCCTCCCTGACGTGCGCGGCCCGCGGCCACCGTGAGCCAGCCGCCCGCAGCGGGGCTGCCGGCTCGGCGGGCGGGCGGGCGAGTCCCCCGCAAGGACGGGGACCACCCCCACGCCCCGGCAGCCCACAGCACCCCGCAGAAATGGGCCTCCCGGGCTCTGTGGTGGGGGTGCCGCTGAGCCCCGCAGCGCCCTGGGGCCGGGGCCCGCCCGCGGGCGGAGCGGCGGCCTCTGCGCCCGCACAGAAGTGGCATGGCCGGGTCTATACCCCACGGCCACCGCGGGCGCACGGATGCGGGAAGGGAGACAGGGCAAATAAGCCGCTCTTGTCAGTGATAACGGGGGTTTATACAAGGACAGCAATGGGCAACGCGAGGGGTGAGAGAGATGCCTGGCCTGATGATGTTCATCTCTTGACCATCTCTTCGGTCCCACGGTTAAGCTCAGATCTGCTTTCCCCGCTCCCTCGCAAGTGGTCAGCGGTAAGTAAGGCCACTGAAGGTGTGACAGCTGGTGACTGCAGGTGTGGTGGTGCGCAGGTGCCTGAAAGTGGTTGGTGATATTCCATACGGCTAAAAGGTTAAGGGAGTAACACAGCAAAGCACTCGGATCAGGGTCTCCGAAGGGGTGCAAGTCCTGTGGACTGAGTTGCTGTCCTCAGTTTCTGGGCGTGAGATCCTGAGCAAACCTGCAAGACGTACAAGGAAAGTTGAGGTGTTTGTCATGAAGCTAACAACTGCTGACATGTTGAAGTAGGAGCTGCTGCAAGGTGACCAACAGAGGAACCTGAGCACAGGGTCTTTCTGCTGTGTTTTCTGGGTTTTGGCACCCTACTCCTTTGAAATCCAATGGGAACAGCTCAGGGTCTGGGAGAGCTGGAATCAGGCACCTTCTCTGCTTGTGGGTGTTCAAGCTGAGGCTGGCCAGGGGACTGCCATGACTGGTGTCTCTTATAACATGGAGAATGAGTCAGCTCTGCATGTCTTGTTGAAGTGTTTCAGTACCAAGGGAACAATCTGCTTAGAAATGAGGATACATCTGACATGAAATTGTCTTTCCTACTACCCCTGCCACCATGCTAGAGTCCTGTACCTGTTTTCTAGCCACTGAATCCATAAAATTTCCTTTATAGAAAATGGAAGGGCCGTACCTCCACCAGAATGATGAAGAACATCCCTCTCCCCCACCTTTTAAGGACAGCTGGGTGACTAGGACCCCTTCTGGAGGTGGAAGACATGAGTTTGACTAGCTCTTGACCAAGGAGAAAATTACCTTGGTCATCTATACTCTGTGCGGATATTGAAAAGTTGTTAGAAAACAAGTAGAGGCAGCTACTTCTCTAGACAAATCTTAAAACTTATTGTCATCTGCCACTGTATTCTCTATGAAATCAAGAGCCATTTCCAAAGGATTTACATTTTGAAAATAAGAACTTCTCCAAGGAGTTAGGTATCAGTTTCCAGTCTCTGACTAGGTTTCTGCATAGCTATCCACTGAGGTCCCAAAGCCTGTCAAAGCTGACACATTCTGGGGCGTGCACAAATCCAAAACACTGAGAGGCGAAGACCTTCAGTGCTGGAAATGCCAGCAGAAGTCACTGCTAAGTAGCCTTCCCCCCCCCATTCACATGCTTGTGCTCTCTGCCTGGGTTCTGTTTTCGTTGTTTGCATCTGTTTAAGGACTTGGCTCTTGTTAACAAGACAGGTATTTAAGTAGGGAAAAGCAGATTTTCTTTTGCCCAAAGGAAAGTTGAAAAGATAACACATGAGAAGAAATATTTGGATGTTTTTCTCAAACAATCGACATTGCCTTCATTTATACAGACATCTTGAAGAAAGGTTATTTCACACAAATCGTGTGTCCTTCCAGGGAACTTGTCTGGCTATGATGTGCGCTGAGCTAGCTAGATTTGATTTAGTTACGTGACTGCAATCTCTGAAAATAATTTACTTTTTCTTGACAGAGTTGAATCAATACAAGCAAATACTAGAAATCTCACTACTGGACCAGTCCACATGCTCCCCAGCCTCTACTAGCAATGCGGCTCAGCCAGCCCTTCAAACCAGTGCATCTCTGAACCCAACAGACCAATCTCACTTCTCTAAAATTCCCCAAAGTCACTTCTAAAGGTCAACGGTGCAATGGGTTCTTAAGATACTTTTTATCCCCCATTTTTTTGAATTTATAAAATTAGTTTTAAGAACAGTTCATTAAGATGTACTTAATGATGTATGCTATTCAGCAGAGGCTGTTCTCCTCTTTCCTCTGCTTTATCTCTAATGATTAAACAATGGAGCTAATTTCAGTGGTTAAAGTTGCTGATCCAGTTCTTAATGGAAATCATACAGTAAGCCTTGGTGATAGCTTTGAGCTCTCTGGTAGCTGATAAACTCCTTCTGGCTTGTGGTCCAACTGAAGGCTTGGAATAATAGTATTATTTCTGATAGCCATCAGAAAATGAGCAATCATGCATATGACAGGATCTGAAAAACATTAGTATTGTGCATATGGGAAGCACGTGGATAAATGACTTATTTTTGTTGGACCATAGCCATTTTCTTTCAGTTTTCATGTGTCTTGGAGAAAAATCTTATACTACAAAAGGTTCCTTAAAATGTTAAGACAATATTTGAGGTTTGAAGGAGCTGTGAACTTGTGCTGGGGAAAATGTAAATGACTTGCACAGCAAAAATTGCAGTACAGCTTAGAGGAAAGAATATACAGTAAATTATGAAGGTTTTTTTTTTTGGTTCCAGTTTCTAAAATGAATGATGTTTTCTTAATGAAAGATAATTCCTTGTTTAAGAATTGATTTTCCTGGCTCTTCACTGATATTTTAAGTGTATAGATGACATCAAACTGGAAGAAGTCACTTGCATTTTAGACTTCAACATGATCTTGAAAATTAGAGAAATGGCCTGAAGAAAGTAGGGTACAATTCAGCAAAGAAAAATGCAAACTACTATGCTTAGACAGGAGCTTAGACTGCCCAAATATGGAACAAGGCAGCAGTCGAACAGAAGGGGATCGTGGCTTGTGTGAAATAACAAGCTGAACCTAAATCAGTGGCATGTTACTGTTGCTTTGTGTTGCGTGTTCATTTGTTTTGCAATGTGGGTTATGTCCTTTGAAACGCTGTCTGAGAGACACGCAAAAGAGTTCTTCTGCCATGCCTTGCACTTGTAAGGCCTCCACTACAATAGTGTTGAGTGTTGAACATCCCATTTCAAGGGAGATATGAGCCCAGAGGAGGAAAGCAAGAATGATCACAGGTTAAAAAAACCCCATGGCCTACAAGGCAGTACTGAAGGAAGCAGGTTTGTTTACTTTCTAGCAGGGAAAGATGAGGTAAGGATACAGTTTTCAGATGTGCAGAAGGTAGCAACAGAGAGGAAGGGAACCAATTATTCACCACATTCATTATGGATACAAGATATAACAGGATTAAACTGCAGTAAGGGAGATTTAAAATAGAGATTAGAAAGAACTTCTTAATGGTTAGGAGAGTTAAGGACTGGATCAGGTTGCTCAGGGACACTGTGAAAGCTCCATCATTACCTAACCTTTCTTAGTAACTTTCGGACAGTGAGCAGTGGTGTTCATCCTGCTGTGGGCAGGCGGGTGAGTGGGCATCAGACCTCTCCACCTTCCAGCCGGCCAAAGCTTTATAATGCAAGACTAACTGGAGTTCATTATGTATTCAAAATCACTCCTAAATTTACATCACGAAGGAGTAAAAGCTGAAATGACAAGGTTTGTTTCAACAAAATACTGCCCACTATTGGTTTGCCTTTTCCCTATAACATAGCAACAGGCACGTTTTACAGCTCAAGAAGGGACAAGTCACACACTTTTGCTCTGAAAGTACTAAAGAGAAATTGGTGTTCAGAGCATGCAATGTGATCCTCTGCAGTCATTCACGATAGGATTTTTCTCCTCTAATTTTAGGCATCTAGAGTTTAGAAACAGGCACCTTCTAAGGTTCATTTGGAGATAGGTGCCCATCACTAGTCTCTCGTGGTGCTTGGTTTTGCCTGTTGATTGTCAGGGAAGCTTAGGGTGATGAGTATAGGCTACGTTAGGGCAGAGGAATCTTATTTGCAAATATAGTTCAGGAGCTGGTGGAGCATGTGCTTGACACATCAAGTGGAGCAGGAGTGCTACTTCTCCTGCTACTCCTCTTCTGGACAGCCTATTACAGATGTTGCATGCTTGCCTCCTTTGGGGCTTCAAAGATTGTCCTTAGCAGCCAGGAAAAAATCCTCCTTGCTGTTTGTGACAGTGATGGTAGCACGCAAGTAGAGAGAAACACATTTTTGAAATATCTGCTCTATCCCGAGCCTCTGGAGAAAATGACGTCCTTAGCTGATCTGCTGACTGCTCATTAGAATGAACGGCTGTGCTATTTTAGGGAAGACCTGTGTGCACATAAAGATTAAGTAAAACTGAAGATAAAAACCTAGTTAGAAGTTCAAGTAACTTAAGTTTTGGAGCTCTTCATTAAACATCCTGCTAAAGAGATAGAATCAATTGTGTAAGAATGGATGGAGGTCTATGTGGAGTGTCTGAGCAAAAAATTTCCTTGTTAAAGAGATACTACTGTAAATTAATGATTTCCACCATACTAAGCATCACACAAGTCAGGTGGGAAAATCAACGTCGCAATGTTTTATTTGTGAAGTGATGTTTCTTTTGGGTATTGTTTCAATTTACTTTTTAAGAGGAGAACATTTCTGTTCTCATCTCTGTTGACTTCATTGGGATTGCTCATATGTGTGAAATTAGTTCTGCCTAATAGAAGATTTACTTAATGATTTGGAGGGATTCAATCACAGGGAAAGGTAGGTTCTATGAAAACTCTGACCTTAACTGAAACTTGAAAGGGTGATATGCCCTATGAAGTCTTGCCTTTGAATTTTAGATCCTTTTCTGCGAAAAATTCTGTTTGTGAAATATAATTATTTCAAATTTGTTATATAATTTATAAGAGATTTTTTATATTTCAATTTTATCACACTTGAATGTGGCCTGGAGAAACAAACTACTGAATTTGAACATGAAAGGTAGAATCTGTTATTGAAATATTTAATATTATTTAGACAATGAAACTTAAGGAGAAAATAAGCTCTGCACTGTGGGATGTACAATTCCATGGGAGAATGCACTTACTTATAAATGTAAAATATTTCTAAAATATAAAAATAAAAGAATATAAAAATAAATTTAAGAAAGAGAATGACTGAATCCTACTATTTGAATATTTACAAATGATCTTATTGCCTAAAAAAGACAGAGAGATGAGGTGTCATATTTTACCAGCTACAGATTTTGTGAAATGTTTCAATGGAACTTTATTTTCCTCTAAATTGCTGTAAAAGAAGCCAGTCTTCTCAAAAAAAGCTGCACCCTTTCTACTCCTTACAATGTCCTTACAGGATAGTCTGTATAGTACATCTGATGTGCTATAATAATACTATTTCAAGCTTAGCCATGTTTCTCCTGATATGAAAAGTGTCACTGCTGTGTCAACAGGATCAGCATAATAAAGCGGTGTGTTAAATTTTAAAGGAGACGGACTTATATTTGAAGCAACCCTTTTTGAACATAGAGATAAAATTATACATTTAATGTTTGTAAGTGCATCAGGCAAAAATGCATTCTTTAGCTCATGATCAGAAATTGTTGGGAGATAAATTTGAGGCAAAGTCATTACCCCAGTTCTGAGAATTTTAAGGAAATCAAGATATCTCTATCACACACTGGAAGATATCCCAAGGCAATGCCCTAGTGCCCACTGAAATCTCTAGTCGGCTTTGGCTGACTTTAATAAACACTGGGGTAGACCATCACGCTGGGATAGCTCCACTAACTTGGTTGAATTTACTCTTTTGGTTCACACTGGTGTCACAGAGACAGGGTCCAGGTCCTGAGTCTGTATTATTGGTAAACGGACTGTAACCCCCAGCGTTAGTTCTGTAATACCCAGCTGGAAAAAATACGTGGTATGTCCTCTGGTCGGGAAACCAAATACTTTCAAGCATTTAGTGAAGTAGGGAAGAAGACACTAGCATTACCCTGTGTGCATTTGGTTTTTGTCAGGACCATTCACAGATTTGAAGGGATGCTTCATTTAAATTGTGACTTCCATCTGCCACCGTATTGAAATCATCATTGTAGAAGAGAAGCATGTCAGAGGTACCAAAGGTCCAAGATTTTTATGAGTGTAGTATGGATATAAGTTAACTGCAGTTCGTTTAACATCTGGCTAGTGTCAGGTGTTGCCAAGCTGTGGCTTCCCCACTGGCATAATAATATTTTACAGCATAAAGTAGTTGGCAAGATCTCAAGCTTTGCTTTTCTATAGCAGGACTCATGGGCAGAAAGACATAAATATATGAGTCCTCTGTATTGTCAAATACTTTGTAATTTCTGCTACATTCTTTTCATATTCTCAGATATGATAAAGAAATTTGTTACCATAAAACGCTCCTTACTGCAGTTGAAAATACTAACTATAGTATGGAATCTTCCTTCCCACTCCTTGTGCATACAAGTGTAATGGCCTTTAATGACATGACTGAATGGTATTTTTTTCACACGGTTTCTGCTTGGTTTAGTATACTGTATTCAACTGAATAAGCAGTTTTTCTCTTGTTGTTCACTGTGTGTTCCTGTGCCTTATTTACTGCACACCGTTCAAACCCATTCTGAATACATAATAATATCACTCCTGGATTCTCTCTATTGTTCTTGAATATCTGTCTGTTGACAAGCATTAATTAATTTATTATCCCAGCATATTCCTGAGATGAGGTGATGCTATCATACCCATTTTACAGGTAAGTGAAGAGGCACAGTGAAATTATGTACTTATTTGCATAATCAATTTGTGATGCAAAGGATATGAACAGTACTTGAGGAATAGCCTCACATCAGATTATGGAAAAGTTCATATATCAGTACTACTTTTACTGAATTCAGATATAAAAATCTTCTGTTTAGGTCCCAGCTCTGCTGTTCTCAAGATACTTCCCCCGCCCTACCATAGAGGAAAAAATACGTAGTTTCACCCAGCTCAGCTTGGAATCCTAAGGTCTGTTTTCAGACTTTTAAGGTAAGAAATTGATAGCAGTGGTTAAGTTGTCATTCATTTGTGGGGAAAGGGTAAAGATATTTGCTGACGCTAAGGTGATACCAAGTGAGACCTGGGAAAATTTTGTTCCATCTCAAGTTGTAAAGGGGCTGTGCTGTAGTCTGATACAACTGGTCTCCATTTCAGTCTTGTCTCTTTGCTACTGAGACACTGACACACGGTAAGTATTCCCTTCGCCAAATAGGCCTAGTACCTGAATATTTTCCCCAGTTCTTCGTGCCTTCTTGTTTTGAGATACCTGTTTCACCTGTTGCATCCTTTCTTCCTACACCTTCTAGTAGTCTTTCTCCTCAAACTTAGTTTCTAGTTATCCTGTCTTCCCCATAACCCATCTTCTTTAATTCCTGATCATCATTCCCTTCCTTGCACCAGGCATTTTGCCCCATTCTGTTTGCCTTCTCACTAGTCAGGCCTGGAGCTTGCTAGGACATACCTGAAGCTTGATAGGCCAAATTCAGGTCCTGCTCTCCTCTACCTGTGCTTCCCAAACTGCTCTATGTGGGACTGGTCCATATCCTCTCTGTATTTGAATCGGGCAAATTTCTCTTCCAGGGTTTCAGAGCACAGCATGTAAGCAGAGGCAATGCAGAGGAGATGTTGCATACTTTGAATTCAAGTGTCACGGCCAAGATCTTTAATCCCATAGTATCTTAGAGATGCATCGTTGTCACGGTTTGAGGCTGGGCACTAAAACAGAATTAGCTCTGATTTAGCCCAAACCAGGACAATCGTCTCTGTGATGGAGGATGCTGAGTAGAGGTGGGGTCACTTGGAAAATTTGCAGCTAATACCAGGAAGGTTATATTGTATGCATATGGAGTGTTTTCCTTTTCCAAAGGGCTACAATTTGACATATGAGGGCGGATTTGCAAAGAATAAAAAATACCTATCCCAGATACGAAAACAACTTCTGATACCTTGTATCCAATCTCTACTTTGAAAGAGTAGGGTGAAAGGAGAGTACTGGAATTTTATAAAGTAAATGTTGCCTGTTTTTTCAAAACATAAACAAAACGACCTTTTTCTCCCCTCTCTTTTTTTTGGAAACAGCCGCAACAATTCAGGCTGAAGTCTTTCAGAAAATGAACAAACCTTCACTAGATCCTGAATTTTTGTTCATTTCAATCTAAAAAAAAGCAAGGCTTGGGAAATTATAAGGAATCATGAACCAGGAAAGTAGACAACCTATTTTGTGATAGGCACTGTTAACTGCCTGGAATACAATAAAAAATAGAAAAATACAGTAAGTAGTTTTTAAGATGCAGCTCCCTAATCATCTTTGAAGGCTGTGTATCCAAGATGCTCTTCAGTCACGACACCTTCCTTGCTTTTCCTTTGTTTAAGGGAGGGTGGCTGAAGATTTTCTGAGCTGTTTCCATGGGCAATATTTTCTTATTTAACCCCATTAGGATGCCCATATGTGGGCCAGTGAATGTGGGCAGGGTGGAAACAAGGTGCAGAAACTATTTCCTCTCTCCAGTTCTCCAGTTCCTCCAAGGAGGAATGCAAGTGAGCTAGCAGGCAGCTGGCCCCATTATACCTGCAGAATGAAAACCAAGAAGGAAATGGACTTTTTTTTTTTTTTTTTTTTTTAAGAAAAAAAAACTTTTCTTCAACATGGGTAGACTAGTCAGGAGGTCATACGTCTATATATAGCAGGAGCAGTCTTTCCTAATTCCTAATTTCCTTGACAAACGTTTTTCCTGGATTTGCACTATTGCTGAGATTCCCTTCCCTGAAGCTTACAGGACACCTGTGTAGGACAGCTTATAGCTTTCCTGTACATGAATTCTGCTGAACAAATTCTGTTCCCTTAATTCAAAGGCTTTTTGAGTCCCTGCTCACCATACTGGAAGTACTAACAATATACACTATCCCACTTAGGGGTTAGGAGGTGTTTTTTAATTATTTACAGATGCGAGAAACACTGAGGTGAAAAGTGACTTATCCGAGGTGGTGCAAGGAATTTTCCTGGCTAGGAATAAAACCCCTGCCTTTAGGTTCCTGGGCTCTAATCTCAGGAATCCTTCCCTGAACAGACTGGGTGCTCCTTGCTGAGGCAGGACTGGTGCACGTGCTTCTGACATTTATGTTCTGGGATCCGTAGAAAGTTCTGAATTACACTCTTGTTACTTTTTAATAAATATTGCATAAAGTGACAAATTATTCAGAATCCGAAAAGAAAAATTACTGCCTCTTTTTCTCTTAATGTTGTTTTTCTAGAGGTTTTTTGGGTGTGTTTCCAAATCACTGATTTCCATTTACGTTCACATGCTTATGGGCTTTATTCTTCTGTCATTCTCTGACAGCAGCCACGTGACAGCATAGTGATAGTGAGAAAGCCTGCAGGTTTTCTTACCAAACTGCTGCAAACCATTTAATAGATTGGAATAAGTGGCTAACCTTCCACTTTCTTATGTAAGATGATGAACATAGATTATTTATAGAGGCTGCTGTCTCTAAATTTGTTTGCTGTCACATGGAATGTGTGTCTGTCTTTCACGTGTCTCTGTCAAAACTCCTTGGAAAAGATCAACCCACCATCAAATGTTAAGAACCCACTGGTCTTTTTGTGCTTGACAAGGATAAAAAATGACATATAATAAAACAAATTGGAATGAGTAATTGTGTGTATATATATATATATATATATATATATAATTATCATGCTCATATGTTTACATCTAACTCATGCCAAAGGATATCATTAAATACCAAATTACTGTAATGTAATTTAAGGCTTCATTTCAGTGTTTCCTAATAATCCTTTGCATTCCCAGGACAAGAGTTATTTAAAATGTGTGGCCAGAATATACTTCTAAAAGGGAGCAGCAGTCATGCAAGTTAAAATTTGCTTTCCCCTGTGTATCTGCTGTAACTGACCTTTGTGTGAAAGAAGTATGGAGAAGTAAAAATCCTCCTACCCTGAACCAAGCATAACTGGGCAGGAGTACAAGATCGTTCCAGTCTGCTCACCTCATCTTCTCTTATTTCTGAGAGAGGGCGTAATCATCTTTGCTACACTCCATACTGGAACCATAGGATCTGTGCAACTGCAGTGTCCTTCTGAACTGCACTGTGGGGACCAGTGTATCACTTGCCAAGATCTCCACAGCTCTTGGGAGCAGCTCTTCTTGCTCCAGCCTAGCTCAGGATGCAACAGGAGCAGGAGGACAGGCACTGCTCTTTCTTATGCACTGGTCCTCATCTGGTGCTCCTCAAGCTCCATTTGTGCTGCGGTCCTGTGCCTATCGGTGTGCCTGGTCATGTCAGGAGCCAGTGGTGTTTGAATAGTTGAGTTTAAATCACAAGTGATGGGAAGAGTTCTTACCCAGAAAATGTTTCTGAAAATGCCTGCAGACGCCCCTGATTTATACACCAGACACCCTATCACCTCTCAGTCCATAACTGCTGCGAGGGGTGAGTTGTTCCAGCTGCAAGTAGGCAGGGTAGAGACAGTCAAAAGAAAGGGGAATTGCAGCTTCAGGTAGTCCACAGCCAAGTGCAACACTGGCATAGAGAAGACTTTTCCTCTTCCTGAGTCCTCTTTAATCTCCCTGACCACAAGACAGAAGGAAGAATGATGTGAGCAGAGACAAAGTGACCAAGGAAAGGCCTGCTATGGAGTGTAATGGTTAGTAATTCTGATTAACTCCATGATGTCATAAGACTCCAAGCCTAAACAGTCTTGTGGTTGGGTGTGGCATGTGATCTGACTGCCCCGTTCAGCTGCATCTCTTTCTGAGAGGTTCGTAAGTCTGCTTAAGGTTAGGTGACTGGCTCTTCAGTAGCCTTAAGTGTATCTGAGTAGCATCCAACTTTTTTCATATTGTGTGTTCAACATGGTGAAGTATATGGTGTTGAAAGAAGGGAAAAAGTGGAAAAATGGTCTGGAAAATATTGGCTTGGGCAAAGAGAAAATCTGAGAAGGAAAAAGTAAACAGTGTTACAAAAAACACAAGCCCAACTGGAAGAAACTGACGGACTTTTCTGCAAAAACGGCTGTAGTTACTTTTCACTGCAAGGAAGCCTTCCAAGCCTGGAAGGAATAGGAGAAATAGGAAGGGAAGCAATTCTGAGGCTAGCTACCCTGCAGAAAGGAGGAGGATCCCAGGAGGGCCAAAGTGTCCAGCGTTTCAACCTCACTGCACAGACCAGTCTGTCACTCAGCAAGTGAAAAGAGTGAGAAAAGTTTTCCTCGGCCCTGAGATAGGCCAGAGAAAGTTTTGTGTTCCTATCCCTTCTGATTTACATTTCCCACTTACTTGACAAGTAGACTGTTAATAGTGTTGATTTTTTAAAAAAATGTCATCTGGAAAAAATTCCGTAGGAAGAAAAAAAGAGAAGAAAACCCAAGACTATGCTTTTCTTAGTGTTATCTAAGGGATGTGGTGTTGGAGTTTTCAGTTGTTCTCAGGTATGCAGGTATTTTAGTTGGTGTTTGTACAAAAATGAATGAACTGTCACATGATCACATGGAAAACTGTATGTGGCATGAAGAAATAGTTTATAATTGTGTGTCAGCAGCTGTCAATGGTCTTTAAGAACTGACAATTCCTATCAGTGAAAAGTTGTCCTAGACTTTGTAGTGGAACATGGGAACCCTGAAGGAACCATTACAGGCAGACTCATTAGCAAATGCTCATTTCTTTAAACTACAGACGGAATATGTTGACAGTGAAACTTAATTGCCAAGAATGTATTTATTTAGAATTACTGAACCAAATACTGGGAGACTTTTACAGGGGAGTATGTTGTCACACCATCTTTCTTATTTAAATGGGGCCATTAATCATCATACTACAAATCCAAAACATAGCAAGAACAGTTGTGGTTTTTTAAAATGTGTATAGATTTTGAACTGTAGCTATTTCATCATTCTTCTCTCCTACTGTGGCAGTAATATTTTCCTCTCTGTTTCTCACTGTCAGGTCTATCATGTAAGTGTATGTAAATGTACAAGGCACTAAGTGTGAGATTAAGTAGCCACACTGAGTTATAGTAGCTATTTGCTTGAATAGCAATATAAGTAAGCATGAAATAATGTAATTAAAATGGTATGGTTGTCTGTTTCTTTGTCAGTGGCAGAGTATGTCTTTAGAAGGGAAAAACTGTCACAGGAAACAAATATAAAGATACCAGCTCTGCAGAATATGAAAATATATGTGTGACTATGAATGTATGCTAGTTGGACTGATCAGTCGGACAGCTGCAGCGTTACTCAAAGTTACACTTGAACACCTTTTGGAATTGAAGCCTGAAATCTTAAGGCTTAGATCCAGATAAGACCTTCTGCAGTTGTCGAGAATCCAGGCCCAATATGATGGTGTGAAGGACCGACAGCAACAAGGAAGCTCTGCAGAACCACCTCTGATGTTTTAGGAGATGGCACATGAAATTAAATATGGTTGAGGTTTTCCTTTGTACTTGGGATTTTTATTAACATCCAGAGCTAATATAAAACTACCTCCAGGCAAGATTTTAAAGGAGGTCTTAATTTGAAGTAATGACTATTTATAATACCAGTGATGTGACAAATAATATTAGCTAGAATGGGGGTTATTAATGTCTAATTATAACTAATGTGAGTAGGTTGATTTGCTATTTTCTCTGTAGTGTGCATTGCATATCCTTTAATGGGAGAGATCGGTCTTTTGGACTCACATTATTGCCCAAGTACTCTCACGTTTATCAGATGATTTTTCCAAGGGACAGAAAAATAGAACAGCAAAGAGATGGGAAAGTCAGTGGGATCGCGAGTCAGCATCTTTGAAAATGTTCTTTTAATTGTTTTTTAGGTAATGTGTAAATATCGTCTGAGAAGTTCAGTCTATTGTTTAACAAGTTAATATTTTGTCTTTGCCCATTAGCAAATATTTGACTCATACAATTCTAATCATTAAAAATATGCTTCAAGCATGAACACGTGTGGAACTAATTTTTGACTGGTGTCCTTATCATGTGGTAGATTTTAAATGATTAGAAGGCATTGAATGAGTCACTTCATAATGCAAGGTTAAATAAGGATAACCTTTACTAGAGTTTGCTCTGTCTTGAAGGGAAGGAGGTTACAACGTGTTTTTTTTCTCCATTGCTCTGTAAATTCACCTTAATTTTGACCTGCAGCAGTAGCCTCTAGTTAGGCAACAGGGAATTTTAGTTCTATACTTCATTAGTTTTTAGTCATCCTTTGACATTGAATGCTGGCCTTACTGCTGTTGTTGCAATTGGTTGTATTTGTCAGTTACATGACAGAGCGAAGTTGATTTGAATTAAAGGCTACCAAAGGCCACCAAACTCAAGTCAATTATAAGCAATAAATCCAAAGACAGTATTGTGTTAGTGGCTTATGTTGTTGTAACTAGATTTTTTTTTTCCAAAAGCAAATGTGATTCATATCTATTGCGCATGGTATGTGTGGCCTTTACTGTTAGTTCAGTTTTTTATCACAGTTATTTGACCGTGATAAAAAGGTCAAATAAAAAGGTGATAAAGAGGTCTGGTTCACTGACCTCTGTGGGGCTGTGTTTGCTTACAGCGGCAGATCTTCCAACTCTAACAAGAAAGTCTGGTGCTTTTGCCTTGGAGATTAGAGCTTCTTTCTCTCTTCTGCCTATAAATACTCCATAACACTTCTGAAAAAAGAAAATCAAAGAGGAGATCAGTGAACTGAGCAGAGATAGGTGTTGGACAACAGAAGCAGTACTTCCACAGAGTTCTGACTAGGTATTAGACATATTAGATAGCAGCTAAATACCAGCCTCCTGTTATCCACACCCCAGTCAGCCCTTGCCTCTTGGGGCAAAAAGTGGTGGCATAGCATTTTACACTCAATTTGAGGAGGATCAAGGACCAGGATGGCATGGCTGAAGGTGATGACAAAGTGTCTGATGAATCTGATGAATACTGAGCAACTTAATGGATACGGTGACACTGAGGCTGATGAAAGGCAGCATCAGGAAGAACAATAACAAAGAGATGCAAAAAACTATAGTGGGAATGGGGAGGGAGGATGACAAAGTATAACCAGCCGTGATGAACAGTGTGACTGTCTGCCCTGTGGCACCGTTTAAGCAGTCAGGATGCCCTGACACAGGACAAGAATACAGGCAGATCTCCTCAGCATGGTCTCTGGGAAGTGGATGGAGGGGACATGAACCAATGGAAACCCAAGGGGGAAAGATGGGGCCATTCAGCCAATTTGTGAGGATATTTGTGGACTGGGTGGGAGAGAAGAGCACTATTAAGAGAGAGCAAATGGAGAAGAAAAGTGCAGGGCTGGCTCACTTAAGAGCAGAGTGGCAGAATTGCTACAGGTGGACAAATAACGTTTGTTTCGGCTTGCTGAAGTCAGTAGGCCATCCATTTTGATGAAAGTTGTATGACACTAATACAAGTGTAAAGCTAACCGAAATTACAAGGAATTCAACAGCTGAAAGCAAAATCGTTTTTCAGTCCTTCTGGGAGGAATAAATCAAACCCGAATAAATGTGGCAGTTTCCTGATGCAAAGGAAAGAATAGGTCAGTATGATTTCTAAACATCCAAATACTCAGCCGGCCAAAGCAAAAAGCCTTTCAAACAACGGGCCCTCAATTGAATGTAAACATGCCAAGCCTCAATGATGTTTGGAGAAGATGTTTTACTTTAATGTGTATATATATTCCTTTTTTTTCCATGGAAATATAAAAGGTGCAGAGGTGAAAAATTACTTAAAAATAAACACTTTTCTTGTTAGAAGAGTTCAGCATTTATTTAATTAGGAAAATATTTTAAATTGTATTTACAGTCATAAGGCAGTTACTGAAGAAAATACTTTGCAACTTTCTAGAAACTTCACAAAACTTCTCATTTTCTTCCCTTATCAATTCTATAATCTGCCATTCACTGGAAAATGTCAGGTTTTGGGGGTCAGCTTTTCTAGCCACATGTGTAACGGGGAAAACAACCTGAAATACATTAAAACATTTGTAGACACTATTAACACAAGCTGTAAATTGTGCAAAATATTTCTAGAGGGAAAAATTCTTAAACAGTTCAGTGCTCTTGTTTCTCTTCAGCAGAATGGCAAAAGAAACAGCATTTTGATATCTAACTCTGCATTGTGGTCACAGACAACGCTTGTGTTTGCAATCAAGGAGCTAAATGTCAGCACTCTGCTTTTTATTCAGATATGAACACAGAGGTCCTGGTGAGGGCTCTTTGGAGATGTGACCTACATGTCTAGTGTGTTACTGAGAATACATTTTTAAAGACAGAAAGGTAAAGAACAAATTGAGATTCAAACCCAGCTATAGCAGTTAAAGCAAAATGGCTGCTGAGAAAAGGGTCATGGCTTCAGGAGTTGCTTCACTGCAAATTTATGCCTACTGCCTGTAGCAACATATGTAGATAGTTAACAGAGGATTGGTAAAAGTACAATATATCCCAGAGTAAAGAAAAAACCCAACTACCTGAACAGTTCAAGCAAATCCTTTTTTCTTTATTGTTGAGGCTTTTTCCTTTGCCAAGGTGAACACTGAAGAGTATTGCTTTTCATTCCTCTTTTCTCTCCTTCTTCCTCTAACAAGAATGAAAAGAAAAGGAGACAAGTTAATATTTTCACTTGGAAAATAAAACTCCAGAAAATTTAGAGCAGAACTTTTTCCCCCCAAAAAAAGCTGTGGTTTCATTAAGACATTCAGTTTTATTTACTTTGGTCTGATTGATAGCTGTCTCCTTGAACCATGCAAAGTGTTAGGGATATACCTGAATATTTGAAGGGCTGGAGCTTTACTCATCGCCTCTGATTTCTGTTGGGTCAACTGGATATCAGAGCATGAATCTTTAGACCACTGTTGCTTATGAGAACATTTATACCAAAAGAAAGCTTCTTAGGAGAGACTCTCAACCTTGTTATTACCTTGTTTATCCATTTGTTCATTTCCAAATTTCAGTTTTATTTTTGGTATTTTTCCTAGACATGTTTCATAATTAACAGACTTTCTGGACTGCTGATCTTTTAACTCTGATCTACTCAAGGCTTTCATTCATAGACATGTACTTCTGGTCCATGGCCAGATGATATAGCCTACATCTCCGAAGTCAGCGGTTATAATTGTTGTAAAGTATCAGCAATTTTATCCTCTTGCACAATCCCTGTTAGTCTAGTCCTGTAATGTTACGCTTAGTTTTTTACATTTTCCACATTTTCTAACTCTGTTTTCTTTCTTTTCTTTTTCTTTTTTTCCTTCTCATTATCAGGTACTGCAAATAACTCTGCCCCTAGTGCCCCTGTTTTCTCTCATTAAATACCTGTAAGAGGAACTAAGACTGATCTAAACAACTAACATACTGTGTAATGCTTTTTATCTGGTTGTAAGCATGCTGGAATTAGATCTGACAGCAATTAAATGTTCTCAGACTACCACATATATGAGTTGAACCTCATCTGCTCTGCATATTTCTTCTGAGTGCCTTTGAAAATTGTTACTGACCATAATGGACTGGGCCAGTCTAGCTGATTGGAATGCTCAAAAAAATCATGATGTCTCTAGCTACCTGAATAATAGCCAATGAATATGAAAAGAAAATTTATAATTCTTTAAAACAAAGGATTCAACAATGTAATGATTTTTCCACTTTGTTCATCAGAACTAATAGTCTGTGAACAAATAAGTGAATTTTCTTTTCTTTCTTTCTCATTGGGACTGACTCTTGTCGAGAATGTCTGCAGAATGATGACTGCTTTACTGAAGCACTGAAATGACACACCAGTATATATGAGATTTTCTAGCTCGTTGTGCTTAGGTATGGGGACACATGCCAGGGGAGCTCAGCAGGGATTTCCAGAGCCTGAATCTATTCATGAGAGGGATAGGAGGGCATCTAAACTAAAGATTTGAGGAGAACGGTTTCCCATTTTCTTCCTAGTGCCAGGGAGGTTCAAGTAGTAGCTGTTGTAGCAGTATTTCTGAAACAGATGAAATGCTTATTCATCAAAAGTGAAAATGCTTACTAGCAGGAAATCTCTCAATGCACCTACAATATAATAGTCATTGTTTTGGTAGTTCTTTGCATAATATTCTGTGCAAGAAACTCTATGAGATGTACATTATGGAAATACCATGGAACTTAAGCATATCATCAATGTAACCTGCCTGAAACAATGCATATATCTGCATCTGTGTGAGAGAAAGAGATATGGAAATGCTGGTGCTAAGGCATGAAGACAGGCTGGTGTCAGGATCATCACACAGAAAAAAGACGTAGAGGAGTTTCTGGGCTGGTGTCAGGGCCAGATATCAGGTGTTGGACACATACGGGCTTGCTTATAAGGCCCTGAAAGCAGCCAGGCTTTCTGACGGTCCCGTGGATGCCAAAAGCACCCTGAAGAGGTGAAGCTGGGACTGTTGGTTTAGTGGATGGTGTCTAAAAGCTACCGATATTGTCAAGAAGTTTGTGTGTTTCCACTGCTTAAAGTATTGAAGATCTTCTCTTGGTGGGTTTGACATCACAATTCAATGCAAGAAGCTGTTGCCAAGAAGAGACCACCTCTAAGCACTCAGGTAACCCTTAGTGGAAATGTGATGAAGAGTGGAGAGAATTATTACCTTTTACCCCTTTTTAGAAATCCTCTAGCATAGGGTAGTTATTCCTTAAATCAACCCCTCTGTCTAATTTTTAAGGCTTTTTATTCAATTTCCCTCAGCCACAAACGGTACCCAAAGGCAATTTTAAATAGATTCTTCTGCCACACGATGGCACTGCAATCCTCTAGATAACAACGAGGGACGGTGACAAACTTTCTCTTTCTGGATACAAACTTTCAGAACATCCGCACAAAACAACGCTTTGGAAAGAATGTTTCCAACAGCTTTTGGAGTTTAAGGAAAAAGGGCATGACAGTTGTTTTAACTGTTATTATCCACAGTTGTAGCCAAAATAGTTCACCCTATGCCTGAACACACACAACTGCTGTTTAATTATGTGGGACATAAAACTAGTTCCATTAAATAGATTTGTACAGCAAACGGGGGATTTGGTGATGATACACTTTATATGATGGCTGCAATATATGGACAGGTTATTATAGTACACTTCTTTTGCGTGTACCTAAATGCAATCTCCTGCTTCTTGGAAGAAAGTTGGATCTCAGAGTGTGCCTAAGTGCTTTGCAGAAACAAGATTCTACATCAATTTCTAGCTTGACATCTGGCACTTCCTTAGCTTCCCCAACCTCACTGTCACAGTGTAAAATTAACCGCAAGAGCTTTGTTGGGTTTTATTTTTTGTTTGTCAATGGCCCAGAAGTTTCCAACCAACTACCAGCTGGGATAAAATTCTGTGAAGAAATGAAGAATCCCAGGTCAGAAAGTGAATCAAAGGTGGCATGGTAAGAAAATAACATGAGCCAAGGGCCACAGTTCACTCCTTCAAATGCTTCCTTCATAGAACTGTGGCAAGCTGCATGATTTGTAAAGTTCCTTAAACAAGTTTTCCGTTCTTTTCATGTACAGCCAAAGGCACTCAAAGATAGTTTGGCAAGGTTAACTTAAAAACCTGCTTTGTTGTTAAGGACTTAAAATACAATGCCTGCTGTCAGTATATAATCAGCATATAATAAAGGCAATTAAGGAGACACAAATTTGTCTAATTAAGTTGTGGTGGGTTGACCCCGGTTAGATGCCAGGTGCCCACCAAAGCCGCTCTATCATTCCTGCCCCTCAGCTGGACGCGGGAGAGAAAATATAATGAAAGACTCGTGGGTCAAGATAAAAACAGTTTAATAAAGCAAAAGCAAAGGTCACATGTGAAAGCAAAGGAAAACAAAAGATTTTATTCTCTACCTCCCATCAGCAGGTAATGTCTGGCCACATCCTGAGAAGTAGGGCTTCAGTATGCATAACGGTTGCTCTGGAAGACAAATGTAAATAGCAAACCGTGCCCCTTCCTCCTCTCTTCCCTTAGCTTATATTGCTGAGCAGACATCGTGTGGTATGGAAGATCCCTTTGGTCAGTTTGGGTCAGCTGTCCTGGCTATATCACCTCCCAAGATCTTGCCCACCCCCAGCCTGCTGGTGAGGGCGGGAATGTTGCAGGGACAGCCTTGATGCTGTGCGAGCACTGCTCAGCAGTAGCTAAAACACTAGTTTGTTATCAACACCTTTCTGCTATCACTACAAAGCACAGCATGACGAGGGCTGCTACAGGGAAAATTAACGCCATCTCAGCCAGCCCCAATACATAAGTATAACAAAGTATGCCAAAATGTCCCATTTTTATTGTCGCATTGACTTGCAAAAGCTGCTTTAGGCAGGACGTGGTTGAAGTCTGGCCTTGGCACTCAAAAGTAGTCGAGTGCAATTCTGCTCGCTGCCACACTTCTGCATGACCTTGGAGTCAAGGAGATGCAGAGAAGAACAAGGAGAGTAGTTTTTCTCTTGGTGTCTCAGTCCTCATCTCTGAAAGCAGAATTACAATTCATCCCTACTTTCTCAACTGGGTATCCCATCTATTTTGAACATAAGTGCTTTAAATGCTTCTGCTTCTGTACAAAATTTACTTAACTAAATTGTATCTTCCAGCTACTACTGTGATACTGCTAATACTGTAATTACATGCACTATCATTGTAAGAATTAAATTTGGGTGTGACTTGGCAATCTTGTGTTCGATAAGACATTTTCTCATGGATTTATTGTACCAGTTCACTGTTTTACACCGTCCTTATTTGAGTGCTTGCTAATATGGGGATTTTTTTTTCCCCTCAGAATACTTCAACTCACCATGTTGCTCTATCAATAGCACATTTCTCTGGTAATATAAAGTGTTACAAACAGGCTTTTTATTTAGCTGTTTTACTATCAACAGTCAGGACAGGTGTAAGTGAGGTTAACAGGAGCTACAGTGACATGTGCATGGAGGATTATAGTCTACTACATGCTCTATAATTGATAAAACAGTTCAGCTTTTGGGGAATTGCTTTCATAAAGTTTATCTTTTTTTCATAAAATAACATACTGTTGATGCATGACAGCTACATTTTTTTGTAGTTTAAACCTTTCCAGGCAAGCAGGCCACAAAGCTTTCTTTAGTGTCTGGCAAGAGCCAGACACTGCAGTCCCTGCCACATTGTCTGCCTCCATCTCCTCAACATACACCCTACAGCTGGCCGGTGCAGCATTCACTGTTTCTGGATCCATGGTGGGTATGTGCAGGTAAGCCCTAGCTGCTCCATGAGACTGACCCTGGCAAAGGAGGCAAAGAGCAGTGACCTGCTAGTGGCAGAATAATCATAGAACCATAGAATCACAGAATGGTTTGGGTTGGAAGAGACCTCAAAGATCATCTAGTTCCAACCCCCCTGCCATGGGCAGGGACACCTTCCACTACACCAGGTTGCTCAAAGCCCCGTCCAGCCTGGCCTTGAACATTGCCAGGGAGGGGGCAGCCACAGCTTCTCTGGGCAACCTGTGCCAGTGTCTCATCACCCTTGTAGTGAAGAACTTCTTCTGCATATCTAGTCTAAATCTCCTCTCTTTCGGTTTGCAACCATTACCCCTCGTCCTATCACCACACTCCTTGATAAAGAGTCCCTCCCCGCCTTTCCTGTAGGCCCCCTTTAAGTAGTGGAAGGCCGCTAGAAGGTCTCCTTGGAGCCTTCTCTTCTTCAGGCTGAACAACCCCAACTCTCTCAGCCTCTCCTCACAGGGGAGGTGCTCCAGCCCCCTGATCATCTTCATGGCCCTCCTCTGGACCTGCTCAAGCAGGTTCATGTCTTTCTTGTTCTGAGGGCCCCAGAGCTGGATGCAGCACTGCAGGTGGGCTCTCACCAGAGCAGAGTAGAGGGGGAGAATCACCTCCCTCGACCTGCTGGCCACGCTGCTTTTGATGCAGCCCAGGACACCATTGGCTTTCTGGGCTGTGAGCGCACATCGCTGGCTCATAGTCAGCTTTTCATCTACCAGCACCTCAAAGTCCTTCTCTGCAGGGCTGCTCTCTATCCACTCATTGCCCGGCCTGTATCTGTGCTTGGGATTGCCTTGATCCAGATAGGGTTCCTTCCCAGCTTTCCTCAGTCCACTGGTTTGGGCATGTTGGAGGCTGTGGGCTGGAAGAGTTGGTTCAGCTGTGCCTTCCTGGGGACACCCTGACACAACAGGAGAAGGAGAGAACATGGGGCAGCCAAGCCTCAGGACAGGCAGTGACCCAGTGCCACCTCCAGAACAAGGTGCTTTCTCTGGGACAGCTGCTGGCGATCATCCAAGTAGGGGCTGGAAAGAGGAGGGGTGTGAGTGCTGGGCATGCTGGATTGGCTGACTGGTTGGCTGGGTTGGTTGTTTGGTTGCAGACTGATTGCCTCCACCTTAAGGAAATTGCCAAGTTTGGAATGGTTTGTAAATAGAAACTAAAAATTCTCAGGCTACCAAGTAATAAATGATGCCCCTTTTTTCTTAACAGTCACCTTGTCCCCCCCATTTTGCCCTGTATGAGGAAGAGCGTGAGTGCATGAGACCTAGTTGGAAAGAGCTGAGTTTTAGTGTCAAGAACACCTACAGTTGTTAATGAAGCATGAAATAAAACTGTGTATTGTAGCAAAAGAAAATTAATACTGGACATGAAACTTTCTGTTTTATAAATTGGAATAAGTGTATCCGGCGCAGTATATCACTTTTAATAGATTACTTTGCTTCAGTAATCTTAGAGAACTGGCTCTTCAGTACATCTGGGGCCTGTAGCACTACATACCACTAAGCCTGCCTAATTATAAAAGGCGATTTTAACCGATTTTTATGATCAAGCTAAAGTCTGTTTTGTTTGAAATTCTCCATACTGAGATTATAGCCTCTCAGCAAAACAATTTTAACAGTTTTGGCTAAAGCAGCCCAGCCATTCATTCAAGAAGAGATTGTTTTGCCCAGCATCCTAGGGAAGGAGGCCAGAGACTGGGGAGGAAGCAAGGACATGATGAAAAGCTTGGCTAATTCTAATGTGAAGACTGAGACCGGGTAGTACATGGCAGGAAGAGACAGACTAGAGAGAATTCAAAGGGAGAAAAGGACTCTTCTGGAAGGAGAATTTTCACTGAAATAAGAAACTTGAGATGCGGAAATACAGATTTTCTATAAAAGAAAACACGATTGTGTTGAATGGAGAGGAAAGAGACTGACAAACAATCTTGAGAGCAAATTAGAAAGAGCTATAGAAAGAGCAAAAGCATGTCCACTTACTAGTGGAGAGCTGGAGAAGAAATAGTCTGAGGGTAAGGATAGGAAAGCAACCACTCAGAAGCAGTTTGAAGGCAATGGCCAATGAAGGTCACATATCCATTTGTGCTGGAAAGGGAACCCTAAGATTAACAGCAAACATCTTTAGACTATGTGTATGTGTCACCTGAAACTTGTTACTGATTTGTAATGTACAGACTTTTGTTGCACAATATTAATTTCCCTCTTTTTTTTTTCTTCCTTTTTTTTTAAAAAAAACCCAAGAACATAAATACCATACTCCAAAGGAGATGTTTCTCAGATCATGGAAGGAATTATTAATCAGGGAGGGAGAAATACAAACATGCAGGTGAGATCTAATGTCTGATTTCCTGCACACTCTGAACTCTTCTTGGACAATACTTATTCATTTCCATATTGGCTTTTATTATCACATCAGAACACCCCTTATACACAAAGGAATCTTCACAAAAATCCCACGAGATATGTGTATGTGAGGTAATCAGGATCTTCTCAGATGAAGATTTGAAGCCTGAAAGCTTGAAGACAAAAGTACCCCCTGGTCCTGAGATGCTTAGGAACTGGTTTTCAGAGCACAAGCTCTTTTCAGAGCTTGTCTGGCAGTTTCCATTCCACAATCTGCCTTATGTTTCATCTGGAGCATCAAGAAGTTTCCCAATGACCCTGTTTTTTATACAGCTCACTTCACAAAATATACTCCTGCCCCTAACAGAAACAGAAACCTTGCTTTTTGGTGAGCCCACACATCATCACACCTGACAGGAAAGGAAGAATTTGGATCCAAGCTCCAGGATTCTGGCTCAAAGGTATGAGGTTGTTCATGTTGTTTCCTCCCCTCACCTTTTCTAGCTCTCTCTGTGGTTTCCTCAATCTCTGCAGGTACTCTGACTTTTCTGTTCCTGGAGTATTAATTGCTATAAATCACTGAAAGATGGTGTTACCTGTGTTTTCTGAGACTTATTCCCCCTTTCTGATATTTCCTTCTACAGGATTTGTTGGATGCACAGAGCAGTGCATGCTGCACATGAACTGCCCATGGATGCTTGGCGGCACCTCATGCCCCCTCAACCAACCCAAAGTTCCTTGTCAGGCACCTGAATAAACATCCAGGTATCCCAAGTACACCTCTCCTCAGATTGCTCTGTGATTTTTCCAAAAATCTCCTGTATGTACACATCATATGCAGAGGATTGAGTCTAAGCAGGTGTAAAGAACTGTCATATTCAGAAACTTAGTAAGCTATGAAAATACGTTTACTGTGCACAAAAACACCTGCAGAGAAGAGCGTTGGATTTAAATAACGTGCATTTGTTTTCGCTAATGACTTTTACGCCCTTGTGCTTCTACTAAATATTTACCAAGCAATAATGGTAGGTTCACCAGGGCCCAGACCACCCCCGTGCATGTGATATGATGATCCTTACTAGTTACTGGGCTTTTGTCTCTCCTTTACCGGCCAGCCCAGGCTGTAATCTGTGATGCCACCCATCAAACATCATCCTCTTTCAACAAGCCTCTGTGCCACTGGAGCCCCGCAGATTAAGAGCCACCTGAAAAGCTCTTGTTGCATTTTGTTTCTTGTCAATCTCTGCTTAAAACCCCCGTAATTCCTATAGCACTAAATCTACATTAAACAAGGTTATTGTGACTGGAGGCTGAAAATTCACACTCAGTGACCTGAGTCAGGTTGTTATTCCTTCTCTCACCTCTGAGCACCTTCTGTGCTAGCAGACGAAGTTTTTACCAGGAGCTTCTGGTACTATGATATAAACATGCAGAGACAGTGAGTAAATATTTCTAAAATTACAAGAGTGTTTTGTTGTTTGTCCAGTCACAAAACGGCTTCAGGAATTAATGTCCATGTTTGCATCATTTGGACAGATTTTACAGGAAATGTATAATTCTTGCTTTAATTTTTATTTGCATTGTTTCTGATTAGGTCCAGGAAGCTCGTTGATTCAGCTTAGCCAATTAAATTCCAAGGAATTGCATCTTTCTTCCCTCAACAACAGTAATTACACTGCTGCAGCACCGGCTGTGGTCGCCTGTGCTAATAAAAGCCTCAAAAATGCAGCCACAAAATCCTTGTTGATTATACAATAAATAGGAATCCAGGATTTATAGACACAGCTTTTTTTTAAATAGGAGTGAGTTGTAAAGAAGAGCACATTTACCAGCATAACAGAGAAACACGTAGTGACTTCTGCTTCGCTTTTGCTGAAGTTAGTTTAAAAAAGAAAGCAAAACCCAAATCTACAAGCCCTCCCCTTGCATCAGGGCAGCAGAACAAAACTAGGCTCACGGTTAACCATGAGAATGATTTAAGCTAAAAGCCAGGGAAAACACATCTGACCACTTCACTTTTCCTTTTCTGCACCACTTCACTGTTTCTTTTCTTCAACTACTCTCTTTCCCCATCTCCATTTGGGATACATTGGGAAAAGCACAAAACCCAAAATGACTGAAATGAACAGAAGTATAGAAAGAAAATACAGCTGCAAGAGGACAAATCAGTCAAAGTAAGTACACCAGAAGGAAAAGAATTCAAAGAGCATATTAGAAATTATGACATGAATTCAGCTGACATGTGATTTATCATTTCGGGCATTTCACCATTGCAGCTGAGAGTCCTTCACTGAGTGAATTGTAAGTGTTTGGGTACAGTATCTGTTACCATTTCTATGGGAAAGGAGATCTGAAAATGGGCCTAGTTAGTTCACAGCTGGTATTTTCATTGGAATAAATATAGCTGGTGTGGGGGAAGGGATCCTGGAGATGGCAAAAAGCAGGGGCTCGTGGGTGTAAGCCTGAAGGACTAGTGGAGAAGCTGCTCGCTCTGCTGCAGCAACCTCCTTCCAAGGTGAACATATGCTGTGCAGCCCCCAAAAAAGCAAACAGTTTGTGGGAGGTAGCATGTAGCTTTAAGTCAGATTAAAAGAAGCTTTAGCAAACCTTCTCTGTCAGCATTATGGTGCACAACTTCCCTGTTGGTCTACAGCCCAAAAGGCTCCTCAGTGAATCACTGCCCAGGGCTAAGAGAAGCTTCAGGCTCTGGCTGAGGCTTTAGCAGGTTGGGTTAGAGGTCTCCAAATGACTGCTTTTTAAAATGCAGTGTGAATATGCTTGAGTTCACTCAGGATTCGACTTTCTCACCTTCTTCACTGAGCCTTGCCTACTGGTGCTCTGTGTAGCCAGGTTAATGCTGCCTTGGGTTCAACTAAGTGTTCTGCCATTTAATCTCTGACACACCATGGGCGTACCCTTTGCCAGCTATGATTTCTTATTTATTTCTATGAGGATTTCTTTGGGAAAGTTGAGCTTTTGAAGATTCTTCAGTATCTAGTAAGAGAAATCTAGTTTCACTATCTTCTCTAGGGCTTCAGGGACTTTAATCCTTTCTTTTGCCTGGAAAACTTTGGAGATTTCGTGGTAAGAAAGACAGAGAGAACAGTTTCACAAAGGCAACTGGGCTGTAGAAGTCACTGTCCAGATCATGGGGCAAAACTGAAAAGAGTAAGCTCTCATACAGGATCTTTTTGAACTATCACTTGTTACCGGAACACAGAGAGAACAGAAGTTGGTACTTGGAACTTAATACTATACTGCTCACTGACTTCAGTCTAAGGAAATACTATTTCTTAAGACAATTCAGTGTGCTTGATAAAAGCTCCATTTAAGCCCTTTGAAATGAGTGAGTCTTTCAGAACAGACCCATGCATCTCTGTCAAGTACAGATGTCTCATTTTATAAGGGAAAGCTGGTGGCAGAACTTGGATCAGTTTTCCAGCTTGTTCTATGCTGTGAAAAACTTGCTTTGCCTGGTGATGGACTGGTACTCATCTGGGTCTGAGCCAGCCATCTAGACCTCCTTCATAGAAAGAAATGGGGTCTTCTATGTTGTTATTATCTCACCCTGAAGCCAACATTTAAATGGGTCAGATGAATCAACACCTAAAAGTGTCTCCTTCAGATGAAGGGAATTTAGTGCGATAAGCTCAGATGGAAGCACTTGTATTGCAAATGTCTCAAGTGAGTCGAAGTGAATCTACCTATCCACCTTTCTTTCCTGGACTGTCCTGTAGAAGACTGAGAAGAAGAATTCAGTCCCTACCTTACTTCTAATTTCTTTAGTTCTATTAGGCCATGTTTCCTGGACTGTCTCTTTGAGATCATTGGTTGTTGAAGCAATAAGATCTTAATACTTTAGAGTGTTCAGTTCTCAGATATCTTGACTTATTTTTTGCAAGGAGCATGATACGGTTTATCTTGAACAATACCTTGTTGAATTGTTAATGGTGCTCCATATTAACAAAAAAAAATATTCACTTTATCAGCTCTTCTGTGATGAGAGAAGTACTGAAGAAAAATTTGATGCTTTCCTCCATAGGAAGATAAAGCCACAATCCAATCAAGTGCAGGCTGGAAATGTGTACTATGTTACAAGACCTAATGTCCTGGGATGAGGGACATATGTGCTGTAGTAGGTCATGCTGATGGTGAAGGAGCGTGGCTACAGCCCCTCTGAACTTTCCCTTCTCCTCATCCAATAAATCCATACCTGCTTTACTCTCATCAATGGGAAGTCAATCTGAATGAGAGCTGATATCAAAATACAGTGTGCTATTCATCATCTGCAATGGGGGAAATACTCTTTTCAGGGAAGGAAATCTGTCACCCACTTGTCTTTATACGTAACCTCTTCACCCCATACTCGTGCAAATGAAGTGTCAGTCTACCTGTTTCAAGTTCCAAGATATGTCACTGTGGCACTCTGATACCTATCACCCCATTGCATGCAGTGGTTATAATCTGATATGAAACATTATAATCTTCCACAAAAATACTAACTTTCCCCCCGTGTTTTTAATCAGTTCTGTGTCATTTTCCAAGGCACATATTCTTTTCTCAGAAGCAGCATTTGCATGACACAGAAGTCTAAGCATGTAGAAAGCTGGCACTAACAACGGATAGTTGTAGAGACACTTAGCTGTTAGACAGAAGATCTAAGACGCAAAATTCTGGACATTCAGTTGATACAGTGATGTTGTTTTCTCAGTATTTTTAGAAACAAGTGTACAGCGTGCAGAATATATACTAGAAGTTGAAACAAAGCTCTGCCTTCCAGAAGGAAATAGAAGTCATGTGGAATGTTAACTAAATTGTTCTTGCTTTCTTTTTTTTTCTCTTCTGCAAAGGAAAAAAGAGCTTTTCTCCTACTCTCCCAAAAATAAAAGATTGATGAAAACGATGCATGACATGCACATCAGGAAAATGCACCCTGACATTTTTGCACAGAATAAGCGTTGCATGTTGACAGATTTTTGCTATAAAACTGACAGTTTTGGTGCAAGCTGTTCCTGCCATGACTATAGGGAATAGATAGCAAAAGGGAATAGTATAATTTACACTATGCACTCCTGAAATGAACCTGACAGGCTACAAGGTGGCTCAGTTGTTCCATGTAAAGGTACCATAAGGTATCTAAAACTAGTTCCCATCCCCTTTATCGAACAACATCCCTAAACACTATGCTTGTAATGTGGTGAACTAATTACAGGAAAATCACAGGGCTTTTTACAGATTTTCACAGATATTTAAAAAGTATTGGTGTGGAGGTGAATTGAAGTCTTTGTGAGATTCTCTCTCTTCCCCCAAACATTCATAGTGCAAGACCAAATTTCCTTTAAAAATTTACGTGAAATAAGACTGCTTACTTATGAAAAGGTTGACAAAGGCCACCATGCTGTGTCTGCATAGTTTTAAAGACTTTTTACAATAAATAAAAATGGTAGCAGTACTTGTAGCAAATTAAACATTTGGCTGCACAGAATGTATATCTATTAATTTTAAATGAGAGTACATCCAAAAAAGTCTTTCTTGTTGTATAAAGGTTATCATCAAAGCCATAATATATTCAAATTCAAAACAAAATGTCATTTTACTAATAAATTCCTTATGCTTTGAAATTTCAAAGAAGTGGAAAGATCTTTAAAAAGCAATGATTAAATATGCAAATGCAATCCTTGCAGACTTTTTTTGAGTGAAATGTACCTTTTAGAAACCTATCTGCACAGAAATCTTACTTTTTTCTCATCTTATTTTTCTTCTCCGCCTCTTCTATTTTTAATGATGGGTTGCTGTACAGTAGGCTGAACACCACACAGCTTCAGTCTTCCCTATTTAGATTAATCTGGGGAGAACATTAGATTTCTAATCTTGGGCAGTCTCACTTCCATTCTCCCATTGCTTGAGGGCTTACCTGCTGTCACCTCAAGCTAAATCCTTCTCATTTATTCACATGAAGCATCGACTTTCATGAGACTGCTAAAATAAATAAGACCAGCAGGATATGGCCCCATATTTATTTCAGTAACAGCTTTCTTCAGTGTAACTGCTTACACAGAATGACAGTAGGGCTCTGCTTTTCACACCCACTGGTTTCTAGAATGACTTGATTTGTGTTTTCTTACGGCATGAGCTATTTAGTCAAGTTGTAAGAAATGGGTAAGTTAGGCATATCCTCCAAACTCAACTCAATTTTGAGGTATTTTTGTTTTCCTTTCCTTGGCATTACGGTCTGCTGTTATTCTGCTCAGTACCTCTTGAGGTTCTTTTTTTTTTTTTTTTTTTTTTTAAACTTTTGTATGCCTATTCTAGGTTTGTCTCCTTTCTAGAGCTCTCTCAATGGGTCATGTTTGGAAAGACACAATTGATAGAGCTAGTTTGATGAAGTACAGGGGATCAAGGCTGAAATTTTAAAGCTCACCCAGAAGGTGAGTGAATATGATCTTTCATATGAAGAAGAAGAAGAAGAGGAAGAGGAAGAAGAAGAATCCTTCATGTTCAGAGAAGCTGCTGTACACTGGCCATTGTCAGAGACCCATAAAACAACTGGAGCTCAGCTGCATCCTTTGGTGCTCATCCCACCTGAGTACAGGAAGCGAGTCCTGGAGTTACATAGGAGAAAGCTGGGATTAGAGACATAAAATAATTTAAATGTCCCTGCAACAGCTTGGAGGTATTTTTATTGGAAATTAACATTTCTCTGGACTCTGAACTGTATGTGTACTCTACTAATCTGGAGGTCTTCCTGCACCTAGCTGGCTCAGCAGGCTACTGTGATCAAGACCTGCGACTGTGATCAGCAGCATTGAAAGAAGTGGTGTGGCTGATGTTACACATGGCTACATTTGACTTTCCACATTTAAAGACCTAAGTGTAAACAGTAAAGGTAGCTACTGCCCAGGGTATGAGGGAAGGCTGAAATGGGGTGGAAAGATATTCTGGATCAAGCAATAGCAGAGACTCCTGGCATCCCATCTGGTTGCTTTGTTTAATCCCAGAGCAGTGGTTCTCCAGTTTCTTTAAGCAGCCCATATGGGGTCTACCGCCTTCTCCTTGCTGAAGGAGACACAGGGCATTATCAGTCTCCCTATGCTCTCTCCCTCCCCTTTGCACTTGACTGGAGCTACTGTGGTAAGTCTTCCAGTATTGATGCGGCCTCTCTGCACCTCCCTCACAATCAGCAGCAACTGGACCTGGGCTGCAAGGCTGTGACAGGGACAGGAGAGGGAGGAGATGGGGGAGACAGCACAGCTGGTCCAGAGTGTGCAAGGAGAGACTTACACTGAGCAAAATGCATCCCTGACTTTTGCCTTTTCCCTATGCACCTGGTCAATATGCAGGGCTGCATCTTGTTGAAAAGGCAGAAGATGGGCTAGAAAAGCTGCTACTGCTGCCTATCCCCGTTCTACATTCAGTGTCAGGGTGTCTCACTGCTAGGGGAGACCCTCTGCCAAGGAAGCTGCTGCTAGCTTCGTACAAGTAACAGCAGTGGTAATGCAAATTTTCTCCCAGTCTATCCCTCTCCCACAGGAGATGATACAATTTTGGGGAAGCTGAAACTTTAGATCTGCCATCTGCTTCCACAGAGCTGTTAGAAAAAGACTACTGCTGGTCAAAACCACAGATGACAGATCAGTACAAGATGGAAATGTGCTGAGCAATCCAAAAGAAGACAAGTTTCTCTCCTAAAACCGGGATGCAACAATGATTCTGGAGAAAGCAAGGCTGTGTAGTAAGGTGTTCAAAAACAATATTCTGAATGATACTGAAATGTGGGATAATTATGAGTTTGCAAGCTAGAAGTTCATTCCCCACTTTTCTGAGCTCAACAATTACAGTAGTTTAATCTCGGCTACCTTCTCCAAGAGGACCAGAGATCCTCCACAATCATCTACCTCCCTCACAGCATGTCACCCAGACAGCAGTGTTATCGTGTTTCATAGCTACTATCCAAAAGGATCTTCAATGTGCTACTGATTTGTTGCAGAACAGTCTCTCATGAAAGCAAGCCAGGATGAGGTAGGAAGAAGTAGGAGTGGAGGGGAGAGAAAGGAGTGATGCTTATTGTCATGGAAACATTTCCCCACTGTATTGTTGGCCAGAGATGTGGCTTACCAAACAGTGGGGCAGACCTACAGAATCCATCAGCAGTGGTACACATGATGCGGTGTGTGGTGGACAGGGTATTTGCAGTTTTGCTGCCACTGCATAACTCCTTGAACATTGCAATCAATAAACTACTTGAGCCCAGTACTCCAAGACACTTGCAGTAACCTAGATACTCTGCTACTGATGAAGACAAATGTCGGATATCTGCAGACAGCAAAATCTGCTATGGGGCTGTTCTGCATTCTAATGGTTGATTCTAAGTAATGTGTTTTCTGACCTTGAGCTTTGCATTTATTTTTGAAGAAGCTTGAGAATCTGTTTCAAATTATTGGAGGGATAGTTGTAATCTCCATTTTCTTCCAAGTGCATTGCTTTCAATTCCCATCTGTCCTTTCAGACACCTTCTCTATTAAACGGTCACAGAAGATGAATAACAGTGGTGTGAATTTTTCAAAATTGCATTACATGTTATTCTGCTCCTTATTAATGTTCTGTGTTGTTTTATTTACGATAACCTTGTGAACAGTAAGATGAGATGGCATCCGCATGGTCTCTACATCCAGCTGAAAAACGACACAAGTGTATTATTAAGATCCAAGGATGGGAAAAACAATAAAAAGCAGGAACAAAGGAGAGAAAGTACATTTTCAAAATTAGGTCAGAAATTAAAAGAAGACTGTTACTGCTATGTGTTTGGATTCGATCTTTCTTAGTTGCCAAGGTTTTAAAAATCTATTTGTGTATTTCATTTAATTGTCAGAAGTTCATGTGCTTCTCTTGTAACACCTACTGTATGCTAATGTGTCTTTTTCTAACGGATTTTATTCAGAGTTATTTAGAATACACAAAAATGAACACTGCAAATTTTGTATTGCCTTTACTGGCACCAAATACAGTGTATCAAAGGGAGCTTTGAGATCAAGGGAAGAAAGATCTTCCTTCTACTATATATTTGCTTCGTAGACTGGACTATTCCAGCATTTTCACTATTAGGATGACACGGTCCTTGTTGGTTATTTGAAGTATCTTAACATCATGGTAAACATTCCCTAGATAAGGAGCATATAGTAGTTGATTAAACTATTTTCTAGATCATTGCATCTGTGACAAAGTATTAAAAAATCTATTACATGTGAAACTATGTTCTGAACCACTTTCCTGGCTCCTTGAGAAGAATTTCAGGTTATGAAATGTGCTTCACCTCACGGTTCCTGGTGGCAATGATAGAAGGACATTTGCAATTTTAATATAAGAATTGTGACTCTGCAGGTCCATTCTGCGCGCGAGTTCCCCATTCCTTTTCTACAGTACACACAGGCATTGAGCCAGCTGCAGTTCTCTCTCCCTCTATTTAGCATGGTATTGCCACAAAGTTAAAAAACCATGGCTCAGACTCCAAAACTCTTGACATTGCTTACAATGGGATTTAAAAAAAAAATTCCTTTTGGGTTTCTCATTTTCTTTTTCACTTCAGAGTGTTTAGGTGCATCTGAGTTATATTTTCAAGCTTTTATCTCCAGATGTGAGTGACAAATGCTTTTCTTTTTCTTTTTCTTTTTCTTTTTCTTTTTCTTTTTCTTTTTCTTTTTCTTTTTCTTTTTCTTTTTCTTTTTCTTTTTCTTTTTCTTTTTATTTTTATTTTTATTTTTATTTTTATTTTTTTTTTAGTGAAAGCTGATAGTCTCATGCAATTGCTTGCTGCTAGCTGTGGCCTTCAGAAAAACAGCAAACATCCCAAGAGTCAAAGTAAAGTATGAGTGTTGCTGAGATAGATAGCCATCAAAACTTCTCTGCTTTTTAGGCTTTTTATGTGGAAACTGCATTATCATGAAGGGCAAGAAAAAGTGTTAGTACGTCATGCAAGGCTTTATGGTAGGAATAAGAGGTACAGGAACAGAAGCTTTCTGATGAACAGAAGGCACAGAGTAGAAAATATGTTTCTGTCAGAGCCATCTGTTGTGGATCTCCCCAGGCTCAGCTGTGGATAAGGGTGGAGATCTCTGTAAGATGATGGAAGAATTATCTGTTGGTAGGAGTTTTTAACATGTATCTGTAGGTTGGAAAGTTATGTTACCAGTAATGGTAAAGTCCTGGCATTCTTGGATGAGAAGGTATGCATGTTCTGCTGCAGGGTCACTATATCAGCCAGAGATGATGCTGCTTTAAAATCAGATCCTTACAGAGTTACAACAGAACTGGCTGTTGAAAATCATCTTTGATCAGGTGATCATAAATCAGTTGAACAGGTCTGTAACTAAGGTTTTGGATTCAGAACGGCAATTTTTTGTGTGTGTGAAATAAGGCTCAGGGGAGTGAGTAGCTCAAGAATTCTAATGTGAAGGAGGCTTGGAGTTAATTTAAGTCAGAATTGTGTATTATTTAAGAGTTTTCTTGCGTACTGCAGGCACAAGGGGAAAATGGTAGGAAAGGGAATTTGACCCACCTGGCAAAAACAAGCACCCACAGAAAGTGTTTAAGAGTGAGAAGAAACCTGCCTCTAACAGAAAAGGAACTGACAGGGAAGTTAGGTCTCAAAGGTCAGAAAATGCAGAGATAAACATTCAAAAGCGTCACTGAGGTGCACCTCACAAAGAAAATTAAAATAGATAGCAGGAGATAGTATGCCCTCTGAAGTAAAAAGAGAACAAGAAGGTAAGAAGTGTGGGAACTGCTAACTGACAGATAGAAATGAAAGGTTAATCCAGGCATGGCCAAACAGTAAATGAATCCCATTCCCAGGATCTGGGAAGGGAATAGTGCTGGGATGTGAAAGAGGATGGCAGGGTGATGGAAGTCATCCTTTCCTGAGGCAAAAGCAAAGCGGAGGGCACATTTGCACCTCATGTTGCAGTCAGGCATGAAGCAGCTCCGCTGCTGCTGTGGCCTGGCCAGGGGGAGCCAGCTCCGGAGCAGGCACTGCCGAGGTGCGTCGGTGCGGCGCTGGCAGCGAGCTGACACGCTCTGCTGCCAAGGCCCGTGGCTGTGGAAAAGCAAACACAGCTCGCCTGCAGCCCTTCCACCCAGCGCTCTTCGGCAGCTCGAAAGGCCTCGTCCAGCTTCGAGACGTCTTTAGTAAAAGCCTGAAGTGAGGCTGGCTTCATCGCCCACTCGGAAATGTGGGAAACTCTGTTCCAGTCTGGGCAACCAGCAAGTGACACTTCCCCAGTCTGAAACTGCGAGTTAGGCAGATGGCCTTAAGCAAACATAAGAAATGTTATTGCAGGGTTTAAACATATTGAGAGGGGAAACCTGAACAATCTGCCATGAGCAGGGCAAACATTTCAAATAATTTACTGGCAATAATCCTGACCACATCTTCTCCTCCACTGCTGTGTTGGGTGAGGTGAAGTGCTCACTGGCTGCCAGGCTGATACATAAAATGGGGTAGTGAGAGGCCCGGAGAGCTAGTGCTTTCCTGCTCTATAGAAACTAAGGCAGCTGCGTGTATATTAAAAACTCCGCAAGTCCTGAGCTGTCAGAGCCCTGCACATGTATCTGAAAGGCAACCCAGTCGACTCCCTCATCCAGCTGAGAAGCCGATGGATGTGTGAGCTGGTCCCTTTGAGCTGCTCCTGCTCATTTTTTGGTGGGTGAGCACATCTGCTGTCATTGGTCTGCAGTCTGCACTCTCTGCTCTCTAAGCCTGCCCTCAGGCTGCAGTTTTGTCCCACTTCTGGCACGCCCTGGCCTTTAGCCCTGCCTTTCCCAAGAACCCTCCCAGCATTCACTAGTTTCGGAAAAGCTGCAAAGACAGCCAGGATCTGTACGGAGTTCTTGCCAGTACGGGGAGATTTTTCTGAACACTTTGCCTTCATTAAGAGTCTCTTAGGGTCTTTGAAAGAAATGGTCCCAATACTATTGAACCTGTATGTTTGTTAAACCTATTAAAGATTTAGTGAAAAAAAAACCCACCCCAAAGCAAAACTAAGAGTGGGTGATGGCCCAAACATTGCTTCTCTCTATCCTGACACTTCACCTGCTCCACAGGAGATGCTGGCAGAGTGCTTGTCTTCTGCTGGCACGTCTCTTCCTGCCACCTCCAGGGAGAAACATGCTGCTTCATGGCATGAGCAAATGAAAAAAGAAAGGAGTGGAGGAGGGAGATATAGATAATCACAGCTCAGTTGGATTTTGTCCTATATAAACCCCAGATAAGATTTTAGGGAATAAATAAGGATGAAAGAGCAAATAAAAAGTTGACTGAATCTACCTAGATTTAAAGAAAGTGTTGAGACAGGGTGTGTCTCACAGGAACTAATATTTGATTAAAAGATGACAGAGGATTAATTCTGACATTATAGAACAGAGGAGGTTGCTGAATTGCAGGAGTAGAGAGCAATAGTTACATTCTTTGTGAGGGCAGCCTTGGGCCCAGTCTGGTTTGATGTTTTCCTTCCTGACCTTGGTGAAAGTAGATGTGCACTTACAAAATCTGCAGACGACACAAAGCTGGTATGTACAGCTAATACAGACCAGAGGAAGACTTGATTATTATGCAGGAAAAATTAGATGACCTTGTGGAACAGCAGAATAGAAAGACCATGAAATTTAATAATCCAAAGTGCAAAATCATGCCCTTGAAGACTAATCACCAGAACTTTTGCTGTAGGAAAGGTGTTCATGAACCAGAGGAAGGAGAGATGAACAAACTGATTGACCATAGGATGGCCCCTCTGTGCTATATGGCTGTGAAAAAACCTAATGATTCTCCAAAATGTACCTGGTGCAAATTTGCAGCAGAGTTGGGAAGGAATTAGTAGCAGGGTAAAACGTATTGAGCTCAGAAGATCATGTGCGTTTCTGTTCACCTGTGTTCAAAAAATACTCAAAACTGTATCAAATGAAGAGAAAGGCAGATATGTACAAGTAGGAAAGATCAGACAGGGTAGCAGTGATTACCATTTCTGTGTCATGTGCCCTTTATTCTCCTCCCTCCCTACAAGCTTTCATACAAGATTTGCTTCTCTGTGTTTATGTTGCCCTTATTGAGTTATTCCCATCCCCTAAGGGATATTCCAGTCACCTGAACAGGTGAAGAGGTGATTTGCCCTTTCCACTGATGTATAACTTACAGGGGAAGGGAAAATATTTACCTTCCTTACATTTATTAGAGGTTGGCTACAGTAGGATATTAAGGCAAGCGTGTAGAGTTTTATCATAGTCCTGGGAAATCAGCCCATTCCTGTCACTGCACCCTCTTCACCTACTCAGGGCTGAACTAACCCACAGGTCTGAGCAGGAGTGATGGAGATGCCAGCAGTGTCCACGTTGTGGGGCTGGGTACTGGCAATGACAGCTCAGTAACCACGTGCTGGTGCATCCACACGCTGCTCTCTCTTGCAGCCCTGTTGCTGAGGCGTCTCTTTGCTGGACTTTGCTGAGCTACCCCACATTTACATCAGTGCAAGAAAAAAAAAGAGGCTCGAGCACAGAGTAAGGGTTTCAGTGCACCCCTGACATTTTCCTCCTCTTCATTCTGCCTTTCATGTTTTCTGCACCCATTTGGAGTCAGAAAAAGGGAAAGAAATTCTTCAGTGGATTGGCCAATGGGAGCTTTCAGCAACCCACTCCCATCAGCACTGTAATCTGTGAAAAAATATCTTGCAATAAGGACAGGCTGTTCATTTTCCTCTGTGCACAGTTTGGCTCGCCCCGTGTAAGCAGAGGCTATCTTTAGCATGCCGTCGGTCTTTTTTATGAAGAGATATAAAAGCTCCCGCAGCAGGAGTCCTCTGGCTCTGAGACTGGGTGAAGGAACGAGGCTATGACAGACTGCTTAGCTGGCCCCACCGTTCAGAGCCATCTGCTTGCCAAGAGTTCTCAGCTATGAAGAGAGAAGCAGACACTGCCCTTCTCAGCGGTGGTATGTCACCGTATGTATTAAGCACTACGCAGACATTAGGAAGGGTTCAGATAAAATGAAACCCAAACAGTATAAATAGATGAACAGAAGATACTTTGTACTATCTGCTATTTTAAAATAATCCCTCTAGTTGTAAATAAGCAACAAAATGTGGCAGTTCTCTCCCAAATGCAAATCAGCAAGGCTCTCCCATAATTTGTTCAGACCCCATTAATGAGTATAAGCAGTTTAAGCAGTTTGTTTTATGGCCGTATCTCTGCAGTTGCTTATGCTGAACATCATTTCCTCTCCTGTTGTTAGCTTTGCAACAAGTCCCAAGAGTTATTTACAGACACCTTAGTATTATCTAATTTAACAGCTTTGTGTTGTCAGCAGTTTTGCCATCTCATTGTATTCCCTCTCTTCCTGGTCATTAATAAATAGATGGGGCAGGAGAAAGAGTGGAATTAATCCCAGCAGTGATCCTCTGGTACAGTCCCTGTGGCATCGCACTCTTACCACCTTTTCATCACAACCATCTGCCATTCATCCCCATCCTTTTCTCTCTCTTTAACCTGTAACAAAGACCTTATCTCCTAACCCAGGGTTATGGAGTTTCCTTAAAAGCCTCATGTGAAAGATATTACCAGATGTCTCTGTAAATGCATATCCCGTGATTCTCTTTTAGTCAATATTTTGCTAACTCTTTATAACATTTGAACAGGTTAGGAAAGCACAATTTATCCTCACTGATAAGTATATCAATTTATCTCTGCTGATCTGTGCTGACTTGCAATTTACTCATCCTGATTTTTTCTCTCTGTCCTACATATCACCCGTAGGTGTTTTATAAGTATTTTAAATAATTTTCTCAACTATTTTCCCCGTTAATGAATTAAGATTCTCTAGATTTCAGTTCTGAGGGTTAGTCTCAAGAGCTATTTTAAAGATTGCTACCGTGTTGGCCATTTTCCAGCCACCCATCAGAGTGGCTGTTTTAATGATGAATTACATATCTTTAATGATAAATTATGGTAGGTGAAATTGTGCTTCATTCTTAGGATTTCCTCAGAATCTCCAATGAATTCCATTTGGTACCATGAATTATTAGAAGTAACAACTGGAGTTGTTACACAACTGATATTTTTAATATCTTTTATGCAACAGGGCTTTCACATCATTACATGTAACTTCAGAGTAAAGATTCACCCCCAGCCCTTCTTTTCTGTCACCCACATAAATCACTTACCTTCACTGCAATCTTTTCTCACCCTGTGCTGTCTTCCTTTACTCTTAGCAGTTTAGTAAGCCTACGTATAACAATCAGCTTTCCATATGTGATTTCGTCACTTGTTTGTCATCACATCAGTCAAATGACTGGTTTTGAGTACATTCTGAGCTTCATCTTACTGTATGAGTTGTATTTTGCCTGCCAAATCTTCTATTTTTTTTTCATTGCTTTAACTGTGTATCCACTCCTGAAAGATGCTTTGGGGATCAAAATTAATCCTTGAAATTTACCATTTAATTATCCTGTGCTTTCCCTTGTTTCTTTGTTCTGAACTGTGGAGATCTGCTAAAGCACAGGTTATAAATAGCTTCCACTCTGAAGTTATGAATCACATTTTTAAAAAAATAGTTATTTCTCTGGAAGAAAAAACCCTCTTTAAATGCTGATATTTTATTTTAAAAATGCTGATACTTTGCCTAAATTATTTAGCCTGAATACTATTCTATTCACCCATACTTGTAATTCTATCAGCTTCAAGTTAAATACTCATGTAAATAGGGATATCATAATTATTCTCATCATAATTACCATACTTGGGACCATATTCTCTGAACCAAACGCTGTCGTTACTAAGCTAATGAACTCCATTACACCTAGTATTTCTTCATGCTTAATCATTTTGATCCACAGGTATGTGGTGTGCTTACAGCACTGGATTAATTTTTCTAGGATCTAGAATTTGTGTGCTAACAGTTAGTTTCTTTTACACATCCTGAGTTTCCCTCAATGGCTTAGGTTGCACACTTTAACTCCTACCTTTACTCTCCTCTAAAAAAGCTGATCGTCATCGAATTTTGCTATTCCTTTCTAATAAAAGTTACATATTGACAGTTGCTTCATTTCTTCCCAACCTGGTACTGGTTTCTCAGCCATCAGTAACCTCCCCCCCTGCATCTCTGTACCTTTCTGTTACACACCTGTGATTTACCATGCCTGGCTCCTGAATCCTCCTCCCCATCCAAGAAGAAACCACTGATGTTATTTATTTTAGATCGTTAATTTATTTCTCAAGGTTAGAATTCAAAACCAAGAATGCAAGGAATTCCCAGCTTCTGAAATTGTCTTTCCATCAGTGGTTACGTACTGAAGCTGTTGACTGCCAGCTGACCCCCCTAACTCCCACAGTGAAGCACGTATGTTAAAACACAGGGTCTCTAGCTTTACATGTGCTTGAACAACTAAGGAGTAAAACTGCAAGTCATGTTCATAAGAAATGTCTAGTGCTCAGACTTTTGAAAAACAGACCACTTTTAGATTAGGACTAATCAAGCATTTTATGGTGAAACAATTTTCTGCTAGAAATAACTCAAGAGTTGGGTGCTCACTAGCAATAGAGATAAGCCAGGATGAAGCATATGTAATCAGATGAAACAGATACTTGAACCTGGTCCTCCTAGCCCTACAAGCACTTTTACTATTGAGGGGACAAGGAGTGGGATCTAAAATATGTGTTAGAATTTGTCTATAGATGTTAATTTTAAAGAAAATATGGGCCCAAATCTTTTGCTTCGGTTTTTTTTGTTCAAAAAAGGGAATAATGGAATTTATTTAGTAGAATGTCCTGTAATGATTTAGCTATATTAATTAACAGAGATTTTTTTTTTTTTTTGGCTTAAAAAGCAATGCTGAGGTTATACAAATTTTAAAATGCACCGTGTACATTTACACTATGGAATTGCAGATCGAATTTATTACCAGACTGTTGGTTCTAGGTCTTTGGAATTGTTTTTTTTTTTTTTTAATTACATCTGTACGACTGACCCAATGAAGAGTGACCAAGGCGCAGAGTGGATTTCTTCTTCCTGATGATGCAAATCAGGTCTCCCTTCATCTGCAGGATGATTTGTTGAGACTGGCACTGGGCATGTTTAGTCACTGCAGTGAAGCACGGTTCAGAAATCCCCAGACTTTGCCATGCCAGAGTGCAGCAGTGTTCAAATTTGCTTCCTCAGGTCTGGAAGCCACCCCCCATGTCCCAGCACCACAACAACTGAGCTAACAAGTCTTTACAGATCTCCCAGCAGAAGAGGCTGATACGGCTTAGGTGTCTGCACCAAAGTGTAGACAGGTTCCTCACCACCCAGGTTGTTGTCTTTCTACATTTTTCTCTCTAGGCAGCAGAAATCCAAGGTCCTTTAAGAATTTGAGTTTGGTCATGTGTTAATGCTACTACACAATGCTACACTACTTAAAAGCCTTCTTAATTATGTGACGGACTGATAAAATCATTGAAGCTATTTCAGTTTGCCCAATAAATATGCCTTCAGGCATGAAAACTGTACAGATCAAGTTTGAAAAGCCTATTATTTGTCAGGCGGTGTAAGAGATCCTGTGATACTTTCTCTCCAGATATTGCAGAAGTAATTAGACTATGCCAGGAACTGTTAAATTTGTACCTTTGAGGTCACAAGCACATTTTAAACTGTTTTCCCCCCTCTCTTTACAACGCAAAAGCCAAAAACTGGCTTTGCTCAACTGAAAACTAAATGAATGTATGACAGGTATTAATATTCTGTTCCACTGCAGTCCCACTCATGATACACCAGAAGACTGGATTTCTCTGAAATTATCTGTGCTGGATTTGGGGAATTTGTTGATATGACAGTTTGTGCTCACAAGAAGGAAAGCAGCGCCCAGTACCACAAGTGTCTGCTGTTCTTTCTGAGTGAGCTGGGTCTGGGTACAGGGTCTGGATCTGTCCCTGATCCAGAGTCACCTGGAGTGTGCCACCACAGCAAGCTATAAACGTCATCCCTTAATGTCTGTGTCAAACCTGTAAGAACAGCATGTTCTCTGAAATGGCATCTGCCTTCAATGAAAATAAAGTCTGTAGAATTCATCGAGCCTCTCGTGGTCATTAAAGAATTCTGCTGTCAAGTATGGATTTGCTCTGTTTTGATTCTCAGCTATTGGATTTTGTTTTCCCTTTGTTTCCTACAGTAGGAAGCCTTCTACTATGAGAAATCCTCTCTACGCTTTGGTACTTGCAGATGGAATCACCATATTACATTAGGTGGCAGAAGAAGAAAAATATGGCACCCACCTTCTTCGACGGACTCATACTCCAGCCAGTGTCTGGCTCCAGTGAGGGCCGTGTAGATTTTTTTCTTTATCACAGGAGTAAAACATACCAGATTAAAGTCTTTCTGTGCCAGCTTTGTTATCATAAATATTTGTGATGGATAAGCTGACCCATTCTTTAACAGGGGATAATACTTCAGATGGCAAAATGATCAAAACACAGAGCACATTTAGGTCAAGGTAATTTAACTCTAATCTTGCCTAATTGTTATTGCGGTCTGGGCTGACAGAACTGAGATAATTAAATCCTGATCATGAACTACCCTCTTCTTCCTTCATATGGTTCCATGCGCCAAATACAACGCCAGCCCTCCTAGATGACATTTTCTGTGAAACGACATTTTTAGGCATCATAATGTGTGAAGGCTGCCAGCAGGGCAGTCTATCACTTCCACCTTACATCAAAGGGATGTGCACCCTCTTGGAAGAAGAAAATAAAGCTAGTATAAAAAACAAGACTTTAGCAAGGAAGGTTAATGTGGGCAACTTGCAACTCCGAAGATTCTAAGTTCAAACTTGGGAAAAAGAGAGCACAGCCTGCACTTCCAGCCTTTCTTCCTTGCCCTTGAATCAAACAGGAATCTTAGGGAAAACTTCTGAAAAATGCCTTCTTCCCTACCTCTCATGAATGTAATTGCCTCCCTTTCTCTTTCTGCACTCAGAAGAACACTGCTCTAACAACCACCTTGTAATTTCCACCACTCCTGGTGCTACTTCTCCACTGCTGACTGCACCAGCAGAGTTGCCAAAGCTGCAACCTCAGGTGCAAGACGTGGAGTATCCTCAAGTGAAGACGGTACAAAACCGCAGGAAGACATGAAACTTGGAGAGACATAAAGTGTGTTCCTTAAATAGCTATAGCCTTTGTTTCACAGCTCTGTTTTCTGATGGTAAGTAATTTTTGCAATTACAAGTGGGGCAATATCAAATCTGTATGAAACATTCATAACTGTAACTAAAATGGGTGATGCCTCCTCAGCTGATGCGTGCTTGAGAGAAACGCCTTTGATGCCAAGGCTTTTTAATCGGGCTGGTACTGTCATGGTCGGGTGTGTAGCTTAGTCAGTTTGACAGTCTCTACTGGGTCTTTGCCAAGTGCTGTATTTAAATCCTGTTCTCCGAGGCTTTCCTGGTCAGAAAAGCAGAGCGCATTTCTGAGACGGGAAACCTGCGGCGTGCAGGATGCTAATACAAATACCAGCTCTCACCTAGGGGAGGCTGCAAGACTGACAAATTGCAAAGAGGAGATGAGCAAAGGAGTAGGTGTGCATACACGATCATATGTGAGAAAGGGGGAAAGAGCGAGAGCAAGCTGCTAAAGGGCAGAAAGCATTTGGGGAATCAGGAGGAGAAACCTGTGCAAGGGGGGGGGGCTGTGAGGAGGCTAACGAAGCAGCAAAAGTAAATCGCCTACTTTATAGTGACAAAGAGAGGTGCATATGTGTTGGAGGGAGAGAGTGGCACAGGAGAAGTTCCCAGATCTGGTCAGGAAGCTGGCAAGAAACAACCTAATAAACACCTGAGGTTTATTCAAGAACAGCATCTGAGCTTTGTTCCTCGCTGTTGAAGCCATCATTTAGAAAACAAGTGAAAATGAGTTTGGTGGTCTCACCTTAGTCCCACATGGCATTTTACACATCACACAACAACTGTACGGTTTTTACATACGACTGTTTTCATAGACGGAAAATCTGGATCATAATGATGTAATGGTGCAGACAAAAGTCCACATTGAAGAGTATTAACAGAAACTGCTGCAGCATAATTTGCCTGCATTTTCCCCGACTGTAACTAATAAAAGCCCTCATCCCCAGCAGTATCAAATTTACTCAAATTAAAAAGCTGCTTCTCTATGACAACAGACTATTCTCCTTGTTCCGCTTCAAAAAATATTAATTATGGAACATCATGTTTTACAAATATTTTTCTGTATAAATGCAGCATTAAAGCACTATAATGTTGAGTAAACAACTATGTGTGTTTTTCAATATAAGGAAGACTGTTCTCTGTACTCTCAGGAAAAAAGTTGCATCAGTGTTTCATAAGTAGGTCAGTGACAATTCCTTACGTATTTCTTAAATTCACATGGACTCTCCAGGTTCGGGCATAGGAATACATGGGTAAAACTACTGTGAATAAAATATTGATGTTTTTCTTTAAAAATAAATAGACGCAGAGTAGCTGAGTAAGAGTGCAGGGTTGTCATCTGTGTGGTTTAAGAGCTTTATCCAGTTCAGTTTATTAGCATATAATTAATATGAGCGTAATTAACATGAGATTCCCTTTGCATGAAATCATTCATGAATTTGGGGCTTATAACACATCCCTTAACTCCTCTTTTGACATGAAGATTGTTGTGAATATTAGTCATTACTCAGAAGACCTCCCTATTTTTTAGGATCTAGTAGGGATTTTGGTGAGGGGGGATGTCACTATCATGATATCCATTCAATCCAAAAATCTCGTTGAAATTGAAACACTGATGACTGGAAGACTGTAAGCCAGTTGTGTTACAGAGCATCAAAGTTGTGTCACACAGTGTGCTTCTGCTGGTGTGACTGAAGGACGGCAGGCTCACCTGCCTGCCAGGCAGGGACATCACCTCCAGGGCCATTCCCTCTTCCAGGAGATTTGGTGGCCGAGTCCAAGGTCAGCTCCTCAGAAAGTCTTTTCATTTATACTTGGACAAACTGTATGTGGGATACTGTTGACACGTGCGTTGCTGTGGAATTAAAGGATGTCATTTCATCCTAGAGTTTTCATAAAGAGAAAGTCGTTTCACTGTAGATGTGGTAATACTTGTGACCAGGTGGTATTCTAAAGGAAGTCACAGGAGAAGTCCCATAGCCAGTGCAAAAGATTAGCCTTGTCTTCTGCAGATGTTTCCTTGAGTAATCCCATCTCTAGCATTCGTAGAGATCAGAACTGTCCTAGCTCACAAAAAAAAAAAAAAAAAAAAAAAAAAAAAAAAAGATACCTCTGAGATATTTAGACTCTGGAGAGTCTTGAAAATTGCTGAGACATAAAAGTTAGTATCTGAAATCGGCTTCTTTAGACAGAGACCTTATTTAATATAGAAAGCACTGGAATATTGTGCTTTCATCAATACACGGTTATTATAAATATGTATACGCTGTACTTTTCTCATATATGCTGCACCATTTTCTTAGGTCTGGCACCCTTTGCCAAGTGTGGAGTAGATTATGCTGAGCCTCAGTATGAAGTGTATGTGTATCTCTCACCTAAAAGACACGGTTTCCATCAAAGGGAAGAGCATTCCAGCCAGCTGAAGGTATAAAACACATTTTCTTTTAGGTATTTCCATAATATCCAGATTTAAGAAGGGACATGCCCATAAAGAGTGAGAAACTGCATGTTTCTAGAGTGATCAGAAAGTGATTTCATGGGTAGAAACATGTATTAGGTTTAGCCAACTATTTGAGGGATCTAATCATCAATATCATATTCCTTGTATGGGTAGAAATTCTCATTTTATTCCTTGTATTGGTAGAAACTCTCATTTTGCTGTTCATTTACTTCTTGGTTAGCTGAATTACGTCACATCTCACATAGCAGAAACACAGCTCTGTGTAATGTGTGTAATGTCTGCCCTGGGCTCAACATAGATAAGAGGGAATAGATAAAGAGGTTGGATGGCATTTTGAGTGATTTTTCATGTACGAGACATGAAGATGAGTGGCCACTCCCCGGAGATCTATTGAGAGAGAAATGGATTATCAAAGGGGTGGACTCCTTAGTGGATTTATACACTTAGTCCACTCTGGCAGCCCCAGCTAATGGAAACTGTCAGTGTCTGCCAGCAGATGCAAAGAACTCAAGGCAGATGGTTGCCTCTTTTGGATTGTTCCCTCGTGTGCCTGACTCAACTGGTGGTGGGGCTTATCATGCACCGTTATCGCTCTGGATTTTGAACCTATTTCTTCTTAAATTAATTGCTTCTGGTTCAGTTATCTGTAACCAATGTGATTGAAATAGCATGAAAACAATCACTGACATGCGGCTGTTGTCCATTAAGCCCCCCAAGGAAGCGTATCATTTGTTGGACTGCTCTGGCAGCCAGTGGATTTCATGAGTTCGGAAGCACAATCCCACGTCACCTGTGGGCTAGAGACAAAGTTTTGGTGCAGAAGAGGTGCTAGGCTGATTAGGATGGGCATGGGATGTCACTATCTCTTCTGCCTATGCAAGATGTAACATCAGGGACACCACGTGACCAGCTACACAGCTGGCATGAGCAGCAGGATTCCTTTTTCGGTTTTCAGACCAGTTGCAATGGGAAGTGGCTGTAGAAGCACCTTTCATGGGGCTCTGCTGGCTCCACCACCTGCAGAAGGAGCCTGTAGCTCTTCTGAGGGTGACATGGGTGGCAGGGCACACTGGAACTGCATTCACAGAATCACAGAATGTTAGGGGTTGGAAGGGACCTCAATAGATCATCTAGTCCAACCCCTCTGCCATTGCAGGACCACCTACCTGCGCTGTGGATTTGGGTTGAGGGATGGATTGCATTTTCCCACTTTCATCTTTAGACACTCCTCTCTCCCCCCTTTTTTTTTTTTTTTTTTTTTTTTTTTTTTCTTACAGGAAAGAAAGTATTTGCTTTGTATGTTGCTTAAGAGCTCAGTTGGTTAAACTGGCCTGGAAAGGAGGTTTACCATTGACTCCCATGGTCGTCTTTGGAAAAAAAAAAAAAAGGGGAAAAAACCCTCTTCCTTTTAAGCTTTGGAATTTTTATTGGGAAAGATTTGTAAAGGTTACTTGTAAAGATTTTATTATTTGTAAAGCTCATAGAGGATGAATTTGGGGGAGGTCAATAAACAATACTGGAATCACCAGCTGAAATCAGGGTCTTGCTGACAAGCATGTGAAACTTGAAAAAAAGAAATTAAAACCCCAATCCTTTATTCTGCAGAATTTGACAAACTGGCAACAAGACATTTCTGCCTTGCACATTGGGAGTCTATGAAAGGGAAGAATAAGGCTATTCTTAGCCCCCTTTATAGGCACACGAAGTAAGGCACAGAAATGTCACTTGCTGGGGGGAGGGGGGTTTGTCAAGGAACCGAGGAGGACGGGGCCGCTGTGTAAAGCTGTCCTTCACGACAGGGCAAGCGGGAGCTGCGGCTGCCAGCCCCGCGCTAGCTCCGCACACCCCCACCTTCGTCAACTCCTGGAAACGTCCTGGTTTCTCCCCCCCTCCCCGAATTATTTTTATTTGTGCTCAAAGATGAGGCTGAGGTTTCGCCGGAGCTTGGTCGGCATGACCCCGTGAGGCGAGTACAGGCGGTGACTTCAGCCCCCGGCGGACCCCCGCAGGGCAGCGCCCCGAGGGCTCTACCGCCAGCGCCCCCCGCCCCGCCGGGCAGCCCGGCCCTCCCCGCCGGCTCCCCTCAAACTTCCCAGCAGCGGCCCGGGGCTGTGCGGGCCGGGCCCACCCGAGCCCCCTGACAGCGGGTCCCTTCTCCCTCCGCGCCCGGCGGACGGGGCGGTGCCTCCCCCCGGCCCTGCCCGGCCCTGCCCTGCCCGGCCCGGCGGAGGCGGTGGGCGGCTCCTGCGGCCGCGGCATAAACCGCCGGCCCCTCCCGCCGGCCCCGCTGTCCCCGCTGGACGGTGGGGAGGAGACGGGCGCCCCCGGGGGAGCCAGGCGGAGGCTGCGGCTCTTCTCCGGCCGAGGGGCTGCGCCTGGCGGCGGCGGGGCGGGGAGCTGCGGGGCACGGGCGCGCCGCCTCCGGATCCCGGCGGCCTCGCTCGCTCTCACGGCGGCGGCAGCAGGCTCCGGCGGGCTCCCCCCATTGTCTGCCCGCGGGCGGAGGGCTGCGCTGCCCGCCCGCCCCCCGCCCTCGCCTTTGTGTGCTCCGGCCGGCGGCGGGGCGGCGCGGCGCCCGCCGTGATGCGCGCTGCGGGGCGGCGGGGGGTCCGCTCCTCCCGGTGAGAGGCGGGGAGGGACCCAGCCTCTGCCCCGGAGGTTTTTCACCCGCAGCAGCCGGAGGAGGGGGACTATGGACTGAGAGCATCGGTGGACCATGGAGTCCGGCATCCGCTTGAGCACGCTCTGCCTTCTCCTCTGCCTGGGGCCAGGTAGGCGGATGCCGGACCCGCCGGGAGGGCGCCCGGCAGCGGGGCGGGGGGAGCTTCGTGGCGGCGGTGGTGATGCCCCGGTCACCCCGGCCGACCGCAGGTGCGGGGAGCGGCGGGGGAGTGGGAGCGGGGGGCACTCGGAAAGTTGCGGTGTCGGCGGGTGGGGTAACGGCACTTTCTGGGTCAGTTGCAGGCTTTGGGGTGGACCCCTCGCTGCAGATCGACGTGCTGTCCGAGCTACAGCTGGGAGGCTCGGCGGAGGGCGTGCGCCAGGTGCCGGGGCTGCACAACGGGAGCAAAGCCTTCCTCTTCCCAGGTACGGCCGCGCCCGGCACCGCTCAACTTCGGCCGCCGCCGTCGGGCCCCTGCGCCGCGCACCGAGGGCTCGCCCGGCCCCGCAGCGAGGGCTTTGCCCGCTCCTGGGCCACCCGGGGTCCTTTCCCATCCCTTCCTCCCCGCTGTTCTTCCACTGTGCCACTTCCCCCCACCCCCGCTTTTTTTCTCTCACCCCCCCCCCCCCCCCTTTTTTTTTCCTTTGACTGGTAGACGCTTAATTAAAGTACAGCAGGAACGGGGATGGCAGATGGCTTGTTTTGTGAGTCGTGGGGTGCAGTGATGAATAATAGCACCACCCACTCTTCTGCTTTACTTGGGAAACGCTAAACATACCCTAGTTCCAGCTAAGGAAATGCTCGCTGAAAGTTTCATGTGAATCGAGCAAAATGCTGAAATGAAGTGCTTCGGAGTGAGGCAGATGGCTGCCCCTTTTTTTACCAGGGGAAAGTGGCCCTTGTGAGCTTCTGTGTCATACTCCTCATGAGAAACAAAGAGTGGGTTTTAGTCTTAGTGCTTGTGATTGTTTTTTTGTTCATATTTGGAACAGAAATAAAATAGTAGTCTTGTTCCACCTTTCAAAAATACATTTAGGAGGTTTATTAAAAATAGTTGAGCTTTCTTATGTTATAATTCATAAAGGACTGTAAAATAACTCTCAATGGCTAGTTGAATTTATTGGCATAGGTTGCATTGCCTACACTTGCTCATTAGCAGTGCATTTTTGAATTACACTTTAATAACATGCTGATACATTAAATTAAGGTGGAATCAAGAACACTTTCAGGAGAAAAACTCTGTCTTAATTAAAAAGAAAAAGTCTAAAAATGGCCTTTAGAAGCAACTCTTCTCTGAAAGATGGTGACATGCTTCTTAGAAACATCACTAAATAAGAGCAAGGAATATAGCTTAACATCTGGGGAAGCAAGAGCAAATCTCCACATCAGCCTATAGTTTTAAAATAGGGAGACTTGAGTGCTGGCTGCTTATGTCATGCCATGAGTTTCAGCTTGGATCTGAAAGCATTTCTACTGCAACAGGCAAGAGGCTGTGTTTCCCATACAGGAGAGTTATAATTCAAGGGAGATAAGATCTGAAAAGGGAATTTCTTTTTCATGTTTGCATTAATGAGATAATTTATCAGAAGCTAATAGTTGCCAAAGGCTTTTCTTTTCTTTTTTTTTTTTTTTAAGGTGTTATCTCTAGCAGTGTTCTTCCCCGGTACAGCCAGCGTGTGTCACTATGGACATTAATGTGGAGACACATGGGCATATGCGTTCAGAAATGGTGACACATGCTGGTTTTAAACGTCCCTTGATGGGCTTGTGGCTGCAGAACAGAGCCCTCTGTGAAGGAGGCAACTGCTTAGAATGGCAATATGCTTTTGTGGCTGTGGGGCTTGTGTCCTAAAATAGCTGTAATTGTTAGGGTATGGTTCTGTGTTGAGGCCCCATTGTGTTATAATGGGGTGGGGGAAGTCAAAGCTCCCTTTAACTTCAGTAGTAACAGGATTAGAGGTTTGTAAGAATAAGACTTTTTATTGTATATTTTTCTGAGTGTCGAGACAAAAAAATTATTGGGTAAAATATTTTTTTTCAACATGTTCCTTCTTTCCTTGTAATTATGAGTGTACATAGTTCCTAAATGGGTTACCAGTTTAGTTGTAGCAAAAAGAGGTAGGAGTTTAAATTTTCACACCAACCTTTTCATTTTGAGAGAAATCGAGGGAATAACAAGGACGGAAGTACTTGGGTTTAAATGGTGGTTGAAGTCACTCAGTATCTCTTGGGAAGTCTTCAGTGCCCTGCAGGACTGGAGATATTTTTCCTGCTACTGCATAAGACAACTGCTGATTTTAGTACAGTAAATGCAGTAATTACTGAGCAAACAGACTTTCATTTCCTAACTTGCATTTAGAACTAGAGAAATATCCTTCCTTGATCAGACCATTGGGTCCACTTAGTCATTTTTGTTCTGCTCTTAGAGCTTACCCCATGGGAACATTGCTGCAATGTATGCCTCTTAATGTATGTATTTGCAGTGTGTGAATTTCAAATATATGTGTGTGCTGACTTTAAATTTTTTTTTTTTGCCAATGTGTTTTTTCCTTATCCCATCTAAAGCCTTAGTTATAGACCCAAATGATTTTGTGAAAAAGACACAAGTGACTTTAAATGATCAGTGACCTTACTCTGGAAGCTTTAACTTCTGATAGTTTGCCTTTTGCTTTCTTCAGATATTGAATCTTTTCTTGTACCATGTACATATTTATGACATTTTAGTGTGGTGCACTTTTTGATAGACCACATTCTCAACTGGTATACAGCCTTATTTTACATATGCTTACAACATACAGAAAGCTTAAAAGCTGTTCTTTATTTTAGAAAGAGATTATGAAAGTGGCAGGTTGAACTGCCAACAGATAACAGACAATTAAAGATACATGATGGGAAAATTGTACATGCAGCTAGAGCAAAGTAGTCTCTTTCCTCCTGTTTCTAGGTGAAAAGTTAGTTTTGACTGCTTAATTAGATGTAGCATCAATTTTCAATACAAGGGTTTTAGCATCTAATTGGCTGTTCTGACAGATACTTCTTTGCGTAATTGATTTGCAAAGGTACTTATATTTCTAGGCCATATGACACAGTAAGCAGTTAAGCAGTTACTCTCTGAAGGTAGTTTTAGTCTATTATAGTCCATTCAAGAGCATTTAGATAACTCCTTACACAGTTTCTGATTTAGAAATAATTATAGCCATTTGAAATTTGCAATTGAATTTTTTTGTGTACCACCTGCTCTGTCACTCTACAAATCTTATAGAAAGTATAAGATTTGGGAAAGTGAATTCTTCCCACTGACTTCAGCAGGAGTAGATGCTGTGGTCTTGAATTCTAAAGCTTTTTAGGTGCCTGATGCTCCTTGATTGTAGTGGATGATAGCACCTGAATGCCACTGTAGTCTATAGGGACTTCTCTTTCTGGAAATGTCATTTGCAAAGTAATTGTAAAATGTTCCAGTGTAGCTTGTGGGGAGATACAATTATGAACAGAAAACAGGAGGAAGTCTTCCAAAATGTTAGTGTTGCTGTATGTGAACATCTGCCGGCACTTCCTAGCCAACAGCAGATATTATTATGTCAAAATATGTCGAGAGGAAAATTATTCTTCTTCTGGTCAGAGCAGCAGAAGTCAGAATATTTATACTGCAAACTTCTCTCTGTTGGTGTCTGTTTACAAAAGTCAGTGAAATTCTCAATACCTTTGTTTTCCTTTTGCAAGATGGGGACTATACTAGAGGTGAAGTCCAAATTGGGTGGGTGGATTAAAGTGTAATTAATGTAATTGGAGGCTTTTGGAGAAATACCAATTGTCATTCTTACAATTCTTTCTTTGTAAATATACTGCATTAATACAAGTTGAGGAGATTGGTGGAGATAGAAGTCAACGTAGCCATTTTCCTGTGCAAATATGAAAATCATTGCTGCAAGAGCACTTGTTGCATGTGTAACTGCAGGGAAATCTGGAAAGGCAGACAAAACCACAGCAACAAAGGCTGGAGGCTGCTGAGGGTTTTGGATGGGTCAGATGTAGCTGATGTAAGTCTATGCTCAGGAGATTTAATGTTAAGCACATGCAATGTCCTGATGAAGCCAGGTGTTTCAGCTTGCAATAGGGAATGATGAGATGTGAACATCTAAATAAGGGCTGCAAGAGTAACTTGGTCTCTTCTGGCACTCCTCTAGGCAGTAACTTTTTGTCACACTCCCTTCTCCCTTTAGAGGAGAGAGTATTATATATTTTATAGATATCCAGAAAGACTATCAAAATATTATACTTGCTGTTGAGAGCAAATGCTACACATCAGGCTGTCTTTGTCCAAAGAGCATACGTGTAGTAATGAAGACACCTTCCAACTGCCTCTAGCAGCAGTGGAGCGTGGTGGAAGGTATACTGTAAATCGAGTGACGAGAGGCACAGAAAATGAAAGCCAAGTGATGTGTAAGGAAAGTATATGCCCATGAAAAGGTGTATGTACTCCTCAAAGAGGAGGCTGAAGGGTAAATGGAAGAGTGCAGTCAGATGGTTACAAGCACAGGAACATGAATTTAAGGAAACGATAAAAAGGACATGGCAGTCATGAAAATGTGGGAGCTTGTTTATCTGAATGCAGAACTTTGAACTCATTCAGAGGATAAGCTTTTTCTCTGCCAGTTGGGATATGTAACTCTTGATATGGTTACAAATAATATTTAGATATTTCTGAGGAGTAACAGTTCTAGAAGCAAGATGTGGTATGTTCTGATGAGGACAAGATGTGCTCTAAAACACCAAAGAAATGATTTAATCTGTCAGTGGGATGCATGAAAGGACTCATCACTACTGTTGAGTTGGGGCTTGCTGGCACAAGTTGCTGGCAGAAAAAAAAACCCTCTAAAATAGGTCTCTTGGTGTAAATGATTTGTTACCTATTGCTGCATGACTGGATCATTAGCCCATTATTTTAAAATGCTAGCAAGACAATATTAGTATATATATTTTATATCCCTTTGGAAAGATCACTGTTTTTGGCCTGTGACATCCTCTCTGGACATTACTAAATAAAGGAGCTAAAAATAAAGCTTTAAAACTAGATGTGAGTAAACTTTCTTTCATAGAAATAGGATTTACATTGCCTGTGCACTTCACATGCTTTATTCCTTGCCACCTGTCACTGAAACTATGGACAGCTGCTTTCTCCAGGTTCCAGCTGAGCCTGCTGAAAATATTACTGTTCCCAGCTGCTTGTCACCACCCGGGAACCAGAGGTTACTGTCCCCACAACTTTTCCAAAGCAAGAGATCATACAAGTGTTCCCATGTCTGCTGATGGCAAAGTTGGCCAGCTTCAGGAGCAAACCTGGCTGGCTGCAGTGACATGGATTAGGGTCCTGTAAAATCCCCTTTTTCCAGCTGTACTTGTCTCTCAGAGGAATGGTAACAGGCAGCTGGGGGAGAGGATGCTAATGTTGCCAACTGGCATGGATGACTGCAGAGTGAATACCTATCTGCAGCTTTTTTTTTTGTCTTGGAAGCAATCTGGTTTCTTTCAGAATCAGTGAATCCTCAAAATGTGGGACCTCCAGCATAGAGATCATCTGTAGATAATAAAAATTCCCAGAATTTTTTTAGAAAGACAAAGAAATGCCCTCACCCCTTAGTCTTTAGAAAGAATGAAATAATTAAGTTTCATTTCAGTAAGTACTGGAATGTTTTCCAATATTAGAAATGCCTAGTGTAAGCAATTATTCTTTGACAACATGGTATCCAGAAGATCCTGGTTTTGGTGCATCTGGAACAACAGACTATGCTTTTTCCCTGCTGCACTCATCCCCTTCCACCTCTGGCATGTTCTAAAGTCACCTCTGCACCCATGCAAACACTAACCATGCTGCTGGCCTGTAGCGTTTGGAGATTGCAACTGTCTTAATGCTGAAAGTGTCAAATAATGTTGCTGAGTGTGTGTATTGGGCATATAAAGCATCACAAAGGTAAAAGTATCGAGCAATAAAATTGTTTAAGTATGGCTCTAAAAACTATGTCATCATACATTGCAAAAAAAGCATTTTAAACAAAGTTTTGTTGTTCTGTTTTTCTACAGTGAATATTTGTCAGGGGGAGAAAGGAAATAAGCAAAAATTAAATATTCCCTTCATAGCCTTTGGGTTTTTTTTTGTACTCACATTTGTTGCCATGTGTCTTGATATGGGCCCTTGTCACCTTACAGTCTGTTAAAATCTTAAGAGCATGGATTCTGGAAGAAGCTGCAGTGTGGGGAGAGAAATGATGCCTGCTTGCTGGTAGAGGAACTGTCCCTGTCCAGATCCCCCTGGGAGACAGTGCTAAGCAGCATGGCTTCTGTGGCTTTGCCTGGGCTTGGTATGACAGCTGCTATCTCCAGCCTCTGCTACTTCAACCTTTGGAGTGAATTAGTGCCTGCACTTATTAATCAGCCAGGGTGTGACTCCGTTTAGAGGAATGGCATGTTTTAGTGTGTGACCCGGTGCTTTTCACAGCCAGGTTGCATCTCATATCTGCAGTAAACTGAAGTTTGTGGGGGTCTGTTTTCTTTTGGGACAATGTTGATTCTCTAAAACTTTGAGCATTTGATTGTTCAGATTAATTCAAAGAACCATGTTCAGTGTTGGCCAAAACACTTCATGCTGGTTAGTAGAGAGAATTGCATTTGCTTGCTCCTACCTTTACAGTGAGGCCTCTTCTGAAATATTGCAAGTACAAAACCATTGTTGAGGCTAGTATTATCTCAAGGCTCAACCCAGCATATTTGATGGAAAGCTGAAGATGAGTGATGTGCAGCTCTGGGGCATGTATGGAAGGAAAATACATGAAGGTGGTGTCAGTGTGTGATGTGGGGCAGAGCCCTGGTTGGTGCTGTGAGAAGCAGCAGGATGGTTGGAGGAGTGTGGAGGCCGAGGAGGCGCCTCTCGATGTTGATGTCCCCATCAGGAGCAGCCACTGCAGATGGCTGCTCACCAGGGAGCCTCTCCTGGCAGTGTAGCAGGGGGCAGTGGTCTCGGCTGAAGGTAAAGGTGTGATGTTGATAGCAGGATGACATCTGTCGTGCATGCCAGAGAACACCCAGCACCTGCAGCATGTGTGCCCTGAGAGGGGGGACAGTGACTCTTCTGGTAGCTGTCATGCACATCTTTCCATATTGTTGGGGGAGGATTGCATTAGCAAGGGGTAGTGATGTGGGAAAACAAGGTCTTGCTACCCTTATGTAATTGCTTTTGCTGTGACATAGTTCTGTAGTCACGAAGCATGGCTGAGACGAGCTAGGTTAATGGGGTTTTTTTATGGTTTCTCCCACCACTGCAGCATGGCTCACTCTTCAGTGTGGTTTCACAGAGGACAGCAGCTATTCCCATACATCCCTTCATCTAGATCAGTGTTAATGTCTGTTTTTCCCCTACTGCTTACTTATGAGATGTGGAAAATAGGTTTCCTACTCTGACTTTCTTGCTTACGTTCTTCTAGTCTGTATCCTCTAGGGCAAATAGGTGCTAGCTTGGAAAAATAACTCCAAGAATGGTTAACTTCACTGCTTCCAGAGTCTTAAGGGAGGTACAGAACTGAGCTCGTAAGTTATTTAAAACCAGTGGATAAGAGCTGGAGATTATATATAGCTGTCACAAGAAACTACTTCTGTGTACTTGCTCTTCAGTTCCCTGTATTTTGTCCTACTTGGTCATGTGCCAAGGTGCAGATCCACAGAGCAGCTGTATTCTGCTACCTGCACTGCTAAGGTACAGCTGAATAAGGAATGAAAAATGATTTTTCACTGAATTTTTTCTGTCCATCTGTTTTGGCTAAATACCTCTATATTTTGCCCCAATGTTTAAGAAATGCTAATTTTTCCATCTTGGTGTTGTCCAAAAGATTTCTACTCAGGAAAATCTGAGAAGAAATATAAGAAAAGGTACTTTAGATTTTTGTGGGGTTTTTTGCCTGGTCATGTTTTCCATGATAAATACTCATTATAAATTCATTCAGATATTTCAGGTAGCTGTTGCTGAGCTTTAAAAACTTGAACTTGTAGCAAATATGTTATTTAAGTTGTAGTCCCATTTAGGGAGTAAATTTCCTTTTCTTTTTTCTTTTTTTTTTTTTTTTTCCACTTTTCCTTAAACCATGTTTGGGTGGGAAAAATGCTGTAGCCATTTTCAACAGGGAAGAATTTTACAGCAAAAAATTCTCATTATTTGTTATGTTAAACAACATTTTGTTTGCTTTTCTTTTTTTTGGTGCATACTTTTTTTTGGGGTGTGTGATCCTGATGACTTCAGAGAGAAATGCAAGCTTAGAAAACTGACTTTTGTGTTGAGCCATCTTGGGAGTTGCTACTAACCACACTGGTGTTGCAAGGTGCTAAAGCAATGGGTATGGTCTAAAAGGATGAATGAAGTAAAAGAGACTTCTGAAGACAGTGTTCAAAAGGCTTTTAGCAGATTAACATATTTGCAGCAGCAACAACATTGCTACAATAGACTGTAATGTTTCCAAAGGAGCCATTACAATCAATATTGCTAGCTATCCATAACTGAGAACTCTTTTAGTGGAATTTGAGTGGCAATTTCCCTCTCTGAAAACATAGAGGGAGTATAATAAGAAAAAGACCTCCAGTTGTAGAGTTGTTCTTTCTGTTAGACAGAGCAATGTTTATGGAGTTTCCTCAGCATAAACGCTTATTTAAGTATAATTAGATGGCGGTAACATTCATGCTGCTTATCTGTCAAGAGAAGACGACATGTGCCAGCTGTGACTCCATGGCTGCAAGTCTACCAGTCTCTAAATACAGCTGTGTAATGATCCAGAAGGGTTCCAAAGGAGCTTTTGTGGTTTTGAGGTCAATAATCTGTGTTTTAATAACTCCCTAAGCATGCATTTGCGTAGTGGGCCACGGCTGTTCCAAAGGCACTCTTAAGATTTACTGTGACATGGGCTAATATCCCTTGAACTTGAAATAGTCCCCAGATTTGCTCACCACCCATTCAAGGACTGGGGTACAGTTGAGGAAAACCTTGAGTACCCTGTTCAGTGATGCTCTTTTTAAGAATCCCCACATACACTGTTAACATTTGAAGCATAAAAAAAGCATTAAAAAAGCATACTGTAGTAAGAGATCTGGGAACTTGAATTTTTTTAAACTGACATTGCATCTGGGTTATTGCATTCACTCTGGGTTTCTCCATTTCAGAAAAATATCAGTGAATTGCAGGGAGTGAAGAGAACAACAGCAAACCAGATTATATAGTAAAAAGGACTGGCTTACTAGGAAAGCTTTTGAAAGAACTTGAGTATGTACAGCTTCTTCAAGCAATGACAAAAGTGTTGTATGATAAGTGTCTAGTATTAGAAGATTCTTCAAGGTTTAAAATGAAGGAATAATTTAGTATTCAAAGAGCTAGAGGTAAGAGTAACGTAATGATATTATAAATGGAGAGGATTTAAGATAAAAGGAGACTTGCACATTGAACTAGTTGAGATTGTGAAATAGCTACTGAAAGTAAGAGGTGGAAATCTCTAGGCTTTTGATATTGTAGAAGATAGCATGAAATAAAAACCTGAGGAAATATTAGCTACATTGCAATCATTGTATGACATTCGGTTAACAGGCTAAGGATAGGGTAGGTGACCCTGCAAGTCTTTTCTGTACTCTGCAAATCTGGGGGGTTGGTGGAATTGTTCTAGTATAGGGAGAGATTTTCAAAGACACAAAGGGATATAAACCACCTAATACTCATTAAAATCAAACATGACTTTGAATTCTCCATAAAACTGTTCTTTGGTGCGCTTAAGTATTTTTTAATGGTACTTGGTTAAAACAAGCCTACAAGGGCAAGGAAGTCGGAGTTTGGACGCATTTCTAATTTTAACTCATCCAAGCTTATAAATTGTGCATGTGTTTAAAACCTGTAGCTGATTCACTGGGGCTAGCAGGCACATTCATAGAAGCATGGACTCCATTAATACCTGATTTAAAAGACAATTTTTTGCAAGAGAGTCTGAGCTCTGGTCCTCCTCTTCTTCCTTGGGACCTCTGGCAACGGTAGCTCGAGTACCCCATGTACTCTGTCTGCCTGCATGCTCATAGCTGAGCTGTGTGTATGGCATTCCTTGGTATCCCTTCTCTTTGATGTTCCCAATTCAAAAGCCTTTTAACCTTTTCCTGGTGTCAAAAGAGTTATCAGGCGAGTAGAGATTTTTCTGACAATTCCAGTAAGGCTGGTGGCTTAGATGTCCCTCCTCTCCCCTCAGGTGTGGTCTCGCTGCTGCTTCCCCCTCATTTCTGCTGGTACCTGAATTCTTTTTATGGTTCAGTCTCCTGCCTTCTCCTCCCATCTGCTGCTGTTTGCTCAGCCTGCTGCAGGAGACCTGTGGCTAAGCAACAGAGTTGTTGGATGTGTCTGGCATGCCTCAGATGTAATTTTTTTCCAGTGGAGACCTTTCACCCCCTGCCTTGCTGAGCTGTTCTTGCTGTTAGGATGAAGGTTTGGATTTTCTGGAGCCCTTTAAGTTGGTGACTTTTGAACATTCTCTTGTGTCAGAAGTTAATCTTTCATGCAGACCACATCATTGTGTTCATCTGGGAAATTAGGACAGATCTCATGTTAATGCTTGCTTAAGCTCACCAATGTGTTGTATGAAAGTAAATGAGCCTTAATGCCTAGAAGTTTGGTGAGCCAAAGGCAGTTAACCCGAATGTGGGTAAAAACCAATCACACCCCAGAAAGCCAAAGGTGAAGGAAAACTAGGATGAGAGATCCAAACCATTACAAAGAGGGAGGAACAGATTCTTGATGGGGAAAAGAGCTAAACCTTCCAGGGCATCTACAAATCATTTGGGTTGAGCTAGATGATCTCAGGAGGTCCCTTCCAGCCTGAATGATTCTGTGAAACACAGGCCGCAGGCGATAGGTCCTCAGGAGCAGCATACTGGTCACAGGGAAAGGAGGTTTTGAAAGAAAATGACTGAGCAGAAAGCATGAGTAGGTCTTCCTGACACTTACTTGCACAGTGAGAACTAAGTAAGGGAGAGATGTGTGTTTCTCAGTGAGTATAAGAGTATCTACACCAAGCATGATCCTAATCCTCAGAGGTGCCATATTGGGTGCTGATCTTCGACAGTCTGTCATTGTATGACCCAGTTCACAACTGGAATATGATATATTTGAGAAACTTGAATTGTGTCACATCTTTTGGGAGAAGGGTAGTTCACGTTATCTAGCTTCATGTACACCTAGCGTAATCTATTTGTGTGGTTTATTATTGCTGTTAAGTTTGTACTTTATTGATTTTAATTGATTAGGCTTTGTTTACCTTTGGTAGCCTGCTTTTCATTTGGAAAAGGCTGACAATGCTGCTTCGTCCTCCTCTCCGCCCCCTCAACGTGACTTGCATAACTTTTTAAATCCTGGCCATGCTATACAACTAGGGACTGGAAATAAATTCAGTCTTTTAGCAGTTCTCATGTGTGTCATGCCCTTATTACAGTACCGGTAGGGCTGGAAGGCAATGCCTTATTTTTTTTTTGTACTCTTCAGTCTGTGTCCCAGTGTTAACAGCATTTCTTGGTGTGATATTTTTGTTTGTTGTTAGGTCAGTTTGACACAAAGTGCTCGTATGACAGTATGCAGCCAAGCATAACTAGGTGCATATGCCACAGATGGCAGCAGCAAGGAAAACAAGACAGGCTTGATTTTCTCCACAGGTTTCAAGGTGTTCTCAAAGCAGCTTCTAGAAAACTGCTTTGTGCCTAAAGGGGTGTGGATGTGTGCGTGTATATATACACTTATTTATAAAGCTATAGAGCTGCAACCTTTTATATGCAGCTGGAACCTGTCTTGAAACCAAGGAGCAAACAGAAATCCCACTCTATGCTACCTTGTGTCCTTGTTCAAACATAATAGGTTTTATAGTGGTATTTGCTATCAAAAACCTAAACAACATCATCCTAAGTGGCAGTACTTGGTACTACCTATGAGGGAGTGCATGCAAAGTGTCTTCGGAATTTAAAGAGAAATTGAGAATAGTGTTGGAATGTAGACTAGGGAAAACTGGTAATCAAAAAAGCTATTACATCATGTAATTGATAACCCAGAACCTATAAATCACTAGAAAGCATTACAATAATAAATACCTGGGGCAGAGCATACCACGCAGTACACATTTTAATCTCCTAGGAGTGGAATTTCTGTAACAAGAACAGAAGTCATCTTTTATCTTCATCACTTTGTCATCATGTAATAGGTCCCCACTGAGTAGCACCTTCTCTCCTGGTGATAGTATCTAGCATGATGACATAGTTACAGTGAAAGGGATAGTATTTCTTGTGGGCAAGGAACTGTGGTTTTCTGTATCATGTATGCCTTTAAAAATTCCTGATAGTACTTTTGTATGGTGCTTCCCCCTGCGTTGATATGCACATACCTTTTGTTCCTTTCAGAAATGTTCCAGAGCGCACATTCACATTTTCTTTGGCGGTTTGGTGGGAGTTGTTTTAGTGATAATGTAGCGTGGTAGGATCTCTATTGCTTGTTAAGAAAATCAGCTGCTTCAGCCTCCTGTGCTAAGAATACAGACTGCTAATCTGGAGCCCTACACATTTAAAATTCAGGTTTTCCTACAATTACATTTTTTATCCTTTCGTTTGCAAAAGGTTTGAAAAATTGTCAGAAATAAGTTATTGTAGATACAGTCACTAGGATCTTTACTGTATTTATCTCTTCTTTACTTTTTGCCTACTGAGTCCAGAAGTCATGAAACCCTCGGTCGTGGACCCTACGTATTTTTGGAAGAGCATACCTGGCTTGTTGCGGTGCAGCCAGGCTGCTTTACTTTATGGTAAATTGTTCCCACTTGTAATCCTGGTGCAAATCCCTTCCTCGCCGAAGCGACCACAGCCAAAGGCAGAATGAGAGATGTCTAAGTGTCTTAGCAGTGTGCTCTGGCAAATTAAGCCTGAGATTGAGAGCGCTGTAATACCTGATGCTCAAATGGGTGTTTGTAGCTGTGTAAATCTGCCACTTGTTCTCTCTGTATCTATTTCCCTGGGTTGTACAGATCTATGAACCAGGCAAAGGTGCTATCTATGGCTGTATTGTGCTGCTGACACACTGAGACACGCCACCATCAATAGGTCATTTTCCTGGTCTGTAATCCAGGTGCAGAATCATGCCGAGCAGCCGCACTGTTCATTTGACAGCTTCACCGAAGCAAGTGGATTCTGCTTTGTGTAGTAGGTGGCTGGGCTGGAAGGAAAGATCCACCTTCCCCATTCCACACAGTATGGTCTCGTTAAGTACGTGTGCCACAAAGAATGATTTCATAGCCCCAACCTCAAGGTCATCTCAGGGGTTTGACCATGTTTTGAAAGAACTTGATTGTATGTTAGTGGCTAGCACCTCAACAATTGTTTTGTAGAGTCACAGGGGTGCAAAGGAGGCTGTTTTAGCAGCAGACGTCAGTAGTCAGGCTGTGGGAAGGTAAGCTTAGCGTTACAGAAAGATTCAGCTTGACGTGACTTTCCTTGGTTTCTAACAGCAGCCAGTACATAAGCTCAGAGGCTTAACCCAGCCCCTAGTATAATCACTCTCAACTAGCATTGTATCATCTCTTTTGCAAAATGCTTCTAGACAGATTTTGGTGGTATTATTGTCAATTTACAGTGAATGCATAATATATTACAGCCCCAGACAGTCTTGGATTTGCTAACTCTTTCCTAAAGAGTCATCCAAGTCAGTGCCAGGAGCTGGCAGAAATGGTTGAGGGCTTGCTACTGCTCAATTATCTCATTGTCATATTGGGTACAAGGTTTTCCCCCTATTAAATATGTTCTATTTTAATTTCGTTTGCATAGTTGACAATTTTTAATGTTCCTTTAGATTAAAAAAACCCCAAAGTTACGAAGGCATACAAGCTTAACAAACCAAGCAAATATTCCCTGGGGGCTTTGACCATGGAGAAGAAAACATTTAAAACAAAGCACTTTGAATGAAATCATGATTACTTACACAAATGCACAAACTACTCCCGATTACACAAGCAAGTTAGGTCCTTAGTGATGGTTTGGTTATTTCAGATCAGGATCATTGCAGTTGTATTCAAGCATATGTGTCCAGGTTCTCAGTACCTTTTTCCCCCTCTTGTCCCACAGCGGATTTGTTTTCTCAGCTGTGCCAAAATGACTTTAAACACAAAAGTATGTAGCTTGTAGGTGAGCCAGAGTGTTGGACAGAAGTGATATGATTAACAGGTTTTGAGGATATAAATATGAACGGTAAATATAATTGAGGGAAAAATGTATGTGTTCAGAGACAGGTCCTTCTTCTAGTCTTCTGTGTCAGTCCATTGTGACTTGTGGGGCTTTGCATATGGTTTGAGCTGGAGGAAAGCCCTTGCTGGATGACACACCAGAGCTGTAGTTGACATTCAGAATAGAGAAAGCTATACAGCAAAGGCAACTGGAACCTCCCCAAATGCTGCAAGAACAAACTGCGACATTTTTCCCCTTGTTTTTATTTGATTTAATGATTTGGCTTCAAGTCAGTTTTTGTTTCGATTGTTTGGTTTCAGCTGAAGTGCGTTTTGCCCTCCTCCTTTTCTCCTTCCCATCCACTGCAGTTCTTTCTGCATACATCCTTGTTGAGCCCTATCTGTAATGGAAGTAAGAAGGGAAGCACATAGAATTGGTGGTTACTGTAGTACTGTCTAAACTACGAGGGTAGTTTGTGGGGTACCCCCCTAAACAGTCTGTAAGGTATCACAAGGTCCTGATCATTCAAGTTGGGAGATTTACTAGAGTCCTTGCTCCTGGCATTTGTGAGTTTTTGTTCTGGTGAGACCAAGCCGTACCCAGTTTATAAGGAGCACTTCGGTGCATAAAAGTCTAGATGTACCCAGTTGGATCTTGATAGACAATTAGATTGTAGTCCTAGTGTTCACCCAGCCTTGGGAACTGGGCAGTGCCCCTGGGGCCTGCAGGTCACGCACACCCTTTGGGAATGGCCCCAGTGGGAGTCTTACAGGGTCTGTGTTTAGCCCGTATCTTGTAGTCTTTTAAACTTGAGGTGGAACTGCAACATCTTCCCCCAGACTCCCACAGAGCTCCTTCCTGCAGCCTTGAAGAAACCAAATCAAATGTGTGGGTTTGGAAATCATGTGGGTTTTGAAAACTGTAGCTGCTCCTGTTTTGCTGTTCTCTCTGAACTGATTTGGAATCTATGAGAAGGGAAGAAACAAATGTAGAGGAAAACTAGCTCAAAATGTTTTATCAGCCAGTATGTAAGCTGATATCAGCTTACATATGTAAGATATGTATATAAGTTCAAATATTAACAAAATAAAAAAGGCAAACCAATCAACCTTCCTGCTGAAGTATCTAAAGCATAACATCTCTAGCAGGGTTTTGGTCTAATAGAGGTTGTTTTACTTCTTTCTATCTTCAGTTTTCATTACAGGAATGCACCGTGCTCCACTTAAAAACCTGCTGTACCCTTTTGGCCTTGTAAAGATTCTGCTTTTGGATTGGCTTTGCATGCTGTCCCATTGGCTGCAAGCAGCTTAGCCCATGTTGGTTACTTCAGTAAAAAAACAATAGAAAGTAAACAGTCTCAAATATTATTGCCCTTTGTAGACTCTGTGAAATCCCTACTTAAGAAAAAGATTAGACAAAAATTTTAATATGAGGAAGTGCCATGATGTAAATATATGCTTGTGACACTGATCTCAACTAGTGAAGGAAAATGAAACAGAATTGAGCTAGCCTATTATATTTTTCAGACTCTTTTTAGCCTGTAGTCCCTCTCCTTTTTCTCACAAACCACTAGAATTTAATTTGGGTAGTTCAGCAAACCTACAGTCAGATGCAGAATTGATTTATAGGTGCTGCTATTAAAAGCTGATTATGTGCACATGAAACAAACTGTGGAGCGCAATTAATTAGAATGCCTCCTTCAAAGACTCTTCTGCAGGAGTTTGTTTTATAATTCAGTTCATACTGTATGCTTAGCTTTAGATGCACTTCAGAAACTCAAGAGCACACCCTAAGACAAGTTATCCATTCCATTTAATAACTGTTTGTTTTTACTGTGGACTGGAAAACATCTGTAATGAATGGCTTGTTCTAAACTGTATTTGCACGTAGTCTTTCCACTGTGCGATTTAGTATGCTGCTGGTGCTGTGTATGGAAATTTTCCTGCTTACGTCCAGTAATTTGCTCATGGCTGCTTCCTACACCCTTTTTTGTGGGGGTGGATGTGGTGGGGCTGGGCTAATTAAAGCTGGATCAGTTGCCTGAAATGGTTCCTCATATGTTTGCATGGATGCAGTTGTCTCTGTAGGGATGAGGAGGAGGAATTAAAGGCTGGTGTCAGAGCAAAGGGTAGCACTGCCTCTTTCTGCAGCACCAGTTGAGACTGGTGGAAGTGCCTTCGGACCTATGGAGTGAGTCCTGTTGAAAGTTAGACTTACTTTCTTGGTTATAGTGCAGTAATTATCTTCTCATTAGCCTGACTGAAATGGCAACGTCTGCACTTGACACCTCCAGGAAACACTTGTATGGCTTTAGTGTTTTCTGCAAAGCTCTGACTACAGATTGTCTCTGAGAGGGGAAAATGTGTCATAGTTGTGAGGGCTGATGCAAGCACAGGGTAGAGGCAACCACTGAAAGGTTTTTTGTTGTCTGAAAGGTTATATTCCTGCAGGTCTTACGGTCAGTGGTTTTCTTCACTGGATTTTCAGATTGCTTTGCAATGTTAGAACTTAAAAGGTTTGGTTTCCTATGTCTACGGCCAGCTGATCACCTCTTAACTAGGATATTGTAGCTGAAGGTTGACCACCACCTACTGTTTGTCTGTGTCCTTGTAAATCGTTATCATTGACAAGGGAATTCTCGCTTCCTCCAGCCTCCTTCTCCCAGTCTGTTGTTTTCAGTAGTTTTGCTAACTTGCGTGTCTGAAACCAGCCGTGTATATTAGCATATGAGTGTTATTATTCCTTCTAAAGGCATTTCCACGCTATAACCTTTGACTTGAACAAGGAGTGTGACATGTTTTGAGTCTGGATTTTTTTTTCTTTCATTATCACTTTGAATTTCATTCTTCTATAAATTAAAGATGGAGTGTTGACACTATGGGTTTGTGAATTGTCATGGTTTGGTCAAAGCAAACACATGCAATATTCTAGGACAGTAAACCCAATATATAGATATCATGGCTACCTATATATTTCTCATTCAAACTAATAATTCGCTCCTTATTTTTGCACTCTAATATAAAAAGATTTAAGCCTTTGGTTTTGTGTATTAGAAATGCTCAGAGTATGAGGTTTTTATGTAACCATTGAGAAACCACAAATTATCATCTGAGATATACAAGTTTGATTTTCCGAGCTATTATGGAAGAAGTCCAGTTCCAGTAAAGTATTTTCCTTGAGTCTTAAGATGATTACTAGAAGCCAAATGTCAAGAACAAGCCTTGAATCAGTATTTATTGAGCAGAGCTGGTGATCTATCAAGCATCTACTGCTAGTGTTCAAAGGCAATTGGAATGAGGGATTTGCATTGTTGTGTTAGCGTAACAAGAATGCATCTAAGGGATCAAGGACCTTTCAGTGGTCTTTCTTTAAGAAATCCACCTGGTGCCTTCACTGAGCAAAGGATGCTGTGCTTCATCAGAGTAGTAATAATTCAAAAGGCTGTGCAGCTCTTTGGTACAGCAAGTACGAACTGACCTATTTGCAATAGTGAAACCGAATGGCCATGTGTTTTGGCAATTTAATACTCTAGCAGTTAATGTGACGATAATCTTAATATATAGGCTTCCAGCATGATCTAATCAGGTCTTGATACTTTTGTCTGTATTCAAGAAGATAGTCTAAGGCCACGATGAATGTTTATAAGGTTTTATAGATAAAAGGATTGAAAACTCTCATGATCGGGTCATGAGTCACAGGGGTGACATGAATAGACCTCAAAAAAGATTCCTCTCTTGTGGGCGTAGAGGCAGCTCTGTGTTTCCCCCACCTGTCAGTGCAGCAATGAGGACTGGAAGGACTCTGGAGAGCTCTGCATGACAGTGAGGGTTTGTTTCTTTGCCACAGCACAGGCCAGCTGTAGTGCGGTGTTTGCATCCCAATAGCTCCAGTTAGAATAAAAATGCATGTACGACTGGGAGGTAATTATTTATGTGTGATTGGAACTGGCCTTGTATAATGGTAGGGGTGTTATGCATATACTTTCTTTCATCAGTTGCTAATGAGAATATCATAGGAATGTGGTAGAAATTAATATTTATTTCTAATTGAAAAGTTGTGTATTTTATTTTTGTTAAGTAAGAGTAGTCTCTGTGGACTATTTTCCACTTCAAGCATACAGCATTTATGATTTCTGCTGGTAGGATGTGGTGATAGTTAAAACTAGGAATGATGTAGAGGGATAAACCAGAGGGTAACTGGGACAGAGAGGCACTCTAGTGTCTTTCAGGGTTCAGAGCTGCACAGGGAAAATCTGGATTCTTGGAAAAAGGTGGTAGTTCTGCATTTCTCATCTTCCTTCTTACTATCATTTCATTGTCTTGAGGGAAACCTGGAAGAAAATCATTGGAGACAATGCGAAAAGAACAAGAACAGCCAGGGAATTTTCTGCAATTCTGCTGTTTCCCACAATTCTGACATGACTTTCTCTTTTTTGTCTCATGACTTTTTTTTTCCCTCCAACCCTCTTCCTATCTTCTATCTTCCCATCAAGTTCAGCTTTGATATGTATACCTCCTGTCTTTTCCTGCTGCCATATTAAACCATAAAAACTGTGTGTCCAACTCGTATATATATCCATGGAAATTCAGAGTATCTATTCAGTACCTCGGTGCCTCTACAGATTCCTTTGTGCTCACTCTCTAAATTGGAGTGAGACTGAAGTGACCACATACAGAAGCTGTTGGATGAAGGAACTATCACGTTCATGTGGATGTGTGCTTTATCAGCCCTGTATAAATTGCAGGGAGCTGAGAGATGATGATGATGTGGAAATCATCTTCATAGCCCATTTTTTTTTGCCCTTCCCTTTTCTTCTAGCAACTCCTGCAATATTTCAGGTGAGGGGGGATCAGCCTGAATTAACGTGGCTGAAAAAGCATGGGATGTTTATGGTGTATACTCTATAGGAGTGCTTTCTATAATCTCGTTGTCTACTGAAGTCAAAGTGAAATATCTCTACCAAGAAAGTTTAAAAGAAACATAAAAGGTTGTTGGAAGGACAAGAGCGTTGTTACAAGGTAGTAACAATTGTTAATGTGTAAGCAAGATGACTACCCGTATTCCAGTGGTCTCAGCTTGCTCTGGGTTTTGTTCTCCCACAAGTTGCACTACTCATCCTGACTGAAGCTTTGGAGGCTGCAAGCCCTTCAGGGAGGGAAACACTGCCCCTCAGGGCGGATCTTCTTTTGACTACGCAAACAAGCAGCAAATACAGTTTGATGATACCTCATCAGAACTTCTGTCATTAATCAAAATGAGGTTTCAGTGTAAACACATAAAGCGTAAACACGTTTCAGTGTAAACTTGTAATGTGTTTGTGGGCCCAAACCCACATGCTGTAAACACTCTAATGATAATGAACCTGTGGTAGAAAAGGATGTTGGCTGGGCTTTCTAAGCTGAGAAACCCAGCTCCCCCTCACTGCAAACAGGGTTGGAGGATGTGCTTTGCATCTTGGAATTGGACTCTAACAGTCTTTGAAGTGGGTTCCACATCTGTACTTTCCTGTGTTCTTCTGTATCTTGGTAGGAAAGCTGCTGCTGAGAAGTGCAGTGCGTGAGGATCCCGTGATCGTGATTAGAGAATATGTTCCTTGTGTGTCCTTCCTCTGCTCTGTCCTTTGGGAGTAGATTGTTTATATTGCTGGAAATTGTAATGCAGTTAAACTATCTTCCAGCATGCAAACGTATGTCATTCCACTCTGTTAGTGTCCCTTGGCTGAAAATGCACGCTTTGATGTAATTGTATTTGAGTTGCTTTATGATTTATTAACAATTCCATTAAAATACCATGGATGTTTGCTACAGTGAGGGAGTTATGCAATCCACGGTAGAAAAGACATGAAGTTTCACAAAATAAAAGCTTTAAGTGATCTTTTATTTCCTTTTGCCCCCCCTTTTCTTTTGTCTTTTGGATTCCCCTTTGTAAAAAATTAATCAAATTCATCCTGGTGTGACCCTGTGCAGGAGCTTAGTTAGGACTTCAGGGTTGTGCAGGTTGTTGCATTTCTTAAACACATATGAAAAAATGTTCCTGAACCACAATAAACTGTTTGCTGTTAATGCAGAGCAGCACCTTCATAGGTAAGCTTAAAGAATAAACCTGTTTTTAAGAACAGTGCTGTAAGCTTACGTGAGAGCTCAGCTCCAGTGCTGCCAGAAGAAAAATCACCATTTCTATTGCAGTTAGCTCTGTGCTGCTGTTGCTGTCCCTGAATTAGTGTCCCTGAGTTAGAGCAGGATGGTCGAATTACAATGACAAGAAGCTTGTGAATTGATTTAGTTCTTACACAGTTGATTACACAGGCTAATGAATTGATTTTGTGCATTAAAAATGTATATTATTTTTTTTCCAGTATAATGTATTATGGAAAACCTTGGGAATTGTTTTTCTAGCAGTTGACATCTTATTTTGTAAATTGTCTCTCTAAAGGGCTTAAGGTTGGGCCTTTTTATTTTCTATGCGTGTTCCATGCAAATTCAGCAGAAACATTGCTTCAGTCTTGGTTGTGTATGGATTTTTAAAAGCAAAATCTTTATTGTGTGTGTGCAATTACACTAACAAATGTTCATGACATCCTGTGCAAGAAGCAGCAGCAACATACTGCGTAACTGGAGTGTATAGTGATTAATTAGCCACAATATATTTTGAAAGATGGTGAGTTTCTAAGTTAATTTATAACCGTTACTTAAAGCTGAGTAAATTGTCCCTAAAGAGATGCTGGTGGATTTTTTTTTTTTAATTAATTGTGCATAGCTATTAAGCGTAACATTTTTGTAGAAGTCATTAAAAAGTTGCTCAGGTCGCACTTCACAGCTTAGGCTCATATCCAGTGTTGTCACTCTGTGCTTCACTGCTAGCGAGTCTATATTTTGAACGAGACATTGAAGGTACCGTCTGGCCATCCATGGAGAAAGTAAGGGAGTTATGACCCTGTCTTAAAAACAAACCCAACCCCCACCCCCTAAATAGAATGAGTGTCCTAGAAAACGTGTTCTCTTTCATTGAGATGGCTCCCACTGCATGTAAAAGCTGGTGTTTAAAATACTTTGTTCCCTGCTTTTGCCTGTCCGCTCAGTTGTGCTACTCAAGAGTAGGTTGTTATTTTGTAAGCTCTTTGTGTTGAGGATATAAAGTAAAATAAGATTTTGTACTGAGTGTTTTTTCTGTTATGGTTTTTATTTAGATACTTCAAGAAGTGTCAAGGCATCTCCAGAAACAGCTGAAATCTTTTTTCAGAAGTTAAGAAATAAATATGAATTCACAATCCTGGTGACCTTAAAACAAGCCCGTTTGAATTCAGGGGTTATTCTCTCTATTCATCATTTAGATCACAGGTAAGTACTGCTACCTGTATGCTAGTTAATGAAAGTGGATGTATTTATGCAGTCAAAAATTGAACATAAATTAGGGCAACATTTTTGTGTAGCAGGTCATTTGCAAATATTTATAGTGTTTGGTAGGCATATTGTGCAGATTCATAAAAATTCACAAGTCTGAATCAGCCAAGGGAAAGTGGAACAGCTGTTACTCTTTAAATGTCTCTTGCTACCAAGGGCATGAAAAGCCAGTTCTCTCTTGTCATTCATAACCATAAGGACCAGATGCTCAGCTGGTGTAAAACTGTCACGTCAATATAGCTAAAGTGATTCACAAAGCCTGGCCCTGTACGTCCATCTCTTCACCAGTTGGTTTTTAACGCTGCAAGGCCTTTAAAAAAAGAAAAAAAAAATCCTCCAGCTATGGGCTTACACCTCCCAGGAATGGCAGAGCACTTTACTCACAATGTTGTCAACCTTAAAAAACTAAAGTGAATGACATGGATCATTTAAGGATTGTCCTTTTGATAGGATAAAGACTGCTAGAGAAATAAGATATTCTTTATATATCTGCCTGCGTAATAGCTGTTAAAGGTAACCACCCTATGATTCTGTGACAGAATAAAAAGGAGTTTTAAAATGTGCACTTTCTAAGCAGTCATTAGCACAAGCAACAGATGATCTGTGCTTTAGGTTCATAGTCCTTTTTATTTTCCTATGTAGAATCCCATAATTCTTTCTTGATGATCTTAGTACAAAATAGGAAAAAAAGGTGAAGAAAGATGTTCAAGCAAAGTAATCTGTCTGTTTCTTTTACATGAGTGTACAAGTTCTCATTAGCAGGCATGGTGACAAGTATTTTGCGCTGGAAGATGCTCCAATTCTACTTTTATTCTATTTCCCAGAGGCCCTATCTTCTGCAATTCACCTATTTAAAAAAACAAAACCAAACCAAAACAAACACCAAGCTACAAAACAAACAAGAAGAAGAAAAAAGAAGGGAAAACGTTCCCAGGGATCATTATGCTAAGTTTATAAAAGCATCTTTAAATGTTGTAAGAAGGTGGTTGAATGTCTCCTGGATGATATTTACAGATGTTATATTATAGGAGGGCCAAGGGGCTTATCTGTTAACTGTTACCTACTTCTCATCTGCAGGACTGAGCAGTTTGCAAGGGACAGAACTGGGCAGCTGTGATTATTGAGTTTTGAGCTCAGACTGTACCACCATATGTGCAAATCATCCCAGATGGAAAAGTTTATCCTGTCTCAAATGAGAGAGTAGGTTTGCAGAGCCAGCTGTGCCCTGACAAAGCTTGTTTCTACATTTGCAGGAAGAACATGGATTGGTTGGCCTACTGATAGGGCTAACACAACTATATTTGAAATTTCAAAATTAGAGATGAAACATTCATGTGCCAAAATCTCTGCAGAGGTGGGCAAAGTGGTCACCAGTGTGGAGCTCTCAGACGCTGGAAAAAGAGAAGAGCCACAGCCTTTCTGAAGGGAGACAATGTTTGCTAGAAAACCTTTCCTGGCTTCAGAAATGGCATGAAGAAAGAGACATGCCATAGAAGATCAAAAAAAGTGTAGTGTATAACTGAGCAAAACTCAACAAACGTTAACTTGGGGAGTGGCCAACTGAGACAAAACACAGCTACTTAGTGAATATAAAGAGTAATAAAAATACAAAAAATAATGTGTGATGAAATTTCATTGAAGGGTTGCAGAAGAATTTGACATATTGTTTGGGAAAATAGTTAATTCTTGAAGTGAGTAAAGCTGGGCAAGAGAACCACCGTTGCAAGAGTGCATTAAATTGCTTCTATCCAGCTGTAGCAAAGGAAAGGTTAGAGCAGTGCCTAGTGTCCATGTTGCGTGGCCATACAAACATAATGCTGCTTATCTCATTTGAATCTGGTTCATCCATGTCATTTGTCTGTATAAAATATGTCCATATAAAACCTATGTCCATATAAAATATGCTTGTGAAAGGGTGACAAACAGGACTCTGAAAATCCTATTATTTTATATTGGTATATTTTTAGGGATGAGTGATTAGATTTTTAACAATATATTGATAGCATTTATAATTTTTCAAGAAATTTCCTTCATACCTTAAATATTTGCTGGTTTTATTGTTATGTTTTCACCATCTCCTGTTTATTTGCATATGGGAATCTGAACTGTCTAACTGCAGGGTTTCTAGCTGAAGTCGAATCTGCATTATGTGCGTAGATATGTTAACTGTGGATGCATAACTTAGTGGCATTGCTGAGCATTTTTGATGTCCTTTTTCTCTTAACTGTGGAAATAATGCTATAATGTTAGAGGTATGAAAAATGAAGATAATACCCAGTTCACACCTTGCTGAAAAAGACTCCTACCACTCTTTTAGCCAGTGTGACCTCTTTATCTTACTATGTCCTCTTAAATGATGCCTAGTGTTTAAATTTTTCTATACGATGTATGCTTTATGTTTATTTTTGGGGTTTCCTTGTAAGCCTTTGGGCAATCAAAGAGGAAGAAAAAAGCCTGCTAGGTGATTTAAGCAAATAGAGTCACTCATCAGGTCAGCTTTGGATGAAGCAGCTAAAGAACAATTTACTTGTGAATATTTCATTGCTTGCTTTGGGAGAATATTAGGTTGTCTATTGAAAAAAGAAACTTGAAGAATTTGTCTTAAAAATGTTAGGCCTAATCTGATCCCTTTACAGTCAGGGAAAATCATCATTACCTTCAGCAGGTGTGAAATCAGTCTCAACAAAAGTATGGCTGGAAAGAACTTGTGGCTATTAAATTAGATATGCCTTTAAGCTTTTAATAAACACATTCTGGTCTATTCTATGCTAGGATGTACAGAAAGATGTCTGTGTGCCATAGTAGTGTTTGTTCAATTTAGTTGTGCTAAAATGAGGGCTGACTTAGGTGTGAATAATACTGAAATTAGGCTAGTATCTCTTGAGTCTACTGTAGTAGGTTATGGTTTTAATTTTCTTTTATGATGAATGACAATAAAGACAAGAGAATGTAGAAGCTGAAAGGAAGCATTCGGAAGGGTTACATGAAATAAGTGCTTCTTCAGTGCTGGATTTCCATCTCTCTGATCTTGCCCACCTCTGACCAGGGGCTTGTCTGTAGCAGCCCTTTAGTTCTTAAACAACTTCTTGTGAACTCTGTGTCACAGCAGTCATCATAGTTGTAACGCCAGACCTGACTCCACTCCTTTGCACCAGCTTTAGCCTTGTATAGCTCCTCTGATGTCAAAAAAATTTACGCTAGTATTGAACTGCTACCTTGTGAGATAGAATCACACCTGGCTATATTCTTAATTTACAAAGGTCAGTACTAGCTCTTTTCTGCAGTGAGGAGTGCAGTGGTGGTGAGGAAGGACGGAGGTGGCGGTAACTGAACGATATAATCAGTTATCACACAAGTAACTTTTCATGTGTTTTTATTTTAGAGAGGTTTCATAACAGCTAATGGTTCTGGGGTAAAAGAATTTCTAGGGTACAAGAAAATCAATATGTTTGTTTAAAGTGTGGGAAAAGGTATATTTATTTATTCAGTGGCTTGGGAAATATTTTATGCATTTTTGAAAATTAATCAGAGTGAAAACTCATCCTCTTTTTGCATGGGTCTAGGCACTTTAGTGCAAATATGCTAATTTACAACAACTGAGGACATTTCCTAAATTGCAGTTATGTTTTTAATTTTATAGTTTTCTTTAAAACTATGTACTTAAAATAGTTTACATGATTCAGAGTTTACTGATTCAGTCTGTGTTGTATAGTTTTATGGTTGGGTTTTTTTTTCTCTTTTGGTGGTTCTCTTTTGAGGATCATCAAAAATGAATACTTTCACTGATGTATGGTCATGTAACTACTTAAGGTTTTGTGTCTTAAGATGTTGCCAGGACTGCTCTCCCAAAGTTTCCTCTCTAACGCCATGTGGTGAATGCCGTCCCTGTAGGTACATGCAGAAGTTCTCCATGTAAATCTGAGGCTTGGACATTTGCTGAGGCTGGGCTGTTGCTGTTGCCACAAAAAGTAGCTCCTGAAAGAATTTCTGCGGATATTGTCATCTTTTTCTACTCTATTGAATGATTTTATTTTTCTTTTACTAGTTGAGTATTCAAATCTTTAAAACCTGATCTTAAAGTGAAGGAATCTGAAACGATACCTGTAACTATCCCTTCCTAATTTGCTCACATTCTTCCACAGAGATTGCTTTTTTTCCCCACTGACTAGAGCAGCCAGGGAGTTCAGGCAATGGTGGTTTTGGGTACAGCTTGGAGGTGATACTTTCAAGAAAATTCTTATGGTCTCAGGGAGTCTGAACTGCACATCAATTACTGTTCAGACGAGTTTCAGGCAGCTGAGTGCATCTTTCTGGGCAGATTTAGGTATGGCTTATATCTGAAAGGTAGAAGTTACAAATGTTGTCTTAACTTGAGAGCATCACTTTGACCCCATACAGTGCCCTGCCTAAAATGCATTGTACTTTACAATAACAAGGTAAATATTTTGAATGATGTTAATGAAGTGGTGCCTTAAGTCTGAGTGAAAGCGTTGTTACACACTGATGCTGTGTGCTTGCTCTCAGCCTTCAGTTTAGGCTGTATTATCCTCCTCATTTCACTTCTGAATTTGTCTCACTGTCTTCTTGATGGAAGAATGAGCAGAGAGATGATTTGAATCTGCAAGGGGGTTGTAATATATGTTAGGTCTTACTATTCCATCATATATTTTCATTTAATTGGCAACAGTGGAGAGATGTAATAGAGCTTTTTCATCTCTTCATGGTTAGATGTCTTTATACAACTAATGTTATATTCGTATCTCTTTAGATACTGTGTATTAGGGCCCTCAAAGGATAAGATCACTAGATTGTAGTTTAACTGTTCTTTCCTTTGGTTAGTGCTTTTTGTATCCTGAAACAGAGCACTGAAATCAATAGAATATTATGGACAGGCATTGCCTATGCTTAATTGTGTATCTCTACTAATTTATTCAATTTCTGCCTTACTTAGCATTTTTTTTTTCACAGCTGTTGGTATCTTGTGATTTTTCTGCTGTTGAATGGGCTATACTGTACAGCAGTTTCAGACCTCTTTCAGCATCTAGGAGGAAATAATCTGTGACAATTTCTATCACTGGTTTAGGTGTACAAGGAGATAAGTTGCCAGAGGTGAACTCCCGATGCATGAATTTTGTTCTATCATTTGACCATTGTATTAAAATAGAAATGGAACTGTCTGTTCCCTGCTTTTGATGTATGAGTGTCTGTATTTCTGGACTGCAGTGTGAAGTCTTGTTGCCAACACCACAAAATCTGCTTCAAACACATTACACTGAGAAAAACTTCCAGTATTTACCACTTAAGCCAAAACTGTAGAGTTATGTTGGTTTTGTCTGAGGAGTGCTCTCCCCTTCCCTGTCAATAACTTGCAGAGCAGAGGTTAGGTAAGAATAATAACGTGGGATTAATTTTCAAATGTTAAAGCTGTATGTGGCTGTTCCCTGTGCCAAAACAAGTAGTAGCTTATTTCTGCTTTTTAAACCACTCCGTGCTGTTCTTTGCTGGAAGAGTGGAGAGTTGTAATGTTCTATATTTTGGGTTTTTTGGTAGTAAATCTTAGTTGCTGTTTCTTGCTGGTTTGACAATGACTATGAACCCTCTTAAATTTGTTCATAACAATCAATTGCTTTTGAATGGACTTCCTCTAGCGATTTAAAATTCCTCTGGTGTCAGCCGCCTTTTCTTCTGATGCAGTTTGCATGTTTCATCAAAGATGTCAAAAAAAAAAAAAAAGTATTTTCTTTCATTCATTCACTGCATTTCTAGTGTGAGAAGATTCTCTGGGACAAAGGATTCTCTGTGTAGCCACTGAACTTTTGGCTGGACTCTTGCCTCTACCCCAAAAGAGAAAGATGACTTGTTTCTGTGGTTTGATTTCGTATTCATGGCTCGAATGGGGGTGGTATGGGCAATGTGCTGTAATACCAGGTTTGAACGTTTGCACAACCAAGCTAGCACTTTTTGGGAGAAAAGCTCTTCTCCATGTGCTTTGGGGAGCTCGGTGGGGCCTCAGCTCCTGCTGCACTCCTGCAGGTGCTGTGGCAAGGCTGACTGGGAGCCTTGCCTTGTCATCAACAGTAACGTTGGAGGGTCCAGGATATCTCGCTCCTGTGATGACGAGGGGCTCTTGGATCATAGCACTAAGCTCAGCAGAAGCTATGCAGACTCTGCAGGTCAAGAAGGCGAGATTTTGCCTTCCTCATTTAGAGGTGTAGCTGAGCTCAAAGTCTGGGAGGTGAGCAGAGAGATCTCTCAGGTGAGAGGCAAGTTCTTGCCTTCAAAGCCAGCAAAATCTTCCAGTTTGCAGCAGCCCCACTGAAGTCAGATGAAGGGCTGAAAGATGTTGATAGGAACAAGATTTTTTTGACATATATTTGTTTCCCACGTGCTTTATTAGTTTGAGTCAGGTACAGACATAGTGTCTCTGCCTTTCCAGTCATCTGTCACCTGGCTGTTCTCATTCCCGTGAACGTCCTGATGTGGAGGATGTTCCTCGCTGCATGTCCCAGCATGAGGCTTCATCTCCTGTGCACATCAGGAGTGCATCTTCCTCCTCCCCAGCTGTCCTCCATAGCTATCCAGTGTGATGAGCAGTCGTTGTGCTGGAACAAAGCTGAAATGGTTGACCTTTTTTGTGGTAGAAGAAAATAAATAGCAGAAGAGATGTAAATGCCAGAACTATCAGTAGCTCGCTGGCTGGGGTGCTTCAGAGGCATTTTCCTTGCACCGTTAATCTCTGCTCTGCCTGACTTGGAGCAGGGACTTGAACTTGGTTCTTTTCCATCTGAGACAAGTGTCCTGAGGATTGATATTCTCTTTTTTTTTTTTTTTTTCCCCCATCACTCAACGCAGTAAAAAGCTTTGTTGGCAGTGCCTGGCCAGTGCTATGCTTGTGAACCAAATAGCACCTAGGCCCAGTCTGGAGCACTGATCTGCTGTTGTCCATTCTACATCATTGTTAGCATTTTCCTTGGCATGCTTTTGTCTCCTGCAATTAGCACCCCCAGGGCATGGTTTGTGGGGTAGCATTGTCCAGGGACTGCTCCCAACAGGCAGTGTGGAAAAAAAAAACAGTGTGGAAAAAGCGTTGATGGCTTTATTTATTAGTATAGGCATAGGACTTGAGATCAACTTACAAACTTAGGTTGCTCTTGTCCCTGACTTACTCTTTTTGGTTGATGAGTTTTATGTAATGGAAGAGCCTTGTCAGGTTGACCTGAGAGACTGTTTTTACTGTCCCATTGTTTGTGCACTCTGTTTTGATATGGGAAATACCCTCTTCTGATTTTGACCTCTCTTCACTTGGGATCTCTGCTTTCAAATAGATAGTAATTGCAGCGTTGAAGAGTGTTTGAGAAAGTCTTTTAGAGAGTCTTAGATTTGCTCTCTGTCTCTCGTTTTATCAAGCATTTCATCCTGGACCACACAAGCCTTGCTGCGAGAATGTTTGTTTCTATCAGAGGATCTGGTTTTAATGAATGCATCAGCATTTTTGAACAAAAATATCCTATGTTAGAAAATTCTTGTTTGGCTCTAAAACTGTATTCAGCAAAAGGAAGAGGCAGAAACTGAATTGGTGGGTTTCCTGCCTGCTGTGCGCTTGCACGAGGTTCTACCAACTTATCCAGAGAAGTGAAGACCAGGTTTTTGTTTATCACTCCCTGGCTAAACCATCAGTCATCTCTTGCCCAGGTAGAGCTCTAGATAGTCAGGGAAAAGGGCAAAGCCAATAAGGCCAAGCAGTAGTGTGAGTGATGGGGACTAGGTTTTTACAGCTGTAGTAAAGGTGCCACTTGGCATTTAGAATTCATCTGGGGATATTTTGATGCCATATTGTTCTAAAGCATACACCAAGTGGTAAATACTCCCACTTAATTTTTCAGAACACTTTAAGTGTTACTTCCAAATAGAAAAATAAGGCTCACACTCTTGACTGCCCAGTCATCATACCATGGAAAATTGCAAATAACACATTGCTGAATGTGGTGGCTGTGCAGAGTGAATTGGTTTTACACGTTCATAATCTAGATCCAGCAGTATTGCTTACTGCTATTGTAGCCATAGTTTGCAATGAATAGGGTCTACTGAGTCAGTTATCTTTTTTTTTTTTTTTTTTAGTGTTTTATGTAATCATACCTGACAAAAAAGCTAGAACTTTTGTATCGGAAGTCTTCAGGTAAAGATTTTTACAAGTAATGGAAATAAGGATTTTAATTTTTTTCTTAAGCACACACTCCTCTTTAGTTTTATTGGTTTTCCTTTTCTTAGTGTAGACCAAAGAGCCGTGAAGAACCCTTTTAATACTATACCTATAAATGTGAGTAGTAAAAGTTTAAAACCATCCATGACCTCTTGCCTTTAGCTTCTAAAATATTTGTCTACATGCTGAAATTGAAGTTGAAATTATTAGTTGCCTGGAGGAAGAATGGGCAGCTACAGTGTTTTTGCTGTGTGACGAGGGATGCCAAATGAATGAGTGAGACGTCAAAGTGTTGGCGCTACCAACACTGCCTCTTAGCTGGAAGGGCCATACCTCCCTCTTCTCAAAGACTACGTACACCAGGACCACCTGGTGTTTCACCTCCTAAATCTCTAGCTTTTTGCTGTACATCCTGGGTTTTAGTTCCACAGTCTCCCCCACACTGGTCTGTCGCAGCCTGAAGAGTAGGTCCTGCGTAGGCTTGTGCAGACCATGGGCCCTTCGCTGGGATGGTCGATAGAAGCTCCGCAGTTGAGCAGATCTGCTGACTCTTGACTCTTACCCAGCAGTTACAATAGATCAGTGCTGGGCAGGAGAGAAAACATCACTGTTTTCTGTCTCAGATTCCTCTAGGGCATTTGAGACAAATTTCTTCTTCTTATGAAGATAGCCTCAGCCTTCGTCAGTATGTAAGGGATTGCTGTCTGGCAGGTTTCCAAGCAGAGCAGCTGATCTTACTGTGGCCTTGGCTGTTGCCTTTGCAATGACTGTGCATGCACAGAGTGATCTATGGAGATGTAACAACCTCTTTTTTTTTTCAGGTTGGCATTTTCTTCTCTGTAAGTCAAACATAGTAAACATAAGCACATACCATCTCCTTGTGAAGTTACATCTGTTTGACCCAGAGTGTATGTGGGTTTTTTGGGTTTAAAATCAAATAGGTTGGTATTGATTAAGTAACATAGAGATCGTGGATGTTTGTAAAGGGGGAAGCAAGTTCTGCTGTTGTACTGTGTTTCTCATTGAGGTTTATTTTTCACTCCAAGAGCTGTTTGCCTTTTGCAGCATAGAGGAGCACCTTGGAGCTGTTGGGAGAAGCAGCTGTGATGTTAGTAATGGGACTTCTTTGGCTGCTGCTCTCCCTGCAATGGCTGGGCTGGGCTGGTGTGGACAAGAAACCAGTGATTCAGCTGGTGAGGTTCCCCTGAAACTTCAGTAATGAGATTCTTGGTTAGGAGAAGACTGCAGTATAGTGCAGTTATTGTTCCCTTTGGGAGTAAGTCCTTTAGGAACCAAGATCACCCTCTTTTCTCTCTCAAAAGAATAGTAATCCTGAGTGTACAGAGAAGTATAGAGTATTTTTGTCAATATAAAGGAATTTGTTAATGCTTAGTTTACTTTCTCAAAGACTCTTCCAAACCTTTGGAAAATATGTACCCAAGTGTTAGAGCCTCACAGATGGCGCGAGAAGCCTCACTGCGGGCAAGCTTTGCGTTTCCACCTCTGTTTCAGTGCTGAGGCTTGTCCCATCTTCTGAAACTCACAAGACTGAACCAGAGCCGTCTAAGTCCAGGTAGTTAAGCAAATCTATAAAAATGGAATAGCAAACACAACATTTTGGCAAAAATGAAGTGAAAATGATTCGCTTCCCTGTGTTTCAGTGTCATGGCATTGGTTCAAGCTGAAGGCAATATTGTTCCGGCTGTCATTCCACTTGCTTTTCTAATTGCATTTTGCTGCTGCCTCTACAGATTATTAGTAAACCATAAATGATTCTTCTAATTTTTCCTGACAGCTATTATTTTATTCTTCACTTTGATGCACGTTTTCTCTAACAATCGTCAGGCCTTTAGAAGTTAGATGTATTTGTTAGTTTACCAAATGGAAGAACATAAGAGATTGCCTGTGGATCTCAAAACAGTGTTTTAATCACAGTGAAAACAAAACCCCAAGGTGTCCATAATTTTTGCACAGCTTTGTGTAGGAAGGTTTCCTTGCTTAGTCAGTGTCCTTTCTCAGCAGTTCTTAATTCCTGAAATTTTTACAGTGATGTCTTCTTTTTATTGGGAAATCCATGTTTCATTCTCCAAGATTTCATTATGTCACTTGCATAAGGGGCAAAATGGGTGTTTATTTTATACCTTCAGTACTGACTATATGTCTGTTGGTGTAGTTTGTTCCCTGCATGCCTGCATATCTGTGTGTTAGCGTGTGTCCTGCTATTGACCTTGAAAAGAGTAGGAGCCAGCCATTGATTCTACCAGGAGATATGTTTCAACATATCCATGCCTTTCTTTTTTCCACATTGTATCTGCAACTGGGTGGAAACACTTAAAACTTGCTGGAGGAGTCTGGTTCCTTAATGTTCCCCTCCTCTGGCAGGTTGAGAGTGACCTTATTTTTATCCTTGAAGCTTGAGTTATGAAGGAGGTTATTAAGTTGACTGATGTCCTGCCACTATTGCCCAATTTTTTTCCAGCCAGGCCTTCAATTAGTTTACACTTCTTGCCAATGCAAAAATTATTTTTGGGCCATGAGGAGGTAAATTATCTCAGATGATAAAATTTATTGCTGACTGTAGTTAACTGCTTCGTTAATGCTGGGGAGGAAGAAGAAATTGCCCTTTGCCAGCTTTGCAAAAGGATAGTTGTTTTTGTGCTTTTGCTAGGGCATGTTCCACTGTGAAACACCCTGAAGGAAGGAGAGATGTGCCGTGAGCCCAGCCTCCTCCTAGAGATAATGATTGCCCAACCAAGGTGGTTTTGATTTGGTCTCATCTTCACTCTCAAAAACTGCGATCATTGTCTTGTCTGCTCTTTAATATAGATAGCCTGTTAAATTAAACGATATCACCCTAAAACATGCGTGCACTCAGATTGCAAACCACTGTCATGCTGATTGCAGATGTAGCAGTGAAACCAGACAAAAATGAGTTGTCCATTCTGTCAGTTGTTGAGCATCTCACCACATACTATGTTATTTTCTTTGCTCTTTAGCTGTAGGTTGCATAGATTATTAGAGAATCTCCCTTTCTATTTTTCTTTCCTGTTTTAAAAGAATTTTAGGGGGGGACTTTAAAATGAGAAGCTTAGTACTTGGAAGACAAATGATTTGTCAAGCTTATTCCCAGAAGAGGTCCGATACGCAAGAAATAGGCCTGTCTGACTAAGTAGTAAGTTTGGTTATGGGGTGCTGTTTAGATTGATCTGCTGGAATTCCACCAGAAAATCTTATGTTTTCAATCTGCGAATCTGTTGTATGATGCACTTACCTTGGTACAGCTGCAATGCTGTTTTTTTACCATGTATATATGTGTATGTGTATACACGTATATACGTGTGTGTGTATATATATACACACACATACCACAAATACATGTACTTATTTAACAAAGCAAATATGTACACATATATAAATTGTTCTGAAGAGATTGCACTTCTTGACTTTGTATTTGTGTTCAGTCTCTGTTCTTGCTTACTCCCCTGGTTGGTAATGGCTAATAATGTCCCTATTGCAAAACTTGGTGTTGTCTTTTGCGTGTTCATGCCTTCAGAGTGTCCTTACTGTGCTTTCAGGATATGAGGGGATTATTCATAATAGGGTAATTATGTTTTCAATCAGATCATGCTATGGAAAATAGTGTTGCTAGAGGAAAAAAAAATACTTGGCTTGGGATCTTGTATACTTCCATGAAAACTAGAACCTGCTGTTATGTGTTATTGAGAAGAAGGATGTAGTGCAAATCTGAAAAGTGTCTACTTTCATCTTTGTATCTCCTTGCTTGTCTTTCCCCCTCTTTTAAATAGTTCCTGCATGATAATGAGAAGTTGTGTTATGTAAAATGTTGCTGTGCTGATAAAAATGGTTCATGACACAATGATGCATTTATGGTACAGGTACCTGGAGCTGGAAAGCAGCGGTCATCGAAATGAAATCAGGTTGCATTATCGTTCAGGCAGTCATCGCTCCCACACAGAAGTATTCCCATATATTTTGGCAGACGATAAATGGCACAGGCTTTCCTTAGCAATCAGTGCCTCTCACTTGATTTTACATGTGGACTGCAATAAGTAAGTAGAGAGTGTTGTTTTGTAAGAAGTTGTCACATTTGGAACATTCTAGCTTTGAGTAAAATAAATTATAACAACTTGGGACTATATTTTTCCCTTCCTTTTCAGAATTTATGAGAGAGTTGTGGAGAAGCCCTTCATGGACTTACCTTTGGGTACAACCTTTTGGCTGGGACAGAGGAATAATGCACATGGTTATTTTAAGGTATGCATTCCATGGAAGGAAAAGGGTGAACTTAAATAAAAATGACTAAGGGACTGGAACATCTTTCATATGAGGAGAGGCTGAGAACGCTGGGATTGTTCAGCCTAGAAAAGAGAAGGCTCAAGGGGGATCTCATTGATACGTATAAAAACCTGAATGTGTGGGGGGAATGAAGATGAGGGATCCAGACCCTTCTCAGTAGTGCCCACTGACAGGCCAAGAAGCAATGGCTGAAAACAAACACCAGAAATGTCATCTGAACATAAGAAAACAGTTCTACTGTGAGGCTGGTCAGAGTAAGACTCCTGTGAAGATACTCAAAAGCCATTTGAACACAGTCCTGCGCAACCTACTTAGCTGATCCTGCTTGAACAGGGGAGTAGATGATCTCAGGAGGTGCCTCTCAACCTCAACCAGTCTATTTCTGTAATCATAACACTGTTCTGAGGGCTGTGGCATGTTGTGTATTAGCATATGTGATGCAGTGAGCTGTATTTCCATCAAACTGGACTTCACTAAATAAAGTTGCAGAGCTCAGTGGCACCAAATGACACTGCCAGTAACAGCCTAAGCTGGGAAAGGCAACAGAATTCCAGGAAGTAAATGGTCATATTATTGCCTGTATCATAGCTAGATGCATTATTTTGTGTGTCACAGAACACTGCAGTCTAGGGAACTCCAGTTTCATTGCCTCTGTAGGATTTAGGTTTCATCACAATATCTTCTGGCTCAGAAATGAATAAGATGAGTAGCATCAATAAAGAAAATGGTTTTTGCCCCAGAGGAAGAATATTTGTACATACTTTTTGCTTACTGCTTCTGCTTTAACATGTATCTATAGCAGGGGTCTAGTGTATAGCAAGATTGAAGAAGTGAACGGTATGTTGAACTGGAATGTAAATTTTGGTTCCTCTGAGGCCATTTAGATAGCACTCATTGGTCACAGCGGCTATCTGTGGTTTGGCCTCAGTCTCCTCTGGAGCTGCTTTAACAAATGATGGCATCCCTGTGGATGCCTTCCACACTGTGGTCCTATTTTCCTCCTAGTAGGCATCTTTTTACTTGAGCATCAAAATGGAATTGATCACTTTTAAAAATATGGCCTGCTAAATATTTTTTTTCAGCGTAAACCACTTTGACTATGGTTTTCACAGCAAGTTCTGTGCTTTTGTGCTAAAGTCAGTTTTTGGGTGTTGAAATACTGTTTGCTATACTTAAATGCTAATTTATGTCCTTGTTGTATATGAAGTACAGAAGTCCAGTGGGGCACTCAGATTTGAAAACTGAAGCATGACTTTGTTTTTATTTTTCAATTCGTTTCCTTTTCCTCCAAAAGACTAAGAGGATGTCTGCTAAACAAGCTGCAAAATTATATTTCCGGCTTAAATAAACAGTTGACTCCAAGAATAAAATCAGAAAATATTAATGTGTTGCTTAAACTGATCTCAGATACACTTCATTTATTCTACAAGTTTATAATTAATATGCCTTTTTTTTTTTGCGCCTTCTCAGTTTTTGGCTTGGTTATATTCTTCTTTTTGCCAAATCGTAGTCACGGCGAAGAAGCTCATTAGGTGTAGAAAAAGAAATTCTTCAGTAGTGGACTGTATTATTTTTTTATTTCTTTCTTTTCAAGAAAGATAAAATTAAAGAAAATACATGGAGAATTTTGCCTCAGTTACACATATAAAGCAGTTAACAGAAATACAGGAATGGAGAGCTGTTAAGAGCATTGGTATAGCCAAAATATACTGTGCTAAGTAATTTCTTTAGGATAATATAGTACCGATAGTCAAACTGCATCTGAAAATGTAGTACAGGAGATTTATCAGTTTAGAAGATGTGGACTTTGAACGCTTCTTAGTGCTTTGGAGAGCCTGTATTTTTAGACAGTCACTGTGGGACAACTCCCACTGATCTGATTTTGAGAGGTCTAGGTGCTTAGCTATTTCCAAAAATCAGGCTACTTTGAGTGGATTAAATGTATTGTCCGGAAGGGTCAAGGTACTCAAAATCATTAGTCACTCTGAAAAAGATTTTATTTTGGTGTATTTGATTTTGAACATAATATTGTTGCACTAAACTAATGTGCCAGTAGGCAAATTCTTACTGGGATATCTTTGTACCCATTTCATTTTAAGGTCTGAAGTCTGAGAGCACAATTCTGGCTATCTGATTTCTAGTACTGTGTAACTAGTACTAATTCGGTACCTAGCATCTAGTGGTGTATTAATTTGAACTACTAGGTTCTTTAGGAGCCTGTGCAAAGCCTCTCATGTATTGTCAGGAGGTTCTGATTTGAGAGCCCAGGTGGGCTAGGTGTTAACAGCTCCCTCTTGTCACTTTGTGAGATGAGAAGGAAACTGATTTCCTGGCAAGTGGAGTGCAGCTTACATCACAGCTGATGGATGATGAATAAAGCTCCTCAAATAGTTAGAGGAGCTTTACTGTTGGTTAATAGCTAGATTATTTGAATACTTGCCTCTGTGTTCAGTGAAGACTGTTTTAAACTTGAATGGGTTGGACCCTGCCATTCCTCCTTTCCATGAAGATGGCATAACTTGGGTTGACATGAGTTTGAACTTGATGGCATCAAGGAAGGAAAGGAGGAGAAGTTCAATACAGTGAGGTTTTTGGTGTGCTCTTCAAAGAGGTCTTTGCTCCTGGCTTCCAGAACACGTGCTGTGGGAGGTCCTGACATGGAGCCCTGTCTCAAGCACACCTATTTTTTTCACTATTAGCTAATCACCGCAGCTCCTTACACAGCATGGTGGAGCATCCAGTTGCCCTAGATCACAGCTTTGTTGATTAGGAGAAAGGTAGGCATGGTACTTAAGTACCCTCTTAGTTGCCCTCCAGTGATACCTGGTCTTCTCTGTAGGTCGGTTAGGTTGCTAAGTCACCCCGAGTCATTCACTTGAGGTCAAAATTCTGGTTCTTTGACTTTGTAATGTCTGTATTGAATGCCCTGTGTATGTGGATGAAATGTGGACTCTTGCGTTTAGTTTAGTTTGGGTTGTGTTCTTAGTGTCGTGAAACGTTCTCTTTATAAGCATGCTGAAGCATGTTGTAATTATTCCTAAGAAGGAGTTTTGGAGATGCAGGGTGAGAGTCATGGATGAAAGGGACATCTGGGGTAAATATGACCGGATGTCTCACTTTGAAATTGCTATTTGGCCTTTGCTTTCGGAGAGCAGCAAAGTGGTTACTAGTAATATCTTAATGACTGAGGATGCATGTGTGAATTCTGTCTGCAAGCGTGGGATCTACTCGGTGAAACCGGTGCTTTCTAGATAGCGTAGTTGAATTTCATGCTAAACTTCCTCTAAGTTCTTGCCAACATGTGACTCTGCAGCTGTGTTAACAGTTTCTCAGCATTCTGCATGCTTTATGGAAAGATCCCCATCAAAATCATAAAGGGTTTGCATGAATGTTTTCTTTTCTGACTTAGTTTCTTTAATCTTCAACTTTGATTTGACAGTTATAGCTTAGTAAAGAATTTGCATTTTATTTAAGAGTGTTTCAAAGTAACTGAAACTGCAACTGTTTTTCAAATTACTTTTAAAGGTCATTTTCAAGCTTTTCTGCAGCGGCTAACTAAAAATAACAATGAATTCAAAACAACCAAACTCTTGCCACATAATTACACCTTGACATTTAATCTTCTGTGTTTAAAATGATTCAGTATGTCTCTATTTGTACATCTATCTATTTTACTTTCTGTTAATTCTTCTATCACTGCATTTGGTCTAGGCAAGAAGCTGTGTATTCATAAGTATTGTTTTTATGGGGCAATTTTTCTTTGTGGGTTATAATGTTTTACATGGTGAATGAAAAACATAATTTTGACAGGTAAAAATAATGTATCCTTCCTTTTTTTTTTTTTCTCTTCACTCGCACATAGGGCGTAATGCAAGATGTGCACTTACTTGTCATGCCTCAAGGATTTATTTCTCAATGCCCAGATCTTAATCGCAGTAAGTCTATTAATTCTTATACCATAAAACAAAAGGTGTGCTTTGTACCTACTTTCTGCCCTGCAAGCTTTCTTAAAACCTTGAGTTTCAGTGTGATAGTTGTCAACTTCTACAGGATTGAACCTATTGTGAATACATTTTTTTAAAAATTAATATACGTATTTTATTATTCCAGCATGCCCAACTTGTAATGACTTCCATGGACTTGTGCAGAAAATTATGGAACTGCAAGATGTTTTAGCCAAAACATCAGCAAAGGTAATATTAACTAGGAGTCATGTCATGAGAAACAAGGACTCTAAGGCTTTAATTGCTGTCTTTTTTGATTATTTGTGCGTATGTGGGAATGTGCATGTGGGTGTGTGCGGAACATCCCTGTATGACACGTTTACATGTTGTATTTATATATCCGTGCCTAGTGTCTATACATACAAATTCCCAGTTCAGAGAGTTTTTCTTGTGTTTTAATATTTTTATAGAATCGTATCTTTTAATAGTAAACAGAATCCAAATCCCTGAGCAAGGAAAGGGCTCATAGATATTTCAGCTCTATCTATTAGGCTAAAAAGTCAATAAACTTGGAATGAAATAGGTTGCTGTGCTTATAGTGCTTATTGCAGCAAGACTTACAGGTCCAAGACTTTTCTAGACCTCAGCTGCTAAAGGCATGTTCAGACAAAAGATATGCAAGACAATGAATTAAGAATCCAAAGCAGCATTTTCTTCTTTTTTCTCCCTAGAATATCACACCAAAAGCATTCATGTCTGCTGGTGAGCATAAGACTAGTCTTCTGGTTTTAAATGTCAGTTCTTAGGTGTCTGCAGGAATGCTGTTACCTGGGTGATTTGATACACAAATGTTAAAAATGCCTTGGTTGAAGTGGAGAAACAATTGCTACATGTTTGTTTTGAGCTTTACCTCCAATTTTGCCTCTCTACTCAGATTCAGGTCTTTTGCGCATAACCTAATATCCACAACTAGTTAATGTAGAGCAAGATTCTTGGTCAGTTCACACATACAAAGATGAGAAATCAGGGGCTGTACCCATCTTGACCTACTCACTTTGTTTCATGGTGTCCGTGATGTTAGAGAAAGAAAAAATGCATTGTGTCTTGCTTCTTAATTTCCATCTGCGAAGGACTGATGGTTTTCATCGTATTGTATTTGACAATAATTATTTTATTATCTTTGACTGCATTTTCCTATATATATTCTCTTATCTGCATACTTCACAATAAAGAGGACAGTTTCAATCACATTTATACTAATGTGGAAACCACTTACAAATTCAAATCTCTTTGTGAATTGTAAATACAGTTGTCCCAAGCTGAGCAGAGGATGAACAAGTTGGATCAGTGCTATTGTGAAAGGACCTGCACAATGAAAGGCATGACGTACAGAGAGTTTGAATCCTGGACAGATGGCTGTAAGAACTGCACTTGCATGGTATGGCTACAGTTTGAGTGGAGACTTGGGAACACTTAACGTTTCCTCTGATTACAGTTTTATTGAGTCAAATAATGAGAAAACTTCCATGTGTATTCCAAGTAGTAGCATCAAAGTGCTAGAAAACCTGTTCTAAGTCTAAGGAATAGTATTAATAAATACATTTTCCTTTTGTTTCAGCAGTGCCGGTGTGTGTAGCTCTCCTATATTTCATGTCACCATATGCAGATGCTATGCAATATACTTAGCTGTCATGTTATTCCCATGCACTGAGTTGCAAACGGTCTTTGTGGATAATTAATTCCCTGCTTTTTGTCACTATAAATACAGCCTTTTTCTTAGCAAGTGATTTAATAAATCCCTTGTGTCGGATTCCCTTTGGTTGCCTTTGGTTACATCTCAATAAGTAAGAAAGTAAAATGTCAGGGTCATATGCATGCTTTGTTATATCACAAATGAAAAAGATTTGTTACGTGGATGGAAGATTCCCAAAGGTAACACAACTCCAGAAATGACTGCAAGTATCCTTTTAGGTACCAAACCAGGGCATCTTTGTTATTGTCCATTCATGTAAAACTCATTAATTCCGTTTGAACTTATTAAATACATAATCCAAAGGCCATTGGAAATTGGTGAAAAGGCTGTTGTTTGTACTGCACCTTAGATTTGATTCGCTGCTACTTATAATTTGCTAAGAGGTTCTCCTTAAGCTTAATATGATTTTGATCTTTGTATTTCTGGAGGGATATTAATTTTGCTTTTAGTGTTTTGTGGTTGACAAGAAGACTTAGTCCATGGTGTCAAATCTGGCTGAAAACGATTTAAAATTCTTTGAACTTAGTGATAAATGCATGATATATTTTTATTGCAGATTTTTCTTGTAGCTATGCTATTATTAGAAATGCATTTTAGAAATGTATTGTCTCTTATTGTAAAGATTAGAAGGCAGACTATTGTTCTGTGAGGTTATTATTTCGCACTAATCTGTCAATTTGCTGCTGATTGGCAGAATGTTTTACCTCCAAATAGATTTGCCTCTAAAAAAAAATTTTGATCATTATCATCTCAAAGAACACATCATACGTTTCTAAAAGATTGTATACATGATATTCTGGAGGTATAGTTTCTGTTCTAACAGTTATTAAAAGAACCATGTTAAAATATCTTTTTGGGTGTTGTTAGAGAGTTCATTGCATTTAAAAATAGATTTTTAAGTTCCTGTGTTTGAGAACATCTCTGCTCTTGCTAAATATAACTACCAGTTAAGCACTTTTTATTCTTCTAGAACGGTACTGTGCAATGCGAGGCTTTGATTTGCCCCCTCTCTGACTGCCCGCTTAACTCTGCCCTGGCGTATGTGGATGGCAAGTGCTGCAAAGAATGTCAATGTAAGTTTTATTGTGGTGCTTCCTTCTAATGAGTATTTTGAAATCTGGAAAGAAAATAAACCTTTCTGTAAACATGTCAGTGAAAGAACTGGTCAGGGAATGAAAAATTTGGGTTGAAGAATCAGGGAACTTAGACTTCTCTGAAATATTTTGAGAAATTGATAACTAGAAGGTTTAAATTTTTTAGGTGCAGGTACTTTGTTTTATTTTAGATATGTTATTTTTGCTTTTTAAGCATAGATATTCCTCATCAACATTTAAAAAGAAAAAACGTTATTTAAAGAACTTTCTACAGACTTCCATAGTCTGTTTTTTAGACCAAACTGCTAGAAATTCAAGAAAGATTGCCTGGTGTTTGTTTTGACCAGTGTTTCTAACACCTGTATTGCAAGAAGGATGTACTTTCGGCCTTATGTTGTAGTGCTAGAAATGGAAGTTCAGATTTATGATGATTCTTCTGTAATTAAGGGAAGAGAAAACTCATACTAGACCCAAGAGACCAGCAAAAACCAGACACCTAGAAATGTTCTTTCACAAAAGGTCAGACAGAATTATACAGGAAACTGGATAGAAGTAATTTAATATTGTCATTTAAGATAGGTGATTACATTTTGGTTTTATAGCATGTTGGGTTTTTTGCAAATAGGGGCCAGAGAAGGAGAATTTTAGGTTAATCACTATCTAGATGGACTATATATAATATTTCAGTTTGAGTATGGGTGTGTATGTGATGAGTATGTGATGGTTACTTATTTTGGGCTACGGTGGAATCCATTCTTGAAATTGAGCATGAGGCGCGCACACTTTATTTTGTAAATGTTGAGATTTTTCTGTGTGGTTTCATCACTCTTCTACGTCTGTATAAAACTTCTTACAGAGTATAGGGAAATATATGACTGGTTAAAATGACATGTTGTAAGATAAAATTCAGGAAGACGTTTTGTACTCCATTGATCTTACTCCCACAGGAGTTTATTAATATTTAATTGTGTTAGAAGTTACACAAACCATCCCATTTTATGAAACCTTATTAACTTACTCAAGTAGATTAATTCTAATTGAGAGGAAATGAGAATTCAAATACTTTCTTTTTTTTTTTAACCAGCTACACAGAATTTCCATGCATATTAGATGGCTCAGGGAATTGGTAATTCAGGGATGTGAGATGTGTGGAGTTCAAGTCTCTGTTTGAATCTTCAACCAGATTGGCAGAGTTTGAAAACCTAATCCTCTGAAGTATATTTTTGTAGTGTACTGCCTGTGAATTGAGTTGAGAATTCTCTATGCAGATGTTAATGGTGAAGTGCTCACATCATATGACTTCTTACAGAGTCATTTTTATTGGGAGTCTTGATAAAGGTCAAGAAATGTGAATGAGCATACGGACGCTGACCTTGTCATACGGTGTTGCTACTTTTCCTTCCAATTAAGATACAGTTCTGGTAGGGCACACTGTGAAGTTTACTGTAATATTGCCTTTTTGATATTCTTAATATTATAAAAAGCCTTTTAGCTTTCAGTGTTGTTAATTTGATGCCAGTACATAATTCAATTTATAACTAACGTGCAGGCATATAGCTCTCTTGACAACCTACCAGAAGAATGTGTAGATCAAAAAATATAAATAAAAATTGCTTTTGAAAAATTATTCATAATTTCATCTAGGTTATTTAAAGTGCCTTTAAAAAAAAATCAAACAACTCTTAAAATGGCCAAATCTCTGGAACCACAAGACGGAGAGCGTAAATTTGAGTCCCATTGACAAGGTAGTTAAATTCCGGTGAAAAAGTGTAATGAGTGGAAGTTAGAGGTAATGGAGGTTGCAGGATCCTCACTTATTCTCCAGGCCAGTTTGGTGGAAATGCTGAGTTGTCACTGAGTTCATATATATATTTGCCAGCTGTATCCTGTCTTCTTGGGGTCTTCAGCTCAAGGTCTGAGCTGATTGAGGTCAGTGTGCTCAGTGACCACGATTCTGGCTCAAGGGTCAAAGCTGAGTTCCTCCATTTGGATAGGTTCTGAGAATAACGTTTTTAGTTCTTAGAACAATATCAGGGGATGTATCCTTTGACTAGATTACGTAGAGCAAACACAGATGGCTTCTAATTGGGAAAACACCTAATTAGGGTGTGTGGCTCAGGGAGCTGCTGTCCTCAGTATTGTATAATCAATCATAAATGTTGAGAAAAAGTGATGCCTAATACACTGTTCTTTACCTGAGTTTAGTATTGGTTTCAAGGCAGAGCATGTATGGATATCTCTGTTTCCTTCCTGGTATTTATGATGCTTGTACCAGATGATGGGTTGTTTCTGCCAAACTGTCATGTGAGTGGAACAGCCCAGGCAGTGGGAGCTGTGGCAGGCTCATTGCTGTGTCTCACCCAGGGCTGAGTGCTTCCGTCCACACTTCTTCCTTTCTTTTGCTCAGTGTTCAAACAAAAACACCAAAAATGAAAAAAGTGGGGTCTGATTTAATGGCAACTGGTATAGAAGAGTAAAAACGTACAGCTCTCAAGGCTTTTACAGTGACCAGCAAGCAGGCTTCCGAGGTTTTTGGGTTTATTTATTTGTTTATTTATTTTCCTCCTGAGTGATTGAGGATGGATTAATTCTGCATGGCTTTAGGCATGTAGAATTTGGGAATATAATCTGAAGTGGCTTCACTTATACTAGTAGGTAAAATAGGACAGGCACAGTCCTATGGCCCTGGGGCTAGGTGGCACTTGTGGCTCACATCTGCATTGCTAAACTCTCTTCCCCTTCCCCCCCAACAGCATATCTGCATCCAGGTGGCTGACTGGGAATGGCATCTGATCAGTGCTGTCCCCCCAGCCATGCCTAGTGTTGCTTCAGAGCAACTGGTACAGGCCAAAGTGATGCCATGACATTTGCCAACACTCAAACTGCATGGAGGATTACAGACTGTAATCTAATGTTTTCAAGCCTGTTCTCATTTACTGTTTCATTTATGTCGTGTTTCCTTTACTAGTTATCGACATCACCAGTTAGGCTCTCTTGATATCCAGTGAAAGAGACTGGCACCTCCAGAGGGCACTTGGTGCTGAGAGGGGGCTGGAAGGGATGGGAATGAATTGCCTTCTGGAGGTGGACATCTATTTTCGTGGACCATATAGGGAGCACAGAGATTAGATTAGATACCCGACTTTTAGATGGATGAAGTTGTGAGGTTAATCTTTCCATCAGTTACTGTAATGAGTATCAGGTGTGTCAGAAAGGAATGGAAAGTGCTGGATTTTTAAGCCTGGTTTTGACATTAAGCAGTTAGGCTAAGAGACTTGTGGGAGCCTACTACGCTGCCAAGCCCTAGGAATTGAACTTCAGCCCACCCCAGCATTTATATATTGGACAGCGCAGCTTTGTTGTATGTAATTTGATGACATTTTCAACACTTTAGAAATTATAGCACAACCTATTCTTCATGTTTTTCTTAAATGTTTAGTTCAGGGAAGAACAGTTAGTAAAGAATGTTGTAGATTTGATTTGATTTGATTTTTTTACAATATTGCTTTGAATTTGGTTCTGCTTGTGAGCCAAAAGAAAAAAAAAAAACCAAAACCCAACGACCCAAACCCTGACCTTCTCTGCTAACTCCGTACCTTTGTTTGAGGACATTCAGACAACTTGTTCTGTTTTGTCTTCTGTGAAGGTTGATGCTGGTAGTGTAAGGAATGGCAATGCATGCAAATTATCATTGTGTTTTCTATTAACCATAATGGGATAAAAGAAGCAATGATCTTCCAAGGCACGTAAATTGGCCAGTGTGTTGGATATATGTTTCAGCTGCAGACAAGCTATTCAATGCAAAATTCAATCCAACTACTACAACATACATCTTAGATCAATGGGAGCTTCCTGTGGAGAATTGTTTGGAGCTGAAAGCAGAGACTACTTTCTTTTCTATTCCCAATGCACTTTGAAACCTATCTGAGGAGGTATGTGCAAGAGATCATTAAATTGTTTTCTCCTCTGCAGAGACAAATGCCTTGTGTGGTGATAGGCACTGATACGAATCGAGGAGAGATTAAGCTCCTCTACTGACCCTATAAAATATGCTTTAGACCATGGACTTGGCTTAAGAAGTACAAGGACGAGTTCATTTATTTTAAGTGAGTTGTGGAAGGACTGCCAATGTCTTAGTAGCCGAGTCAATTGGTACCTGGTCAGCAAATCTTTTTATGGTAACATTTTTATTGGTCGGTGTATTAACACTAAGGCATCACTTCCAATAGCTATGTGATGTATGTATTTTTTTTTCTAAATGGAGCCAGTGTATTTTTAACAAACTAGCTGTTTTTCATTGTTTTTAAGGCCGGAAGTGATTTTTGTACCAGGATATGGTGTGGTAATAATTCCCATCACCGAAGACTGATCTCCAGGAAGAAATTGCTCTCTTCTCATCACTGTCCACCTCTCAGTAACACTGCAGATACTTACAGACCTAATCCCAAACTATTTAAATCTATCCCAATAGATTTCAGTGGAGGTAAAAGTCTGAACCATTATGTTCAAATCTGCAGGCTGTGATATTTTTCCATGGACTTGCGTTTTTCTGAAACGGGACATTTGGTGGTTTTCTGGTGCATTGTAGCTAAATCCGCACTCTATCACAAGTATTTTAAGCAACTGTAGGAAGCATAGGGCTGTATTTGATCAGCTCACACTTCCGTTGCTAGCAGGTAGGGAGAGAGAGTGTGTAAAGGGGATACATAACTTGGAAAGGATTTTTGAACAAAATAATTAAACCACAAATATGGACATGGTACCTCTTATGCATGGATTTCTGATGCAGTGGTCTGTCTTTATAGCTTACAGAAACTTTTAATTTTAATTTGTAAGAAATTGTTAAAACTAAGGAGATTTCTCCTCTTGCTCTTCATGATGCACTGATTTTTTTCCCCAAAGCTACACACTCTTCTGCAAGCTCCAGCGCTTGTAGCTTACTGACACAGGGAGAAGGAACTGTAAAAGCCCATCTGTTTTCTCCTTTGCACAGCAATTGACCATCAGCAAGAGTGCAAAATTTTTATCTAGAAACTTAGGGAATATCGGTTAAGCTTCCTCTGAAATTCATCATTTCTCCAGGTGGATTGAAGCACTATGGACATAAGCCTGTGCTGCTCACTAAGTTTCATCTTTTCACAAAATTGCCAACATTTTTTCGGGCTGAAGGAGTGGTATCATCATGCCTTAGGGGATGTCCATCAGTGGCAGGGTGGCATACCAGCTCCTGCCTCCTTCGCCCAAGTGCTGGAGGAGCTTCTGCATTCAGTGTGGCACAGAGATGAGGCTGCAGCTCAGAGAAATGATTGAACAACAGCATAGTGAGTGCTGACTGAACACGTCTTCTTATCCTTGCAGTAAATCAGAAGAAGGGGCAGTCTAGAAACCAAAAAGTAGGTCCAGCAGGCTGGCTGGGACATGGCATGGGTCTGAGGGCTGTGGGGCAGCCAGCAGGCTCAGGGCAGCAGAGCTGCCATCAGTACTGGAGGAAGAAGAGGCAGTTTTTAGCAGGGAAGCAATAGCTTTTTTAAAAAAATGCACACTTTAGAATGTAAAGGAGAAGAAACATTGTGGCTAATACAAAAGACCAAGTGCTTTTTATTTATAAATATTTATATGTGACTTTTTAAAGATACAAGTTCAACTAAAGCATAAACTCTTGTTATTTTGAGATTTTTTTTTAATATGAAAAATCAGATAAATTAGACTACTTCAGAATAGTACTAAAAGATATCTGGAATATAGCCAACAGTGGATTATTTCCTAGAGCCATGTTATTTATTATAGCCTCCTGTAGTCAGCACGCAGAACTTCCGAATGTTATTTAGCATTTAGCGGAATGATGTCCATTCAGCCTCTGCTTTCTGGATTTTCTATGCTGAAATGATTCACATCAACCTTTCTTTCTCAGGCTTTTGAGTCACATACAATGATAGTATCACATTATAATGACAGATAAAAAGCATTATATATACACTGGTACTACCAAGATGAATTACACTGTACTTTACTGCCTGTTTATACCATTTTTTTACTTCAGCAACTCTGTCTTAAAAAAAGGGCATTATTTATATTAATTTAGAAATAGGACACAAATAATTTTTCTGAAGAAATATTTTTAAAGGGAAAAAATGTATACTTGAACTTGTGTAGGTCAATAAAATCAGTGGAGATATTTTAGATTTACAAAGCTCTAGTGGAAAAGCATAATTGATTGTTTGTGAATCCAGCATAGCTCCTACAATTTCAGAGTCTCACAGAATGGTAGGGGTTGGAAGGGACATCTGGATATCCTCTGGTCCAACCCCCCAGCTCAAGCAGGTTCACCTAGAGCAGCTTGCACAGGATCGTGTCCAACAGTTTTTGAATATCTACACAGATGGAGACTCGACAACCTCTCTGGGCAACCTGTGCCAGTGCTCGGTCACCCTCACAGTAAAAAAGTGCTTTCTTGTGTCCAAATGGATTTTCATGTGTTTTAATTTGTGCCCATTGCTTCTTGTCCTGTCACTGGGCACAACTGAGAACAGTCTGGCTTTTTCATTTCTTACCATCAGGACTACGCACAATTGGGAAGATCTCAGAGCCCTCTCTTCTCTGGGAAGTCTAACATCTTAGGAAGCTGAGCATTGAGACACTCTCAGAATGTTTTGGGGCCTTTCCTGTGCTGTGCTCCAAGCCAGCTAAAGGTAGTAGAAGGACTCGCCTTGGCTTTGGTAGACAGGGACAGTCTCACCCTTGACCCTAGCTACTCAGGCTCTGCTATATTTTTCATGGCAAAGCCACAGAAATTTTCTAACTGCTTTTATACCATAGCAATATATTTGGTTTATATCTGTTATATATCCAATGGCAGAATTGTCAGGGGCTTTTCAGTGCAGAGCTTATAGTCTCCAATGTCCTTTGTTCTTTTTAAGCTGGGCAGTACGCCTCTGTCAGAAGGGAAACGCTGAGTGATTTCACTTGCACTTCCCTTCTGAGCAGGAAACTTGCTCCTCCTATGTCTGTTGTTCTGTGTAAATTAAAATACAGCTTACAGTAATTAGACTTCTCAGAATATTTAGCTCCTGTGTTTCCTTTCCTCCTTCTCCATGTCCTTTGAATTTCATTGTTCCGTGTTAGCAGAGGAGGACTGGGGGAGTCAGTGCACTGTGCCTCGGTCAGACTTTTCGTGTGTCAAAGTGCAGCTCCCTCCTAGGCTGGCTTTTTATTTATTCTGGACTCCATGCATTATGGAACTCCACTGAAAGACTCTAGAACTGGAGGCAGTGTATCAGTATATGAGGAGAATTCCAGTTAATGGTAAAGTCATCTAGTTTTAGTCTTACTGTGTGCCTGAGGAATGAATTATAAAATAAAGTATGCTTAAGAAAATCCTTATTCATTAAAATACATTACACTAAATGTAGAGCAATGTGCTCTAAAGAAGAAATTGGAAACATAATATTGGTAATTTTATTGGTAGAGAATTAAAAAATATTTTTTTTACATGGGAAATTTTTCTGTAGGCCATCCTCTACTCTCCCTTGCTCTTCTTATAACCTATTTTGTTGAGGCTGTCTGGGAAAAGAACCTATTCTTTTCCATTACATTCTTACCAGGGAGTTCACAAAATATAAAATATCTGCAGTGTATTATTATTTTACTTCATTTCCAGTGCAAATAAAACATTAATGTATGTTAGTTATGAATATTTTGGTTTTCAAACAGCTGGGAGTGCACAGATTGGCAGTGTCCAGTCTCTAATGTTACCACTCTGACTTTAGTAATGCTGATTTCACCAGAATTTGCTTAGTCAGGTGGCTAAGAAATAATAATAAAAAAAATTCTGGTTCTATTTATAATTACAAAAATCACCTGGGATACATGGGTGTTCACATGGCTATGCATTGATTTCAATATGTTTTTTCTTGCTAGTGATGTGCTAATGTCACTCTGCACCTGCATTGTTGAAATGGCAGTTTTGTTGTTTTTTTTTTGGTGGGGGGTGGTTTTTTTTTAGTCCCATAACCAGGAGCACATTGCCAAATCCGCAGCTGATGTTCTAGTTTCTTGCTGGAGCTTTTCCTCTGTAGATCTTGCAAATTTCTGTAGTACCAGTAACAATGATCTTCAATGGGCATGTGCTCTGAAAAGAGCAGAACTTGGCTTTAGCTGAAAACCACGAAAGTGCAGTTTTTGGACAAGGTCACAGAAAAGTAACAGGTTGGAGGTAGAGGGCACTTCACGGAGCTGGATAGAGCAAAGTACCAAAACCTAATCAACCAACCAAATGAGATTCATGGCTTGTTGAGACCTGTGGAGTTTTGCAAAGACCAGTTTGCTTCTGACGTACTCTTTATTCATAACAGGATCGCCACATTGACAAGGGATTGTCTGGGTAGAATGCTGACCTAGGGGAGACACTGGTAGGAGCCATGGGAGTGTAAAAGAAGGCACATGTACAGTTTTCTGCCAGTGCCTGTGTCATATAAAATAAAAAAAAGGGAAGGTTGTGAAGGCTGAAACTCAATAAGTAAAATAATGAAGAAAAAAAAAAAAAAACCACAAAACTGTCAATATTGTGATCTTATTTCCCTGGCAGTCTAAGGAAGGGTTGGTAAAATATGGGTGAAGTTGATTCAGTGAGATTAATATAAAATGATGTATACTGTTATCCTTTATTTGTCTTTTTGTAAAGATAATGATTTAAACCAGTGGTTTTCAGTCTTTTGGACAGCAGAAGTTTGAAACTTTTTTCAGTGGAAACGTGTAGTGAATTAAATCTTCTGCTGCTTGGTTTACTTCTCTAGCCGTCACTTGCAGATATCTGAAGTGTGATGTATAGACCTCCAGGCTGTTATTGATCACTGCTTCTACATCTGTCAGCTTATAAAATATATTTGGCTTCAAATGATGGCCACTTTTTCCCATGTGAGACACAACTTTAAAATTGAAATCTCAGCAGATATGTTGTAACAGTCCTTTCTCATACTTTCCTCATCTGTTCCCTTCAAAATAAGCATTGCAGTCCTCTTTATTTGAAGAGTTTCTGCTGTTTGCTTTCTTCACTGTACCAGGCACAAGACTGCATCTATGGTGATTCCTGTGTTTGTTTTATCACTGTTCTGCCTCTTTGCCAATATAGAGAGTGTTTTTACTAATTTTTGCCTTTTTGGGGGGGTTTATTTGATACCAGTTTTGACTAAGAAGAAAGCTCTGTCCATTTGTTTGGGAGGGTAGTTGACCATCCTAAGCCTTTCTGTACAGAGTATCTGATTAGTATTTTTTTTTCTTCTACTTGTTGAAATTATTTCTGTAACTGTCTGCTTATAAATAAAAATTCTGGTACTCCCCTGCTTGTTCTTGGAAAAAGTTTATGTAAATTTTTTTCAAGTATAATTCTGATTGGTTTCCCAGATTTAATTTTATTTTTAATTGGTGACATGTGCTTAAATCCCTTAAAATTATTTCACATCTAGATTTTTTTTCCCTAAAATTAATAAAATTTGAAGATATTATTCAGTTTGCTGTTTTGTGTTGTCATAAGCTGTTATGGTGAAGAACAGGGGTTTTTTATCTTGCTCATTTCTGATGTCCAGTATATACTTATATATAGTAGTGTTAGAATAGTATTACAGTGACATCATTGTTTGATGTAATAAATTGGGACAGAAAACACCTGTTTCAATTATCAGACTTTTCTTCCTCTATGCTGAAGGCAAAGCAAGAAAATATGCTTAACTCATTTGGAAAATAGGGCACACAAGTGTTTTTTCTAGTGAGTGCTTGAAATAACTTTGAGGATAGGGAAGATGAACAGGCATGATCCTCCCTATATCATTATTACTTTGAGAAAGAGAAGTAAATTCAGGTGTTATCTCCTTAAGATGTCTCCTTAGGTTATACTCATATTCACCAAAGTGCAGCATCCTCTCTAGGCAAATTTTACAGGTTTGTAAAGAGGGAGTTTGTTTTGTAGAGGTTTTCATCATGTTGTATCCAGAAACTTTGTAGATCCTCAAGGCACCTAAATGAGGAAGAAAACCTTCAGTATAGCATAGAAGAGAGAACAATCTTGCATATGGTTGTTGTGGAGTTCTCAGACAGGCTTCTTAATACTAGTAGCATATGACTTCAGAACGCTTAAATCTTGTCCATTGTCTTGTGTGGCCCTGTATGTAGACTTGGTAGTATGGTGTAAGGACCTAACCACAACTTTTTCAGTTTACTATTTTGCAGTATTTTATTGCAGAGTTGCTATGAAGAAATGTGGGAATAAATAAATGTATTTTAAAACCAGAAAATTAAAATAGACATACAAATAAGTAAAGGAATCACATCATCATTTTTATGCATCAGTTCAACTATCTTGATTCACGTATTTGCACCTTTCCTCCTGTTTCCAGTGTGACGTCTCAAGCCCCATGAAAACTCAATTGAAGTTACAGGTTGATCCTTACAGTATGAGCAAACAGATTAGAAATCCTCACCTTGGTTTCCGCTGTACTCTGAAAACTAGGCTGTGTGTACCTTGCAACAGTCTTTCACCATCTGGGAAGCTATTTACTAGTACTGTTTAAAGGAAGTCTTAATCATTCTCCTTTCTTGCTGACAATTGATCATAGACAGCAAGAGCCCTGTCCTTCGTTCTTTCCAATAAAATTCCATGTTTTGAAGTCTAACCTCTTCTACCTGTATGTGGACAGATATCAAGACAGTAAAGGGAGAGTAAAGGGAAGTTAAAATAAATGAGTCATTGTCCTGTCAGGCTTCTCTCTCAGGTATGACTGTGCACATCTGGCTAGATGTTCATGAGCTCAAACTTGGAGCTTTTGGCGCTGTGGGCTATGTCTTGATTTAGTTTTCAGGATTGTGTCTTGCAGGAAATGGACATACTGAGTTGCTGATATTTATTCAAGATTTGAAGGAAAAAAATTATTTTTTCTTTCTCTCAAGATATTTTACTCCTGTTGTTTTAGCTCTTAGAATAATAGAATTTCGAAGGAGGGGGAAGGAGAAACTAATTTGACTTTTCAATATAATTCAGTATTGTAATAAAGTTATATCTTCAAAGCACATTTCTAGCATTATTTGCTCTTCACATTTATCATGGAAATACTGAATTATTCCCCATGTGTTGAGGTGGTGTCTCAGTCCCAATAAAGTTCTCTCTAACAAAACTACATTGTTCCACAGGAAAAATTGTACTACTTCTTGCCAGGGCAACACCCCGAATTTCTTATCTGTCAAGTTTGATCATCACAAGTCCACTCTTCCTTTGTAGTTCTATGAAATACTCATACTAGATCTCTGCAGCTAATGAAAACAAGGTCTTTGCTAACAATATACTGAAAACAAATTCCAGAATTTGTCAATGCAAACTGCAATTCTTCTCTCAGGTTTTCAAGAGCTTAAAGAAAATTAAAAACACTGAGAACAGGTTTCATAAACTTTACTAAATATTTTGTCCTAATGCTATTTAACCCATTCCAGTAATTTCTGACAGTTTTCAAAATGAAATGAATTATGTTTAAAGATGTACCTGTTTCTTTTCTGTGTCACTGAAATTGCAGAATTGTACTTTGTCTTATGCAGATTTGATGCTAATAGGCGAGAATTAAAAATTATTTTTTTTTTTAACTGTACTTTCTGACTCTTTGTTTCCATAGAAAAGTAGCGGTAGAGAAAAGAAATGGAAAAAAAGTGTGGTGGCTGACATAACTGTAAGATGAAGATATTGCAGCTCTTCTGGAACTGTCATCACTACAGCCCCATGTAGACAAACACACCTGATTGCACAAGTGCATGAAATCTGAGTCTAATGTCTGGAAGGGTCCCCCTGAAGGACATAGATATATAGGGTTTTTTTGTGTTATCAGTGACTCTGAGGCTTTCCCTCATTGGTGTAGTTCCCAAATAGAAGTCCATTAATGGTTGCTATGAACTCCAGCTTACTGTTTTTCTGTGACTGGATTGGAGCATTGGCAGATGCATTCTGGAGAAATTAGCTATGACAAAGCAGAATCTGTGAACATCTGTTCCGGCTACTTTTACATTTTTAATTACTTCAAATCGTGAACTGACTTTAGACATGAAGTATTGTATTGTTGGGAATGCACAGTGGATAATAGTAACTTCTGGAAGCCTTGAGAAACCGGGGCGTGCTGTTAGGTGTACATAGGTTTCTATTTAAAGTTGTCTTCTGAAAATTTCCAACTCTATTGGTAGCACCTTATTTTTTTTTAGATTAGTTTTTGATTAAATGCTATTTGATAATGAATGTTTAGAGTGAGTATATAACACATTTGGAAAGCCGATTTGCATAACTGACTTTAATCAAGATTTCAAAAAATGTGTTTACCTTGCTGTCTGTGTTAAAATCCTTTTGCTGAACTAATGCTAAGGACTTAGCTTAAGAACGTTAAGTAGAGTTCTCTGGAGTGTTTGTGATTATGTGAACTAATCCTGTCATTCTCGCTGAAGTGAGGGAGGAAGATGATGGGTCTCAGAAGAGGGACAGGAGGGTGGGCAGATTCCTTATGTAGGAACAAAAATGGGTGAAGAGTTGGGAGCGTGAAACCTTGTTCAGTTCCTGTATGGACCTAGTTGCAGGTGCTTTGAAAGAACTGAGATCTAACAACAGCAATAGGTGTGGTGCTCCATCTGTGCACTAATCCACTCCTGGGGATGTCTAAACACGTTAGACTGGCCTGTGTCATAATGCAAATAAGGCATACACGGTTATTACTGTAATATCCAAGTTAACAAGGGGCTGCCATTTTTAGGGGAAGTGAAAGCACTTGGATGTGGGAGGAAAGTAAACACAGTAAAATGGAGCTATGTGATGTCAGGTCACAAGAAGTTGTGCTGCCTTTGCCGTGGAGGCTCGTGCAGCAAAGTCATAGTGCAGGATTTCTAGCTGAAGTGTCTGTGAAAGTTGCTCTGGGCCAAGGAGAGTCTGAGAATGGGAGCATCAGCAGGGTCCTTGATAGTCACTCAGATATGGGTGTAGTCTGTGAGTGCTTAATTAACATGGCAGATTTTTAGAGTGGAAGTTGTTTGGAACCTTTATGGCTTGGGAGCATGGAAATGTTGCTTTCAAGTTATTTTCACCGAAATAAATGCCAGATTTACTATTTTGCAGTGAACTGGGTGGTTTTGCTGTTTGCATAGGATGTTTTTTAATGCTGTGAAATGAAACACTGTCAAGTGAAACACTGTCAGATGACAAACTCTCTGAAGGTGCTGCCATTCAGAGGTACTTGCCTTTTCCTGAACATGCTCACGTGATCTGTGTCCGCAAGGATGCAGAAAGCAACTATCTCACTAGTCATGTGCAAAAATGTGTCTTTGAAAGTTATGCATAATTGGTGCATACTATTTTTTTCATGGCAAGTATAAGCAAAAATATGGGTAGTATCCCCAAATGCTCTATTTCTTCCTCCCCTGCCCTGTTTGAAGACTCTGTGGAGCACAGTAACAGTTAAACCATGTAAGGACTTTTGCAGGAGTAGGTGTCCTCCCTTGTCATGTCCATGGGTGGTCTTAACTTACAACATGGCAATGGAGAACACAACCTGCTTTTTATATAGTAAATTAATGCTGATGGTTAATAACTGTTTACCTCTTATAGATTTAAAATAGTGACTCGGAAGTGTACAGGTCTTCAGCAGTTCTTCGTTACTTTCAGAAATTCCCAACACTCAGTCCTGATCAATTAATTTGATTTCATCTTTCATGTGGATCCCTGTGACTTGAGGCTTTCTGACAGGTTTATGTGCAAGTTTAAGCATGTCATGAAGTATAAGGTGTTTTAGGCAGGTGTCTGTTTATTTTTCTACACTGCACTGTTTTTCTCTTAAAGTTTTCAGAAGAACACCTTTTACGCTTATCCCAGCAGTCCAGCTGAGAGAAGGTGGAACTGAAGCAGAAATTTCCCTGTCATTGGTAGCTGTCAGCATTTCTTAAAATGTCTATTTGCACCTTTAATAAGATGCAACTATGTCTCTACCATTGTGAATAGCTTACATAAGGAGTCCATCAGATAATGTCTAATCTCACTTTTATGAGGATTAAGTGAACGTGTATTGTTTGCATTGGAGTTCTTTTGGTCTTGCAGACTGTTGTGCCATTTATAAACCTCTAATATAATTGTCATACGGTGGTCATATGATTAATATTAACCTTAATTGCTTTTCTTCTCTTGACACCCTGTAAGGCTTTTGTCTTGGCATTTGATTTTATTGTTTGACATTTTGCTGCAAAAGTTGAATATTAGATGGTCAACATAGTTAATTTGGCATAAAATGAATGGGCATTTTGATCGCATTAGTCATTACCAAGTTTTCAAAATCCTATGTTTAGAGTCCAAAATATTCCAATTCTGTTTGACAAAAAGAGAGTGTTCCATTGCTCTAAAGCCAAAGTTGTGTGTCTGTCAGTAGAAATATTTTGTCTGACATATTTAACCAAGGTAAAGTTGAAGCGTGGGTAGCAATAATGCCATTTTTAAGAGAAGCTGACATCACGTTGTCCAGATTGAATCTTTGCTTAAGTGGAGACAGCCACATGCTCTCTTTGTGCAATTGGCTTTGATCAGTTGCAAACTATTTCCCAGACTCCCTGTCCCGCAGCCTACCTTAAAAGTCTTAGTTTCATCTCTCAGGTGTATTTGCCTCTGCTAAACTGCTATCAACAAAGTTTTTAGTCACATTTTGAGTGCTTTTTCAATGTTCAGGTTGCTTTTTTAGTCTTTAAGAATACTTCAAGGAGCCCTCATTCTGGGGCTCGGATGAATTCTACAGAAGACTTCTCAGCAAGAATGCATGGGATAGATGAATTGTGTCATTTGCATAGTAGTTGATGGAAATATAGGAAACATGAGAGGTAGGTGAAAGAATTTACAATTTTAGATTGACTCCTTGCCAGTGTGACTAAAGAGCTTGTTAGTGTTGTTGGAGGTGGCTTACACCACAGATGCTCTTAAATGGTCCTAAAAGTACTGTAGAACAACTTCGTTTTCAGAGTAATAGAGACATTGAGTATTTTCAGCTAACAAGGAATATAAGATACAAATAGTAATTGATTCCTTATCATTAGGGAATTTCAAATCGGATTTTCTTTTTTCAGCTGAGGAAGGAAAAGTATATATATGCAGCTTTTCAGCAGTGATTGACTGGAAAAATTAGCAATGCATTTTCCAGCTTGAAATCTGGAATAATTTTGAATTGTTGAGGGTGATTACATGAAATGAAGCAAGTCTCTGGTCTCACTGACTGCAGTAAGAGATGAATTTTTACTCTCCAGAAAATGAGTAAAGAAGAAATAATGCCCGAATACCTGCAAAGATAAATGAGAAAGGGGTAAGAGCAATGCCCAGTGATGGCATGGCAGTCGAGAGAGCGAAATTCATGAAAGGTGACCATTATCTCTGTGTGTATTTCTAAGGATAAAGCCACACAGAGGTTCTGCACTATGTAAGCTTGCAAAGTAGGATTAATGGGACTTCCACAAACTTAAGCCTTGATCTGTGAACAGTGGAAAATGTAATCAAGGAGATTCCAATGAGAAAGTTGGAAAATTAAATGAACGAGACAGGAGGCTTTTTGTATGCTAATTTTTGGTGGCTCTATGTTTTGTGTCCCCCACCCCCCCCACCCCCTGAATATGTGAACAAAGAATGCAGTGACATAAACTTAATTACCGTATTTAAAATGTATATCCATAATTGCTGTCAGATTTCACAAAACTTCAAATCACATGTGCCACTCATAGGGAAATTATGAATACAAGAAAATAAAGTGGTTTGAGGAGTTTACCAATGTCCTAAACTTTCTGCTTTCCCTTGGTGATAAGTCTGAATCAAAATCAGCTTAAATACCTCAGGGAAGTGAAGTGTACATGCATTTCTCAGAGGAAGGCATATGCAATCTAGATAGCAAAGGTGATAAATACAGAAGTGAGAAAATGTACTACATGACATCCTGTGAACTCAGTGAACAGAAAGCAGGAGTTAGCTGGGTCATGGATTTTGCATGGACATTTTAAGAAATGCAGAAGGAAAGTGCCATTTGGAGGCCAGTGGGAAGAAGAAAGGGTTGTGAAAGAGAAGTGGTGGTTTGACAAACTGTTGATAATCACTGAGCAAACACAACAGCCGGTGGGTTCCTGAAAGATTCCTTTTGCTGGATGAATATGGAGAAGATGCCATGTTATCACAACATGTTAAATGGTACTACAGGGAATAGTTGTATTATCACTACACCTGTGTAAATTAGTAGTGGGGATATAAGCAGACCTTGCTAATAATTTTTTAGACACTGTAATGTCATTGTAATACTTGATTACCTTCTGTATACAAATACATCAAGAGTAGTCAAATTTCTTAGTAGGTTTTGTAGACTTCCTGTTTCATCTTCTTAGAAAGCCATGCTTTGAATAATATATGTTGTTTTAGGTACTGGGGGGATGTGGAAGTTTGATGGAAAGAGGAAATGGTTGATGTAATTCAGCTGTAGATGAAACCCTACATAGGCAATAATCAAGTTCTGGAACAACCAATCATCAGGTAATTTCTTGACTGTGACTCAGTCTGTCGTATGAAAGGACTTGGGAAGATGAAAGATGATGTGTTTCCCCAGAGAGATACTGATCACAAACTAATCACAGTATCCTGGGAAGCGTCTAGCCAAGCAGAAATTAAATCTTCACCGGACTTTCCAATTACACTGTTCTTGTCCAGATGTTCATGTTGTTGAAATATCTTTACTTCTGGAGAAAAATAAAGACATGAAACACCACCATCATGAGATGTGTATGGGCTGTGGCAGTTGCTGTCAGGAGGCAGGAAAAATGTTTTTTCAACACTGGCTGGGACGTAGGTCCTGCTGTTGTAGGAGGAAGGTGGGGCAGACGAAAGTTAGTAGCTTTGTCTTTGTAGAAATCTTTCCAAGTGTACTTAATGCTCACCTAACCAGACAACCTTAAATTTTTTAGAAACTTTCGGGCAGCTTGGTGAAAATCTGCACTTCACTATCTGGCAGGATGCCTCCTCTGTGGGCAGTGGAAGAAGAGTGGGCTGACAAGAAAACAGGAAAGAGACAGAGGAATTTATCGAGTCATAGGACTGTAGAATGTATTGGGTTGGAAGGGACCTCTAAAGGTCATCTACTCCAACCCCCCTACAATAAGCAGGGACATCTCTAACTAGGTCAGGTTGCTCAAAGCCCCATCAAGCCTGACCTTGAATGCCTCCAGGGATGGGGCTTCCACTACCTCTCTGGGCAACCTGTTCCAGTGATCCACCACCCTCATATTAAAGAACTTTTTCCTAATGTCCAACCTAAATCTACCCTTTTCTAGCTTAAAGCCATTACCCCTCATCCTATCACTAGAAACCCTTGTGAACAGTTCTTCTCCTGCCTTCTTAGAGGCCCCTTTCAGGTATTGGAAGGTTGCTATAAGGTCACCTTGGAGCCTTCACTTGTCCAGGCTCAACAACCCCAACACTCTCAGCCTGTCTTCCTAGGAGAGGTGCTCCAGCCCTCTGATCATCTTCGTGGCCCTCCTCTGGACATGCTCCAACAGGTCCGCGTCCTTCTTGTGTTGGGGGCTCCAGAGCTGGATGCAGTACTCCAGGTCAGGTCTCACCAGGGCTGAGTAGAGGGCTAGAATCAACTCCCTTGACCTGCTGGCCATGCTGCTTTTGATGCAGCTCAGGATACGATTGGCCTTCTGGGCTGCAGTTGTGCATTGGTGGCCTATGTCCAGCTTTTCATCCACTAGTACCCCCAAGTCTTTTTCCACAGGGCTGCTCAGTAGTATGGCTTCTCCCAGCCTGTATTGATACTGGTAGTTGCCCCAGCCCAGGTGCAGGACCCTGCACTTGGCCTTGTTGAACCTCATGAGGTTCACCTGGGCCCACCTCTCCAGCCTGTCCAGGTCCCTCTGGATGGCATCCCATCTCTCTGGCATATCAGCTGCACCACCCAGCTTGGTGTCATCAGCAAACTTGCTGAGGGTGCATTCAATGCCACTGTCAATATCATTAATGAAGATATTAAACAACACTGGTCCCAGTACCAACCCCTGAGGGACACCACTTGTCACCATTTTCCATCTGGACATCGAGCCATTGACCACTACCCTCTGGATGTGACCATCCAACCAATTCCTCATCCACTGAACAGTCCACCCATCAAATCCATATCGGTACAACTTAGAGAGAAGGATGTTGTAGGGGACCGTGTCAAAGGCCTTGCAGAAGACCAGATAGATGACATCCATCGCTCTTCCCTTGTCCACTGATGCAGTCACTTCATTGTAGAAGGCCACTAGGTTGGTCAAGCAGGACTTGCCCTTAGCAAAGCCATGCTGACTGTCTTGAATTACCTCCCTGTCCTCCATGTACCTTAGCATATCTTCTAGGAGGATCTGTGCCATGATCTTCCCAGGCACCAAGGTGGGGCTGACAGGTTGGTTCCCAGGGTCCTCCTTTCTACCCTTTTTAAAAATGGGAGTAATGTTTCCTTCCTTCCAGTCACCAGGGCCTTCAGCTGACTGCCATGACTTTTCAAATATCATGGAGAGTGGCTTGGCAACTGCATCAGCCAGTTCCCTCAGGACTCTGGAATGCATCTCATCAGGTCCCATGGCCTTGTGTATGTTCAGATTCCTCAGATGGTCACAAACTTTATCTTCACTTATGGTGGGAGTACTGAAGAAGAAAAGACAGTGTGCATTGGCACACTTGGACCCTCACTTAACCCACTGGTATCTGTCTTATTAAATAAACGTGGAGCCAGTGGTGCTGGTGTAGATGAAGTGCCTGTGTGTATGTTGTAAGCTCATTTGGCTAGATTAGCATAGGTGAGAAGAGAAAAAACAAGCTCTGAATTAGAGCTTTGGAGTGTACCTTAGTTCTTTCTGCTTTTTAATGGAAGGAACTGCCCAAATATGGTGGAATCCTTCATGTTTTAGAGGACACTTCTTTAGGAAAGAAATGATCCAGGTAGTGTTGATTTTGGTGATTTTAAGAAGAAATGTCCCTTTTGAACATAGTCAGTGAGAGCAGCAGTCCGTAAGAAGACATGCTTGGGCTTGTGTTCAGATTATTCAGGTTAACAGGTTTTCAGTTTAGTTTCAATTTAGTTTTTCAATTGAGTATTTACTGTTCGTTGGCTTTTCTCTTTTAAACATAGTTTGCTCACTCTGTATAGGCAGGTCCCTGATGCCTGCAGGCTTTATAACCTTGCTGACAAAGCCACAGCAAAATCTAGTACTTGGAAATGTTTATTTGGGGGAATTCAATGAATGAGATGTAATTTTCTTAGCTGTGTGATGGCCAAGTGTTGTAGTTGTGGAGGTGGGGATGTAAGCACTGCTTGAAATTTCTGGGACCACTGCAAACACCTTGAAACATGCACTCTGCTGCCGCTTTCTAGCCTTTGAGAAACAGTCTTTGAGTGTATGAAGACACACAGGAAACGAGCAAAGGCTATCTGGGCAGAGCCATCTCTCACAGCCCCAGAATTTGTAGAATTTTCTGTTTTCCAAGGCTTTATGGAGAAGAGTTGATTTTCTTGCTGAAAGCAAGTGTTTGCAATACTGCATCACTGCATTACAATGATTTCATATGCCAAGTCTTCTGAAGGCTGTTGGTGGAATCAAGAAATAACTTCATGATTTCACACTAGGCTGGATGTGTTCTTTTGATGATTTTTCTGTGTACATTATTTTCTAAGTTTCTCTGAAGGATCAGAGGTTTTTTGCCATTGATAAAAGACTAGATGCAGTGGGCTGTGCTTTGAGGTAGTATGGATACTTTTTCTTTAAAAAAAAAAAAAGCCTGTGTGGTCTTATTTATATGTTATGAGTCTTTTGGCTTCAGGAGAGTGTTTTCTTCCAAGACAGAATGACAGTGATTTTGATGTCTTTTGCCTTTCCTGTCTGTCTGTTGGAAACATGAGGATGTGTTAACATATCAGTCCATTGCTATTGTGTGGTCCTCAGGCATTGCTATACTTCGTTTTTTCTTGTCACATGTAGTGTTCTTAGAAGGTTGAAATGTATGGGGCAAGGGAAAGGGCTTAATGTATGAGTATTTCAGTTTAGTGTCATGGCCAGTAATACATAGGAGGTCATATATGACTGGATGATTGCCTTGTCCTGTCTGGAGTCAAGATCTGCTAGGCCCCAGTAAAGATTTATGTAGATTTTTTTTTCCACATACTTCCTTCTAGAAGAGCTTGTTTTCTGAGAGAGGAAAGAGGCACTGTCTTGAGCTTTTTTGACTCTTTGTGACCTTTCTTTATGAATGTTCTACAAACTTTCTCCTTCTGTTAGCCCTAGGATTCTCCCCTGGACTCTCTCCTGTGGCTGTTTTCTGTACTTTCTTTGTTAAGTCTGACTGCAAACTCTGCCATTCATGGGATTTGGTGTGTTGCAGCGTGCTGTGATACTACTCATTGAAAGTGCTGTGCAGACTTATATCACACAAGATACTTTATATTTTGAAATTTGAACAAAACTTTTTTTGTCACTGTGCCCATCACGTCTTTTTCAATATCAGTTCCAAGAGTTGGCTTTTTACATACTGACAAAGTAATACGAAGTTTGTAAAATCAAGGAGCTGCAAGTTAAAAAAGTAAAGTAAAGGAGAGCTGAAAATAACAGCAGTAATTGTAATTAATATAGGTCATGCAATAAAAACTCTTGTAGTTTTAGATATTTTAAAATTATCTACAAATTGTAGTCTATTGAAACAGAATAGATAAATCTCTGTGAATGAATTGTAGTATAATTGATTTACATCTGCAAATCAATGATTAGCAAATTAGATCTCTAACATGTAATCTAGACCTTGAAAGTGGTATTTCATGATTATGCATACTTGATGAGCCTTGACTGTGTCCTAAGCAACAGAGACAGACATCGGATTTTCTATACCTAGCAGTTAGATTGCTCAGCCTTTATATTTTGCATAATGTAATTGCAGTAATGGACCTATTTTAAAAAAAGTGAGACAGTTTGCTGTGAAGATGTTTTATGTAAACCATGAAGACCGAGTAGGAACTTTAGTGAGCAATGCAGTATGAGCTGTGTGTCAGCACACTGCTGTTAAACCCGGTACTGCCAGGGTACAGGAGTGGCACCAGGCCAGGTCATGGTATAACAAACATCGATCCTAGAGGCGTCAGTCTGTTATTTGATCAGTGGAGACTTGATCCTACGTCTGTTGGAGGAAAAAAAAAGACACTCACTGAAGGTCAGTTTCTGTACAATAAAATTCATATACTCTAATGTAACTGGGGTAATCAAGATACAGATACGTAACGTTTAAATAACTGTGTGGGGTGATGAAACATCAAAAGGCTGTGATAACAAATAAATATGTGGCTTCAATGATCACCCTGCATCATGCAATGTTCAAGAAACTGATTATCTATTAATGCCACTCACACTACTCTCACAGCTCCATTTTCCTTTTCGCCCCTGAGCTATGTTGCAGGCAGCCGTAACTTCCTTGGTGTGACCTGAGACATGTCTCTTCTGCCTGCTCAGTAGCTATCTGTGCTCTGTGTTGCTTCAACAGTCTTCACCTTCTACTTAAGTGCTTTTCTGGTTCTTTCGTGTTGTTTTTTTTTTTTTTTCTTGCGGTATCTGGAGTCCTACAGGTGGGTCTAGAATATTCCTGCAGCTGATTCAATCTTTTAATTTTGAAATGCAGTTATCTTTAAGAAAATGTATCAGTTCTATAAGCAGAGTACTAACACTTTTTTACAAAATAATTGGGTTTTGTTTTTGTTTTTGTTTTTTTTTAATTTTATTTTCTCCTGAAGCGGTGTGTGTATTCGAAGGCAGAACCTACTTTGAAGGACAAAGAGAAACTGTGTATTCAAGCTCAGGGGACTGTGTTCTGTTTGAGTGCAAGGTAAGAATACAGTTGATGGAAAAAAAAATTTCTTGCATGTTAGAAATATCAAAGTCCCACTGAAAGAAATGGTTGAAATACAGACAGGTCTACCTTAGGAAGTGGCAATAGAAAAGGCATCTAAGAGGTCCTGTGTTTATTTTGTCTTACCAAGTTCCACATCAAATTTTGCAATTAAATTTACTTTACATAGCTGCAAGCTGTATTACCCAGTTTGACAATCAAGCTGCATTCTTTCCTCCTTAGGTATTGTCTCCATCATCAGTAATAAAAAAGCAGCAGACTACCTTATGTTTCAAATGACACATGCAATATTACTGTTCAAAATTATGTGCTCAGGTGCGAGGGATGCATGAATGTGATGGGGGCATAGTTTGGTATTCAGGATAATTCATAGTGGGAAAGCTAGATGAAAAAGAAGGAAAAGAGCTGGCACACCAGGTGTGGTGGTTATATTTCTAGTGATGGAAATTGAGTAGGGTTGTTGTTTTATTTGTAAACAGAACACTCCTGATGCTGAGTCAGCCACGTCCTGCTGCATGAACAGAGTTGCTCTTCATGGCACAAATGCACTTTAAGGGCGAAATATACCTCAGGGATGGCTGTGGGTTGAGAATTACACAAACTGCTGCAGTGGGTCCTGCGTTGCCTCTTGGTGGGGAGGGATGGGGGAGGAATTCCCTCCGGTTAGAAAGCTGTATGCTGTGGGGTGGAGTTGAAAACCAGAGCGCGTATTTCTAAGGGCAGAGAATAAGAGAGGAATAACTCCTCTGGCCATACTGCAGCTATCTATCAGACCGGTTGATGGAAATATAAAAACATTTTAATACAGTTTTGAAAAGGTGTGTTTAACAAGCAGAACTGGGGACCGTTGCTTTACTGTAGTTGATTTTAATTCTTGTGAGCTTAATTCCTGGAGTAGGTGCTTTGAGATGCTTTTGAGAAAGGAAAGGAAAGGAAAAGCTGACCAGAAATAATTTTGGATTCAGTTGTACGCTTTTCAGGACTGTGAGCTTGTATTTCCACAGGACACCTGGGATGTGAATTCTATGATTAGCCAATGGATATAATTAACAACCATCAAAAGTTATGTGATGTTGCCTTGTGTTTCTTGCAGCTGGCAAGTGTGATACTGTATGAACAGAATGCCTCTGTTGGCTGTGCTCATCTGTATTTTGTTGATTACACTTTGCTGCCTGACTGTCCTGGTAGAAATATTGAGCAGCAGCTTTAGCTGATTCAAATGCCGCTTTTTCAAGGGCTAAAGTACACGCGGTTTCTGCTGAACAGCCTTGTGAATGATAATTCAGAGCAGAAAATCCACACACTGTAAACTGTGTTGGTCAGTTAGGAAGTCATAGGTGGGCACTATTTTATTACTACCAGGGTTCTCATAGAAGGATATAATTAATGACTCCAGCTCAAGAGAGACTTAATAGAATGGCACAAGTACTGATTTAATGTTTGAAGGCTTATAATGATGTAATCAAGGCAATGTAGGGAATTCTTTTTGTCTACATACAATTCTAAACATAATTTTTTGTTTTCTTTGGCTGCTGCAGTTGTGCCTGCTATAGGCACACGCTTTTCTGTTTTAATATTACAAAACAAGTGAATGAAAAAATCTCTTCCAAATTCGAATTTGTAAAAGAATTAAATGCAATCCAGACTACTATAATTGATACTGTTTCTATCAAAGGGGTTTTTGTGTCTATTTTGTGGGATTGCTGGGTTTTGCTTGTCTTGGTGTACAACATATCTGTGGCTGGTTTGCTTTACTGTGTTATTAGGTGAGGGTTGGTTTCTCTGTCAAGATTGTTTAAGATGAAGTTTGAGCAGTAATTTTGAAACTGGCCATTGGGTTCATGTTTCATCTTTATATTTCATGCTTAAAGAGGATTTAAAATGTAATGGTAGACCCATAACAATAATAATAATACATGCAATGGCATATGCATGATTTTAGGCACTTTTCTTGCATGCAAAAATACATGGTCCTGAGTTCAGTGAGCTTATATTTTAACCAGATTGCAGATTTTAAGGCAGATGCCTCTGAGGAACATGTTGTTGTTTGCCTCGTTTTCTTTCTTTGCCATATCATGACTAGAGCACTGTAAGACACATTAATTAGGGCCCGAGGGAGCCTAAAGGTGATACATCTGTGGTAGCCAGATTGCTAAGGCAGGCGTTTCATGTGATCGTACTGCAATGAATGCGTGTGACCTGCACAGAGTGCCTGAAGATATTCAGATACTATCTTGGCACTGGACGTTTCCAGACACCTGATAGAAACTTAGCTGAGAAACCCTCTCTTTCCTAATGGGGAATCAGTGTCAGTTTCCCACAGAGTGACTACTACAGCATTGAGATCAGAGATGTTCAAGTTTGATTTTACTTTCTGTATAAATAACAAGCAGCTTTGAGTATTCATTGTGAAGACCCTTGATTCTGGAATCTGCTGCCTCAATTTTTGAGAAATAATTGTTACTCCTTTAGGCATAATTTTAAGAGAACCTCTGAGGCAAGTTGCTTGACAGCTAAGAAAAGAGAAGAATGAGAGCTGTTGCTATACTTTTGCTTGCTTGAAAGGGTTTGGGTATAGGGGAGTTCCTGATGCTTTTATTGTGCTACGTTGTCCTTTCAAATGGCTCGTGAAGGTAGTTGGAGTTTGGCATAGGCAGTTTTTTGTTTGTACATTATAATGCTAGATCTCCACTAAAGTTGTAATTTATCTTTATGTCTTCTCTCACAATATTAATCAGTTACCTCAATTTAACAGGACCACAAGATGCAGCGTATTCCAAAAGACAAATGTACAGCTTTGAACTGCCCAGAATCTCAACAGATCCCCTTATCTCACAGTTGCTGCAAAATCTGTAAAGGTAATGTAATAGCTTTTTATATATAAGCCCAGTGTAATTTTGCATTCTTATAGGTTATATAGACTTTTTTCTTACAGTTTTGAATAGGACACTTCTACGCATGATAATTAGTATACATCTTGGGAAGCTGGATAGGTAACATCTGCATCATGATATCTTAAAATTGTTTGTAAAATGTCTAATAGTGTAAATTCCATGAAATACCTACTGGCACTTCTGTTTTTCATTCTAGCCAAAAGTGGGTAAAAAGTCAAAGAAACCATATACATAATTAATGATTTTCTACCCTTCAACCGCTCTTATGTCCAAAGAAAATGAGGTTGGAGAAAGGTCCGTGTTCCCCAGCATCTTTCTGAGATGCTTTGAGATGCCTGTTTCAGAGAACTGATCATGCTACGCAGTTGTTCAAAGACTGGAGTAACTTATTTACCTGTTTAGGGCTGTGGTCTGTATCTAGAAGAAGAAGCTTTGAGGAGTACTTTTGTGTACTACATACCTTTATGTGTTACACCCAGACTGATCCTTACCAAAGGGGGGAGGTGCACAAAGTGCTCTGTGTCTTGAGCCTACTCTTTTGATCTGGACTAATACCAGTATCTTCAAAGCTATGAGCAATTGCATCTCCAAGTGGCTATGTCTATTTCTTCTATAGCTAAATAATGATGAATTGAGACCTAGCATGAAAGAAGATGTTAGACTCTCAGGATGATTTTAGGTATACTTCAGTGAAAAGAAGAGTTCAGCTATACTTGTTTCTGTGCTATTCAGCGTAAACACGAAGGATATGATTAACGACATCAAGCAGAGAGATGAGAAAGTAGAAGAAAAGAACTTAAGAAAAGTTGATAGGTCTTGAAGTCTATCACAGTCAAAAAGGATTTTTTAATGCTAATTTTTTATAAAATCTTTAGTGGCTTGGAGAAAAGAATTCTGTGTTTCTTGTGCCTGTTATAGCTAGTAAATTTGAATGTATGTTGGATTCTGAACATTTTCAGTTCTCCATAAACCTTGCTATCTTGGCCTCTCATGAGCTATGGAGCTTGTTCTTTAAACAAGAAGCTGCTGTATGCTATTGTTCAGCAGCATGTATTTTGTTTATTAATACAGCTGATAGATAAGTGTGGAGAATGTTAAGAATAACATCCGGTCACAAGTGGTGTTCCCCAGGGGTCAGTTATGAGGCCAGTCTTTTTTAATATCTTTACCAATGATCTGGATGAGGGGATTGAGTGCTCTCTCAGTAAGTTTGCAGATGGCACTAAATTGGGTGGGAGCGTTGATCTGCTCGAGGGTAGGAAGTCGCTGCAGAGGGATCTGGACAGGCTGGATCAATGGGCTGAGGTCAATTGTATGAGGTTCAATAAGGCCAAGGGCCGGGTCCTGTACTTCGGTCTCAACAACCCCATGCAGCACTACAGCCTAGAGTGAGTCGCTGGAAAGCTGCCAGGCAGAAAAGGACCTGGGGTTGCTGGTTGACAGCCGGCTGAACATGAACCAGCAGTGTGCCAAGGTGGCCAAGGAGGCCAACAGCATCCTGGCCTGTATCAGAAATAGTGTGGCCAGCAGGAGTAGGGAAGCGATCGTGGCCTTGTACTCGGCACTGGTGAGGCCGCACCTCACTGAACTGAACTGTGTTCAGTTTTGGACCCCTCAGTACAAGAAGGACATTGAGGGGCTGGAGCATGTCCAGAGAAGGGCAACAAAGCTGTTGAAGGGTCTGGAGAAACAGGTCTGATGAGAAGCGGCTGAGGGAACTGGGGTTGTTTAGTCTGGAGAAGAGGAGGCTGAGGGGAGACCTTATTGTTCTCTGCTACTACCTGAAAGGAGGTTGTGGTGAGGTGCGTGTTGGTCTCTTCTCCCAAGTAACTAGCGCTAGGACAAGAGGAAATGGCCTCAAGTTGCACCAGGGGAGGTTTAGTTTGGACATTAGGAAAAATTCCTTTACTGAAGGAGTGGTCAAACACTGGAACAGGCTGCTCAGGGAAGTGGTTGAGTCACCATCCGTGGAGGTCTTCAAAAAATGTGTTGATGTAGCACTCTTAGATACGGTTTAGTGGATGTAGTGGTCTTGGGTTGATGGTTGGACTTGCTGATCTTAGAGGTCTCTTCCACCCTAATGATTCTGTCATTCTATACTAACAAAAAAAATCAGTAAAAAAGCCTGCACCCTTTCTGGATGACATGTGTGTTCTTAGTTATGTAACGCCAAAATCTAATACAAAGCAATCCAGACCAGGAAATAAAAAAAAATAAAACTATTGCTTGGTCATTAATTTGGGCTTCAATGAGGAAGAAAACAAGAAGGCAAAGAATAGATGTCACCATAGCTGGAGGTTGCTCTTGACACACATACTTCTGCTGTCATCAATGAGTATTGAAATATAGAAGACCCTCTAACACTAGTCAAAATGTAGAGCTTTTTGCTTCTTGATGTCCTGTTTTAGATAACAGCACTGTGATAGCTATGCTGAATTATAACATTTAAGTAACATTACCTAAGCATATCTCTAGGTTACAGGGAAGAAAGAGAGGAAGAAAAACATCAGCCTCTCATATCATAGTAGGTCTGTGATGTTTGCATCATGACCATGTCAATGGGTCTCAGTACCAAAACATTCTGCCTTTACAGTCTCTTCCATTTCTCTTTTCTTGTTTTGCTTGATTTGTGTTGCTTCACCCTGTTCATGAGCTGCCTAAGTGCGAAACACCTCTCTGACCTAACCTCCAAGCAAACTCTGCGATTGTCTTGCTTGAAGTGCTCATTTAACTTAGCTTCTATGAAGTTGTGGGCAGAATCTCTTTCATAGCAAAATATGGAGAAGAAGCCAGGTGGAGTGGTAATAATAATCTATGCTGCCAACAAATACTTGTTTGTTATTTTGTAAGAGGCCTGTGTGGCAGCGTGATTCCAGCTTGCATTCTGGAGCTGTTGCTGTTACACCAGTCCTGGTCCTCTGAGCCTGACCCACATTCCCCAGTTCTGCTGTGGGAGGTTTCGAGAGAAGAAAATAGTTATTGGAAACCAACAGTGAAGTACTGCTGCTTGATCAATTCTAATGCTTCAGTTAAAGAAGAAAACTTTAAAGAAGTGAAATTATTGAGAAAACAATAAATGAGACAAGCTCCACACCTTTATAGACAGATGTGGTAATTGTGGAAGCTTCAAGACAGTTACTACAAACAGCTTGAATTCAGCATGATAAAGGATGATATCAGTGTTCAGCAACGTAGCAGCATTAGATTTCATGAGACCAAACAGAAGGAATTTTTTAAAAAAAATGCTAAGTTGAAAGGTTCGATCTAAAGTTACCAGCCTGGAAATCTTCAGAATCTTAAAAATTTGTAATTAAGGCACAATGGAAAATGGTCACACTCAGGAAAAACGGAAGGAAAAAAATAGGAAGATAGGGAATAGGGATGGCCAAAAGGTGAGATTTCAAAATAAAGGTCTCTGAAATGGAAAGAATGATGCAATCATGGAAATTTATTCAGTCAGTGGAGCTTGAAAGGAAGAGATAAAGGGAGGAGAAAAGCAAACCAAGTCAATGTTAATCAAAGTGGAAGGATTTTATAAATACACCTGGGAACAGAAAATGCTAGGAAAAAACGTAATACCAGTAGTAAATGAGCTATTGAGTATCTAAGCTATTGAGCTCTGTTATAAATGTACAAACCAAAAAAAAAAAAAGAAAGAAGAAAATGAAGAAGAATATATAATTAAGAAGTGTCCTGTAAAAGTACTTAATAATGACAAGGAGACAGTAAAGGGATTTAAGCAAGCCTCCTATCCAGCTGCCTTAGATCAATGCCATAACCTGAAATTGAATCGAAGACTTGGAGACAGTCTGTTCTTGTGGCCTTTACTCTTTTCATCTGTTTCATGCTTGGTACAATTTATTTTTCTATATCTCATGGACAATAGAAAGGTATTCTTTGACCTAACTGCGAAAAAGATAGGACTGTCTTTGGCAGGGATGTTTTATAATCCCTGGATTCTTTTTAACCCTCAATCATATTGGTTTCTGTACAGGCCATGACTTTTGCACTGAAGGACATAACTGTATGGAGCATTCTGTCTGCCAAAACCTAGATGACAGACCTGTCTGTAGCTGCCGAGATGGCTTCCGAGCCCTTCGAGAGGACAATGCCTACTGTGAAGGTAATACCTTGTATAGGTGCTTAGCTCTGCTGTATGAATTGCTGTGGGATGAATATATTGATTCATAAGTTGTCAAAGGGATAGGCCTATTAAATGCAATGAATTAGGTATGTAGCATATTAATCAACTAAAAGAATTATCTCTCCAGTTAAGTTCTTTAAAAAAAAAAAGAATAATCTGATCAGTGTGGAAGTGGCAAGTTAGTATGGCTGTGGTCTTGAATTAGAAACATGCTTCTGTACAAAAGTTTTGCTTTTTCTTTCATGATATTCAGGCAACCTAAAAGTCAACCATTTGAATACCATATTAGTATAACATTTAGTTTCTCTTTTCACTGCTGCCTGTTCCCATTCTCTCTGCCCAGGAAGTAAGTAAATGCTATAGACTAGATACTAGTATTGTTAATCATACTGAGCAATGATTTATTATTTGAGCTGCTCTTTCGGTATCAGGGAGCAACAAGCTACTTAATCAGAAAAGAAGCCTCTATAATTTGTGTCTTTACAATCTAGTATAATCCTGTGGAAAAAAAAAAAAAAAACCCACTCCAGCAGCGAAAGCTGAAGTCCTCTCTACAATATCTTAGCTTTAGTTGCTCTTCCTCATGAAAACTCTGATTCTGCAAACACATAATGCTAGCGTACGTCACGCCATTCTTATGATAAAGCTTATATGTTGGCAGCAGGATAGCCATTGACTAGTAAGCAGTTTGGTTCAGATTTAGCCTGCTAAATTGCAAGTCAAGCATCGGAGTAGAGTCTAAGGTACTCTACAGTCCCACGTAATACCTAGATTGTTCTCTGGCAATGCACAGTTAAATGGGATGAATCAAGGCCTTTTAATACTGTTCTTTTGGCTGAACTCTGTGAAAGTTAATGCCTGCAGCTTACTTGAGTTAGTAGCTGCATTAATGTCAGTGGGAATGCTCATCTGTAGATTTAGATTTGAGAATTCATGACTGTTTTCTGGAAAGGAGCATATAATTAATTCAGCTTCACATACCTCTCTACTTAATGTTTATGGTGAGCTTTCCAAAAGAAGCCTGTTTTGAGAAGTAGAATTAAGAATCATGCAGAAACGAAACCTTTGCCCCTCATCATGTCCCAGCAGGCATCTGACATCAGGACCTGCTGTATAGCTTGTTCTGTGTTGCAGCATCAGCCACTTTTTATCCCATAGACCCTGAAGTCTGTGCTGAGGCTCAGGCTGCAGATCCACATTCCTGGGAACTCGTCAGCCGTTTCCTATTCGAGGAGGTCACTGGAGCAATGGAGTTACAGAGAAATCAGGTGCTTTAAGAAGGTTTTTTCTCTGGCTTTATTGTTGCTCTGATGAATGAAAGAGGAAAAACAAGTTATGCTCTCTTAGTGATCTCCACATCACTTAAATTGGAGTCTGTTGCTATGTGTGGAACTTGCCAGGCGTGTCATAAGCGAAAAACAAAAGAAGTTTTTTGATCAGCACTGTTGGTGAAGTGCTTAGATGAAGACACAGTAACTTATATGTGAAACTGATGCATTCGTATTATAAGTGGATTTACCAGTTTGTGCAGTACCTGAATTCAGTATGATGATTTTTTGTGAAGATTTCTTGGCCCAATTGCTTCTGTATGAAATATCCATGTATCTTCAGAGTTGGGCTTTTAGTATTGTATCCCTTTTTCCAGCCCAAATGTCTCTGTGCACTGAGTTTTTTATTTCTGACCTTAATAAAACAGAGTAATAGCAAAGGGCACAATAGCAATGGTGTAACAACAAGTCTTTTCAGAGTCCTGTTCCTCATTTTGAATCGGTGAAATGGTCCCAGCCTCCTGTACTCAGCACATATGCGTTCCTCACTGTGCCATTATTGTGGCTTTAATTGCAAGCAATGCCAAGTGTAGAAATGTTGAGTTAACACAAAGCCTTTCAGAGAAGGCTTTTTGTAATGGCTGAAGCCCATGGGTATGATAGCTGTTTCTATGTTTGCACTTTGCAAACTTCAGTTATACTACAAAATTGAATGTCATTGATTCTGTATTAGAGCCAAACTTCACTAAATACAATCCTGATTTGTGCCTCAGCACTGTCAGAATTCAAAGAATAAACAGAAGTAATGTTGCTCCCATTGGCAGAACTTCTCCTTAAGGCAGAAGAACAGAAAGAAAAATATTCAAAGCTGGTTTCAGTGTGGGTCTGGAAAACCTGCATAAATTTCAGCTGAATGATGGAAGAGTTTGGCTTCTGTCCTAGAAAGAATTGGTGCTTTTCCAAAGCTGTGTGATGTTTCTAGATGCTGTTATGGTGGATACCTTTCTGTTTTATAATAATAATATTTGTTAATATTTATGTCACATTTAGCTTTATCTTGGAGGACTGTGTAAAGCAATACTTAAAGAGTTGGGATTTTTTTTATTTACATGCTGTAAGCCTTATTCCAAGTACTCTGAAATCTATTTTCTGCCTCAGGTTATTATGCAGTTTGTGATACCTTGTGATCAGGTTGAGTATGGATTATGCTGTGCTGCCCAGGTGTAGGTGCTTTTGAGTATAGCATCCTTGGTGTATAGCCTACCTAATATTAATGTTTTACAGAAACACATGTTTTGATGAATTGTAATTGGTTTTTCCCAAAGCAACACCTGCAGTGCTCTCAAACTGATCATCACCCTCCAGAACATATTTCTAATAGTGTTCAATGCCCACTACATTTGTGGTGGTGGAGTTATGCTGAAAAAGTTTTTAAGGATAAAATTTGTAACTCTTGGCTATCAAGATACTTCAGTGCATCTAGAGGAGTGAGATATATCCATATTTCATATAAGATGGTGTAAGAGTGGACTGTGACAGATGGGTTTGCAAATAGTCTGCAGGTGGCAGATTTAGGTGTTCTCAGATCCTTGAACCTAAGCTGGTTCCATGCACCATGTCATGCACTTTTGGTGGTCCTCAAACAATGTGTTTGGGGAGGAGGTGTTACTTGCACGCTTTGGAGACTGCACTTTGAAAGATTGCTTGAAGTCTGATTTTCTGATTTAATAGTAGTGCTCAACAATCACTGTACAAAATCTGATTTCACTTCAGAAGTCTTGCCAAGGATTGCTGATCAGATAGAGAGGAGAGTAGGCTCAGGAAAGAAAAGAACGTGAGAATTCAGTAATCTTTTGTAAGCACCAGGATTGAAAATGATCTGAGAAAAACAGGTTATTTGCTTCTTTATCGAGAGGATTTTGCCTGATGCAGAGGCTGTTTTACATCATGTACTGATTTTGGCTGGTATGGAGTTAATTTTCTTCATAACAGACTGTATGGTGCTGTGTTTTAGATTTGTGACTAGAACAGTGTTGATAACACAGAGATGTTTTAGCTATTGATGAACAGTGTGTGCACAGGGTTAAGGCCTTCCCTGTTTCTCACCTCCCCTGCAGCGAGTAGGGTGGGGATGGGCGAGAGATGGGGAGGGGACACAGCTGGGACAACTGAGCCCAACTGACCAAAGGGATATCCCAGACTGTATGACATTGTGCTCAACAGTAAAAACGGGGATACTCTTTCTAAGGTGGCTGTTGCTCAAAGACTGGCTGGGCATCAGTCTGCTGGTGGGAGCTGGAGAGTGATTGCCTTTGAATCACTTTTTTTTCCCCTTTTTCTGCGTCAGTTATTAAATGGTCTTTGTCTCAACCCATGAGTTTTTTCTCACTTTTGCTCTTTTGATTCTCTCCCCCATCCCACTGGAGGGGGGCTGGTGGGTGCTGAACTGCTGACCAGGGTCAACCCTCCACATACCACAAACTTACTTTATGGGTGTGTGGACTGTAATGTTTATTTTCTGATATTTGGAAATTTAATTGTACTAGTTGCACAGTACACCACCTAGCTAACTTATCTTAACCATTTAGGATCATTTAATATTATTAAACAAATTTTTGTGAAACCATTTTCTATTTTTATTTATTTTATTATATTTATTAATTATTTTATTTATATTTATTATATTATATATATTTATATATATAAATTTATTCTAATTCATCCTTTTTACTCAGTAACTCTCCTAGTTTCATTGCTGTTGCCATGTTTGTCGCAGTTTCAAGTGTAGCAGCTGAAATGAGACCAAAGACTGAATGACTGCATTTGAGAATTGCATCAGCTTCCCTGATGGTTGTCCCTCGAGGAGAGAAGTCTTAATTTTAGAAATCTTCCTTTGAGTAAGCTGGATGTGGAGGGAAGTAGGCAGTCTTAAAGGATGAATTGTCTCTTTCCGCAGTAGATGTCTAAAGCACGTCGGAAGCACCACTTGGTTAGACCTCATCAGATTTCCCTTAGCTCAGAGTTGTACATTCTCATTCTGCTTGGAAAGATTTACTAATTTATCCCTGTATTTGACTAAAAATACTAATGCATTATTCAGCCCTCCTCCCCAACAACAAAAACATTACCCTTCTTCACTTACCTAATTAGTACAATCTGTACTGTTAATCTTGGTTTTAACTACTGGATTACAAAAATAAAGTGTATTTCCAGGATGAGCCTGTTTTCTACAGGTTGCAGTGAAGTGAAGAAATCTTACAAAAAATAAAAAGTAACAATCAAATTGCAGTAAGATACATGTTGCATCATATTGGCCAAGTAGAGTAATCAACGACACATTTTTTCTTTAAGCAAGTGTAATACTGAGAAGACTGTAAGAAAGACAGAGACTGCTGTAATGGAGATAAACCCCAGAGTATTAAAATGTATTCTGTTAATTCCTCTGGGTCTTTAATAACCAATACTGGGCTATTTGCTAGCTTTGCTGTCTTCGCATTATGCACCATATTTTTTGGGTGAGAATCCTACTTAGGAGCTCTGCAGTACTGTCAGTTTTGTGAAACTGGGAAGGTTACCCAAGCTTTTCTTTTCATACATAAATTCTTTTTTGTAAGTGCAATGTGGCAATAGTATCACATATAGCTAAGAAATAAAAGATTTCCATCTCCATCAGCTGGCAGTGTTTGACTCATTACCTTGTCATTTTGGGTTGGGTTGGAAAACTAATCAAGCAGAAAGAAAAACTTTTGCTCCAGGAGGGCAGAATGTTATTATCAAATCGCTATTTAAAAGTAATTAAATATTATTAATATTAAAACGAAACATTAATATTAAACAATATTAATATATTATCTTTTTTTTTTTCTCAGCAAAGGCAGTACGTGTTGTTTTATTTCCATCATTATGTTATTGAGAAATCTAAATAGGAAGAATTATCAGGCCAGTTCTAATGTGTCAGTGTGTCAGAGTGGGCCAAATCCTTCTTGTCTGCCATAGCTCTTATTCAGGAAGATAATAAAGCCTATTCCTAACTTAGAGCATACAAGTAGTATCCCTGACACCAGTTCATAAAGTGTGGTGCCTACTGGGGTACAGATAGCCCCACCACCTGTAGCGCTGAGATAGTTTGTACGTGTACAAATTGCTGGATGTGATTCAGTGTTATTTGATTTTCATTGCTTCTGCAGGAAGTATGTTCAGACTGATTCTGTCATTCACTCATAGCCAGGACCGACAGTCATGTTACTACAAAAAAAAAAAAAAGCTGAAAGTAATCATATAAAGGGAGTGTCTTGGAAACTCTTTCGAACTCCTTTGTCCTACCAGTGCTCGGTAAGGAGATGCTTTATTGTACTGAGAGCAGCCCTTTTCCACCACCAACAAAAGCATATGTTGCATTTTGTTTTTAAATGAGAAATTAAGGTGAAAGTTTTCATACAAATTGCTTAAATCCGCAACCTCAAAGCAAAAGAGAAAACAAACTAAAAACTTAATTTTGTTCTTGTTTTCCTTTCTCTCCAGTTTTCACTCGTAACTGGCAGGTGACTACTGAAAGTATTAAGTGCTGTCACTGTGCTGAAAAGTACCCACAGCTGGTTGGTTTTCTTCTGTAACTTTTAAAACCTCAGGCTGAAACTGCAACACATCTTACGATCCGTAGAGGCTGGATCCACAAGAGCTGTAACAAAGACACAGAAATGCCTGGCATTAAACTACATTGAATTTAAAGTAGTCTTTCATAAGGAGTGCAGAGCAATAGCAGCCACAGTGATTGTATCTGTTGTGGTACTTTAACTAGTGTGGTGGTGCTTGAGAGAGAGCTGATATTTTCACTTATTTCTGTAGAACAGCCAGTAATCTGCTGCATAGCTTGTGGGAATATGCTACATCCTTTAGATGCTACCCAAACCCCAAATACAGTCTAACTGACCCACAGGGGCCTTGCCAGAGCTTACAGGTACTATCCTGTTACATGTGCATCTGTCTTCCAAAGAGTTTTAAAATACATATGTGCAGTCCAATCTGTACTGTCTCTTCCTGAGAAGAATATGATATGTATTTGTAGTTTCTGTATAAAAATATTATTTCTCCTTGTTTGCCTTTTAGAATAGGGGAAAACAAAAACACTAACAGTGGCAAGTATTTCTAAATTCTTGACATGCACAGTTCGAAATGATGAGAACCTGTTATACTTCAAAAACAAGAAAAAGATTATTTTGCAATGCAAATTTAAAGACCTCTTTCTAACTGAGTGCAGTCCTGAAGAGGGATGGGTCATGAACTGGAATCTCAGTAAGTTGTTCTGATTTTTGGAATTCACTAATTAATCATATACAACATCCTTTTTATTCTCAGTATGCAGCTACATGAGACTAGTTATTTGATGCCTAAGGGAAGACCCCCCCGGGATGCTTTCATGTCTGACAGATAACTATATATAATTACTTGTTTTATCGTGTGTACACTACCATATGAATTAATTATAAGATATTAAATAGTAAGAAGATGCAGTTTGCCAAGTAAAACATTACATGATGGCAGACAATATTTGTTTTCAAAAATTTCCTGTGTGATATATGTATTTTTAAACTACATAGTGTATGTGGAGTCCAGCGATGTTTTCATGAGACTGAAATGAAGATTTCATTTTCTTCCAAGAGTCTCACTTGCACAGGGAACATTGAACAATATCTTCTACTGCATGTTTAACAAGGACAGTTTTATCTCAACAGTCTGTCTTCCTTTCCAAAAACTGGGGCAAGTTGAAATAAAAACAACTCTTTGTACTGTTAAAAATGATATTTCTGAAGTGCTGTAATGTTGTATTGTGTCCTTTCAAAGCTATATAGAGCTGCTGTCAAGGAATGTAGACTTTGAGTGACTGCTTTATTTTAAGAATATTTTCTGTCGTAATAGCCCCTTCTCAGGCTGCAGGAGACGGACAGAGAAATCACAAACTTAAGCAAAGATCAGAGATCTAAAATAATGTGAAGAGAAAAAGCACCAAGAGGTGTACAATGTGTATCTGTTATCTATGCAGTTTAGTTATGGGTGGGGAAAGAACACACCTTGTGTGAAGATCCAATAATTAGAATTTATTTTTAGTCTAATTGATGCTTTAGCAGTCTAGGCAAGATAGAACAACCTCTTATTAGTTCAATTACAACAGTGCTAACACTTATAATCCAACTCACCCAGTTTCTCTTAAGGTCCATTAATAATTCAATAAAAATCAATAGACACAAGTAGCTGCCCATTTCCTCTTACCCTCCCTATGCATTGCTACAGTGAGTTGTTAGTGGCCCGAGTTCTTTGCTGGGAGCAGCATGGTGGGGAGTTGAAAGGTTATTTTAATTTTTTCCTTGGTCTTCGTGTATGCTTGAAGTTATTTTTGTATGTTTTAACTTAATACATGGGGTATGTTCTTGTAATTGGTTCATGAGGTTAGTTACACTGTGATTCCTTAGGTTTTAGTGCTTTTCTCTTTTCGGGGAGGAGACACACACAACTACAGAAAGGTAGGCAAAAATAAAAATAATAAAAAAGCCCAACAACAACAACAAAAATGGTTTCAGAGGTATATGTGTGACCACTTGGTAGTTTTGCTGTTGGAGCTAGGCCTTTTACTGCCTGATGGTAACACCGAAGGCACAGGGCTGTATATATAAGGAGAATAAAAAGTCAAAGATTATCTGTAGAGGGTATGAGTGATGACAGCTATGGTGGTGCCGTCAGCTGGAATAAATAATATGGAAGATTGTGAGAAAATACACAGTTTTGCTTGAAGTTGATGTTAACATCCTTTGTGGAATATGTCAGTTGGAAAAACTGCTGCGCTGGATTTGATAGAGCAAAGCAAAGCAAAAGTGCATTGATCAGTTTGTGACTGACTGGAGTAACAGTAGTTAAACCATAGCCTTGCCTGGTGCTGAAGAGCCTAGAAATGGCAGTGGGAGGAGGAGGAGCAAGGGCTGTGCTAGCGCCCCAAGATATTTTGTCCTCTTAGACAGTGAGTGAGAAAGGGTATATGCAAGAAGAGACACATAGGAGGATAGTGTTTTGGAAACCAAAGCATGCGAGATACTGAAACCAGGTTGTGACTGAAAGTGAAGGGAGCCTGGAGAGAATAGGAGCTCAGAAATATGGTTGGGGAAGTGGGAGAGACTCAACTAAGAACAATTTTATTGGAGCAGTGGACTGGGAAGTTTCAATGTACTACATACTTGAGCAATTGTGAAGGAAGAGTTTGAGGATGAGTTAGTGTGTTTGGTGGGGAAAGGAAGAAACACAATGATTTCACAGATGCGTAAGCTGGTGGGAGCTTGCTTCAAAGTTATCAAAGTTATGATCTAGCCTTTTTCTTTTAAGGAGGAGGAGCTGGTGAGGGGACGGGTTGAAGACAGGAGGAGAAGCAAGGTGAGCAAGATCTAGAGACAGGACCAAACTTACTCGGGTAGAAAGTGGGTGAGGGAGGAAGACAGCGAAGAAACTTGATGTGAGAGATAGAAGGTGAGAAAAGAAGGGCTATTATCAGTGGAGGGAAGGCAAAGAGAAAGAAAAAGGGATCGTTTGTGACCCTGTCGAGGATGCAGGACAGGTTTACCTTTTTCGATGGTGTTGGTTGCTGTGGTCGGTCACTGTTCATTCTCCTTCATGGTCTGCCAATAGGTGAGTAACATCTGCTGGTCTTGTGATGCCCTTTTTCTAGGTCAGGGACCAGATAAGAAAGTCTCTACCTTTCCCAGCTTGTCTGTTTCTGTATGAGTCAGGTCAGTAGTGATAAAAACAAGGGCCTGAAGTCCCTTTATGGTGACTGTTGTTACTGGCATCCATCCTTGGGATTCTCAGCAGAGAGGACCAAGATTCACAGGAATGATGGGTAAATGATGCCCTTGCTCTTAGCAGTGGACCCCTCAGGTCAGGACAGAGGTTTGCTGATAAAGTCATGTGGGAGAGGTGGAAAAGCATTACCCTTTTCAGCAGGGGAATGTGGGGCTTCGTATTTATGGGCTGTGAAGACAGAATGTTTCATTAACACAAAAACCCCATTGTTTTGTGTTTGTTTTGCTTTTAAATCGTACGTCTAATCTACTCTGCTCTTGTGTTCAGGGTAATTTTTGATGCACTTATGAAATAAACTTGTACAAAGCTTTCTATGCTCCTGTTTGCTCTTTACATTTTGCAACATTATTTGTTGCAAAAATCCTGCAAGAGCATCTCCCTGTCCACCACATGCCTCTGTAAGCATGACCAGGCTGATCACTGATGCTAGATACCATTGAGTTTTAAAGGAAATAGCTGGAGGACGGACACTATTCATAAAGGATCCTCGGTTCTGGAAATAGTTTCCTGTCTTTACAGCACAGATTTACCGACTCAGTACCAGACTCATTTGTTCTGGCAGGCTTTTGTGGTGGATAAAGGCGATGATGGATAGTGAGGCCTAAGGAGAGGCTTTGTTTGTTAGAGTGAGTCTTTGGTCAACAATGATTTATAGATTGCAGGTCAAGTTCTCTTCTTATTAATGGTACTGTAAAACATAACTGGGAATTTAACTCTGGGGAAGCAAACTCATTAGGGTGCAGGAGGAAGGGATACAGGGAAACTTTTCCTGGGTTATATATTTTGCATACATTTTGTTTGAGTGCTTGGGGGGGTAAAGAAAGCGCTTTTTTTTTTGGTTTTGATGTTTTTGCAAGTATAAATAAATCATTGAAGTGCAGATTCCAAACATTTTTGCACTAACCAATTTTCCCAGAGATGCCTCTTTTATCTGTTCCGCTGGGAATAGAGCAGGTTGATGATCTCCATGACTACATTGTTGTCAGTACATCACAGCTGGTGGCACATCACAGACTCCAAGCACACCAGTCTTTATTGTTGAATGTGTAGAGCCATTGGAGTGGTGCATTCATCCTATTGAACTGACTTCAGCATCTTACTGGCTAAACAGTAAGACATTAATGTGCATTAATATGCTAACTAGGTTTTTTGGCAGGGGAAAATTAAGATAAATGTTGTAGGCTTTCTTAGATATTGAAATGCATCAGGTTTTCTGTTGTACTTGGTGTGTTTGTATCTGAAGGTGAATAAAAGGCTACACCAGTGTTTCAACCAGTAAGTGGGATGAAAGGGCTTTTATTTTGTTAGCTTTGAAAGAGAACAGATGTTGAGTCTTTCCCTGCCCCAGTTCAGTCTTCCTTGATCTGTAATACCTTAATGCAATGTATATGAAGCTTGCATATGGAGTGCTAAAGGGGGAATGGAATCGCATGTTTTTAGTGTGGTCAGTCTCTGTTGACTACCTGTCATTTGACTGTTTCTTTACCCTTTTTGTATTAATTTTAATCTTTTCTGTCTAGTGGCAATGTAATTTAGTGCTAAAGTTGCAAACTGTTTGTAAAAGCAGCTTCATATCAGCTCTGTAGAGCAATGGAGTTCTGACACTTGATTAGGGTCTTTAGGTGCCAATGTAATATAATAATGTGATAGTAGCAATAATAATCACTTTATTTCCTTTGCATTCTGTTTTCTAGAGAGCTGGGTGGGAAAAAGTTTTGTTTTCCAATGGGCATTTAAAAAAATGTGGACAAGATCTTTGCAAATCAGTTTGGAAAAAAAAAATAAAATCAGATTTATTCAAATGAAACACTTCAAAGTTAACCTGATCAGTTGTGCGGTTTTTTTTTTTTGGTAACAACTGAAGAAGAAAGGTTCTGAAATAAAGGCAATTACAAATAAAAAATTTTGCAAAACCTCAATATGTGATGTTGGCAAAGTGAAAGCTTTTATTTAGAACACTTCTAAATTAGGAGGTTTGAATCAAAGTAGCTCTGGCTTTAAGTTTTTCACTGAAAAATGAAAACCAGTAGTGTTTTGGGTCTCCTGTGGCTATTTACCTGCCAAAGCAATCATTAATACAGTTTTCAGAAAGTTCTATTTAATGCTTTTGAGGCTTTGGATCTTTAAGTAGAGTTTTCTGAGGGTGCCAAAGCCAGCTCCTACGCAGTCTGTTGACGCCAAGAACATAAGGCGTCTCGTTACTCGACGACTGATGTTGTTACTTAAATACAAATCAACACCATTAATTTAATACAGAGTTGTGAACTGGAATTATGAAAGACACAAGTTACTTCATTTGTGGTAGTAGCTGAGGCATATGTTGTAACTGCTGGCTGGTTTTGTGAACCGCATGTTTGTGTTTCTGCAGAACATCTGTATGTCAGGAGATCTGTGACATTTTCCACTTTCTATGCAAAACCAGCTGCCTCTGTGGTAGTCTTGTTATAGCTTCACTTTTCTTTTTTTTGCTATCTTAGATGACTCACAAAATGTGTTCTGAACCTTAGTATGCTCACTGTGCTCACTGTAAATGCACATTTATTTGTGTATGTGTGTATGTACATGAAAACTACAAAATCAGCTTTTCCAAACCAACACGCTAATAGAGCTATGAATCTTCCATTCCTGCAGAGCTTACAGGGAAAGGAAGGGAAAGAAACTAGCTGAGGTATATTGGCCGTGGAAGTCTTAGGAATTGAATTTGTGCAAAGCAGTCTGGGCTGACCACCTTGAGCATTCGCAGTGGACACCTTCATGGTTTGTAGCCGATTGCCCCCAGCTTCTCCAGCAGTATCTAGCAGAACAGTTACACTGGGCAGGGAAACTGGGGAAAATAGAAATTTTTTTCAAAGCAGAATCAAATCAGGAAATGACTAGAGAATTCCTAATATTCAGTGTGTTGCGTTGTTTTATACTGGAAGGCAAATTTTCTTCTGGGAATGTAAGGAGGGAAAAAACCAGCAGGCAATGAGTGCTGTTGGTAAGTAGCTATTGATTTAAAGACGCTGGGAAGAGAGGAAGAATTGGGAGATAAGCATACAACCTAAACAGGAGTAAAGTACAGGAGTTAACACTGTTGACGTTTAGCATCACAGCGTTAAGAAGTCAATCCTGATTTGAGTATCCAGTCTATTGTTTTGAACTATCATCAGACTCTGGAACACAGCACTGCTTTCCATCTAGGGATTTTATTTTCAACTTTGGAAGCTGTAAACATCGTTGAAAACAGGAAGGAAATCAAAACTGAACAAAAAAAAATGAGTCAACAATTCACCCTTTTGATTTTTAAGATACTTTTTTGTAGCAAGGTTCAGCAGTGCTTTGCATGACAATATAACTATATGCACAGAGCATCTCAGTAATGCTGACTTTATCATTAGTATTACAGGAACAGTGTGCTACTAAGCACTTCCAAATTAATATAGCTTTTCTTCTTTGCAGCATAATAATAGTGTGCAGAAGTTTTTTTGCTATTTGCGGTGGTTTCTCGGTCTTACTATTCAGGTATAACCTGCTAGAAGAAATACATCTAATTTTGCAGCCCAAGGGAGTACCAAAACCAATCAGTTTTGAAGTCTGTGCCTACAGTGATTTATGTCTGGAGTTTGCTCTAGGACTTTATACTGCAAAGAGTATTCCACCCCAACAAGTATTTATCAGGTTGCATTTTTTTTTCTGTTGGAGCAGGTCTTTATATAAATCAGATTCTTTCAGGTTTCTTTCAGACATGGGGTGAGTATATGTACCTATATACATATATATGTAGGTGTGTATAGATATAGATACATGTATTTATATGTATTAAAATTACCGATGGGCTACTTTATAGTTGTAAGAGAAGCTTATAATAAGTTCCGGTGTCTTTTCAGATCTTACCGTGTTCCTTACAGTTTCTTCCCAAACAACAATACCTGTTAGATCAAAGGCATATAGTATGCATATAGGAGCGTGTTTGTATACCGATGACTGCAGTGACTATACAGGTACAGTGGTGGATGACATTGCAGTGCTGAGGCAGTTGGTCTGCTGTTTGGGACCCCAGTTTGTTTTTTTTTTTTATTCTTATTTAAATCATAGGAATAACATCATAGGCACTTCGAAAGGAAAGATGTAAGCCAATGTAATCTTCTTTCTAACTCTACTAACAGCTGTTCACAGAAGGCTCATGCTGCTTCTCTTATTTGAACACTTCAAGCAGTTTTTTTAAAGGAGAAAGCCAAAAAGCTTTCCAAAATGCGCTGCTGTTCAAGTAACTTTTCAATCTAATCCACGACTGATGGAAGCGAATAGTGGTGTATCGAGAGATTGCAAAGAACGCTGCTGAATTTGACTCATGTTCTTCTTTTCCTTATTCACAGATATTGATGAGTGTGCTGAAGGACGACACTACTGTCGTGAGAATACCGTGTGTGTAAATACACCAGGATCTTTTATGTGCATCTGCAAAACAGGATATATACGCATTGATGATTATTCATGTACAGGTAAGAGCTGTATATCATAGAATCATAGAACATTGTCGGTTGGAAGAGACCTTCAAGATCATTGAGTCCAACCTTTGTCCTAGCTCTATCAACACCACTAAACCATGTCCCTAAGTACAACATCTACCCATCTCTTAAACACCTCCAGGGATGGTGACTCCACCACCTCCCTGGGCAGGCTGTTCCAGTGCCTGACAACCTTTTCAATAAAGAAATTCTTCCTAAGGAAATACCAGGATGATGGATGGTCTTTAGGAGCACTGATATGATCCTTCTAAAGTTGGTCTTTGTTAGAGTCACACAATGTCTACATGAGATGTTAAACAGAATAAACACCAAAATAATTACAAGGTTACGGTGCAGAAAAGCTAATGCCTGTTACAGATTATGTGTATGTTGTGTCATTTGTAAGGCAGTCTGAATTGTCTCAGAGGACTGCATGGTTTTGGGTGCTGATCAAAAAGGTGAAGGGAGGAGGCTGAAGGGAAAAATAAGAGAGCAGGAAAAATGCCATGGTTTACTTGGTTTCCATGTGGTGTACCAGTACAGCTTCACTTGGAGTGTAATGACTCTTCGGCAAACTTTTGATGGAGTTAAATTTGCTGTATATTAGAAGTGTCTGTTTCTTCATTTTGAATGCTGCTGCATCGGGGAGGTTCCCCAGCTGAATCCAGAGTTCAGAGGGCAGGAGCTCTGCCTGCCTTGAGCCACTGGACAACATGGTCAGTCTTATCTCTCTATCTTCCCTTTTTGGTCTACTGCCAGTGGATGCTCTAGATGAGGTGTTGGGTTCATACTAACTTTCTGTCTTCTAGTCTTCTTTTGTTGCAAGGTATTTTATGGTTATGGAATGAATTGAAACTGCACATTTAAAACAACCTTCCATATCAGAGCCTGGAAGGCTGTAAATGTTCCTGGGAGGAATGTGTTTTTTCCTACTAGACAGATAAAGCAAATATGATTCAAAGATGCTGCACTTTCTCTCAGTGAAGGAAAACGTGAGTGAACAAAATAGTACCAGTATTTTGTGTTCACACACATGATGTGTGTGATAATGAATGATATCTGGGACTTTAAAAGGAAAAATATTTTCCAAAACCAAAGTAGTACCACTATTAGCCCTTTTTATAAAAGGATATATTTGTTCAGTAAAACTTTCTTGGAGTTCATATTATTTAACAGTAAAGCTGGCTGTAAACAGATGAGAGTATAGAGTGTGGAGACAACACTGTGAAGTTAATTCTTAAATTTATTTAGTTCTGTCTGTTATGTTTTGGCATTTTTGAGCATCAATGATATGTCTTAGTACAGAAACAGCTTCTTCATAAATTGGCATAATTCGCTTGCCCAAACATGCACAGCATTCAGGGACATGTATTTGAAACCATATACGTGTAGTTTTTGTGCATACTGTCTTGCCTGTACTTGACATTCCTCTCGCATACCCTGGCAAGCACTATTTTACTGGAGTAACCCCAGTTCTGGAAGGACCAAGTTACAGGCTGCTTGCAGCAGGTCCTTTCTGAAGCAACCAGTGTGTTTCTGATCACTCTTTCACGTTTCCCACACTCTCAGCTGAGTAAAGCAGTTGTTTCACTACCTACCGAGTGTGAATGTTTGGATTATTTTAGGACTGACTTTATCTAAATCACTGTGATATTTTCTGCTTTGCTTCCCTTAACTTTCTGTTCTGACTGAACTCTGCAAATGGTAAATAATTGCAAACAGCATCACAGGGGCATTTGGTGCCTATAAATATAATAAAGGTATTTCTCGGTACTTTTCACATTGCATTCCTCGTATTTCCTGAAACATACTGTTGTGAAATTCAGTGTAGTTCAAGAGCTCTGGACAGGCAAACTGGTGTAAAACTTGCTGGAAATCCATTACAGATCTCACATTCCAACCTGAGTTTGGTTCCACATTTGTAAATAATAGCTTCCTGTGAAATCAGCCCGATGAGTGACAAAATGATTGATATCTTTTCCACCTTTCCCTTGATCAAGCTGGGAAAAGTTAATGCAAAAGGAAGTGAAGTAAATGGGAGAGTTTTGTAAGATTTCAATCTTCAGACTCACTAGGCCAGATGAACTGTAAGTCATTCAGTGATTTTCTGTATGTCTGAGCAATGCCACTCATCATTTGGGACCTGGAGTTAAATTATAGTGAATTTTGGATACTGAGAGGCAACCACGAGGATGCAGTGCTCGTTGGGTGGTAGAAATTCCATGAATGGCAACCTAGCATCATTAAGTGTATGTGTCACGAAATAATGGCATTTTTTTTCTGGTTCCACACTAGTGTGAGCACCTCCAGTGGAGGCACTGGTCACTTACTGAAGTATGTAGACTTATGAGACTCTTGCATGATGTTTCCACCAAACAACTAGTGAGTGGAATGGTAATTATGTTTTAAAAATTGAAGGAAACACAGGATACATTCAAAGTCATGTGCTTTGAGCAGTAAATGGCGTTTTGTGCATGTTTTAGTCTATATGAGTGACACTGGGAACATTTACATTATAGCAGTGTATTAAAGCAGGTGGCAGATGTATGTATTTGTACATGAGACTGATACAGGTTTTTCACCCCCCAGCATATTCTTTGCTCTTTGCTGGTTTTGCTATCTATTAAAGCTCCTGATTTCAGAGACTTTCATGTGCACCCATTCACCCAGATATAAATCTAAGAGGTTAAATCAACACAGGTAGGGAGGATATGTTGCTGTGGCTTTAACATGGAGTCTATGGAAGTTTTAAACTACTAGATTGCTCAGCATTGTCTCCCCTGAAGAAACGTGCTCTGTTCTGAGAACCAGCAAAAACTTGATGTAGTAGAAACGCTGACCATGTTTATAGGACATTGCTGAAAGATGTGTATGTTAATAAATCAGTGCAAAATAACAGTTGGAAGTAGTTTACAGTGCCAATGACAGTACTTTACTGTCCTGCAGAGAGACCAACAGGTTAAGTCTAGGCTGTCATGCTTCGGTATAGCCAACTTTTCATAAGCACGATTTTCTCTTACAGCATACTGCAGTGTTTTAAAGCAAGTAGTTTACAAGAAAAACTTATTATGTTTCCCTTTATTGTCTTTGTTTGTTTGTTTTTAATTTAAGTGGAGCCTTAATGACATTCAGTTAAACAAATGATATCTAGGACTTGAGAAGGAAAAGTGTTTTCCAAACACATTTTGTTTAGAGAATCAAGGCATTAAAGTGTATTACGGATCTCAACCCATTTCAGCCAACCTTGCATTTGCTCTATTTGAGTCCATCAATTTAATCTGCCTTTTATGATTGTAGAAAGCAGCAGGTAGAAATCTTTGCACTTTGAGAATCGAGATACCAACTTGTCCATGCCCAGCACACCTCACTGTGCATCAAGAGCTCGCAGCCCATTCACTGCAGCTGGGAATTATTTTGGTTAAGCTCAATTTTCTTGTCATGATGGTGCTTGTTCTTAAAGTTAAGGGCATAAACCAAACCTTTTTATCTGTCAGAAAAGCAGGACAAGTAAGGAGAAAAGCAATCATGATAGACCAAAGAGAAAGAGCTCTGCAAATTAAGGAGATATTTTTGAAAGGTTTTGTGAGGAGTACCCTGTTTAACTTGGCATATCTGTGAAAGTAAGGCTCTGAACTGTCCTTAACAGAATTTTCTGGGTTTTCCATATTTCTTTTTTGTTCTAATAATCAGATTTATTGTAGAAGCTGCACGGATTAGTTGATGTATTCCATAGTCCGTACAAAAACCTGGGTTTTGCATCTGGCAAAAATGAAAAGAGGGAAAGATGTCTGTAAAAGAAACAGTATTTTAAAACCAATTCAAACACTGATGTGCAAAATATGTTTACATTCATTGGATAGTCTCTGGTTTATGTAATTTATACAAAAAGTGGATATGTTACTAAGCAGGAAGAAAATGTTCTGTAGCTTGGCATTAATATGTCATTGTTTGCACACGAGAGCTGAAGCACAGAAAGATGTTGAAAAATTATACCTGAACCTTGATTAGGCTGGTTGTGATGTGAGTAATGTCCACACACCTTGCTGGCAGACTAGCGTAAAATGCCTTATTGTTCCATTCTATGCACACATGTATAATTTAGCAGTCATTGATCAAAATAGAGAAGAGACATAAAATCAGTGACATTGAAGTGGTTTTCTCCTGTATGAGACATTTGAAAAGAAATCTGTGCTATCTATCTGTGTCAGAGTCCTGGGCACAAAAGACTGATTTAGATAGCATATAGCTGTTTCCAGAACAGCTCCAGTCTCTTTCTTCCTGGCATGTTTATTGCAAATTTTACAATAGATCTGAATTACATTTTGATTTTCACAACAAAGAATGTAATGAAGACATCAATTTCAGATTTTGTTATTTGTATTCATCTTGGAAGCAAGATTCACAGGGTTAGATTGAGTTAGTCACAACCGTATTTACATGGAAGTCTGTTCGTGACTGATTTTGTGTTCAGAAATCAATTATAGCTATGAGAAGGGGAGACGAGTCCTAAGCTGCACCCGTATGCCAAATGGGTGCACAAACTGCAAATTAACGGTGTAAAACTATGTCCTGGGCTACCATGCTTTCCCTACATTGGTATCGCCTCATTCACCTTCCACTTTGCTTCACAGAACCTGAAATGTGATGGTGTTGTACTGGGGGAGGAAGGCAGAAAATGGCATGAGCCTCTGGTGGGGTAGTTTCATATGTGTAGCAGTATGCTGGACCATCACTGTTATATACAATTAAATCTGGACACCATAGTATTTTTCTGGAGTAGTAACACTTACAGCTTAGGCTGCCTGGAATTACAAAAGTGCATGGCCTATTTCTTGGCTGGAAAAAGGAAAGCTTTCCTTCTAGACACAGGGATGCAGCCAGTATTACCTCCAGTTTTTCAGGCTGCTGTGGAATCTGCAGCTGGTAGCGTTGCTCCGAACAGCACAATACATGTCCTTTCCTACACCATTTTTTTTTTTTTTTTTTTTTTTTTAATGAGAAATGAGAGCTCTCTTTTTTACACTTGGCTCTAACAGTGAGGAGTTCTGACTAGCCTCAGTGGATGGTTAATCACATTTAGTCTGAACAGATGTCTTTAGTTTCCTGCCTTGGGACTACTCACCTGTCTAAGTAACCCATCAAAAATGGAACAGCAGAAAGAAGACCCTGTGAGATTTAGGGCATCCTTGCTAGACTGTATTAAGGCAGAGGAAGATGCATGCTGTGGCCTGGAGAAGCCATGGATTTTTTTCAGCCTCAGATGATTTTTAAGGCTCTTTTTTCTGTGCAATCTCATGGGCCACTTTCTCTTACTTTTTTTGCTTTCCAGTCAGCGTAAAAGGGGGAAGAGAGTCTGATGGAAGTGCTGGTGGTGTGCTCAGCCTTTCCTGTGGGAGGGAGTCCCTGAGGTGGTGTGGGGAAGGTAACACAGCTGATGTTAGCCTCCCAGAGAATTTCTCCCCATGGGCTGTTTCATAGTTCTCACTTAGTGGTACTGGAGAGGGAGGCGTTGGGGCTCTCCGTGAGTACCTTAGGACACTATCTTCAGTTGAGTCTCACTGTACCTGTGGTCTGGGTAAGATGACCAAATGTAAGATGGACATACGAAATATGGACTGTGTTAGTGTATAAACCAGACTCTTTGAATTAATGTTTGTATGTGCTGTCATCTATGGGGTTTAGTAAATTACATGTTTCTTTTTTGTTCGGTTGGTTGGTTTTTTTGAGAAGTGAGTCATCTACCACTTTGTACCCTGACAGCAGTGGGGTTTTGCAATTGTGCTGTACTTTGGTAGGAAATACATGTGAATTCTTAACTGATCAATTATTAAAAGCATATCAGACATGTTGCAAATTGTGGCCTACTTCTTCCAAGCATGGTCCGGCCACGTGAGCAGCCACGTCCATCCCCACAGCAGTGCTGAGCAGCGTGGGACTGCTCCCGCCTGCGGAACTAGGTGCTCACATACATGTATTAAATGTGTGCAGACCTTGTAACTTTTTTTCATAACCATTTTGGTAAATCCATTCCAGACGATTTTGTTGTTCCTTTTCATTTTCTACGTCAGCTACATCATGCTGATTTTTTACTACTCCTTGCTTTTGGAAAGAAATAGCTTAGAAGCCAAAGGACATGGCAAAATAGGTGGAGATTCTAAGTCTGTGAAGCTGTTATTGTGCCTGGTAGCATCATGTTTGTACTTACGGGTTTGTTTTCTGACTTATAAAGAAAATTGTAAAGGATTTTTATATAATGTACCCTGACTGTGGAGGGAACATTTGCAGGGTTTGTTCTTCAGAGTCTAAATAGACTGAAGGGATGAAGTTTGTTCTTTAGACGTAAAAGGATTGAGTGGAATAGAAGAATGGCTTTGGGCTTTTTGACTTGGCTATGTGGAAGGCCTACTCAAAGCAATGAAAGATGTGTTGAACTCACTGAGCTTTAACTAGGTATATCCAGCTGGATGTTGTTAGGCCTCCCTCCCCCTCTGCCCCAACCTATCTAATTCTTTATGAGTCTCTGAGATTTTTTTTAACAACATTTTTCTGAAACAGTGTCAATGCATTCAGCAGCATGTGTTTTTTCTTCCACAATAGAGTCTCACAGTAAACTGAAGTCTAATAATTGTTTCCACATAAATTACCAAAAAGCATGGCAGTAGCAAGTTGAGTGACACCTGAAATTTTAATTCTTTGGAATACTGGCAGCTCTGTGTATTTTTCAAATCAAATTAAATCACAAATCTGTTGCAAATTGGAAGGAATTCCAAGACCAACATTAAAATAATTAAGGGTCTGGGGAGATTGACTTGACATATGGGAAAGATTTAAGGAGAAAATTACACATTTAGCTCCATAATGATGATGAATGTGCAAAAAGTAAGAATTATGGTAGCAATAATACTACTTAATAATTACTTGGGGGGGGGGGGGGGGGCGGTGTGTTCAATAGTAAAGGGGAAAATGTAGGGGAATGGCCTGCATCACAGTAGATCAGTGGCCAGTGCTTTTTGACATTAGTTTTTCACATCTGACCCGTATTCTTTGCTCTTTAATGATACTGTGGGAGGACTGAAACAAATTCATCTTGACATAATGAATAGAAAACAGATTGTCACATTTAGTGCGTTCAGTGCTCGTGCATATGATACTCTCTCACCTATCTTTGTGGGTTTTTTCCCATACAGCCATTAATGTTTTCTCACTTCAGTTTTCTGACAGGCCACATCATTGTGATTTATTTTACATTTGCTTTGCCCATAGCAATCAAACTTGTGTCCTTCATAAGCCCTCCTGTTTGGTTCTATTCTTGTAGATAGCTGTTCCTGATAAAAAACCTGCACATCTGCTTGGATTTCAGCTAATCCCATGGGGGGATCTCCCCACTTAAGAAAGATACGTGTTGGTTTGGTGTTTTGCTAAGCATTGATAGATAGTGGAGTTTTTAAGTGTGTGTGTGTGTGTGTGTGTGTGTGTATGTACGAAGAAGGATTTTAAAGAAACGTCTCTGAAATATTTCTGTCTCAATGCTGGCGCTGGGTCAGGAGATGACAGGCTAATTATGTCTTCCAGAGAGTGGGAGACTTTTCTTTTAGAATTGCCAAACTTCCTCCATTGCTTTTGAACGTGAAGTCTTAAAAGTATAGTTATAGTCCTCAGTAGAAATTGAAGTTACAATTAGAGGCTTCTTTCTCTTGTCTCCCCATCTTTGGAAGTCTCAGTATTAGTGGTGTACTTGTGATAAAAAAATCTGCTTTACATGTGTCAGTGCCTAGTTTTCACTGTCCTATCAGCCAGGAAATAAACTCACATCTGGGTTCTTTTGTTATAGTGTGTAGCCAAAGGTTGGGTCTTGCCTCCTTTTCCTTCATTAATGCTTTCTTCACAATGTAAGCCTTGTGAGGATGCTTATGAGGAAACAGAGGCAGCACCTTTGCAATGCTAATGCAGCCCATCATTGTCCCCCGAGCACAGATGCCCCCACTATGAGAACCACCAGTCTGGTATCTGGATGGACTTGAAATGTCAGTAACAGGGACCTGTGATTTTGTTGAAATAACGCAGCTCATATACTGTTTATGAATTGGTTTGTCAGGGGTTTTGCCTAGTTGTTACCCTCTGCTTCTTGCAAGATCCGGCTATTTTTGAGGGGGGAATGCACTCCCTGTCACATGTTTTTTAGATTAACGTAGTACTCTGACACACTTTGGATGAATGATTCCTCTTGGTGTCTAGAAACTCAAGTTCATAAAAGTGCATCTGCCTGTGGGCTTCTATGCAGATTTCACTGGTTTATTTTTGATTTGTAAATCCATCAGTTGTTTGGGACATCAACAGCCTGAGAAATCTCCACTTTTTCCTATACTGTGCAGCAGAAGTGATGTTTAATGGCATGGATACTCGAGAAGAAGTTCTGTTGAATTGTTTGTGAGGATGCTGAAGATAAAATCCATCTTTAATTCCTAGGGCACAGGCCAGGTAAAATTCCAGACTTGCCATACACTCCTTTTAGCTATTCAGGAAAGGTGGCTTCTGACATGGGGCAGGAAATGGGATTGCACCAGTGTACGTTGGTGGGATTCCAGCTAGCTGTGAAGTGTGGGTATTTTACAATGTCATGGGTTGCTAGCTATTTTTGTTCCAACTGTACCTTTCAGTTCCCACAAATGAGTTCTAAGCACTGAAAAGGAATGCTTCTCCTTATTTAAAATGAAGAATAAAATGTAGCTTACATACAAGGAATGTGGGCTGTGTTTTAACACCTGCACTAGCCTTTTCTAAGAGTGGTATAGTTGCCTGGGTTTCCACAGAGGAAAGCTACTGTAAGACTGATGAAATCCAGACTTGAATGAAGTTATCCAGCTTCTGTGTTTAAAGCTGCATACTTGTCCTCAGTTAATTAACAGTATAAAATTGGCCTGCTTTTTCAGGCACACAAGAGCATCCACAAGTCATTCTGAAGATAGTAGGAGCTGATAGTGCTTAGTACATTGGTAAACGAGGCCATATTTTAGTAAGTGACTAAATATGGCCACAAGAACAACTTTCTTCAGCACTGCTGTATACCCTTTACCCTTCACTGCTGCAAAGAAGTTAAAAAAAAAGTCTGTGACCTCAGATTACTCATACGCTGTACCAGCTTTGTTACTTGGAAATACAGTAGTGAGACATGATGACAATAAAAAAGCTAATTTCTCCCTGTTTATTTCCCTTGACTTACTTTGATGAATTCAGCAACATTTCAAATTTTCCTCAAGTTCTGCAGCTTGTACAACAGCTGAGCTCGTTGACTGTGCTTAAATAAAGACAGAATAATTGTGCGGTATAGTGCGAGGTACAGAGTAATAAACAAGCATACTGACAGGGGCTTGTTGTAACATCGCTGGAGTGACATACTACGGCTTGAGTAAGGAACTGTTTTAGTCAGCAAACCACCAGGGAAAACATACAGTTCTAGTTTTATAGTGATGTTGGCAAGATGAACCATCTGTCTTTTTCATCTCTGATTTTGATGATCACACCACACCCCCCCACCCCCCCACCCCCCCCATTATATTGGAAGTAACGTGCATGCACGTGTTATCGCACAGTGTAATCCAAACTCCACTGAGGCAATGGTGTCCAGCTATACTGTCAGGGTTGATGTTAGAAATAAACAGTCTAGAAGTCAGCTTGTATGCACAGAGCATTTTTACTCAAAACCTATTTGATTCTGATTTCCATTACTCGGACCGGTTTCCATTCTGCTTTATAGTATGTCAGTCTACATGAAGCTCTCAGTCCTCTTTCAGGATAAATTCTCTCCAATATCGACTTTCTAGCTGTTAGATAATTCACAAAGCTAATAAAGGAATGATCATTCAGAGTAAGCTTGTTGCTATGCGACCACATTACTAAGATAGCAACACAAGTCACTTTTATATAAATCTGCTATATCTTACACAACGGAACTCATTTATGCTTTGTTTGGATTGAATTGGGTTATCGTTGACAACTTAGTTTGGAGGCTGTTACAACTTGGAACGAGACTTTTTTTTTACTTCCTAGAGGATACTTTTTAAGTCCCATTTCCTCCTTGGTTACTGACCCAGTTCATAAAACTGTTCATCTGACTATGCAATTATAGCAGGATTGATTTCTCAGCTGATCAAAATCCAACACATTTTTAAAGGGTGCTTGGTAGAATATGATTTGAGTAGTTAAACAGAAAATGTATTCCCTTGACAAAGACATGAATGTATGATCTTTAGTGTTGGATGCTTAATTCTTTTACAGAAATTGCTCTTTTACCAAATATATGTATACTTGGTATGTGTGTTTGTGTGTATCTACATATCTATATCTGTATCTATCAATGCATTATAGATCTGGATTTCCTATTGGCCTCAGGAATAGAGGATGTTAAAAGATATTATGTCAAAAGCAAGTCTAACTATTTTGCATTTCTGCAGTTTCTGTATACTGTTTAAAATCTGTCTTTCTGCAGAAGCAGACATCAGAATTGATTATTTTGTTTTGCATTCTTAGTGTGATGAGGAATTTTCAATATATAAAAAGAGGGACAGGTTGAGCATATAGTCTGAAACAGTAACTCAGAAAAGAGTGATATCTTTCATGTAAAAATTCTGTCTGAAATTACAATGTTTTTGAACATTGCTAAATATTGATCTTAGAGTATTACAACATCCAGTGGACCTCCTATTTCTCAGTGTTCTGAACCCCTCTGCAGCTTTCAAACACCCAGCATCCCTTGACAGCTTCTACAATGCAGTTATGTGCTGTGTCAGTACAATATAATTGGAAATTAGAGATGTAGCGGTATAGCAAAATTAGCAGAGTATATTGTAAAAATAGGCAGTCGGACAAACCATATAAATTATTCATTTCCATAGCTAATTACATGGACTCTCCATGTTAGAGTTTTACTGAAGTTGACACGGGGTAGAATTCAGTTTGCAATTAAGACACCCAATGTAGATGTCTTCATCTAAGCTCCCATTGTAATCAACAGAGGTCAAAGATTCAGCTGGACCCAACTCAGTTCTCTATTTACAGGTTCCAGGCAGTCATCATCAAGGGATTAGCAGATCCGATATAAGACCTACCTTGTAGGTCTTGTGCTTTTAGAGTTCTGCTGGGTGTGAGCAGAGTAGGTGACCTCTTTCCGTGGGTTTGAGCCCCTTATCTGTGGGCAACTCAATCCCGTGATAGGTATCTATTTTACATTTAGTCAGTTCTGTAGGTTACACCCACTGAAATGGGAACTTAGATGTTTATAGCAAGATCTGGTTGCCCAGTTAGAGGTCTAGCGCCTTTTTAGATGCCCTTGTGTGTGGTGCTTGCTCTCCAACTGCTGTTACAGTCTTCCTGCAGAGCCTCTTATTACAACCTTTGCTGACATCTTAGATGTCTGTGAAGTGCCAGGCAAGATGTGACTTGTTAGCTAGGCATACGTTTATGCAGTGGCATCCTGCCTGGTAACACACACGTAGGCACCTGAATTTAGATGCCTTCACCTGGAGCTGAATTGCACCCAGAATTAACAGCAACCAGACAGCTGCAGTTTTTCTTTAGAAGAGTTTAAGTACAAGAGCCTGAAGAGTACATGGGTTATTGTCTGGTTGAAACTTCATCTGTTCATCCCAGTACTGGATGTGGGATGTGTAGTTGTGCACTGTGGGAATTAGGATGACAGTAGCAAGAGGATGACTGGTATTAATTAACGACAATGTGACATTCTTTTACAGCTGGGCCTCCCCTGGCCCATCCTTCTGTGGATGACCATAGACTGTGAAAGATAGACTGCAAGGATCAGGAAAACACAGTAGGTAGCCTTGAGGACAGTTTCTTTGAAGTTGTAAGGATCTTTCTGGCTCAGGAGATGGAAATCTGCTGCTGTCTCATTGAGCGAGCCAGAAGTGAAGGAAGTTGGATAGCTCACATCTATCATGTCTGAGCCAGCTGGTGATTGCCTCATGCTGGGAGAGCGCAGCCTGTTCTCCAAGGGACTCCAGCCAAGGTCAGTGAGAGACTGGAGCTACTGTATAAAGCAAGACAGTTTTTAAAAAAGGCACAGGGGAGTTATTTAAGGTTATGTGGTCATGCTGTATTGAAATCAGCAATTTTGTACACATTCACAGTAAAATCAAAGTGACTATAGCCATGATACAAATTAGCCAGGCTTTGAGAGTAGTAGATACAGCTGACAGTATATGGTTATAGTGTCTGTCAGTCTGCTGGCATTCTACTGTTGAAAAACATTTACAATCTTAGGATAACACAGTTGTAAGAAAAGGCATAAGGTAAGAAAGATAACTGCCTTCAAGACATTTAAGAGGAGACATAACATCTTTTAATTTTGTCCAGGGCTTCAGAAGCTTTTTCTTTAAATATTATAGCTGCAAGTTTTTTCTTTGAATGAATATGGAAGTTTCCTGTTTGGACAGATAGAAATCTGTGAATTATTTCTGTTCAGACAAGCTGTGAGCATGGATACTTTTAATTCTTTATGATTTGATTCCCATTGCATGTTACATGGCGTGTCTGTTAATCATTGACTCCTGAACCAACTTTGTTTTTCAGGAAATGTTTATAAGAGATTAGCACTCTTTAAGGAAGCAGTCTGCATTTAGCATAAATCATGTTTTATACTGTCAGTCATTGTAATTTAGTATTTGTCATCTTCTTTGACAAATCATTCCTAGGTTTGTCTCTGCGATAGATCTTTATCAATATTACTCCCTTTTGTCAGTCTTTTGGACTGATGATTTTTGACTTACAAAAACAGGCATACTTTGCTGCATCAAACTGCTTCTTCAAATTAGAAATTCATTTCTACAGCCAGAATAATTCAGAAGTAGCCTTTTGGGTTACAACCCTCTCTTCTAGCCATGCGCTTAATTAGTGGCCGTACTTCTGGTACAGACCCCTTGACCACAGCAGGAGTTGCACGCTTGCTAGTTCTTCTTTGCACACAGGATTATGCTGAAATCTACCCTGAAATGCATTGGTGCGCAGAGTAAACATACTGGGCTTATCCACTTCACTGACTCATCCGGTGTCCGTGTTCCTATGCGTAATCCCAAAGAAAGCTTATATTTTTAGTTCTGCATGTAACTTCTGATTCATACTGAAATGTGCTGATGATTCTGCAGACAGGCTGTGCCTAGTCCTGTGCAAATGCATAGTGTAGAAGCTAAACTCACTCTTTTTCTGCCCTTCTGTGTCTGTCTAAAACTAGTTTCAGTTCCAGAATTTGCTCTGTCTGTGTTTGCCAGTTCATCTAAATGAATAAAGAAGACAGAGTGATTGGCAGGACGTCTCTGCAGCAGTCAGAAAGAGTGGGCCAACAAGAAGGAATAAATACCACGTACTGAGAAAAAATGTTGGAGCTCATCCTTAGGGTTTTGTTCTGCTGATGCCCCAAGGAAGACTGGCCAAATCATTGTCATTGATTTGAAAAGTCACGATGATACAAAGGGAAGAAAGCATTGCTGTCTACGCTGTGCTCCTGTACAACGGAATCCTAAGGTTCTTGGGCGAAATTTCCCTTTTGCTAGTGAAGATACTTATTGTGAGGCAATGTTTCTGAAAGTACTGTGTCTATAAAGATGCTTGATCTTTTTCCTGAGGACATTCTCAATGTACAGAAGTGTTCTGTCTTTTTCATTTTTATTTTTTATTTAAGAGAACACTAGAGGTTTTGAGGCATCTTCAAGACTGAACTAGAAAACTGAAACCAGAAATTATTTCAGAAATGGTAATCAACTTTCTTGAAATCAGTCCGCTTTACAATTTATGTAGTCAGCTGTGCAAAAATTGAGGCCCTCCCCCTCAAATAACAAAAAAGTTTGAAAATCTTGATGTTTCTCTTGGGAACCAAGAATTCTGTCAACAAGCTTAGCAATAAAATAGGAGACTGCTCTACCTAGGAGTTCTTGTAGAAGTGTTTTTTTTTCTTTCTGATAAGCTTCCAAATCATCTTAAAAAGACTGTATCTGTTTCCTACTGTCATTATATGCTGCAATCTTTTCACATTCATCTTAAGTATCTTCTTAGGAGAAATGGTACAAGCAATTGTATCTATTTCACTATTTTAAAATTGAAAGATATTCCAGGGAAACACTTGCAGTCAGCTAGCTTGATTGCTCTAAATCAGAAGTCACTGTTGTCTTCTGTAGGTGTTCTTTAAAATTTTCAAGAGAAGACAATGAGAATTAAGTATCTTACTATTTTATCACTTATTTTTTTTTACCTCATGTTTTGCTTTAGGAATGAGTATTTTGTGAAAGTGTCAATGTACTTATTTCCGTTTTATTCCTTCATTTTATTTACCTGTTTCAGTGTGTTTCCCATCCAATATATTAAGAAAAGAATTGAGCATTTGATTTAAATGGGGAACAGAATTTCATTGTGACTACTTAATGTCTAATGAAAAATGATATTAGAGTCATAGACTGTTTAATCATGCAATAAAAGATGAATTTATACTATCCGAAATATCTGTCTCGGCAGATATTGGAACTAATTTGTAAATACTTCCTAAGTTAATGTCCAAGTCATATGGAAATGGAGATTTGGACTGAACTGACAAAGATAAGCAGCTCTGAGTCAGATAGACCAATCACCAGGGAAAATATATTGTCAGCAACAGTAATTACAGCAGGTAATTGTGTCATTTACCCTGTTACAGACCAGTAAATGTGATGAGTTTGGAACATACCAGCTGTCACACAGTGTTAACTTTGATGTTCAGGGTTTGGAAACCTGTAGTACAATCTCTTAATGATGGTGAATTTGAAAAAAAAAAGAGGATAAAGGTTTCACACTGTTCAAAGCAGGCATAAATAGCCATTTCTTTTCAAGATAAGAGGACTGTTTTCTGGAAAGGTGGGGGTCCATCAGCAGTAATCTGTTTTAATGTTTTCCTATGTTTTTAATAAGTTTGGGGTGTGAACATGCTTGGTAAGAATTTATTACCTTGCTCCTAGCTCTTCAGAAGGTGGAAATGGATGTAGAATTCAACTTAAATTCTGTCTACATCATTTTTATGTTTGTGGTTGTGGTAGCCTGAATGGATATTCCACTTTGCTTTGAATACCCTGTGTTTGTTTTCTTAGTACACTTCTGTGGAATGGGCGTCATCTTAGTTTGAAGTCCTCCAAAGTTGTTGCTTAAATCCTAACTTTTCCGAAGAGGAGACATGTAAAGGAAGTAGAGTTACAAAGGTGAAGTCATATTGGGGTGATAGTAGTATTAGGAAAATGGAATATCTGGTCAAGGTTTGCTTTTTTCATAACTCTGTGGTTTGATTCTAAATTAGCATTTTGAGTGTTTGAGACATGAACAATACTGAAGACTTAATGTCATCCATGGTTTTGCTTATTAGAGCAATTCATGGTGCTCTTAAATAGGAAATCAAATCGGATGGCAGATTTTTTCAGATATATAAAGTTTTCTAAGATGAACTTATGCAAATATTTAATTTATCGATATAAAATGCATGTAAGTATCCATATATGTAAGTACAGAAATAATTATTTGTAGGTTTGATTGGCACTAGCAGTTGAACTGTGGCAACAAAGCATGGTGCCTGGGAAACAAGTAAGTTAGCCAGTGTCAAGTTTCTTTCCATTGCAGGGGGAAAGCAAGATGAAAGCTAGTTTCATTTCATCTCCATTACTATGCTGCGCTGTTTTTTGTTAAAAGCAGTGCAGACAACTCTGCAGGTTATCTCTTGGCATCAAGGGCTATGTCTGAACTGCAGAAGCCAAGAGCACTTCCTGGCTTCCAAGGCTGGGTGTGCGTGTTAGTTCTTCTTTGACGCTATGCTACGGTGGGAACTGGCTGTATCATTCTCCCCAAAGTGCTTTCGTTTCCAGGGAAGGCAGCTTAGGTGCAGTGTTTGTGAAGGATACATTTGGTGCACCTCTATAAACTATCAGGGAGGATGTGCTCTAGGGAAAATCAGGAGCATCGCTAGAGATGGTATCAGTGCTGACTTAAGGGCAAAGCTTTACCATCACCGAAGTGTATCTTTCTCCCTGTCTTGAAGTAGAGAACCGTTTTCAAAATCAGGTGAGCAACTCTGAAGGAAGGCCTCCCCTCCCTGTAGACCTCAAGCACTACAGCTATCTTATTAAAAATACTACTGTCTTACTAGATATCCAGTGAGTCATCTGAGTGCCTGTGCCATAGTACTGCCAGGAAAATAAGAGGAACCATCTCATGCATTAAGAAATCTCCCTGCTGCATAAAAGCACAAAACCCCCATTTGTTTCCTAATATTTATGGTTAGGTATGTTGCTCCAGATTCCTGCAGACAAGAGCAGGATCAAAGCAACAGCAGGATTTCATCCACCACTGTGGTGCCTCTCATTTTCTTCACCTGACAAGCACTGTCCTTGATAATGGTGCTGTATGTTGTAACCGTGATTTTCTCTGGAGCCCCTGTAATGAGTTGGCCAACCCTGGTCATGATGCTATCCCAAAAAGAATAGAAGAGGGGCAGGAGCTGTCTCTAGAGAGCTTTGAGTATGTCTATATTTTATCAAACCAACTTTGGCCAGTACTTGATTGCTGAGACATTTTTCTCCTGTCCCATTGTATATCCATCCTTCTCTTAACTCTGTGCTGAAAAAGTGTTGTTCAGAGGTGGTTTTGTGGTTATGTAGATGGTCTGTGAGTTGTTATTCATGAAGTAAAGAACAGGCAGCAAGTTAGGAGCCTCAGCGGCAGTTGGAGAGCCACTTTCCTGCTCTTTATATAACAGAAATATGTGTAGGATGGAGGCCAAGTATCCAACGTGTATCTGTTGCTGGTGGCAGACTTTAATAACATGGAGCCATTTAGTAAGGAAACAGTAAATTAAAAGGGTTGGCATTAGGAGAAGTAGTAAAATAAATATTTTTCAGTTGGCTGAGGAAATTGGAGTAGCATATTTACATCTCTAGTCTGGCTATTCTACTAGCAATAAAGTAGGGAGCACTACGATAGATGGAGAATTTGCTATCATTGTCACTTTTGACAATATAATAATTTGTCATAAGTGCCTGGGAGGTTTTGTGTACAGTACAAGTTGGAATTTAAAAAGATTTACTCAGGAACAAATAATGCATCTGGCTAGATAAAAAAAAATAAAATAGTAAGATGAATTTATGGAGAAAGTCTACATGATGAAAAACCTTTTAAAAGATAGAAACTTGATTTTAAAATGTCAATGGTAAAAGAGACAAGATATTAAGAGATCAGTTTGAATTAAGACAAGAAAGAAATGGGTGACAAGGTCACAGACCTTATGTCTAGACTGAAATCTCTTAAGGTGGGATTTTAAAAATAATTTTGCATTTGCATTACAGTCCTGCCGTTGAAATCAGTGGGAGGTACAGATTTTCCTTTGGGGGAAACAGTTAGGCCTGTGCTAAGTGCTTTAGAAAATCCTCCCCTTAAACTTCTCTGTTCAGGAAGGAATATAGAAAATGGCAGACATGAAGGAAAGTGGAGATAAGTTAAAGCTTTTATAGCTTTAGCTGTTATACTAAATATTCTTCAGTGTATTTCCTCCTAACTGGTTGAAAAGTGTCAAAATTCACAGGATGTTACATGAAGCAACACTGTTTCATATTACAGTAGAAGCCTCCGTGAGATGTTTGTAAGTATTTTGCAAAAATACATCTTGTTCCATGAAATCGGAAATCGTAGTTACAATACACATTTTGAAGATGATGAAACTTAGGTGGGTTTAAGAAAGTTTAAATGGTTTGCTGAAGAGCTATGGAGGAAGATGGAGGGAGTAATGGTTAAGCCTGCCTTGAAATATGTGTTTTACCCATCAACTTATCTGTTATGGCTGAGACCAAGAATATCTTTGTCTTCCTTGAGTTCCAGGAGATCTTGGCACGGGCTTCTTGGTGTGCAGATACCAGAGGGAGGGTGGACTGGTCAGCTTTCAAGTCGTGTGTTAGGCTTTCGAAGTTGAGCCCTAAGGGAGAGTATACCCTGCTTAGAGCCATAAAATCCATTATTAGAGCTACAGAATTTGGAATTACTAGTGGACAATTCAAAGGGACTTACAGCTAAGAGTTAGATAGATGTTCCTTCAGTTGAGGAGGAAAACCCAGAACAGGAATAACCAAAAAATAAAGAAAAGAGATTTTTATGCAAAGAAAATAGTCTTAAAGTCAAAGTAAAAGGGTAGGGAAAAAAAGTATATGCCTTTTGTAGGCTTTGGTGTGTGAAATAGTTTTCTTTAGATGAAAGTCTGTTGTGAAATAAAAGGTAAAATTGAAAATCTTCTTCGAATAAGTTTTAAAAAAACCTAGTGTTTACTAGGATTAGAATGTCCCATATTTTTGGAAGTTATAGTTGCATGTAAATATGTGATATTTCTCTAGGGATTTTTGGTCCCAGGATCTTTCTTGTGTTCTCCACATTGGTAAAGAACAGCACACACATTAAAAGTTTTGATTATCCTAGAGAGAAAAGAAATTGATTGGAAATGGGAGGTGTTTTAGGGATGAATCTCATCATCACATTCAGTGTCAGGATTTGTCTTTTCATGAAACAAATTATACCAGTTCCAAAAGTCCAGCTCAGTCCATGCCTGTCTCTAGTCTTGTCAGAGGTACAGCCAGCTCAGAGTTTTCTCCAAAGCCCCCCCTAGCCTCACAGGCATATAAAAGTAGAGTGAATGCTTATTCCTTCTCTTGATCAAGTGTTTTTTCAGCTGCTTTTAATCCTGCATCAATAATTGCCAGTAATACAGATTCCCTCTTATATCTTCCTAGTAGTATAACTAAGATGCAGTCCTGGAGATTTCTTATAATGGATGTGAAAAGGAACACTGGATTTTGGGCATATCTGTCAGTGGATTTTCTTCCTAAGGTTTCATTACCGTTTTCTTGGTTTTCTTTTTTTTTTTTTTGTCATATTAACACTGAATATACAGTAAGTAAATAAGCTCATAGATAAAAGAGAGAAGTAGACATCTGGATCAGATGATGGCAGCTGTTCTCCCTGAAGAACACCAATGGACTAAATAATTACAGGCAGAAACAGCATTTCAGAAAGCAGGGTGGTCTCTAAACAGACCTTCAAAATAGAACATGCACATGCTAGAGCTATTTTTGTTATCAACACAATTAAGAGAAAAAGGTAGGAAAATTCTGTACGTAGATGTATAGAAATTGTTGTTTATGGCTGCACTGAAGAAATAATTAGAAAATGAGGACCAAGAGCAGCATGGATATATGGGAGTGGATGAAGGTGAAAATCAATCAAGTAACAGGATTAGCAGTGAGTAGACTATTATAGAGAGACCTGGCTTTTCCTATCCTCAGCTCTGAACTGAGGACAGCTGCTGGTGGTCATTAATTAATGATTAATGACTTCAGCATTAACTAAGGGTAAACTGTGTGATGGTAACTCTATGCGTAATTAAAGCATGGGCTCCATTTTGCATTTGAATTAAGGAATATCTATAGAAAAATTAATTGGGGCATACTTGAATTGGGGAATATCAATCCAAAAATTAACATAAATATATGGAAAACATAATCATAGATTCATAGAATTGTTTAGGTTGGAAAAGACCTTTAAATCATTGAGTCCAACTGCTAACATAGCACTGCCAAGTCCAACACTAAACCATATCACTAAACACCGCGTCTATGCATCCTTATAACAAAATACCTCCACGTCCTTGGGCAGGCTGTTCCAATCCTCGACAACTCTTTCAGTGAAAAAATTTTTCCTAATGTCCAATCTAAACCACCCCTGGCACAACTTGAGACCATTTTCTCTTGCCCTATCACTTGTTATTGGGGAGAAGAGACCAGCACCCACCTCACTACAACCTCCTTTCAGGTAGTTGTAGAGAGCAATAAGGTCTCCCCTCAGCCTTCTCTTCTCCAGACTAAACTGCCCCAGTTCCCTCAGCTGCTCCTCATAAGACTTGTGCTCTAGACCCCTCACCAGCTTCTTTGCCCTTCTCTGGACATGCTCCAGCAAATAGCATGATTCAATAAATTTACAGCATTTGCTCTTTGAAAATAGTGTGCATATACTGAGACTTTAAGTAACCGTGCCAATTGGAGTTTAAACTAGTTAATCTGAAGTCTTAAAGAAATTAACCGTCTGTCATTTCCCAAATGGTCTTAATGGAATAATCTTCATAACTACCCATATAATCATTACTAATTTTTGTCTTGTACATGAACTATATGAGGGATAAAAAGCTTGTAATTAAGATAAACTGTCAGTGGGCATTTAAGTGTGTTGGCTATTGATAATTCAAGTAACTCTTCTCTGTTGTCACTGCCATGTCAGATAGCCAGCTGGTCACCACGATTTTATAGATCTATACAAAATCAATGGTAAGGAGACTGAAAGTAATTTAAGTTCAAGAATGCAGAGGCATTGAAAGGAGAAAATACCTAATATAGTATCTTAAATTATTTTAATTTAATCCTGGTCCACAAGTTCCCCAGAAATTAATATCGGTTGCGTTGTGTTACAAGGTTACAATTGGAGGTGTGTATTTAATTTATCTTTTTGGGAACTTTTATGCATTTTTGTGCCTTAAGTGTGATCTCAGCTCTTTTTTTCCAATGGTAATGGATGGTTCAGGAAAACTGCCAGCACAATATTCTTTACCCATAAGTAAGTGATGCAACTGAGTCATTCCTTTTTGCTGTTGAATTGGATTCTGTTTGTTGTTGGGTTTTTTATTTTTTCCCTTAGACAGTTGCAGAATTTGGATGTGCAAGGCAAATATTGGGAAGGCTTGCAGTATGCTAGTAGGAAATGCTATATGGACTTTCATTTATTTTTAATCACGAAATACACAGTAGGAAGGATAGGGGCTGATGTTGCATAGTCTTAGGATAATGAGAAGGAGGCAGGTGACACACCTTGTGGACAGCATGTTAAATTTTACTAAGTTCTGCAAGAAGCTCTGCACAAATAACAAAACCTGGTAAGACGGATCCCCAGCTGACATACATTGCACTGACATACATCACAGGATCTAGTGGGCCTGATCAGTTTATGCCAGCAGTCTCTTTCCCTGGGATGCAATACTTTACCCTAGATACCCTTCTGAAGTAACAACGCTTTTGTCAAGCAAACTGTATGGAAATATGTATTCCATACATACTGGAGTAGTATTTCAAAATGAACCAAAGTAAAATAAAGCACATCACCCTTAGTGTATATGCATATATATGTATGTACATATGTGTATATATATTTGTGTGTCTGTATATAATCTATTTGCTGCACACCCAAATGTGCGTAAGTGAATTAATGGCATCGTCACACAATTTTCTCTAAGTCATCTGTGTCATGAGAACTATTTAATAGAACATTCATGCACACTTACTGTTACTATATTGTTATTACTGTGGAGCAATAGCAAATTTTGGAGTTGAAAATTTTTTTCAATCTAGAAAAACCTCATTCCAGAGATAGTTTAGTCAATATAAATACGATATTTAAAACTTCGGTTGATTCCCAGCACAGAGATTATATGAATTTTAACACTGTTGGGCATAGAGTCCTGAACAGTGCAAAGTAGAATTTATGTGTATAAGATAATAAAGCTTTAGACGTAATCATTGAAACCAGTGCATTTGGTCTTTATACAAGATGTTCATGCAAATTCAGGTTTGTTAATCATTAAAATCTCTCTACAAAAGTAATTTTTGTTTCTTTGCCTCTGTAATACTATTGTGTCTGGTCTGTCCCCATCTTTGTTATGGTGTGCAGTGAAATAAGTATAGAACTTTTGTTAAAAATATGTCACATGATTTCTAAAGATGCTTGAAATAAATGGCCTCAGCGTTGCTTCTTGCAGCATCAGAAATATATTTGGGCAGTACTGACATTTCTAAAGAATGCAAATAGTGTTTCTGTATTGGTTTTTGAAATTAAAAACCATATTGATGGTTCTCTTTAAATGATTCTTTTATAAATTGCTTTTTTTGCTTCTTCGTAATGCATGGTCCTGTCTGCTTCTACAGTTACTGGTTTGGTATACAAGATTGCTGAACTTAGTCTCTGCAATGTCCTCCTTATGGACATGGGGTGGATGCGTACACTTCCTCGTTGACGATGATACTTAATTTGTCAAATTCAGTGATTTGAGCTGAGTTTACCAGTGTGATGTATTGCTGTATAGACACTACCCCCTGAGATACCAAGAAAATGGCTTTGCAAGATATTTTTGCCTGCTGATTACATAATGTTTCACACATTTCCATAGTTATTTTGCTGTTGTATGTTATACAGAACCTTTAAAAATGAGAAAATAATATATATTTATTATTTAAATAGCATACCATATTTAAATAATATCAACACAAACTAAGAAAGCCAGGATGTTATTACAGTACAGATAACACTTTTTTGCCTAATTTGCATGGTCATTGCTTTATTTTTCTTTTATTTTATTGATTGATTTAGTGTAAATACTGTTTCATCCAGCGTGAGAGATTTCACTATGTTAGGAGGTTGGAGTCAAATATTGTAACTGGATTTTAGAAGGGCTGGATCATTTGGTGAACAATAACAATTTTAGTTATTCATGCTGAGAGCAAAGTAATGAAATCTCATGCTTCAGGGCAGAGGCCTGCAGCCCCTGCTTTGCTGCATCCAGCGAGGGTCTCAGCTCAGTAAGTGCTGGTGCCTCAGTGCTGTGGGTCAAGGAGAGTGTTCTTGGTGATATGAGACACACAAGTCCTAGTTTAGAAGAGGACTATTAGGTTAGTGTTATTAAAAAACCAAACAAATAAACACTCAACAACAAATCCACGGGAAAAAAAAAATCTTAAGTCTGTGTAGTGTTTAAAATTGATAGTTACACTGTAGTGAATTTTTTGCCCCATTTAAATAACAGGAACTTGCCATTACTAGAGGACAATTTACATCTATGATGGATTAGAGATGTGCCCTTCTGCCAGTTTTATACTCCTACAGTTTATGGCCAGTATTGAAATAGCAAGTTGAACATTTCCATAGTGATTTGCAAATGTTAAGAAATTAATTTTCCTGACAACTCTGTGGGGTATAAAATTTATTTATAAAGGGGAAGATTGAGAGCAGTGTGACATGCCCAAAACTGAGGAAGAAAGAGCATCCGATTCCAGATTTAAGACTTGTGTCAGATAGTCAGAAATGGCATAAGCTGCACTAATAAAATTTGCTAAAACCTGGGCAGAATGATGGCTATGAAAAGCTCACATGCAGGTTAGTCCATGTGTGCTGATTGAAATTAGGTGTCTTTATGTTCCCCAAACAGTTGGTTTTCCTTAAATTAGAATTTCAGAGGCTTGAAATTATTTATGGATAGATGAATACTGTTGATTTAAAGAAAGTGCAAGGAATAATTCCAGAAGATGGAAACATTTTATTCTGATGCCTACAGACTAAGATATTGCATTTTGAAAATAGTAGAACATTTCATGTAGCATTTTGAAATGATACTGTAGAAATTGCTTTTTCCATTTCTTAAAAAATCACAAACTAAAACATTAAAATGTTCAGTAATCTAAACACTTACACATTTTTGTTTCAGATTAAACAGTGCATTGCAAGTTAACACAAAATCATATTGTCCAGACTTTTCATTTGTTCCCCAAAGGGGTATTTCCCAGTCTGGTCTAAGTCTAGTCACCAGGCTGAGGAGCCTCATCCATCGCACTCCAGTGCTAGGACATACCTTGCAAAAAGTCCCTTGAACAGCAGGCAGACCTTTGTTTTCAGGTTATTTATTTCCTTTAAATAAAGTGCTGCGTAAGCACTGAAGGGAGGGAAAACACAGGCTAGGTTTTGAAGTACTGCCTTCTGCTAACCATATCTTTTGCAGTTTGGAGTGTGTGTCTCGCACCATTAGTCAGCTTTCTGAAGGAAACCCTATGAATCCTGCATAAGATAAACCTGCATGAATAAATTATGCAGTGGAACTAGCATATGGATTTTCAGTATGCTAGCTGGCTCTTTGGCAAATGTTTACGAGAACACTGTAGCCCTACATAGAAAGTGTAACCATGGTGGCTTCCTGTTAATGAAAATGGAATTATGCTGCAGCACAGTTATCACATATTAGTATGTGCTAAAAATATGTACCCTGGCTATCCCATGGTTACATGTTCACATAGACCCATTGTCAGTAACTACTACTGCGTTTATCTCTTTCTAACATGCAAACCTATACAAAACTTTTGTTTTGTTGTATTTTAAACACTCAGGACCGTCCCATTCTTGTTTCCCTTTTCAGAGCATGATGAATGCATAACAAACCAGCACAACTGTGATGAAAACGCGCTCTGTTTCAACACCGTGGGTGGGCATAACTGTGTCTGCAAGCCAGGTTACACTGGAAATGGTACCGTCTGCAAAGGTGAGCTGCTGAAAACCCCGGGGTTCGGCAGTCTTTGAGCTGGATGAGATGCTTTGTCATAGTTGATGCAACTCTGGTCATGTGCCTTGAAGAAGACAGACAAAATGCTAGGCTAGGCACTTAGGTCCTGCACTTATAAGATCTTCGTAGGCAGATATACACCAACTTTGCATTTGGCAGAGTTCACAGTAGTTTGAGGATGTTGCATACGCAGATAGTATGCTCTAAAATTTGAAGTAATTATGTTTCACTTCTGTGTCAAGTTAACAGTTTCTATATATGCTACACCATTTAAGGAAGCCCACAGTTACCAACAAAGTTACAGCTGTGAAAACATTCTCAGATCTACATTGTCCACAATGTCAATCATTTGCTATTTTGCTTGGATGAACTGAAAGTTGTTCAGTATGCTATATCTTTTTATTTGAGAAAGTGGTGGACATCCATGCACAAAACCTTTGCTACACATGAGGTGGTGCCTTGTTTTCTAATATTCTCATTCACTGGTAAACATTAGAAGTTATACTTCTAGTCTTAGAAAGATGATTTCCCAGAGATACAATGCTATCTCCATTTCTACATACACATATATAGCATTTACAATGCTATCTCCATTATTTCCATTGCATTTCACATCAGAGGAGATGGGTCTTGGGTCCAAATCCTTGGAAGTCCTCAGGCTCCGAGCATAGGATTTAGTGGATGCTTGAAAATAGAAGTAGTGTAGCTGTAGGGGAGCTGGCTTAGATGCGAGAAGTGATCCAGCTGCAGCAATAGCATACCCAGCATTCCTTGAAATTGTGCTTCAGTCCTCTTGATCTGTTAGGTGTCAGAATCTAAGGAACTGGAGTTAACATTGGTAATATCCTATAGACACTTTCTGCTGCTGTGTATTATCAAGGCTAAGCAACCCAGAATTTCTTTAATTGCTAAGCCTGATTAAGATTTTAGCACTAGTTATTCCTTCACCTGAGTCACAGTATGATTTTTCTAAATATTCCTAACATAAATGAGCTCTTTGTAAAATATAGCAGCCTAGTCTGCTTCCAAACACATGGGTAGAGGAGAGATGTCAGCAAGATGTCTCACCCTTTATGCTGGGCTCCCTCCCCTGCGGAATGTGAAAAAAGTCAGCCTGGGGAGGTTCAAACCCAGAGCTGCTCCTCTCAGAAGAGAGCTCTGTCTGCATGGCTCACTCCTGTGCTGTGCTTGGGAGTATTCCTCAGTCCTTCTACTGGAGGTGGGTCAGCTTACAAAAAGGTAGTTGAGATTACTTTGGGTCAAAGAGAAGGTGCATAACCCTAGAGCACCATGTTCGACTCTTCTGTTCCCTGAATAAGAGTTCTGACTGCAGGTCTGACATTTCAGAGGGCACCTGGCCCCACTCTGAAAGAAAAGTGCATCCCTCCCTTTTCAATACTGAAAAGACAGTATGCAGGAGAAGGCTCTGAGCCTATGTATCCCAATCTGAGAAATGTATTCCTCTGCAGCCCTGGCTTGGATGGCAGTGTCCTTCAGAGAGACCTAGATGTGCCTCTTGTCCCTATGCCTTTGGCAACTTTTCATGCACTGTGCTGCCAACTTCACTCCCGTGCAGCATGTCATCCTGCAGTGGGAAGCTTAGATGTCTCAGTGTCGGGAGTCTCCTGCCACAAGGCTGGTGCCTGGAAACTGAGAGATGGAAAGCTCAAATCGATAAAACATGTTCTCTCTTAGATGAGCCTTAAGACCTTGTCAGTGGTGCTGTTACAGCTGCAAACCAAAGTCTGGCATCTCCGGTGGCTGGTTACAAGTGCAGGGCTAGACCAGTGCCCTAGAGCTTCTCTTTATGTTGGTGATAACCTCCGTCTGCCTAGTTTCACCTGCAGTTTCTTGTGACCAGAGCACTTCTGATTCCATATTGTGGATACAATCAGAGCAATTAACAGCTGCCGTGTTTTCTATCAGAGCTGGTTGCGTTTCCATGTCTGCAGAAGAGACTCTTTAAAGCATACGCATGTTCACAACTGTATCTGGAGAATGCTGCACCAAAACATTTAAGCATGGCTTCTCAGATTGCAGCACGCCAAAGAACAAATCCAGGGATCGACTTCAAACTGTAAACAGTAAAAGTTTTTAAGTTCTTCAGAATCCCATGAGACAAAATTACTGGTTTTATTGTTTCAATGTAATTGCCTAGTCAAGGAATAAGGTAGCCAGTTAATTTAGTGTTCAGTTGTGCCTATTATGCCCAGGCCTTTATTTGGGCAGCAGAGAAGATCAGCACTAACCCTAGGAAGAGTCTGTTCTTAGGGAAGATGCTGCGTTTCCTGCTTCACAGTGCATGCGAAGGAGCACATATGTGAGCTGTTGTCTTCAGATGATTTACTCTAATCTCCTTCTGTAGCTTGTCGGCCCATCTGGCCAGTGAGGCAGGGGGGCCATAAACCATCTCTTCATGACCTCTATCCTTAGGACAAGGTAGTCTCTGCACTTAGTGCCACGGGGACCGTGTCTCATGTCAGCCTGCCAGCAGCCATGGCCACCTGCATGGCTGCTGAGTGTAGTTCTGTTACCCATATATTGTGATTTTGCATTTTGCAGCATTTTGCAAAGACGGGTGTAGAAACGGAGGAGCCTGTATTGCTTCCAATGTGTGTGCCTGCCCACAAGGCTTCACTGGCCCCAGCTGTGAAACTGGTAAGATTATAACTGAATTTATGATGAAAGTAATCCAAGGAGGATGTTTGAGGTAATCCAAGAATAAAGGATTATTTAAGTATGTGCCTTGAAAGAAGAAGCTGCTACTAAATGTTATTCACTTTTCTTATGTGCCTCTCAAGAGAATATATTACAGCAGTTCTAATTAGAAGCACATGGACTGCAAAAATGAGAACATGAATTAAGACATCTTGGGTTTTGATGTTTCATAATTAATAAGATTGTTATAGACTTGCTTTTCACCTCAAATGGCCTTTGGTATCACCTATAAATTGCAGATGATCTGACATCTAGAAATAAATTCCAATAATTGATTACCTCTGTGCTGTAAATGTGTGACTGGTTCAGTAGCGCACCTCCCCTTGCAACCTTATTTGAAGAATTCTGATTAACTCAGCTTTCTTCAGTCAGTGTTAAGGCAGGTTTCAGTGTTCCTACTGCTTTTACCTCCTTTCACAGGCATTCCTTTCTCTTGGTTCTAGTCAAATTATATTGCCCAGCACAGAGTATGTGGAATGTTAATACTTAGCATCTCAAGTGCTTGTAAATAATTTCTCAAAGTTCTCATAGTTTCAGCACCTTTATTTATTGCTGCAGAATTTGTAAATGCATTCTAACCGTACATGCCTCCAGGAGGTAAAGGGAGAAAGCTCGCTTAGATTAATTGGCTTCAGTATGCCTAATAAAAGGGCAGTCTGCCACCTATGATTGACTATTGTTGCTGTTCTATATTGCCTTCAATAAATCTTCTGAACAGAGGAAAAGAGGTCATTTGAGCAAGTATTGCTTTCATCTGACTTGTAAACACGTCCAGTTTAATGAAAAACACAGACTGATCTGAATTCTGTATTATCTGGTCCATTTGAGAGGTGAGCAATGTGATTGTTTTCACTTTTCTGTATTTGAGCGGTTATTACCACAGTGCACAAGAGGGATGCTGTGTGAAAAGCAGTATCCTGATTGTTCATCTATTTGTAGAAAAATGTCAAAAGAGCAAGTTTTCAAGTATTCCTCACTGTTTCACAGACTGCAAATAACAAGATACCAGGGTCTCTTCAATGTAACATTGTGGTTTTGCTTGGAACAAATTGTGTGCTAAGATAATGCTCAAGTATTAAAACAGTTACTTTGTTTTAGTAATATTTGTCTTATATGCTCCTTGCAGTATTTCTGCTGTTATCAACTAAATATAACATGTATAGTTTTAAGGCCCACATTCATCTTTTCATATCTGAACTGTGTAGCATATCTGCTTTAGTCTCCTTGTATAGTCAATATTAATAGCCACTATCAAAGAGAGATCTTAGTGGCTTTTCTGCATTGCCCCTGAAGCCCTGTCTCTGCTCCCTTCTTTAGAGGAGAACCCAGGGACACTCTGTTCCCAATTCAGAAAGTTCAGGCACCTTAAGCTAACTTAAATTAGCTTAAGTGCATTCAGCCCCAAATGTCCTTCGAAAGCAGCCAGACTGCTTGCCTAACTGGCTGCCCTTCCTGCCCTTCAGGAAACATATAGGAGTGCAGGCAGAGACTCCGACCAGATCTGATGCCTTTCTGAGTATCTCATCTCAATATTTAACATAAGGTTAGTATGGTAGTGACCTGATATCTCATAGCTAGTGTTACTGCTGTTATGATTTGGAGCTACTTTGCCAGCCCCAAACTGGTTCCATAGATCAGCTTTGCAAGAAGCACGTCTGTCCTGGTGGACCTCCACTGAACATCGTGTATTTTCTTACTGTTGAAATAAGTAATGCTAGACATCAGCCACAGGTGTACAGATCTGGGCACCTCATTTGGATATTAATGTGCAAGAGTAGGATTGAAATCTACTTGCACATGGCTTTGAAACATAAATTCTGAAATATCATCAGAGTGGCAAATAGAAGACCTACCCTGTCAATAAAGAGCAGAAGCTGGTTTGTTCTGAGACTGCATTGTCAGAAAAAGGGTGCTGTATAGAGCCATAAAAGAAAATCTGAGCTTCAGACACTACATATTCATTCACCCAGTGAGTGCAACAGAGTTTCCGAAGGTACCACTTGTTAGGCTTGGAGTGATTCAAGATGTTCATACTACTAATAATTTATGCTGGAAGCTTCCCTTTTTGAACAGTCACTTTATCTACAAAGTTGATGTAATCTTTTCTAGGCAGACATCTTTAGTTGCAAAGGAGGAGGATTGATGTAAAGATGCCAAATCTATTTTTAAATCACATGTTACTTATTTGTGTTTATGCTACCTGTATTTAAAAAGTGCTTATTGAAGAATCTTGTCATTTTTAACTTAAAATAAAAAATACAGTTATATAGAAATTGTCAGCAGCTGCTGAACCTATGAATTAATTAACAGGAGATTGAATCCACACCCTAGCAATAACCTAGAAAATGCAATCACCAGTTCGTACTGTTTCCTTCTGCAAAATGTGGTTCAATAGCTCTGTTTAAAGCATTTCTCAGAATCATAGAAAGGATGAGGTTGGAAGGGACGTCTGGAAATCATCTTGTCTAATCCCCCTGCTCAGAGCTAGTTTTTCAGGACTTTGCCCAGTTGGATTTGCAGTGTTTTCAGGGTTGGAGACTCCACAAGCCCTCTGGGCAACCAATTCCAGTGTTCAATCACCCTCACAGTAAAAAAAAATAAATTCTTTTTGTTGCGTTCAAATGCAATTTCCCGTCCCCCTAGTCCATTTCCTAGGCATGGCTGAGAAGTGTCCGGCTTCTCCCAACACCATCAGGTATTTATACACATTGATAAGCTCCCTCTCAGCCTTTTAATTTCCAGGTTGAACACCTCAGCTCTGTCAGCCAGTCCTCATATGACACATGCTCTGGTCCCTTTTCACAGCACTGCGATAGACCCAGCACCCCAGATGTGACCTCAACAGCATGAAATAGAGGGCTAGGATCACCTCCCTTGACCTTGTGGCAATGCTCTTCCTAAACACAGCCCAGCAGGCTGTTGACCTCCTTTACTGCGAGGGCATATTGCTGGCTCATATTCAACTTGGTGCCCACAAGGACCTCCAGATCCTTTTCTGCAAAGTTGCTTTCGCACTGGCCAATCCCCATCCTGTACTGATGGCTGCAGTTTTTCCCTAATAGCTGTAGGACTTGCCATTTGCCTCTGAACTTGATGACATTCCCGTTGGCCCCTTTCTCCAGCCTGTTGAGGTCCCTCTGAGTAGCACCACAACTACCTGATGTAGCAACCCTTCCTCCAACTTTTGTATCATCTACAAATGTGCTGAGGGTGCATTCTGCCTTATTGTCCAGATGTTAGTACTGGCCCAGTACCCAATATTTACCCAGGTGTACAACGCTAAGTGATTAACTTCCAACTGGATATTGTATAGCTGATCACAGCCATTCAGCGGGTTTTCAATCCAGCTCCATGTCCATTTGTTTAGCCTGCACTTTTGAGCTTTTCTGGGGATGTTACGAGAGCATCAAAAGCCTTACTAAAGTCAACAACATCCACTGCTCTGCTCCCATTCACCAGCTTATTTTAGACGGCTATCAGATTGATCAGGCATGATTTCCTCTTCATAAATCAATGCTGACTATTCCCAATCATCTTTCTGTCCTTGATGTTTGGAAATAGTATCCAGGAGGATACCAGGGATGGAGGTGAGGCTGACTGATTTGTAGTTCCCTGGATATCCTGGATAGGATATCTTCTCAAAGATAGGAGGGACATTTGCTTTCTTTGAGTTCTTGGGAGCCTCTCAGTCACCATGACCTTTCAAAGATAATTGAGGTTGGCCTCACAATGACATCAGCCAGCTCCCTCAGCACTCCTGGGTGTATCCCATAAGGTTTGATCAACCTGTGTTTTTTCCAATTTATTTAGATATTGATCCTCCTCCACAAAGGGAAAATTTTTCTTGCTTCAGACTTTCACACTGCTCTTGCCGACCTGGGACTCCTGAAGGCAAATCTTACCAGTAAAGACCAAGCTGAAGAAGGCATTGAGTGTCTCACCATTTTCCATGTCCTTTCCAAAACCCATCCGTGCACACTTGAACAGTGTCTCTATATTCCTCCCAAAGCCTGAGAGGGATGATTCTGTCCATGCTTAGGTCCTGCCTATGGAGCCAGGCTCATGTTGTAGAACAAGCATTGACCAAGAACAAGAATAAAAGAGAGCTGGGATGGTTGGTGTCCAGAGCATCCTCCTGAACTTTTGATGAGGCTGTCTACTGTGTGGCAAAGACCTGGCCTGTTTCCTGGTGTCTGTGTTGGTTGGGGAGATACACCGTTCTATGTGATGGGACTCACAGCTCCTCCAAGTCTTCCAATGGAGCGGAGAGGAGAGGAGGCAGTGACTGATAAGGCACCACTGAGTGGGAAGCAGCCTGCCTGCTTCTGATGGGAGAGGTCAGAAGTCTTCTGATAAAATTATCCTGAGGTTGAAACATGGTTTCAGGGCAAACCCGTTCACCCAGAACTCAAAGTGGCTTTCCCGGTTCTGGTGAATTAGCACCAGCACCAGGAGCTTTCTTGTGTTTACGGGCACAGCTGTAAATCTTTTCACCTGTCAGCTGCCATGGAAAAACTATGTCAGATCCCTAACTAAATGCAGCTTTTGCAAAGAGATGTGAAGCTCTGTGTAATTAAGCACGGTAATGGGTTTCATAAAAGTTTTTGCTTCCAAATGGATGCCCCTGGGGTGTCAGCAGGAGCCACACCTCTCCTAGAAACAGAAGGTAAATCAGCTACTACTACTCGTCAGGTATTACCATGAGAAGAGGTATACACTGTGGAGTGCCTTGCAGATAACAGAGCTATTGTAACACCTTAGAATGATCTGCTGGAAGCCTTTTAGATTAATCATGGTCCATGCCCTATGGAAATGGATCAGTAGAATGAGGGAAGAGATGTAAGAATCATGTGCAGATATATCCACTTCCAGCACCTTTTTAAAAAATTGTAATAGGACATAAAAATGAGACATGGGAGAATTCCTATTTCTTTTCCCAAAGGATGTAGGTTGAGACATTGTTAATGGTGGGGATGCATTCGTTGGTTTAGGGAGGTGGGATTTATTTGTTAAAATATTTTCAAGTCTTACAAGGCACATTAGAGTTAACTCAGTAGAACAGCCTCCAGTAGTGGAGGGAGCTGAGATGACCAAGTAAATGAAAAATATTTGTGCCTGTTAAATTTTTTCAAAATACTTGACTTAATACTGTCTTTTTTGATTGCAAAATTATGAATTCTTCAATAGGCATTTTAAAAAGCCATCTTAAATTGTATGTGAGAAGCATTTTATTTTAAAATCCAGCACAGAATGACTTTGTTAGATCTGCTTGATGTTACTGTAACTCCCCTTTAATTTAACGGCAGAGCTTTAAGAGGAGATTTATTCTTCTACTATATATGCGTATCTGCTAGTGCATGTATACAAGATTACTGCATTTTTGGTGCTTGTCAGCCTCTCTTTTGAGTTCCCACACTCATTTTGTGCTTTGAATATTCCCCTGGACCGCTTTTAATTATGCATGAGATCAAATAGCAGAGTTTCGCTACTAGTAGTGTTTTGATGTAGTTTTTGTTAACAGGTTGGCTGGAAGTATATGACTTTTTAATGGATGATTTGCTGTAACTTGCGTTTCCTGATAATGAACTTTCCTTGGTTATCATGGGAATCATGTCCACCTGTTATTAAACAATCCATGGCAAACTGCCGAAAATAAACTGGAGTGCAAAGCTGTTACCTTTGAATGGAACTGTTGAGAAAAAGTTTAACGTACAGAGTCTGCACTGATTCAGCCATACGTTATTACTAACAGTTTGCTTAATTAAATGTGTAACTGAATTTATGAAAAAAATGGTGAGCATCAGGTGTGTGAGACCACCCTCTCCTATCTGATCTCTTATCAGAAATAGCCAAATCCAAGAAAAACGTAATATTTGGCTCTTCTCTGGGGTTTTTTTACCTTTTTTTTTTTTTCCCATGTGTGGAAAGTTCAAACAAAAATAGTGAAAGTGTTGCAAGTACTTCATGGAGAAGGAAAAAAATTTTGATGTCACTAAACCAAATTTTTACAACTTTGTGCTTAACATTTGTAGTTCAGAATACTGAGATGCAACTCAGACACGTGATTTGTATAAATAATTGTTATAGACCAGATCTCTTTAGAGATTTGTGTAACTTTCTGTATAAGCGAAATAATTAACATGCATGACTGTTGCTCTTTTTGGCAAGTCCAAATTAATTTGTTCATGTGCACTGACCATAATAATAGCAGGCTTCAGATTATTGGAGACTATTATTATTCGTGTTCCAAAAGAAGCTTGTGAAAGTCTTTTAGTTCTGATACCCCAGTTATTAGGAAGATAATTTTACTGGTATTGGAACAGAAGGCTTTGTCAAAGTAACCAGAAAGCTCGTTAACTTTTGCTGATTTTGCAAAAATGAAGTATTTTAGTACTTTCAGCATCACAAGAGAACTGCTTTAAGCCCTTGATCCCTTGTGTTCAGCTAAAACAGCCACAATCAGCTTGTGGCCAGGTAGGCTCTGAAGCTAAAGCTGTGACACAAATGGCATTTGCAGCCCACAGAGCATTGAACCAATTCTGTAAGAACTGGAATTACTTTTGGCAGAATTCTTAAAAATTCTTGGCCCCAGTCTAATGAAAACTCTCTGTAAGCTATGACAGTGTCATGGTCAAAACTTTCCCAACAACTCAGGAATCTGCCATTTGGTTAGTTTTATTTTTACCATGAAGATTTAAATTACTGATAGTTGGATTGGGATTTACAATAATAATACCAAAAAGCTCAAATTTGTGGTACAATTGTGCAAGATCCTGCACAAACCTAGAGTAAGAGGGGGGCCCTTTGACAGTTCGTAGTCTAACCAGGGGAAGCCAGTTGCAGGCTGGGATAAATGAGTATAACATACAAACTGCTTGAACAGAAAACATATTAGATTTAATAATTTTATTATCTGAAATCCTTAAGTGGTTGCTGGGATTTTTAATGAAGGAGGAAGCAAAAGAAGGGAGCAAGAGGAAAGTGGAGCAAACACGAAGGCAGCACATGGACTGTCCAGAGCAATAGCTGTAGGAAGAAGGCATGCCTCTCATAGTTCATGAGTTTTCATAGCCCACCTGGCTTGCTTGGATCCTGGTGTTCTGAGAATTCAGGCTTCCCTTTTTGGGGAGGCACCCAAGTTTGAGACCTAGAGGATACCTTGGCAGGAAATGTTTTAATTACATTAAAGGGCTGACTTCTATTCACAGAAATAAGAAAATGTTGAGTTAATCTATAAAGCCTGGATAAATTTTTTCTGAACAAATAGTACTTGAGCATGATTTGCAGTGTAAAACTTTTTAATACGTCCCAGTGTGCAGTGGGAATTCATCATATTCTGAAAGTCAGGCTTTTTGGAGTCACTCGAGTCTGGCATTTCAATGTCAGTAAGTTTCCAAGTTTGCAGGCTATTCAAAACTTTTCCCTTGGTGCAAGCGAAAAAAAAAAAAAAAAAAAGCCACTTGGTACAAAACCCAAAGAAGCTAAATTGTGGCTTGCAAACAGTTGAGAACCAGCTTGCATGCTGAGGGTGTGGCGTAAGGTCCCTGTGTGACCCAGAGCCCTGGCTGTGGGAGGAGCTGAGATGCTGGAGCTGAGGTGCCCAGCTCATCACTGGACATAGCTGCCCTAGCCTCGGGGAACCACTGCCATTTCTCCTCGAGTTGTTCCAAGTGCTCTCCATCTTCTTGACAAGCCTCCTGTCTTGCTGCCCTCTGAAACTGGAGTATGTGGCATGTTGGGTTGGTAAGTTTGGCCTTTCAGTCATAGTTTAAATGTAGATGGAGACATTGTTCTGAGTATCCTGTTTACACTGGTTTGACTTAAACTTTTAACAGTAAATATCTTAACTGTACTTTCTGTTCTCAGGAGCCGAATCTCTGAAATGAAAACATTTCTGAATTACTGCACGTACCTGCATTTAATTAATGTTTTGTGTGGTTTCCATTTCAGCAGAAAGAGACAGGACCCAGCTGCTAAAAATAATGTAATGATTTTGCTGACGATGCTGAGACATCTTGCTTTATAACTTACATCTTTGCTGTATAAACTCACTACCCAGCTTGCACAGGCTAGATAGTGAGTGTTCCGCGTTACAATCTTGGCCTTCTCAAAGATGGCTATTTCACATGTCAGTAACTGATTTCAAAGGCAAGATCCATGTTGTTTGATCTAACCTTGGTTCATTGAGGTAATGCATATAACGAGTGTGTTTAGTGACACCACGTCTCACTCTGTATCCTTCCATTTTAAATGCTGTCTTACTGTAGGAAGAGCAGATAGTAGAATCATGGACAAACTTAGGGGAAGCATCCTATAACATCAACTTATGTGTCTTTGAACATAACAGCTAATTCTACTTAAAAAGACTAATATGTCACTGTGATATTTTTTCAATAAATTGATACAGAAGTCTAATAATGAATTTTGAAATACATAATTTGTGTTTTGCATTCCTATCACTGAACTACAATTGCACAACGTGAAACAAGTATCTTCACATAGAACTTTTTTGGTGTCTTGAGGAGGAGTTAGCAGGAAATGACTATATGAGTTATTTCCTTATAAAGCCATACCCGTATATCAGTCATCTGATTGACAACATTTCTGCTCTTTTTGTGGTTGCAAAATTTTTTAATGTTTTCAAAATATAAGGTGACTTCTGAGTTTTCAACAAGCACTAGTAAGGAGTACGCTCAAATCAACCCAATAATTTCCATAGTCAACTTAATGTAATTTTCCTGATGCCCAGGGTGAAAGCTATTAAATTTTACTTTCTGAGCTGCTGTAGGCAAATAGTACCTAAGAGCAATGATTCAAATACTGAATGGTGCCCCAGTGAACTGTCTAATCTATTAACTTGGTGGGGTCCCCAAGTCCTTTCTGTACTTGAAAAGTGTATCCATTCTTTTTTGTTTTTCTTTTGGCTTTCCTCAGTTTCAAATAAATAGTTGTTGAGAACAGTAATTCTAGGAATTTAAACCTCTGCGCTGCTTACATGCTTCTGCATTGTTTTGTTTGGTTAATATAGTTTTCTGACGTACTGCTTAGAGCTTATATTGTATCTGCTTCTGACTGATGATTAATAGGGAGAAATATCCTCAGTAATAGAGAGTGACTGTTCCAGGCAGACAGGCCTAATTTGTACTGTCAAATCTGAAATTCCTAGCAAGTCTCTGAAAAATGTTGTTTGCCTGCTCTAGAGCAGAGAATGCAAAGTAACTTCTGGTTCCTATATTTTTGTTGCTGCACTCCTGTTGATATGCTTATATAAAATCATGACTTTAGGAGCCATCATCGTCACATTTTCTATTCTGGTCAGGAACTTTGTTCATATAATACCTGGTGAAACGGAGGAGGAAAAGAAAACAAGCAAATTACGGCCTTGATATTTATGCATTTTCAGCTCCCTGAGATTGAGCAGGGCAAGGGGGGATTTTTTTTATGTACCTCACTGCTTGAAGCTGTATGAGTGTTACTGAAAAGCTGGTACTGAAAGTCCTGTAGAGTTCTCCTGATCAAATAGTTTATTTTCCTTAGTTACGCTCTTCTATAGTCAGCCAAAGGTATTTTTTTAAAAGTATAATTCTCTTTTTGGGCCATCTTCCAGTAATTCAAAATTAGTGATTATTTTGTCTTTATTTTTTGCCATACTCCTCATCTGTTTTTGTTTCTAGACAAACCTGATAAAAATAACTATTTTCCTAATTGATCTTCTTCTCATGCTACATTTCACCAAAACTGGGCCTTGTATTCAACTGATACAAATTCATACTGTTCTTGTGGCATACACAGCTATGTGCCTTCAATGAGCTGCCTTTGCATACAATCCAGTTTCTCCTGTTTATTGCTATTAAGGAACAATAACAACAAGTTGTAATGAGTCGTTCTAAAATGTCTATTTGTGCTGACGCAAAAACGACGTTTTGCCATCTATGGTCAAGACCATTTCGGTATCTCTGACCAACCCTGAGGAAAACAAGCACCATGAGGCATGCTGTTGTAATACTCACTCTCTAGTGTATTTCTGAAGCTGGGCCTTGGGTGAGCAGGAATCCTATTAAGTTAGAGTCTAGCTGAAGAAACTATAACATGCAATGTGTTCATAGCTTTATTCATAAATCATCTGCCTCCCCCACAACTAATTAGTATTCTAGGTGAATAGCTGGCCAGTCCAACATGTGTAAAAATAAAACAAGTTGCTACTAATGCTTGTACCTTTAGAAGTAATAGGTGTACCATGGTTTGAAAAAAAGTCTAGATAGGGTTGGTTTCAAAAGAGACTTTACCCCCAGAAGGCTCTCAAGTGTCATGCGTATTTCTAAGCTATTTGAATAAGTTTATGAAAAATATGTTGACATTGCCTAAGTCTAAAGTCACTGCAAAGCATTTGATATATTATATCTTAAGGAACGCTGAGCACTAAAAAGGCAAATACTGCAATCTCCACTTTTTTTAATTGGGTTTCGTGTGTGAACATAGGCAGGCAGACAAGAGCCAGCGCTGGCAGAAGCTAAGTAGAGGCAAAGGTTTTAACTCTCTCCTGACTGTACATCTCTTTTAGCTGGCATCTCCTTTAGTGCTGAAGTCCCGTGGAGGCAGGAGAGAGAGTAGCATGTAGAATGCATGATGCAGTAGCAGCTTTGCTCCCAGAGATTGTAGGTGGCGAAAGGCATTTCCCTCACTCCACCTAAAACAAATATGCTCAAACCAAGAGTTGAAGGTTGAAGGAAGGGAACAATTCATCCAGACACAAGATGAAGGCTTATGAATGATTACATTCTGCAGGAGGATCAACCCAGATTTGAGGGGGATCTTAATAAGTTGGTAAAGTGGTAAACTACAAACCTTATGTAGAGTCTGAGCAATAATCTGGTAGGAATGAGGTTACAAATGCAGGTTGTCCAGGATGCCGTCACATTTCTACTGGGTTGACCCTGGCTGGATGCCAGGTGCCCACCAAAGCCACTCTATCACTCCTCAGCTGGACAGGGGAGAGGAAATATAACAAAAGGCTCGTGGGTCGAAATAAGGTCAGGGACATCACTCAGCAATTACTGTCATGGGCAAAACAGACTTGACTTGGGGAAAATTAATTTAATTTATTACCGATCAATCAGAGTAGGATAATGAGAAATAAAAACTGGATCTTAAAAACCACCTTCACCCCACTCCGGCCTTCTTTTCAGACTCATCTTTACTCCAAATTTTCTCTACCTCCTTCCCGTGCAATGGTGCAGGGGCACAGGGAATGGGTGTTGCAATCAGTTCATCACATATTGTCTCTGCTGCTCCTTCTTCCTCAGGGGTAAGCCTCCTCACACTCTTCCCCTGCTTCAATGTGGGGTCCCTCCTACAGGAGACAGTCCTCCACGAACTTTTCCAATGCGAGTCCTTCCTATGGGCCTCAGTTCTTCATGCACTGCTCCAGCATGGGTCCCCCACAGGATGCAGCCCTTCAAGAACAGACCCACAGGGTCACAGGTCCTGCCAGGATCCTGCTCCAGCATGGGCTTCCCATAGAGTCACAGCGTCCTTTGGGCGCATCCACCTCCTCTGGTGTGGGGTCCTCCATGGCCTGCAGGTGGGTATCTGCTCTACCATTAACCTCCGTGGGCTGTGGGGGGACAGCCTGCCTCACCATGGTCTTCACCACAGGCTGAGAGGAATTTCTGCTCTGGCGCCTGGAGCATCTCCTCCCCCTCCTTCTTCACTGACCTCGGTGTCTGCTGAGTTGTTTCTCTCACATATTCTCACTCCTCTCTTTGGCTGCGATTGCTGTTGCGCAGGGTTTTTTCCCTTTCTTAAACACGTTATCCCAGAGGCGCAACCACCATCGCTGATGGGCTTGGCATTGGCCCGTGGCGGGTCCATCTTGGAGCCATCTGTCATTGGCTCTATCTGACATAGGGGAAGCTTCTAGCAGCTTCTCACAGAAGCCACCCTGTAGCCCCCCTGCTACCAAAACCTTGCCATGCACACCCAATACAACATCTCTGTCCCCTTTGTCTTGTCTGAGATTTCTCCATTCATTTGTATAAAGGAGGTGAAGTTGCTGAAGTTCATTTGTCCTCCCCCAGCCCAAAAGGATTTGGAAGATCATTTTCAGAGAGAACAAGAAACTCTAGCACAGAGTTTCCAGCTCTGTTTCAAACTCCAAGAACCTGTGCATGAGGGTTTTTTCCCTCAGGAAAATAATTAACGGAGTTGATGAATTTTAGTCATAAATAAACTTAGGAAACCTGGGCGTGTGATGTTTACAGTCCAAGAGTAACTGTAGATTCAGGAAGGACTGTTGCTGAGAAGAGAAATAATACTGCATATTCCACAATACCAATAAAAAAATCTAGCAAAGAATTAATGGTTGTGATTTGAATTGTTATTGTAATTAATAATTCCAGCAAACTTCAGCTAACTATGTGCCAGTAAAAGCCACGTCTTCATATTTACTATTACAAGGAAGTTCAAAACAAAAAGAAACCATGATTGGCAGTTTCAGAAACTGTAGTAGAGAGGTATGCAGCTAAACGCTCGAGAATGAGTCTTTCCTGCAAGGAATGCTCTATTTTAACAATGCTCCAAGTGCTAATTTAGGCTACAGAAAAATATACACAGCCAGCAGATGGGTTGCAAACATGATATATGTGATACAGATAAGCTGTTTGTAAGTGAGATTCTGGAGCTCAACGTGCTGGCTTACAAAATAGCTTTTTGCTCCTCCCTTTCTGCAAATATTTTCCCTGAACATACGTAGTAATACGAAGTTAATTACATGTGCTGCTGCTATATCCAGTCTTTCAAATATCTGTAAAAATTAAAGATCCTTAGAGTGCAGCAAAACTGTACAGGAGACTATTATAATTTTTACAAAAAAGCAATACTTGTGGTCTGCATTGTGAGATCTGTTTGAAACAAATAATACAAGACTTAAATTACTATCAGTGAGTGTTCTTGTGACTTCTACAATCTGTCTATGCTACCATAAAGGAGGCAGGGGAGAAAGGGCAAAGGGTGCAGCATCCATCTCTACAGCTCAATGCTCTTCCTCTCACCTCTCCCCAAAACATGTTGGCCTCTTCTGTAGTTTCTCTTTCACAGAGTGTTACTGTTCCCCAAACTATACCTTGGCATCGTCACATATGGTATTTACCAAATCAGCACAGTTACTTAAAATTTTTTGTCCGAGTTTATGTACAAAAGAAGAGAGCTGGTAGAAGCACTTGCTCCCCATTTTACGGATGTGGAAACCAAGACACATGGGGAAAGCTGAGCAGGTGCCAAGGTTTGCATAAAGCGGCAGTGGCAAAAGTCCATATAAGATATAGGTAATTTCATTTCTGCTCCCCTTGCTCGTCTATTCAAATATGTCAATAGCTGAGAGAAGACATGGTGGATTTTATATCATAATTTTTCTGAGTGGGAAGTCCAGCCCATAAAACCTAAGAAAATACTTTTCCTTTGACTTTCAGAAAGGACATATTCTAAAATGGCTAGCTCATTAAATTGCAGAAAAAGGTTTAGAAGTTGTCTATGAGAGTAAACGAATGAATTCTGCAGCAGGCCAAGAGGAAAGCTGGGTTTCTACAGATGAGATGCTTTTTGCTTGGCTGCAGGGTCTGGAAGGGTGGTCATCCTAATCCCCATTATCACCTGGATTTTTCTCAGGTATGAAAAATTAGCTCAAAAATGAGCAGTGAGACAAGGGCTGGTGACTTTAGAAGCCTGAAGTGTTATACTTTGATTTACATTTTTACTTACATTTATTCACAAAGTAAATCTTTGGCAGAAATTAAGCAAAAAATGCCCATATTGAGTTTGGTGAGCATTCAGGATTTAGGCACAAACCCTACTTAGCTCATCCTTTCTGTTATGTAGCTTAAGATGCTTTGCTACTTCATCCTTCTGTGTCTTTTTCTCCCTTCATTTTCCTTGCCTGACACAGTTTCTTGGGTGCATATTATTTCTTTCCTCCCTCAGAGTCCTTGTCAGCTTTAAATAACAAAAGATGTTTTTCTCTGCTGAAGAGCCACATAGTAGTACTTATCTTTTTCTCTTTATATTTTCTTTAGCTGATTGCAACACTACAATCCTATATGTAGCAGCTTAAAAAAAAAAAAAAAAAGAGAAAGTGCTACAGAAGAGCTTTGAGGAGACAGGATTTTTTTTGTTATTTGTTAAAAACATCAAAATGCATCTACTACTTAGCTAATTGCTACAGGAAAGAACCTCCCTTACTAAACATGAAAACTAAAATTTCAATTAGGGTCTTAAAATACAGCGGACTATAAATAGAATGTGAATAGTGCAGCTGGGCAACATTATGATAGAATTTCCTTCTGTTATATAAGTGAGATAGGGATGACCTTCATCACTCACTGTAAGCTCTTCTTTTATGAATTACAAGCCGTTCAACTATTAGTGGAATTAAAATCTCTAAGACTGCCAATCATTGCCCCATATCCCTGTGGAGCCCTTCCTCTTGCTGTCAACATGAGGGAGTCTGCAGTCTCTGCAAATACATGCCAATAATATGTTTATAGCCCAAGCAAAGGAATAGTGCAGTTTCTTCCTTTTCTGTTTCAGCAATTTTGTGCAATCTCGGCATGTTTTTACACTTCAGGAGCAATGTAAATTAATGGTCACTGGTTATGGACTGAGGGTTGTGGTAACAAGTCACTGGTAAGAAAATGTACGTAAGAATGTTTTAAACTTAAGCACATGTATAATATGCGCAATATCCTGACCAAAGCGTAGAAGACCATAGCAGAAGATCAAATTCAAATCAGGGTGTCAAATCAATCCCTAGGCAAAACTTTGCGTGTTGCTTTGTGGGTTATTTTGTTGTTTTCCTTAAATGGCCTCTAAGCTACATACTTGGAAATTTACTGTAATTCATACCAGAGCTGAAACAACTTTTCGCAAAGCTGAATCCGAACTAAGCTGAGAATGTGCTGCTTGCATCATTGGTTCAGATATGTAGAATTCATAACTCATGGTTATGACTGACTTGACTCCTCACTTGAGGAAACTCAAGATCTTTGGTCAGTACGCTGTGCAAGTAAAGCCTTCTTTCCCACCCATTGGAAAAGAGATAACTGGCCAAACTAGCTCTTCTCTTTTCAGACAAATTAGTTTTCTTTTGTTTAGAACTTGGCTACTCTTACCCAGCAGCTGATTCTTTTAGTGAGTAGCACTAGTGTGTTAGTCCTATTTCTAGCATGTGTAAATGGAGCTACGTAACTTTGAAACACTAGTAGGTATCTAAAATGGATTTGTCAGTGTATTTCAGGGTATAAAAGTGCTTTTTGCTATCTTGAAGAAAATAGTTACTTTTCTTTTTCAGGATAGGGCTAATGAGGAAACAGAAGCATGTGTTACAGTTAAGATGAGGTGCTGTACTGAGAATGATGGCCAAAGTGAAAGCAAAACCACATCTTCTGTCAACAACTAGCAACAGAGGCCAAATACCTCTCAATTAGTCTTTTTAATAGGGATTGGCACAATCATTTTCATAGAATCTTGTTAAAAAATATATTATTTTTTTACACTCTTCATGGAAGCATCTAGTTCATCATGGCTAATTAGATGTTCTGAATTATCGTCTTCAATTGTTACAAATATCACATCATTTGATGATTGGTTGTGTAATGAGAGACTGTCATAGTTTCAGTTATCGGTGGGGTCTGTGATTGATCAATTTTTGACAACAAAGAATTGTTAACAGGGCTGCATGGTGAAGCAGTCAGTGGAAAATTCCCTTTCATAATGTTTCTGTCTCATTTTGGAGCGCCGCCACTGCCAAACATGAAATAACAACACGATTGAATTTCTTTTTGCTGGCATTTAGCAGGACCTATGGGGGTGTGCAGAAATCAATGGGGGATCAGGAGTCTGGAAAATTACATACTTGAAGAATTAATGAACTATAATTCCGTATTACATCCTCAATCACATTTTGCTTCCTTTTCATTAATGGAACTAAATTAGTTTTCCATGGACAGGGTACTTTAAAAAATGCAATCATGCTCTTGCTAGGATTAAAAAAAAAAAAAAGAGACCTGCTTTAACAATAGTTATTTCTTCATGAAACATGACAGTTGGAAATTTTTAGTGAAGAACATATCTGCATCACTGACTCAACCTGTTGAAGCAAATTTTAACGTGACATTTATAGCCCCAGCTCTAGTTTCCTGCCTTTTGAGCCAGATTATGGTTTTAAGGTGACCCAGCCAGAACATCTACTAGATCTGGAAGGTGCCGAGAGAGAAACAGCAACTCCAAAGGCATTCAAAATGCATTTTTCCCAATATGGGCCTAATTCATTATCCAGGGGAGCAGGGAGAGGAAAGGCCATGGTCTTCATTCTCTCTGAAGGCTGTATCTGAGATAACTGATGTTTCTAATGCTATGTAGAGAAACTCCTTTTGCTCATGGAACTGTGTTATGCTAGGATAAAATTGTGGGTAACTCTTTGCCGTGCACCACGGACCAGCTGCAATCTAGTCCTTCATGATTTAAACATGGAACTGAATGAAATGTTGGGATGCAAATGCAGTTAAAATCGAGGACATTCTATGGTTTAATGGTGACTTTGATGTGAGAGAACTCATACAGTGAAAAACATGTCCTAGTACTCACAATATAACATACCTTTAAAGAGTTACGGAACCTGAACAAATCAGAGTAAGACTGTAAACAAAATCAGGCTCTAGGACTTCTGTTGACCAAGGAAGACAGTTCCTTTGGGAGTCAGCAGCAGTGTTAGAAAAAAGGAACTGATCAGGCTTTACAAAACAGATTTAAAAGGCATTCCAAACAACTTTGGTTTTCTGGCATAACTGATATCTTCCTGGATTATTTCAGCAGTCTCAGCTTCTGTATTCTTGTTTTTTTTATTCCTCTGTATGATATTTCTATGCATGTGGTATATAGGAATGTAGTGGGATGGAAATCCCAAAAGCTGATACTTTGTTTTAACAACAAGATAGCTCCAGTATATTGAACTAGTTTCAGGCACTTATATGTCTCCACTGGGACCTGTTTTTTTGCATAAGATCTCAAATCGAAGGTCTGATTGAACAGCAGGGTCTTCTCAAGTATCATCATATTAGAAATCTGCTGTCACATGAAAACCAACACAAACACTTTTCTGTTCTTAAATGTGAGAGATGGGACTCTAGAACTTGCAGTAGAGATAATGAACCATTTTCAAAACTGCTCCAGAAGATTGAGTTCTGACAGCAGATATGCTTGCAGTACAGTGAACTTTAATTTTGTCCTATTGAATAAGACCATTTCCCCCTTGCATGCGTATTTACTAAAATCAGATAACCCAGACATCATCTTAATCCTACTGGGCATTCTGTTATCTAAGCATAAGTCTGAATAGCTGGAACACAGTCTTTTATATCCAAGCCAGACATAACATCCTTGGAAATGTACTGACATATACAAAGATGTATCAGAGTCTGAGTGTTCCAAATGTACCCAAGAAAAAAGAAAACCATTGTAGATTTATCTTTTTAAACAGCTTCGTATTCCCCTAAACTACTTCTTCAGTGATCTGTTTCTGAAATTATTTTTCTTTCAATGTTCGCACTTTATTTATACTATATATGGGGCTGGGATGTGGGTGGCTCTGGAGGTTAGCATTAGGCTGGAAAGGCTGTTGCCTTTGAAATGAGGTCTTAGATTTAGTCTAAGTCAGTAGTGACTGAACATTATGGAAGTTACTGGCTGCTCATTAATCTTTATAAATAATAACCCAATTAGTACTGGGACAGATTATTGCGATTGGGAGTCTCTATTAATTGGCAGTCTTAGCTGAGTGCCATGTATTATACTGCCCCAGAAAAACTTCCAGGATGGAAATATCTACATTCTAAGTATTCACAGCTGGCAATCTGTGGTGTTGTCTTCTTGACGGAAGAGGGCTACGGGGGCTTTGGTTTGTATTGACCTGGATAAAGCAGCTTATGAAAGAAAGGCTTTTCAGTCTAAGTTGTGCTCTGCGTCTCTGTAACTTTGTGCTTCGTGGTGGCATACAGGCTTTTCTGAGAGGAGGATTTGATGATTAACATTTCAGTCTTGTAGTGAGTAACGTAAAATGGTAGGATGCCCCCCTCTCTTCCCCCATGCCATGGTTCTTTTCTGAGTGCAGCTTGACCACATTAGAGAGTTTGGTCCTATTGCTGGATGAAAGAGCACTGCTATCTTTCAAATTGGCAATTTTATACCACTTTCAATCTTCAAAAGCTCTTATTATACAGAAATTCTCTAATAATATTCATCAGCCAGCTAGCTTTCCCTTTTTTCTTACTGTACCAGTGGATAATTTGCTAATGATTTTATTTTACTCTTCAGGGAGCAGAATTTTCTCAGTCTCCCCAAGAACAAGGGGTATAATAGCTAAAACTGTTGCCACAGTTCAGGAAATGAGTGGTTCTGAGGTATAAAGAAGGTGATTTGGAAGAGCAAGGTTTTTTCATCTCAAGGTGAGCTAGGTGTGTACAGTACTTTCAAAATGTGTGGGACTGTGTGTCTACTTTATTAGGGTGGGGCTTCAGTTAGCAAAAAAAAGAAGGTTTTTTCCTTACCCAGTTGAAAAATGGATATCAAAATATGGAAATAAGCAGTCTGACTGATTTCAGTGTAAGAAAAATGCACAGGAGGAAACCTGAGTATTTGAAGATGAAATCAGGTGCAATGTAAGCATGTAATAATCAGTTGCCCTATTTTGTGGCAGCAGAGTATGTACAGTATTGCCATGAGCACGTCCATGAATTACATAGGGTAGAGAGAGTCCCCATGTTCCTGGTGTTTTGTGGGCTCACCAGTCTCTTGGGGGGGGGCAGGTGTTCTCCAGCCACAGTATTTCAAGAGGCAAAATCACAAATCTTATGCCATGCAAATGCCATGGGGTGAAAGTACAGCCAGAGCAGGTGATGCTGAAGTGCTATGGTACAGCTGTGTAGCTGCTCTCCAGCTTGGGGTGAAGGTTACTTTCAGCGCCTGTCTCAGTATTATTTTCTGTTCCAAACTGGCCACTCCTATCAGTGGTGTGGCAGATTTGCTATGTGCAATTGTGCTCTTTGTTTGAAAAGGGAAGAGAAATATAGAGAAGGTGCCACGCCCATGATAGTCAGTGGCAGTTCTGACATAAGTTGGAGCAGGGCCAGGATGGCACCATTTGCTCTGGCCCATCACATGAGGCTCTATTTTAGTTCCTGGATGGGGATGCTTTCCGTTTTGGGTTTTTTTTTTTTTTTTCCCCCCACTTTGCAACAGCTTCTTATAGCCAGTTAAACAGCGAAACTTGCATACTCAGAATAAGATGTTTGGTCTGTCTGTTTGCCTAAAAATGTCATCACCTGCTGTTGAAAAAATCCTCCTTTCTTTGTACTTAAACATTTTGTTTAATTTTTTTCATAAGTGAGAATATAAAGCCCTTCAGTAACTTCTGTCTATGAAGTAATATTTCGTTTTTCATGCCTTTCTACTACAGCATCAAACAGGGCTTCATTAATGCTCTTAATGTTCCATATAGCCCACTGATATACCATAGCCACTGGCCAAGCACAACTTCAATCAGTTTTTCTTCTCTTGTCAGCTCACACCTCTGACTGAGCAGCTGCAAGATGATTCATCGCAGAATGTTTCACCATAGGACAGAGAAAAATTATTTCTGGCTGCTTTTCCCATACTAGTAAGATAATTTCAGTTGTAGATACGTTTTGCAGCACTTCCTGAGCCATGCTATGCCCATTTGAAAATAGAAATCCTTTTATCCAAATGTCAAGAAAATTTTCCATGAAATCGGTGCTTTGGCTCTGCAAAACACATTTCTGCTGCGTTTTCTTGTTTAACAGAGTTGCAACAGTTATATTTTGTCCCATTGCAGAGCAAGTATCTACTAGAATTAATGATCAGCACTTGCTAGCAGATTTAGAACAAAATTTCATTCATAAGGAACATCCATATTCTGAAATCCACTGGCACATGCTGGAAAATGTTGTTTGCCCAAAAAGTTATTGGTGAGGAGAATTATTTTGGATTTTGTTTGCTGCAAAATCATGTCAGGGGTAATGGGTTATTCAGCATCAATGCAGCAATGATTCCAATGCAATGGTTTCAGGCAAACAATCTGTCAAGAATAAGACATTTCTTAAAGACCAGCAGCGTGTTTCCATCCACCCTTGTTACAGTAGGCTTTCTTACATAACTCCACTCAACTTTGCATGCAGCTGTGGCAAAACCAGATTAATGTATTTCTTTCTTTATTGGCATCTGTAAAAGCATTTCATCCCAAGTAATATTTCTTGTGATACAGGTTTGTCAGCTAGTTTGCAAATAAATACAGAAAAGCTGCTTTTGTTGTCAGTTTACCAATACTGATGTGACATTCAAAGCTTGTTTTTCCTGAATAATCAGTAAGTGAGTTCATCAGAATGCATTCAGCCTGTGCCTGCAATACTGCGTGTATAATTATAAGACTTACAGATTCACAAATAAATTGTTCTGAAGAGAGGAACACAGGCTTTCTTTAGATCATATCTGTTACTTTGACCTAAATAACGCTCTTTTCTCCACCTCATCACTAGTAAGTACATTCCACTTTCTCAAAGAAGAAATATATGCCATCCAGTGTCTTAATGCACGTTGTTAAGTAGCCAATATGGAGACTCATATTGAGTCTGAACAACAGCCCTTCTCTTTCAGCCTTTGAGTTTACATGCTTCATTGATTCTCTGCGGCTTGTAGCTTTGGCCAACCCCAAGAAGTTATCTTGTTCTGACCAGGTGATCCCAAGCATTTAGCATGGCCACTTAGAGTCTGTTCTGCCAGGCAAGCTGTCTCCCAGGTGATATGTTCCCAAGTGGTAAGGGAACTTATAGATTGTAGTCCTTTCTTCTTTTCCTTTCCTTTTTCTTAAGTAATCTGTGGGTATGTGAGCGAATAGCAGTAGCTAAGGCACAGACTGCAAAACCAACCTTTTCTCACTACAGTAACATAATTTTCATTGATCTTCCTCTGATCTCTCAGACACCTCTGAGGTCCCACTGGCTCCTGGCTGCTCACAAGAAAAAGGCCAGAGTTTATACTGAGTTAGAGAGAGATACACTGAAGAGCAGAAGGTTGTAAAGGTTTGGCATTTCTCAGTCCTGCAACAAGACTACTTAGGTGATTATCCTGAAATTCGTAGTGGAGTTGAAAATTCTGTGGTTTAAACCAAAACAGACATATGACTTCATTTGTCATACCCAAAGCAGCAAAATATATGCTTGGTGCAATATTCCAGCAGGAGTACTGGTGATTTTCATCATCATAAATACTGGTAATGTACAGCAGGCGCAGCTGGTTAGAGAGACTGCTGATAGAAGATCAGACTGAGACGTAATAATGAAAATTTCTAATGAAATTTCATCAAATATCTGTAAAGCTTTAAAAAACCAATACACTCATGATATCTTATATATGCCTATCCCCTGAAAAAGCAACTCAAAAAATGGGGGTGACTGAGCAATACCTTATAGTTTATGCAGTTGTCCCCCACGTACTTAATAATTTTCTTACCCTCAAATATGAAAAAAAGTGTTATTGATGAATAAGGAAGCCTTGGGGTTTTTTAAAAGTTTGTGTTTGAATAGATTTTGTAAGAGACTAGAGTGAGTATGTCTTTATCTATGCACACGTTAGTATTTACAGAAAAGAGATTGTTACCTTATTGCAGCTCACAATTTATTTTCTTAGCCAGTTTATGCTTTCTCCTATGAAAATAACAGATGACATAGATGGGAGCTAACAGGGACCGTGGGCAGAGTTTTGACATATTTTACGTATATCTTAGTGGTCACATGATACCTCTTCTTCATATCCGCATCCTGGAGGATACTAGATCAACTTCTGAGGTACTTTTAAGAGTTTGAGTCTTAATTTTTTGGTTTAGTTCTTAGTTTTTTAAAGAAATGTTGAATCCCTACTTTGGCCGGAATGGCCAGTTCATTGGGGGTTTATTCATTATTCAAACTCATGGTAGGGTGGAGGTTGGGGCGTTTAGAGCTTTTTTTTTCTGAAGGCAGTTTGTGCTTGTTGTGTTTTCCTCTGTGCCAATGCCAGTTCCATAGGCACCTCCCAGTCAGCTTGCTGCTCGAGTAGGTATGCTATCTCTGATATGAAAGGCAATGCTAATGTGGTGAATCTGAAAGGAAAGACATGTTTTTATCCTTGTTTGACTCCATACTCCTGGTATTCCATAACTGTTAAGAACACTCATACTCTGGGACCTATTCTTTAATATGGTTTCTGTGTAACTGAAGGCACTGGAAATGAATGTGTCAGAAAGTTCTGTGCACCTCTACTGACTCCATGAGTTCGGGTGTCTGCAGGACGTGCTTTGGTGGATTTTGGATCTAGCGAGTGCATCCATAAATACGTTCTATGGGGAGCTGTTACTGTAAAGGTTAGTCCGTGGAAGTTGATCTTTTAAGAAACACACATCCCAAAGGAACTATCAGGAAGAGGAGAATGTGTTATATTTCATCTTCAGAGTCTAAGCATTTGTTCGGAATCCCAGCTGTTCTCTTTGATGGTGAGAGAGGAGACTGCAGTCAGTTATGTTGAGTCAGAGGTGCTAGTGTAAGTCAACAGGTACTCCACAAGACAGGGAGGACTTGATAACCTGAAATCAGTGTCATCAAGAGCATAAGCAAGGACCAGAGTGAGTATTTAATATTTTGATATGCCGCTAGAAACGATCTTTCTTTATCAGGCAGCCTGTACTACTCAAAGGATTAACATCTTATTATATGAACGGGGATCCAATTCCTTTCTTCATACTGTGGGCAATTTACACAGATGTCAGATTACCTATCATGTATTGTGACAAAATGAGTTGCTAATATGTAAACAGTAAATTGGGATTAGTAGAACCTCCACTCTTGGCGGAGCCAACACCGTTAGCCAGGTCCTTTTATGGAAATGATTCAAAACTTTGCTGCAAATAATTCTGGAAATTCAAGTGTCAGTAATGAAAATACTTCTGTGAAACTCAGAAATACCAGAGACATTGTTCTTCCATCAGATGAATATAGCAATTTCCTCTATATGAATTTTCTCCTTCTTTTTGTTCTTACTAAACAGACATTGATGAATGCTCAGATGGCTTTGTTCAGTGCGACAGCCGTGCTAACTGCATTAACCTGCCTGGTTGGTACCACTGCGAATGCAGAGATGGCTACCATGACAATGGGATGTTTTCACCAAGTGGAGAATCCTGTGAAGGTCAGTATCTAAAAAAAAGATGGAATAGTGTTATGACGTGCATTACAGTAAAGTCTAGTATCTCTGACTGTACTGGTCAAGTATTGTCTTGGGCACTGTATCAATGAAAGTTAAACCTTGACCCAGAGCAATCGTAGTCTAAATAAGCATCATAAACAAAAGGCAAAAGAATATAAAGTATGAATATTCCTAACATATAGGTGGAGCATTAATGGCCATTTCTATGGTTTGCTAAGATAATATGTGAAGTCAGGCATGGTGCTTAAAATGCTGTTTCTCTGGCCCTACATCTCCTTCTGTGTATGGTCCTCGCATAAGTGATTTCCCGTGGGCTGGTAGCATGCGCCGTGATCTGTCACTCCACACTAATCTGCTTATGTCATATATTTTCTATGTAGACATGGGCCTCAATCCAGACCTCAGTTCCTCCACTTCATTCTTGCACACTGAAATAGTCTATGATAAAAATATTTCCTATTGCAAAGAATGATTATGCAGCGCTGATATCCTTACCCACACCTAGGTTAATACTGTGGTGCTTCTCCTGTGCATAGGCTAACTGCTTGTAGAAAGAAATTTGAACAACTTTACAAACTGGAAAGCCCGCTGGACTTAGGGCTGGGGCAAGGTGCAGGGGATAGGAGAATGATAGGGGGAAAAAGGAGATGAATGATATTAGAACAGCAGGTTAGTAAGAACACAGTTATTTTCAGACGAAGATCTCTTAATATGGAATGTTATTCAGCTCTTAAGTTATTGCATGCTGCTGCTCTTAAATAAGAGAACAAATCAGTCTGTTTTGCCATGGACGACCTAGGGCAAAATTAGGAGCCTTTCTCCCTGCTGAAATATTCAGTGCTCACACAGTGTAAGCTTTCCTACTTTACTGTTTAAACTCACGTTGGTGGGCTGCATTGGTCCCAAAGGGAAGCAGTTGAATTAATTTCACTAAGGCAGACACACAGACAGTTCTCCAGGAGAATGACCTTTTCTGTATCCCCATCATCAATACTTTATTTCAACACATTTCCACCTCAGCTGAAAGCCTGTATTCCCAGGAGGAATCAGTGATTGGAGTCAGCCACTGCTTTCGTAAGTCAAGCTTTCTTTGTCAAGAACTAACTAAATGTCAGCGTTAGCTGACCAGGTGTTAGGACAAGAAGGTGTAAAGAAGAAGTTATGATCCCTCTGATTATAACGTTGCCCTTCTGCCACTCGCAGCACAGGTGATACTCTTGCCAGGCATTTATGGAAATATTCTCAGTATCCCAAGTTGTATCTTCAGTGTCAATATGGTATTTGTCTTGTGGGTTGGAGGTAGTGGTTTGGCACATGCTATCTCAAGAGATATACATGATACAAAGTGACTCTCTAAAGATGTGTGCAAACAAACAACAATTAAGCGGCAATTTCTAAGCAAATGAAAAGCCAAGGAAAAAGAAATGTGGGAATTTCTACCTGTATGCAGAAGTGGCAATTATTAGAATGTTTTGACCTTTTCTACAAAGCGCCAGCATTTCTTTATTAAACATACACAGAGGCTAACAAGTAATTAGAATTAAATCACAGATGCCAGGAAACTGTTTTCATTGCTGATAACTCTAGTCACTAACAGAGGAACACTTTCAGCTTGATTGATTGCAGCTCCAAATTTCAGAATGTGTAACAACTTGCGATGAGGAGCAAAGTTAGATATTTTATTAGTCTTACTACATCACTTTTTATTGGATTGAAGCCTGTGACATTGTGTCTCAGACAGAAAATAAAACCTGAAAAGGTTATGAAGAGACAGCAGTATGGAAAGCTGAACTTCCAGTAGCAGAGCACAGTAGTGCAAAAGCAGTTGGCTTCTCTGCTGTCAGATCTTTCCACTGTAAGAGATTCCTCTACTGGGTTTAAAGACATAAGAAAATGGATTTCTTTTGTCACTTCTTCAGTATTCCCTAGTTAGACGTGATTAGATTGAGCTGTTGATGGACAGTCTTTTAGATACTCATTGTAATGGGGGAGCAGCTTCCAGGCTATACTAATCTCATATTTCAAATCTCAGTTCTTGACTTTGCACCTTCAACTGTATGAGCTTCATCCTGTATCCAGGACCAGTGTCCTCTGAAGCTTTCTGGCTTGTGCAAATGTCACAGCTTGCAGAGCTGTAGAAGGAACAGTGTGGAATTTCACAGAAGAGAAACTGGTCCTGCCTTGATTTCTTTGTGGAACAAAGAATTTAAACCTCATGGGGATTAGGAAATGTTCTTTGAGGGCTTGTCTGTTTTGCTTTCTAAGAAGACTACTTCAAGGTAGTGTTTTATATAGAGTGCATAATAGGCTTGTCTTTGGCTCATCTTTTGTAAGTTTTAGTTGCTTTGAAGAAAGTTCCCTCTTTCAGTGGAGAAAACCTTTAAAAGACAAGGAAGTTTGGGTTCACATCTTTTCTTTCTTGATTGTTGTATGTGGTCTGCCTCGAATGTGGGTCTGTTTGTGTCACCTGGACATGTCCTGTTAGTACTACAGGGAACGCTTCTGTGATCAGAGTTAGTCAGCTCCTTGTTTCCTCCAGCAAAGCCTCCAATTCTAAAAATTCAGATGGAAACACCTCTGTTAAGATCACAGAGGAGCAAGAGCATTTCCTTAAATACCTTATTTTAACAGAATACCAAAACTGCACCTACCCATTTTGCAGAAAATGGTCCCATTAGGACATGGTACTAAATATTCCTGGGTAGAGGTGGACTCCTTGGTAGCATTAGACTTTGTCAGTGCTTGATAATGAAATAATAGTTGCTGAATTGTCTGTTTTACACATATATTGACCTTGGCTACTGCTGCTTCTTTGGCATGACTGAGGATATTGAGTATTTTGACTAATGTACTTGAACGCAGAAATTCATAATCCCATTTTATTGTACCTACAGGCAATGGAAGACCTGAAGTTTCCTTTGCTATTAGTTTTGCTTCACATTACACTCCTGGGTAGACCTGTGGTCTCTATAACAATTACCGAGAGAAATTATGGGAAATACAGCTGTAGGGCTTGAACCTCTTACCAGCACTTGCTACTTTTCCCTTGGAAACAGAATTATGTTATGCATCATCAAATTTCCAGAAAAGTGGTGAAAGATCAGCCACTTACTCTTTGAGAACTGCATGGCTTTGGGAAGTCTTAAATTTTATATGTATGTAAATATAGCATTCAGCATGGTATATTATCTGGTATCTTCCTCTTTGGCCCCCTACAGCTTTTCTTTATAGTTTCTTTACACAGTCTTACTGGTGCTGAGAAGGTTGTCTCTCATGTACCATTTTACAGAAGAGAGCGTAGATATTGCAGCCTCAAGCTTCATTGCATTAAAAAGCTGGAACCATTGAGGGCAAAATCCTAAAATAAGAATGTTCAGGCCTAGTTAATATTTGCTCTGCAATGATATGTAAGATCCTGATTCCTTAGAACTTTTCCCCTGCAATGTCTAAAAGCTTCCAAAATCAGCTGAAGACAGAGGCTGTATTGGTTTGTACCAGAATAGCACGGGTTATACCTCATCAGTTGTTGGGCATTTTGCATACTTCCATGTCCGAAGAATAGCTGATCTAATTAATTCAGCCCTTTAGGACTTAACAAGAGGATCTGGCAGGTACCAGCTGTTGTTGATACAGATACTCTCAGCAGGTACCACATTCTTTAAATGAGACAGGTGCAAATGAAAGGATTGGAAAGCATCAATCCAGAATGCCCAATTCAAAAAGGATCTTTTTTTTTTGGATGTAAGGGTTTATCTGTGTGTGAACTCACAGTTTAGGATTTCTGTTCTGAAATGTCGTTATGTTTTTCTTCTGCTGTACTGCTTCCAGAAGTAGAATCGCTTCCTTCTCTGTGTAATACAGCAGGCTGCCTGACAACACAGAGGGCTGGGGCTCTACTTGAACAGTATTTTCCACAATCCAGAATAATGAGGGATGGAGGCATTTTACAAGCCTCAGGATGCTCCTCAGCCTTTATGAATGAACAAAGTCCAAAATGGTCACTTCAGCATCCATGTTTCTAGATCTGGAAGGCAGAGGAATTGCTAACTGTCAGGATGTCTGAATTTATCTCACAGTACACCCAGTATTTTAACTAGTACATGAAATTTCTTGTAGTTGAAAAACTGCTGTCAGTTCAGAGTCCTACACTTAGATCTTTCTGCAGTGCTGGTAATGTTTAACACAAGCTTTGTTATGGATAGCACTTAAGGAGACAGGAAATAAAGAAGCACTGCTCTTCAGCAGGAGATCTTACTAGCAGTCACAAAGCTCTATCAAAATCTTTGTGCCTTTATTCATGATCATAAAAGGTCAACAAATAAAGTGACTTTTTTTCCATGCATCCCAAACAGAGCTATAGGCATTAATGCTTCATTATTGAGTTTGGGAACCCATAACCAAACAGAAGGCAGATATGGAGATACTTTACTATTTAAATATTCTGGAGTATGGACAGAGTACAAAATTGGCAGAGTTTCTCATCTTTTATAAAAGGACTAATAAAACAGAAACTCAACCACTACATTTTATAAGACAGTAATTTGAACACACTTACTGTATCAGGAAACAATATTTCTGTGAAGCCGGTGTTACCGGCGTCTGAAGTCTCAGCTCTTCATCTTCCACATCTGCTAAGCACTCTGACAGCTGGCTTGCATGAAGTCACGAATAAATTATTCACAGTTCACTTGCTCTTTGAAGAATGATTACACCAGTCAATAGATTTGCTTAGGACAGAGAAGAACAGAAACCAAACTTTGTGCTCAGACGAGCTTGGGCTCCCTATCAAATGCACCCCTTCTTTTTTTTGTCTTAAGCAAAAAGCACTCAGGTATCCTATCGTTGTCACCTTGCTGAACAAATGCTACTCCGCAGAGCTAAGGTAACTGAGAAACTTTGCTTTAGAGCAAAGGAACTGTCTGCCCTCCCAACCCAGCTTTTCCGATAGCATATTTCTCAGCGATACAAATGTTCATCTTTTCTTCACATAGATGACACTCTGATATCAGAATGATTCTGGAAGGAAATCATGTCTGAGGGAGACCTTTAGGGACTATAGGCGAATCCCCTGCACGTAAGTCTGGATAACTTATCAGAGGAGGGAAAGTTGCAATTTTCCATTAAGTTTATCGAAATGGGTCTCTGAGTCCTGTGTCACTTCCTAGCAAGGTGTACACAGGGTTTTTTCTTCTAGTTGCGCCTTGTTCATGTTCCTTGTGCGTTTATTGCAAGTTTTTTCATCTGTTGTTATCAGTACTGGTTTTGTTGGATTTTGTCCAAAATATATTGAACTGTCATTTTTTTAGAGCTATCCTCAGTAGCTCCAAGATCTCTTTCCAGAATTGATCTGAAAGACTGATTTGATTTTTGAATGGGTATTTCCCCATGCACCTTACAATTGAATCTCATCTGACATATTATTGTTTACTCAGTCAATATAATGAAATGATTCTATATTTCACTGTCAATTTTTTTGGTTTTAATACTTTCTTTTCAACAGTCTTTTTCATCTCACTGTTTATCCATTCCCCCAGATGACTTAAGTATATTAGGCAGCACACATTCTGGCACAGATTCTTGAGAAACTTCCCTGGGACCACTCTCCATTGTGACAATCTGACTGTTTGTTGCTGCCTATTATTACTTACTAATCAACTCACTATTAATATGCGAGCCAATGACCTCTTTTATTCCGTGGCACATAGTTCCTTTAAGAGCATGTATTATGCAAGGGAGCTCATGAAGTTTTCGAATAGAAGTATTACAGTATATGAAATGTATCCCTCTTTTAAAGTCATTTTCATTAGTATAGTGCACGTTTACTCTGAATCTATAATATAGTATCTGTAAACAATCTTCTTTCTGTCTGAAAACGTGTTATCCTTTTGGTTGCTAGTTTTAGTTAATCTTTAAAACTTCATCATTTTGACATAATTCCTTCTTTGAAATTAAGCACTACCACAGAGATTTTTTCGCAGCCTTTTAAATTCCTTTAAGGATATTAAATTTGCATACATTGTGGTCACTGTTGGTCGCCAATACAGAGCAGTTGCTAATAGAGATGTTTTGAATCAGATTCTGCATGCTGCTTAGGGCCAAGTCAAATGATGCTTTGTCCCGTTGGGATTTTTTGGCTATCTGTTCCAAGAAACAGCCAGTAAATCTGTTAAAGACAGCCCTGGGTCACAACCTGGTGGGCCAATGGAAATTCCCTTTTTTATGGAGTTTTCTGCCTTTGCAGTCTCTCAAATATTACAAATGGAGCTTAGTCATTCCAGGTACTGTCACTGTTTTGTATGGCTTTAGTCCAGCGTTTTTTCCCACGTAGGCATGAAATTACCTGCGATACAATTAACTCCTAGCTTTCTGTAACATGTACCACTACTTCTCAATCCATGGTACTCCTTTGTCATTGCAACATTATGCTATACCCAGGGATGTTGGTAAGAAAATGAAAAACCTTAAAAGTGTGCCAGATCAAAGCTGCTGTAATTTTTAGTGTAGGTTAGATAACTAAGAACTGGTCTTCAATTTAGCACTAGATAACTAGTTACATTGTGTTTCTGGTTTTTTTAAGGCAAACCTCCAAGTCTTTTGAGACCTAATGTTATAATGTCATAACATTCAAGCTGCTTGATTCCTAAGCAGTGTGATGTAAATAGCCTTAGGTGAATTATTTGTTGTTTGTTTTGTTGTGAGGTTTTGGTGGGTTTTGTTTTGTTTTAAACAATATGGGAGTGATAATAACATGCCTCTGTGGCTGGATAGACTGGAAATATGCTACCTGTTATCCTCCCCTCTCCCGTTTTCAGACACAGAATGTGTAGGGGACAGTGTCCTCTGTCCATATGGTTATGGAAATTGGAGATCTGATTATGGCTCTAAACAAAATGTCAGTAATGTAATTCGCCATCCATTATAAATCTGAAGTAAAAAGGCTGAACAAAGTTTTTCTTGGTGTGGATGATTTGTGTGCAAGTTCTTTGCAGGTAATGCCCAAAATCTGATGTGGATGAATAATGCAGATGAGAATTTCATGCATGCAAAGTTTGTGTTTCTCTTGCTGCATTATAAAGACACTGCTGTTTTTGATTAGGTAGAACTAAAACGTAAATAGCTCCTGCTTTGACCAGGGATATTTTTATTGCCCTATCCAGAACATTTCTTTTCATGAATCAAACAACTGAAAAAACCAAGGCTGGGATATTTCATAAGTTCTCAATGTCGGATAAACTTGGCTCAATACCGGGGTCAATGGTGAAACCTCAATTATTTTCAGTAACAGTGCACTAACCATTACCATGTTGAAAAACAAACCCCAGAAGCCTTTGTCTCATGGGAAAATTGTGAAATACACTTGTCCCTAAGTGCCAAATGCAGACTTAGTGATTATAGACTCACCATTTGTTGTTTATAGGAAGCTGTTCTTATTTACATGACAGCTGAACTTTGTCCAAGTATCTCGTTAAATATGGCTGCTTTCAGTTAAGTGGCCAGGTTGTTGAGAAGTGATATTATTCATTTATGATGCTAGCAGTGTGAAAGCTTTGTACAAAAGTGTGTTTTAAACAAATTAACACAAGTGTCAGAAAGTAATTTATTAAAAATTACTTCAATGATAAAGAGAATCCTGCTGTTAATCTGAATCATTATATTTAAATAGGATTTGTATTTGTTCTCTTTATTGAATAACTTGAAGTTAGACTGAGTATATGGAGATCTTAATTTTAAATCACCAGATTATTTTACTTTCAGTATGGATTTAAGAGAGAATAGAGGAAAGAGAGAGCAGCTCTTCCATCCCTGTGCTCAGACGAGTATCACTCAAACCATTCCTGTTAGCTACTTGTCTAAAAACCTTCAAGGCTGGAGATTGGACAGTCTCCTCAGGGCCATCTGTTCTGCTGATGAGGTATCCTTACTGTTCGGGTGGGTTTCCCTGTCTGATGTGCCTGTGACATTTCAGCTGTTCAGGTCCATGCAAACAGCCACACTGAATTAAGTTTGTCATCCCACTTATCTTCTGCCCTGTTGCAACAATGGTTGACTCCAGATGCTTCAGAAGATAATGAGTTAGAAGATGTGGAGATCTGAGATGATTCGTCTGTTCTGGATTATCTGATATATAAATAAGGGCACCATAGACCCTAATGCATGAAATGCAATCTCTTCTCCAAAATCTGTTATCATTGCAAGTTGAATATTCTTGCAAGGTTTACACACTTTCGGCCATGAAATTTTTCCCTTCTTAACATTCCGTGGCAGTGAGTGTCATAGTTTGTTTATGCATTGTATGAAAAGTTATTTCCTTTCATCACACTTAAATTTGTAGTCTTTCAGTTTCATTCACTGTCCCCTGTCTTCTGTGTTAGGCAATATGGACAACAGAAGCTCTCAACATGTCTTCTCTGGAGTATTAATTATTTTTTTTGTTATATCCCTTCTTGCTGATGGTCTCTTAGAGATGAACAATCAATTTCTTTTCAGTTCTTCTCAAATGACATCTTCCGCATCCTTCTCATAAGCCCTAGTAATTTTGCAATACTTTTTTTTTTTGAGATGGTGCCACTGCTATTGCACGCAGTATTTGAAGGAAACCCACAATGCTGCTTATTTGTGTGATGGAATTCTAATAATTTCCCTGCTGTTTTTCATCCCAATTCATATTCATGTTAGCAACTGTTTACTTTTTTTTTTGACCGCAGCCACACTTGGAATTGAAATGATAATTGAGTTATTTTGCTTTAAACTGAATGTGCTTGAGGTGAATTGGAGGTTTCATTTCCACTACTGAACCTAAAGCTGAGTGTTTTATTAAGTTTTCCGCTGATGGTGAAAGACACATGCATGACCATATTGCTTATTTTGTCTTGTACCGATCTGTTGGGCAGTTAAATATCACAAAGCTACTTTATAATGAACTCTAATTAAGAGCTTGGGCCAGACTGTTGTGAAATTATATTTAGAGCTGAACTCCGTGTATCGATGTTTATGATCACCGTAGATCTAGTCTTTGTTCTTCTAGTGTTTTCCACGTTTGATCACGTATAGCTGTTTACTTCATGCCCTTTGAAAGCTTTCTTCCCAGATAACTTTTCTGCATATAGACAACTGAAAAGGGTAAATAAAGACTGTTCAGGTAGAAGGCAGTGTGTGCTGCTAGCTTGCGCTTGCAAGATGATTGTGTGTACCTTGATGAAGTAGGCCTTTAAAGATGCTCTTGAATTCTTTGAGTTATGATTGTTTTGAAGTCATTTACCTTTATTCACTGGAGACTTTTTTTTTATTTTCTGTACTAGACACAAAGGCTATAGGTGTCACTGCAACTTGAATAATTAAAATATTCTAGTTTGCACATCCTAATAAAAGATGCAACTTAAAGCACGGTGTGCTTGCTTAAATGAGCTTACAGGTCAGACATCACCTTTCACGTTAACTTCCCAGCAGGTGAACTCATATGTGCTAGACAGAGCCAGCAAAAGGTTTTAAAAACATGATTCTGCAGCTTTTCTTGTTTCACTGAATATGTCTCATGAATGGTTGCCACAAACTGTGCTCTTTAGGGAGCTGAGAATTATTTTTGTTCTTCTGTTTCCTGTGATTTCTTCATTCTAACTACCTTAACTCAATAGCAGTCACTTAGAAAGATGTATAGGAAAACTCAAAATATTATGTTTTAAAAGCTGATGTGACTTGAAAAATATTTTTTGTGAACTTGTAATTTCTTTCTCCCCATTCTGCTAAAGTGCAAATCAGTTTTCAGCTGAAGGCTTTAATGGCCAAGAATCATTTATATTTACTGCCACAAGAACGTTTTTGTTAATTGAGTGTGGTCTAAGAGCATTACATGGCATGTTTTTGCAGACATTGATGAATGTGGAACTGGAAGGCATAGCTGTGCCAATGACACTGTTTGCTTTAACTTGGATGGTGGGTACGACTGTCGATGTCCGCATGGCAAGAACTGCACAGGAGACTGTATCCATGAAGACAAAATCAAGCACAACGGTCAGATTTGGGTGCTGGAGAATGACAGATGCTCTGTCTGCTCGTGCCAGGTCAGTGGAAATTGAAGTAGCTACTTCTGCAAGATGGTGGTAGGGATGAAGGGAAGTGCGTTGTGATTCAAGTGAAATTCCTCTTTTAGCTTCCTTCTCAGGTGTGCGTGTGGTGCTACAGAAAAATGGAATATTTTATAGGGTTTTGGGGAGAGCTTCTCTCTTCAACCTGCATGAGCAGAACTTCCACGGGAGGTTTATTATATGATACTGGGAGGACAGTAGTATTTTGTTAGTAGAGATGCCACCTATGTTTTTTGGATGGGAGTAACAGCATTTTCATGCAAAGAAACTGTCTGCCTAGACACAGGCTGGGCTTGGTGACTGATGCCAGCATCTCTAGCAGGTGGCTATAAATAGAAGTACGTTCTATATCTGCAGAGTAATTCAGCTTAACTTTCTTCAGTGTTTGCTGTGGGAAGCTTGATCGCAAGGTAAATGCTGATAGAGAATGAAGGCCCAATACACTGCTGAGAAAGTCTTGAGCATTTCAGCAGCTGAGTTCATGGGTGTGAATTTAATTTCAGAGTACCTATCATTTTCCTAATGTGAATAATTACAGAAGAGAGGGATTGGTCTGGAAGTTTAAAGCAAGACTCAACTAGCATCTGTATGAAAATGACATAAACTTAGTGCAATCCATTAAAATTTGACTCTTGGGAAAGACACCCTTGGGTTTCATCAACTTAGGTGAGAGCTGTCTGAAGGTTGATTGTATGGTGAATATCTATTAGACAACAGGTGAACTTTTTGGTAGTTACTGAGTGTGTATTGTGGTTTCTGCCTCTGTTTGAATTGTATTTTGACAAAGGTATCGCATAGTGGAAAAACTCGTGAGCTGCTAGTGGCTTAGAATCATGCCAAAAAATCAGATTTTGGTGCAAGTACTGCTGGAGTTGTTCACGTTTCTGCCATTGCTCTATGCCTGTCTTCCAACAACAGAGTGGATATGTGATGTGCCGGCGAATGGTCTGTGACTGTGAAAATCCCACCGTTGACCTATTTTGCTGTCCTGAATGTGACCCGAGGCTCAGCAGTCAATGTTTACATCAGAGCGGGGAGCTTTCCTACAACAGTGGTGACTCCTGGATACAGAACTGTCAGCAGTGTCGCTGTTTGGTAGGGCTCCTGATTTCAGCAGCAGAGACAGGAGGGAAAAAGTATATGAGTTATTCTGATCTGTGAATAGTTAATCTTCATGCATTAGCATCCATTTATCTTCCTCTGGACTATGTGTTTAATCAAAATCTGGTTTTCATGGATATTTGTCAGTGTTGACAAGTTCCAGACAAAAATGTGTTTTGACACAATAGACATAATAGAAATTGTTTAATCGTGAAGATTGTTTTAGCAAAGAGCAGAGGTCATTTGGGTATGGCGCCCACACAGCAACACTCATGTGTTGACTCATTCAAAGACTAATGAAGCTGTATAAGGAAATTCTAAATATGTATTTATTATCATGGTTGATAATTACAAAGATGCCGATAGACTAAAATTTGTTTATTCATTCAGTAACAGAAAAAATAACAACACTTGATGCATTTTTCAAAACAGTGAAATGAGGTTTGAAAAAAAAATCTGGTAAAGTGTGTGATCTTTTCCTGAGCATGTATTTCAGAGTTTGAGAAAGAAAATTATTCTGCATAATGCCACTCAGGAGGTTCTCATGACAGAAAAAATCCCAAGATAAAAACAACTAGCTTTTATCACAGGTGTCTCCAAATGTAAAGCCTAGTCCATCTAGCATCTTTCCGTTGTCAGAGTATCATGAATAACAGCCAGAAACCAATTTCTATAGATACACTGCTTTCAGTGTTACCACTGCTAAAATCCAGTGAAATAGATTCCCAGGTGCTTCATTAAATGTCTTAAAAACAAACCAAACCAATGTAGAGTTTGGGATCCCAATAGATGTCTCTTCTTTCAAGATGCAACTTCCATAACTAAAGCCTGCATTCTTTCAGTTGTCAGGGATTTTTTTTGAGTGACAACGTATTTTCTACTCCTTGTACTGTCCATCAGTACAAAAAACAAATTGAAATATCAAGATCAGTAACTGATGAAAAAGATGAAAATTGACCTAGATGAGAATTTTGTAAAAGAGTAACTTTACAATACTTTCTGCAACAAGAGGAGTAAATTTTCAGCTATGGCAAATCCCTTAAAATTTTTTTTCAGGTTTTGCTGATGAGCTTTGCTCATCGTTCTCAAAGCCTTAGCTAAATTTTTTTGTGAATAAACTTCTTTTCTAGGGCCAAATGCTATTCTCTTTGCCCTGCTTAAATCCATACTACTCAATCTGTGTTCAAATAAGCTGAATAAGTTGGAGGTCAGAGATGGACCTGCTCCAAAAGAAATATGTATTAATGACTTCTGTGAAGTCTTTTGTTTGACCAATAGATCTGAAGCTTTGGCCCTTTTCCAGAGTTGAAGGGAAGCTGACCCGAGCTTCTAGTAACTGATGTGAGTAGTTAGACATCTTTAGATTTGTGTACAGGGATACAGTAACTTCCCCTTATAATATTCTGGCCCAATGCAAGTCTCTCTTTTGACCTTTTCATACCCTGACTGTACTGAACCCATCATGCAGAAAGTGTGATTAAGTTTGGAAGTTCAGATATTCTGATTGTAACATCCTAAATGCTTGATTAGTGGGTGGAGGTCCTCTCACTGAAAACACGCTGGTGTTCCCTGCTGCGTTGGGCTGCTGGTAGCTTGACACCCTTACTTCAGCCAATGCATTTGTAGCCATGGCAAAGATAAACTCTAGCCCATCCAGAGCTGAATTTGACAGCTATCTATGGTGAACCAACAGTCCAAATAGAAATAAGAACTCTGTGAAACTGGAGATTTCAAAGCATTTTTGCAGTACAGCCCTGTTATGGCTTCTGTCACTTGCAGAAGAAGGACTTCACAAGGGCATATCCGTATTCTGTATTGCAGGATGCTTATGGAGAATTTTCATCTGCAGCTTGTTGCAGAGTGTGTTAAAATAAGTTAAATACACTTAATACACTTCCTGAATAGCATGACGGAAAAAGCACCCAACTTGCTGGATCTCACACAGCAGTGAATATCAGTGTTCTCTGCACTGACTTCTGAATAGGACCAGATGGATAACACTGTCCAGCTAAGAAACATATTGCTGAGTCAGAGGAATAGGTAATGAAAGAAGATAAGAGCTAATAATCTCCTCTTGTTCTCGTCATATTTGCAAACAGCAAGGCGAAGTTGACTGCTGGCCCTTGCCGTGCCCGGAGGTGGATTGTGAATTCAGCGTCCTCCCCGAGAATGAGTGCTGCCCGCGCTGTGTCACTGACCCCTGCCAAGCGGACACCGTTCGCAATGACATCACTAAAACCTGTCTGGATGAAACCAATGTCGTTCGCTTCACTGGATCTTCTTGGATTAAGCATGGCACAGAGTGCACACTCTGCCAGTGCAAGGTAAAGAACATAAAAATTAAGCTGAGATCTTCTTTCCTGGCTTGTTCTGTGGTTTTTAAATATTAATGTGCTGAGTCTGGTCAGTGGATAGGTGGTGTCTACGTTTCTTTTAAAGCAGTGGAGATAACAGTAAAAGTGTTCAGCTTAGTTAATGTGCTAGCAGGTCAGAAGCAGGACAGCAGCCTGTGCTGCAGTGTGTTGCAAGTTTGATCACAGTTCATACTATATAGCTCCATGCTATCTTGGAAACAAATGCAGTAATGAATAGGTGTGTAAAAGTAGATTTCACGCAAGAAACTTGTTCTGTGTGATGCTATAGTGTTACCAGAACTGATTGAATTGCTTTTTGAGAAGAATAATTGTTTTGAGAATTAAAGGACTAGTTACATGGTTATATAGCTTGCTTTAAAATTAGTTGTAGAATCAACATAATGTTTAGAACATTTAATAGTTTTTATAATCAAAGGAATTAATTGTCTGAAGATAAAAAGTAACGGCTATGGGCTTATGGGAATTCTGGCATCTCTTTTTAAAGATGCAAAAGAAAGGGAGGTTAGAACAAGTTTTTCCATTCAAAATAAGCCTGTATGATGAGTTGTATTTTCCATCACCCAGTACTGAAGAATGACAAAGAGTGTTTCCACAGTAGCCAAGGAGAGAGAGAGAGAGAGAGAGCAGGATTCATCCAGAGATCTTTATTACTGAAATTCAAAGTTGATTTTGATCTTTATCCTATGTCCTTCCCAAGGAAGTTACTTCCCAAACTCTAGTACATGGTACAATTAACTATTCTGAAAAGGTGCTTATAAAAAATAATCTAACTTCAACACCTCCTTTTGGGAGAGATGGGGGGTATCAGGTCATGTAGCAGAAACTGTCAAGCACCACCTTCTTCCTCCGCTTTGCCTGATGCAATACTGTATGCAACAGCAGTTGCTGCAGTGGAGGCATTGTCCTTTTATGAGGGGCGTGGTATGTGCCAAGTAAGCGTAGGCATTTGTGTTATTGTCAGAATGGATTGGTGATTAGAAGACAATGATGTAACCGATGGAGTGGCTAATGGTTAGAAAGCCAGCTGCTGCCCAGAGGGTGTTGAAACAGGCTTACATGCAGAAACCCGTGCTTTTGGGGTCCATAGCTGGTGGCATACACCAGTTCCAATGCTAGAAGTTACTCTTTGCTTGGGCAAGTGGCTGACGTTTATGTTTATGACATTCAGTTTCCCCATCTGTAAAACAAATAGTTATGTGTGCTTCTTCTATAAAGCACTTTTGAGATTTGATAATAGGAAATGTGTTCTCATTGTTGTACTGCTAATCAATGGCCACGCAGAAGCCAAGTAACAGTTCTGCTGATGGCCACCTGTGTGCTGCTTCCATCTGCTCTTTTCTTTTAAGCCAAGACTGAATCTTAAGTGTCAATTAGTTTGTATTCAGGGTAAACACATACATAGATTAATAAAATCCATTGCTGCATTGTGAACTTATATAAGATTAAAACAGATACTCTGCAAACCCCCATAGATTTAATACAGCTAAGGTGATGAATCTGGATAAGAGTGAAGATGTACCACTTTTTCCCTCAGCAAGCCAAATCTTACTCAGTTCTCTTTACAGAGCAGTTTTTGTTTTGAAATACACTATCTACTCATATTGGCAGCACTTTAATATTGTAGTTCTGCATACAAGCAGCCCATTCCCTCCAGATCAGGTTAATGTTGTGCCCAATTTGTATAGTTCTCCATCTCATTTGCCCTATGTCACCCCACTCTTTTCTTGCAAAGCATCACATGGAAGGTCAAAGCTCCAGTCTAAGCCTCTCTAAGCAAGCTATAGCAAAATAGGTTTACACAAATCCTTTAAGAATTCAGAAGCTGACTTAGCCACAAAACCATTTCAAATCACGAGTAAAGAAGGTGGACAGTAGGATTGTCTAACCTTCTGTAACAGAAGGAGTGAAATAAAATGTTTGAATGATTCAGACCTTGGTTTTTAATCAGTCCTGGCAGTTGAGTCAACTGATTGTATTTGGAGTAATTTATAAATCATAGACACCTTTTGTTTGCATTGTAAGAATCAGACTTCAGAAAAGTAGTAGAGATCCAGAAAACAATTTTTCCAGTACTTTAATGATGTCCATAGGCAGTCTGTTCCCTTAATTGCTAATATTCTCAAAAGAATACCTGGACTGTCAAGAAAACCTTTATGGATTAACATGGGCTGGTGTTACAGCCAGGATGTATTAAGTTGAAGCATTCAGGGCTAAATAAAACCCAGAGTCTCTTCTGCCTGATCTAAATAAAACTCCCAAGCGCTCTGTCTTGTTCAACAGCTTTGTGTACTCAAGCAGATGCCTGATACCTTTATGTCAGGAGCATTTCTTCCACTGATCTGAATTTCTTTGAGTTCACTCTGGGATACAGACCACAGCAAACCAAGCAATTAGAGGAATCATAATAGCCCGTTCCCTTGAGCAAGGGAAGGACATGACAAAAATGTCATGAATCCGATCAAAATCTGTACATGTCTTGCATTTTACACATCTGTACGTTCAAATCTGATGGGTGTTTGCAAATGGCTGAGCTTGTTAAATTTACTTAGTTTGTACAAAGTGCTAATTGTTTCAATTCTTTCTGTTTGTCCTTCCTTTAGAATGGCCACGTCTGTTGCTCAGTGGACCCGCAGTGCCTTCAGGAACTGTGATACCAACAACTCTCTCTGTCAAGCAGTTTCTGGTTAAAGAATTGTCCTTCACAAAAACCTTTAGACCAAAAATTGTTCAAAATTAGAACTAAAATTAGATTGGTTTTGTCCATCTAAAGTGCAGATACATGACGAACTCAGTTACCTGAATCAGAGTGAAATTTATGGGACTCAAGACAAGCTCAGATGTGTAAACCTTTGTATGAGGTTAGGCCCAAATCTGGCTATTTGTCTGTCTGACATCATTATGCAGAATATTTAGGTTAGTGTAAAGTGACACATTGTAATGCTGTACATAACGATGTCAAGATCCAAAATCAACCGGGAGCTCTTACAGGGTCTTCCGAAGCTTTGGGAGTCCAACACTTGACCAAGTGCAGAGATTTTTACCTAATGATATTCGGAACTGCACAAATGTGTTTGATTGCTCACTGCAGGATTTAGCAGATTTTTGAGTAAAAGGATGAAGCCTTCAGGAATAAAGAACCTAGCAGCTAAGATGTGATATGTACAGTATGTGCGCTGAAAAAAAAAAAAGATAGAAGTTATTGTAAAAACAAAACAAAACAAAAAAAGAAAAAAAAAAAAAAAGAAAAACCGTGATGCACAGGCATGGCTTCTTAATGTTTTCTGATGGGAAAAGTCATCAATATTTCCTTGTTTTACTGCACTTACTATTATTTCTTGATTGAATTTGTTCAGTATAAGCTCGTTATTGTGCAAATTTAAATAAATATTTCTCTTACCTTAAGTTCTGTTTCTGCCATCTTTCCTTTTCCAGGATGTCATTTTCGTGCATATTGTTACTCTTTTTCTGTGCCAGTGTGCCTAGGCAGCTGGGCAATATGTGTGGAATATTGCCTGTCTAGGTCCTCTACGTATGGGAGCTTCTTCCCAGCACAACCTTATGCCTGTCATGTCTTAACTTTGTTATTCTTCTGGGAACAGATAAACAACTTCATACAACCGAATCATTACAGTGGATTGAACAGAAAATTAATGTCCCTAAAGATCAGACCCTATGTGCCAGCAGGATGCTGTCACCCAGAGTGGTACAGGCCATTTGTGTGTGACTTGCATCTGCTCAGATTTACAGGGGATCTTCTCCAGATTCCTCCTCTCTCCAGCTTCCCCTGATTGGTTTGTCTTTCTGTAAGCTCCACAGCTGTTTTTATTGTTTGTGTAAAGTAAATGCATGGGGATCACTTCAATATGCGAACTCTATTTTCACTACTGTACTATTGGGACAATAAATAAAAGAGGCTACGTGACCAAAGCTATGTTATTGTGGAAGAGAAATAAAGAATAAAGCAGTGCTTACAAATTATGGGCTGAAAAGGCTGAATTTGTAACGAATGCATCACGAAGAGTGGAGGCAAAACAGGAGAGGAGGAAACTGCCCAAGATTGACAGCATCCTTTAAATACTGCTTTAGTAGTCATGGTCTTTTCAAAGTGCCTTGTTACTCTTCAACATCTCTCTTACCAGTTCAGGAGATTGTTATGTCACCTGGACATTCATGTTACCCCTGTGTATTACTAAGTTACAAGGGAAGTCCATGTATGTTTTTTACAAAACAGAATTATTTTCCTGCAAACAGATGCTACTTCAGAGTGTTTCATGTACAGCAGGAGATCAAAGGAATGCCATGCAACTGCATGATTCTGGTAGGTATTCCCTTGAGCCCTAGTGTCTGCTGAGTACTGGATGGTTTTGGAGCAGGGAATACAAGAGATGCTAGGCCACTGAATGCAAATAATGCAAACAAAACTAAGAAACTAAAAATTTGAAAAAAAAAAATGCAAAAAACCCCAAACTGATAGTCCACATGGGACCATTAAAGCTGTGAAGATTTTCTGACCAAATAAACCTTTTTCCTCACCTAGTCCATAAATAACAGATACTCAAGGGGCTTTTCTCTATTGTCCAGTTCCTGGCAAGCTGCAATCAAAGTTTTTAAAGAGTGGTAGCTCCTTGAAAAAGCAGCTGCTTTCTGTACAAAGTTTTCCTTTCTGCTAGTAACTGTCAGGAGGTCACGTTTCCCCCTCAGATGCAGAGGCATGTCTCCAGTGGATTTCAGTGGCAGCTACACGCCTATTTCTGAGAGAAGGTTTAGCAGAAGGTGTTCCTGTTTAAGAACTGCACTTCAATTTTGTTCAAGAATAGGTATAAGATAGACATAGAAAATGCATGAAGACCAGATCTTTTTTTGAAGAGTGAAGATTCTTCAGGGACAGAATCCTCGGGCTCTGTCAGAGGCTGTAGAAAGCTCTGAAGGAAAACAGTGGAGCTGGTATGGAGAAGGGCAGATATCCACAGAAGAGCTGTAGGCATCACTGTTTTGAGTCCATGGATAGGTAAGATGGGTGAGGGAAGTGTCCCTGCCCTTAGTCTGGTTCAGTGCATCTACCGACAACAGATTTAGACCTATAACAGATAGGAGAACTGGAAGGAAAATTATCTACGAATTTTTTTCTCAATCCTTTCTTGAAGGCAGGGTAATACTGGTGTTTAATCCCAGCTTTTAATCAAAACTAAAATGGTGTATAGATGGAAAACAAGCATCTTTTTCTTTTTGTTGCCTACTCTGACCTGAATGCTGCAGGTTCTTTCTGCTGTTGTAGGTTTGAGAAGCACAGTGCAATACATGAATAAACAGGCTAAAAAGCCAAGAACTGAGACATAACATAGTAGCTAAACCTTGAATAAAATCCATCAACTGGTGAACAAAGCTTGGAATTCTCTGCTAAATAAAAAATGAGAATGGGTTTGGTGAATATTATCTAATTTATCAATGTTCAAGGTTACTAATCAGTTGGGAGTTCTTCTAAAGGTCAGCAAACTCCAGTGAGACATATCAGTGACCCTTGTTTTTATTCCCTTTCACCCCCCTCTTCCCCATCTCCCTTCTGTTCAGTCAAGCCAGTAATTATTAGCTCATGGTTTTAATTTTCCTTGAAAAGTAAATTTAAATATTATTGAAAATTGATGTCTAATTTCCAGGCCTAAATTATCTGTCAGACGCTATAGTCCATAAAAAAAAATTATATTTCTGAACGATGCAGGTACATTGTGCTCTCTTACTGGCCTTTCATTATTGATGCAGTGTTTGCAGTGTTTGCAGTACCAGAATTCAATAACTTCTGTAAAGGAATTGTCACCTCTCTGCAGAGTAATTGCTCTAAGTTAATAGACTTACAGATATAAAGGCAGAGATGTCTTCAGTTACAATGCTGAATTCAATGCCGTGGTGAAACAAGTTGACAAAAACCAGCGATGTTGTAAACTGTTGAAAAGGGAGCTAACTGTGCAGCTGCAAATTTCTGGTGCTCACAGATGTACCATAGGCAGGAACAGGGGGCTGACTGCCCCAGTCCTCCTTATGGCTAAGGATGTCTTTGCCTTCTGTGAGAGCTCCACCTTGAACAGCACAACTGGTGAAATAGGGTCATTAAGTCGTAGCTGAAATACTAGCCAGTGCTTTTTTCTAGGATGCCTAAATGTGGATATTTATGCAGGGAGTGCTGAAAAACTGCCCTCCTTCAGTGCTAGCGTAGGGTCTTGCCATTAACTGTGTTGGGCTACTGCAGATTCACCCTAGGGCACCTCAGAGAAGCACAGCCTCTTGAGCCACCAAGCCCAGAGCTCGGATCCTGCTGACATGCAGGATGTGTATGGGGTGACATCTCCTCCCCCATGGACATGGTGAGTCTCACCTTGAATGGGTCACCTGTGTCCCTGCTGTGGGGAAGTGCTCAGCTGTGGGGTAGGTTGCATGGGCCAGGTAGGACTTCTGGGGCTCCTCCAAAGTGGAGGAGACTCCCACTGCAGCACGGTCATGGTGCTCAGCTCATATGGCCTCTCAACAGGCAGGGACTCCCCTGATTTCTCAGATAAAAATAGCAGTAGCTTTAAAGTAGGGCTCAGCTAGTTATTTTTTAATAGTGAAACTTACTTACAGGCAAATGCAGTTTAACTTGTCCCCAAACCAGTTAATAATTTAAGTTAAAAATCACCAGATAGATTTTGCCAGCTGGATAAAGAAAATGTTTCAGAGTAATACCAGTAAGGAGACTAGAGCAGCTCTGGCATCTCCTCAGTGGGTGACCTGTAGCGAGGCGTCTCTTCAGTGCACTGGTAAAGCCCACTGCAGTCATATCCTCTGCCCAAGCCACAGCTGTATTCGCCAAGTCACAGTCCTGGCCGTCTCTTCTGTTGCTATTTTAACTTCTAATTAAAAATTTAAAACTGCTTCTTGCTTTAGCATGGTGGCCAAATTTCTGTCCTGGGAGAAAAGTCAAAGCGTATCACTGGATTTTTGAGTAAGAAGTGTTTCAGAGAGGGCCTGAAAAGAAAAAGACAGTGTTACAAACCCTGTTTCTTGGACCTCTGTGGCTGTTTGTCAGCCACGTGAATGGCCACTAGCATGTCAGTGTGTTTCACTTTTTTGTTTTTGTCAGTATGATGCTAATGCAAAATGGTAAAAATAAAAAATCAATTGTTAAAATCAATTACTCATCTAGGTCTGCACTAATCAGTATTTTCTTATTGCCAGAATTTACAGAGTCTGTAAAATGCTAAATAGGCATTGTTTACCATAACAGGAGATTTGCAACCCTATATTCTACTAATCCCTTCATAGACTATTTCTATAACAGGAAACTTTAACTACTACAAACCATAATAATCTATTGATTGCATAATATTTCATCCATAAGAGAGCCAAACTTAATTACTATGCTTCACCTTAAAAACTGTTTTTATCAGTAATCTCATTTTATCATTTTAGATTTCAAATGTAACTCCCAGGATGTCATTTATGTATCAGCAGTATTGCTTGGAACCGTAGAATAGAATTGTTTAAGGGCTTATTTTAGGACTGAGTCATATTTGAAAGCCAAAACAACTAGAACTGCATCACCACAGCTAGAGCATCCATCTAAATAGAACAGCAGAAACAAAGTACTGACTCAAGTGCAATTTCGTGGTGGGGAGGGAGGGAAATTTCATTGAGGGGAGACGGGAACGAAACAGAAAACCCACCAGCAATCCCACCGATGCTAACTTGGTCCTCTCCCTCTCTTGATGACTGCTGATGTGAACCGGAAGAGAGATGCAGACTTTCGCATGGCTACCTTAGTTCTCACAAGAAGCATCTCAGCTGATGCTGCTTTTGAATATTTCATCTGACTGTGGGCCACAGCCCTTTCCTGTTTATTTTCTTAGTGCCTTTGGTAAAAATGAAAAAAAAATGCTTAGGACCAACACAATGCAAACAGTTTTTTCCCAAGGCTGGGACTGGCCCACTTCAAAGGTGGGTATTGCACTGCAGCTGGAGCATCCTGCCCCCAGGCAAGCTGCAGGCACCAGTCCGGTGGGTGGGGGGGAACAGCACCCTCGCTAAAGGTGTCTTTGTGTAGTTCTGCTCTTTTATTAGCTATGTAATAAATAAATATGTGTAGTCGGGTCCTCCGTAAGCTGTGACCAGAACAACCCAGCTCAAACTTGTTCCTTTTGCAACCTTGCAAGGCAAAACCTCCCCTTTTGACTGCTTTATGTGGATTTTGCAAGTTAAGTGGTTTGTCAGTGCAGACAGATGCAGGGGTAGGACACAGACTGTCCCAGGAGCTCCCAAATCACCCTAAGACATGCAGCCCACAGCCCAGGAAAGTTAAGGTCTGCCTTCAAGTCAGGAAGTTCTTATTGTCTGAAAAACATTTTTCCCTGGGAAGAGGCAAGAAGCCAGACCCTTTATTTGCTGTCCAAGGTAAAAATCCTGTGTTCGCCTCATTCACACTGGCCATGGACAAAATGTGAGTGCTCACAAACTGAAACGCAGACCTCTCACCACTTTGGTGTTTTGGGGTCATATGGCTCTGCAGAAGTTACCCCAGTCAACTGAGAGCAAGTCCTCTCACATGGCCGCTTTCCCTCTGCAGGACTTTTTTGGAGAGATGCCTGTGGATGCCTCTTTGCGGCTGGTGCCTGCATGGCCTGGACTGGGCAGCCCCTCTTCCCCTGCCCAGCCAGGTTGGGCTGGTGACAAATGGATGTCACACCAGCTAATGCAGATGATGTGAAAATTTGTTCTTGCAGACGGTAGTGGTGGTGAGGTGAGGGGGTAATATTGATACTGCTTAAATGATCCTTTTTTTAATTAGTTGGGTTTGCCATTTTAAGCTTCCATTGCATAATAATTACATTTGATGGGCCCTGATGCTCCTGTGAAGAGCACAGCAGGTGAGGAAGAAATAACTCACTTTCCCCACTTGGTAAATTTGAGAGGCTGCTCAGCTGCTGCTGCTTTCAAAAGAAGGAGAGATGCAACCCACAGAGCCTGTGATCCCACTGAAACCAGCACAACTTGTCAGAAACACACGTCACACCTAGACCAGTCCCTGCCTGCTCCAGCAAGAGCACTTGCTTTTAACATCCTTGTCACAACAAATTAACTCCTTCACCACAAAGCTGTTAGGTTAGCTTCCTCTGGCTGGAAATAGATTGGGAAAAGGGCAACGGACTGAGTTTGCAACTATATTACCCTCTGCTTGGTATTTTATTCAGAAAGTGATGTGCTGCTCCTGCCTACGTCTCCTATACAGGCACCAGTATCAGTATCTGGTAGATCACTTTCAGTGATGGCCTATCTCAGTGTGGCACTGATGGTTCCGATAACAGATCATTTTATTCTGTCATGTCTTTGAACTTTCTTACACAGAAGTTATCACCTGTTGGGCTAGAGATCACTCACGTTGCTTTAGAGGTTTCAGCCAGTGATAATCATCCCTTTACAAAAACTGAAATATATATATTCCCACTGTGCATTTTATATGTTCCTAACAAGCTGTACAATTAACATCACTGAATTGGCTAAATTTGGAATAAAATTCTTACTTTAGTCCCAATTTTCACAGTTCAGACACATCCATATTTCCTGTGGCTCTGGGACTTGAACCAGGCTGAAAAGTGGCTGAAATCCTAATTATCTTTGTTTTTCTTCTGAATAAGGATTAAGCAAACCAAGGATCTAGGTTTTTTGTGGGTTTTTTTGCTAACAGAAGCCACTTCCAAAATCTGCAGCCCAGAAGGCCAGTTTTCATCCCCAAGCTCACAGGTCTAAATTCTTAAATCACCTTACACCAAAATGTAAAATGCTTCAATTCCTAGCAAAGCTATAGATATTCAGACATTTATATAGCCCATTTAAATGATCTTTTTATTTCTTATATAGCAAGTTTTCATCATTAGTGTAGCTTTCAAATGATTTTTGCATGCTTCATGTATTTTAATTGTGTCTTGTGGATACATCCATTTGCACATAAAGCTTCTCAGCTGTTGCATTTGACTTTCTTGAGCTATTAGAATTTGAGGTTCATATAGAAAATATATCCTTGTGCACACCTGGTCAGCAGAAGCAAATCCTACAGAGAGCTGAATTTGGCCCAGTACACATAATAGTGAAGACAAACTTGTGTTTGATTTAGTATTTGAAATAGTTTCTGTGTTTTATTGTGTTCTTCAACTGTGTTCCAGCAGTTTTGCATTATTCTAGTTTAGAAGTATAAACCTGGGTTTCTGAACAATCAATCAGTTTGAGGTCAGCTGCAGCCATTGCCTGTATGGTGTGAATCAAAACTTAGACACATGGACATTTGTAACAATACAGAGAAGCAAAGATTTCACTGTAACCAAAATGCTTTTCGTGTACAAAAATAAATACACAGAATGGTTTCAAGTGAATTAGGTAATAAATTTTTCCTCAGGTTTAGTGAAAGCAAGATCAGCAGAAAGCTTAGATGTCAATTTATAGCGTATTTACTGAGTGCTGTACTGCTCTACGCCAGAAAATCCTGAGATGGCACTGACTGAATTGTGCAGATACTGGTCATCTGTTGAAAAACTTCCTCAGGATGAAAAAGTGTCCTGGACTGAAAAACTTCTGGTGCTGAGCTTTGGACATGTGTCACAACTGATTAAAGGCACCTGAACACATGGCGATGATGATGGAGGAGCAGTTTAGGGATGCTGCTGTCACCTCCTCTCTGCTGTGGTACAGCTGACTCCTCGGTAGCTCTCCTCACAGTGGGTTAGGAGCCCGCACACAACAGCTACTACGCTGTGGCTGAAGGTCTTCAAGAAGTGGTAAACTGGTATTACTGTCACTGCTTGCTGTCTAGTCAAAAAAACCCTTCATACTGGTTCAGGTTAGATACCCCTAGTTTTGAAAGAAACCTCCTGTCATGCAGACCTCTCAGCAGTAGGAGACCTGGCAAAGAGGCTGCCAACCCTTAGCTTGCTGTTTTGAGGGGAGATGACCTCTGGCCAAGGAGACACCCAACAGACATCAGGGAGTGGATCCAAGGCCCAGGGAAGCCAGCAGAGATTTTCCCTCATCTTAGGACCTGGGCCCTGAAATATTTATTTTGAGTGCTATTAACCCATGGGTTTTTGTAGGGTTGGAGCACTTACACATTCTATCTGGCACAGTGCAGATGTGCTCTTCCATCACTTTCTCCACAGGGGTGAAGTTCAAAGAGGCTATAAATATATATAAACCTGAAAATTATGTCGACTAGAAATAAAGCTAGTCTATTTTGTTTGGCTGAGGCAAAAAGAAAAAAGTCAGATCTGTTTTAAAGCTACTCTGGTTTCCAAGACAGAGCTTGAGTTGGTAACGTCAGGAAGGCCCTGGCTGTGTCCCTTGAAGTGTCGCAAAGGAAAGGATCCATTTGATACAGGGCAGCTTTTCAAAGGGTGCACAATTAGGAGCAGTGATGCAAAAAATTATAGACACAAAGAACAAGAAAGACTTGCAAACATGTGACTGAAATACCACAGCTGTGAAAAGAGGGGTCTGGTCTGTCCAATTGTGTGCCTTGGTCCCCTCAATTACAAATACAACCTGTTGGTGTTATCTCAATGGCTTAGCAAGAAGATTACTTTCCCAGTGGTTCCCTAATAAATGTGGGCTTGCTCATTAACATAGCTGGCATTTCCTAACTCTGCTCAGATTTGCAGGCAAAGCTAATTCACATCCTATTTAGTTCATAGGCTAAAGTTCAAATGGAACAAATTTTTTTATCCTATTTGTGCGACTATATATAATTTCCCTCCCTCCTTTATGGTCAGAATAATAGCTTCAAATCCAGAAAAATAAACCTCTAAAACCCTAAATCTGTGGAAAGCTCATTTATATTTATTGTAGGACAAAACTGCTTTTTAACTCTGGATATAATTTGTTCTTCTTAATCACTTCCACCTTCAGTTCTGCACAGTAGCAGTTCCTTGAATCTGTATTTCTTTCATGCTTGGCCTATGCTATAGTTTTACATATGTACCCCATTAAAGCAACAAACATTTTTTCAATGTGTTTAATGAAAATAGATACAGAAGCTCACTGGATAATGTGTGTTGTTAGAACTGGCAATGTTTTTGACATGGGATGATGACATAATCTGTCAAACCTGTCTTTAAAGAATGCCATTTATCACGGCCTGAATTTTAAGGTACATATCAGAAAAAGTTTAGCCTGAAGAAATGAATAAACTTGAGAATTTTTTTGCTGAAATGTTTGCTTCAAGACTGTAAATTTTCAGAGACCAGTAATGAGTCAGGTGAATGCTTGATTTCAAGGGCTTCTGGAGACAAGCTAGAATTACTCGCCTAAATAAAAGCTGGACTCAGCCAAGCTGTGTTGCAACGGCATGTCTCAGTGCCCTTGTGGGATGGAGGAGCCTGGAGTGTAAGACCCTTCTCTGCTTTCTTCTTCACTTGCCCAGGAAGCAAGTGCTCAACCATTACCTCTGGCACCCTTCTGGTCCCGTGCCCACCTTTTCCCTATACTTCTTTTTTAATCCAATTAAAATAGCCATCTGTTCTCCTAGCTGAGTGCCGTAGCCTCGAGTCTAGCCATGCTGTCTTTAGCTCGGTCTCCCTTTTTGCCCAGGACACTTGTATTGCTGGATGTCCAGTTACCGCAAGGCACGGGGTGGGCAAGAGGAAGGACCCACCATCAATGTGGCCCCTCCAGCCCTGCAGTTGGGGCTTTCAAATGTCCTTTAGTGAGTGCCTCCTAGAAGACGTAAAGCTGAATGCCACAGACCAAGAGCCCAGTGATAATAGGTTGTCAGCACTCACAACCCACACAGATTTAGAGCTAATCAAATGACAGAATGACAGCTGATCATGAACTTGCCCACTTCATTTATGGACTGATAAATCTTTTTGGAAATATTGTCTTACAGGAAAATAACCAGCTTTTAATGAATGATTTTTAATATCAAAAAATATCCACATGGGATATAATCTCAGTGTCATTTTTAACTTACTAAGTAGCTTTTATTCACTGGACTGCACAGTCTTTTGTTAACATCCATGAAAATTCAAAAATGTCATATTAGTCACTGGAGAGCTCCCATTTTATTCCCCATCTACATTAGAAACAAATACAGAATTACAAGGGAAGCATTAATAAAAAATTGACACTAAGGGCTGCAAGGACTGTTGCAAAGTGCATTTCCTCGTATGCATCAAGAGCTAACAATATAAAAAATTCCATACAATTCATGCTTAATATACTGTGGTTTGATATTTCAAAGAGAACAACATATTTTACACTAGACCTAAAATTGTCTCCATAAATAATAAACCATTTCAAAGCATTAGATCAGTGCAGATGAGCAGAAACAGTGGCAACGTAGTGGCTTGCATTATGGTACAATAGAGTCCCTCCCATGTTTAGGTGATAACAGACAGGCAAGGAACCTGGTCTTCCCTTTCTGATTGCAAGTGATTTACATTGACATGGAAGCATTAATGCCAGTGAACCCCACAGAGGGCATGAACTCATACAGTCAGCATAAGTGACCAAGAAGGGAGCTGATTCTGCACTGCATTTAAACGAAAGGAACTTACTCCTTTCACTTCTATGTGAAGGACTTCTTGGGTTTCTTTGAGGGCCATTAGTGGTACAGAAAAACAAACCAAAGGCTCAGCTTGGGCATTTTTCCTCCTCCCTTTTCCTTTCCCTACTCTTGCTTTTTCCGTGTTCCTGGGGTTTATCTGCTGAGGTTCCTGGCACTGTATGCACAATGATTTCACTCGTTAGACTTGTATTCTCTGACCACTAAAACCAAACCTAACTAAACAAGACACTGAGGAATATCCAGCATGTCTGGGAAAGCCCATAGGACTGTTAAAAGACAAATACATAGACTACGCATTGCATGAATGAGAGGCAATTTAGAAGAACAACCTCATGTCTTCATAAGCAAAAGTGGCTTGTTTTCGATGTAGTGGCATGCTTTTGAGCCTCTTTCTTGTCTCCCAATTATATGCTTGTCAAAGATGGAGGCAGAAGGTCACAACCACTTTACTTTCCTCACTATATAAATCAGCCAACCAAAACTACCACTTCTCAGTGCATTTCAATTATTTATGACCCCAAACCTAGTTGAACAAATACACTTCTAGGCCTGAATCTGAAAGCTAAAAGAGAAAAAAATGGCATCACAAATCAATAGAAGTGGTCATCACCAGACTGGGGAATACAGGCTCCCTTAAATAGCGAGAAATCTTACTTGCATGCTTTTGTTGGACCACAAGTCATGGGGGCTTGTATTAGGCATTTGGCTTCCTTTACATTGTTTGAAGCGTTCATTTGAAATTGTGCCATACTGATAGGTTTTTTAATATGCTGTTTGGGTGTACAGCTGAGACCCATGCGAACACGTGCCTACCTCCCAAACAAACAGACTGGGTTTAACTTGTGTCAGGCTAGACGTGCTAGACAGCTCAGCACCTAGCTCCTGCTGAAGCCTTGATGGGAACCAGAGTAAATACCTCATCAGTTATGTCTGACCTGATCTATATGCTTGGAAAATGTCTTTTTCCAGCTCTCAAAAACAAGTGCTGGAATCAGTGCTCCCTGTTGGGGAGTGCCGAATCCGGCAGCTGCAGGGTGGGGAGCCTGCCACAGCTCCCTGTCCACGGATGATGCATCCAGGTGTCTCAGTCCTACAGACAGCCCCCCTTTGCCCCCAGGCCACGTGCCCCGCTTGCCAGCTGGTCTAGCTTGTTGCTGGCCAGGGCCTTGCACTGACAGCACACCCTCATCATGCCCCGTGCTGGCACCATAGGCACACAGGGCTCCCAGCCCTGGTTGTCCCCTGGCACTCAGCCCCCGCCCCCCCGTACAGACATGCACACAGCCCAGGGAGCCTGCATCTGAGAAAATCACTAGACATGGAGTTTAGTCAGGAGTCAGGACCGACTGCATCCTGGCCAGTGTCTCTTTGCACAAGACCAACTCCTTTTCTCCTCTTCGCCCTCTGTTTTCCCACATTTGTTCCTCCTCAAACCACTGTGAAGTCTCCCTTGCCTTACCTCCCCTAAAGATCCCACAGTAAATCCTGTGCAGTCCCAAAATACTCTTCCCTGCACCCCACAGCAAGCCCTACACCCCTGGGCAGTGTCCTGAATCTGTGGGGTGACCCAAAGAGCTGGATGTCCCCCAGCCTGTAGGGCTGGGGCTGCTCTGGGACAGCCCTGGGGGCAGAGCGAGGCCTTTTATCTCTGATTGAGGCATTGGAGTACCCACTGCCATCATGCCTTTGTGTTTGCGGGGATGAGCCTTTCATGGGCTGGTGGCACCTGCGAGGTCCCAGGAGGAGCTGGGCAGGGAAGTACTGGGGTTCCCTCAGCCATGGTGTTCTTTGAGGGTGTGTGTGTGCAACTTTTGTCATGTAACCCAACACTCCATACCCTCCCCTATCCAACAGCACACTAGGTTACTGTTGGCCCAGAGGGACTTCCAGTAGGATCTCACATGATTATTGTGGCTGTACACCATAAGGGATTCTGGAGAAAAGAGTTCTCATTGGAAATCAGTTGTAATAAAGTTGTAATAAACTCTGTATTGACAAGGAATGGCACTGAAAATTAGCCAGAGAACATATTCCTATGTACCTCTCACTGATTTAATGAATATTTAAAAAGTGGAATGGAAATGCTTCAGTAGAAGGAAGAGGGTGTGAGGTCCTGTGAAACTTTCCAGGACAGAACAGGTTGTAGCTGAACAGTTACACCATCCTGAAGAGCAAAACAGAGTAGAAGGGCTATTCTTCAATGCAGCAAGTGTTATGGACACAGTGTTTCAGGCAAAAAATAGAGCAGCTCTATCACCCTTTTCCTGGGAAAGCCCTCACTCCTCCTTGGCTTTGGCAGGAGGACCTACCTCCAAAAAAGAAAACCCAACTGTGCAATCCAGCTACAAAGAGGTACCTCAGCCCCCACACCAGCCTGCAAACTGCTGCTGAGGTAAGTGCATATTCCCAGGGCGGTACAGGCATGGCAAGTCCCCATCTGCCTTCACAGGCCACAGACCAAATCTGGACCTGTGGACTCCAGCTCAAAAAGGCACAGGGTTTGAAGGGACGGTGGACTTTCTGATGACATTGCAGGGGAGAGAAGCTCTTTGGATGATGTGCTTTATTTATCCCTTCACTTATTTTAATGCAGACAGGCTAGTGCAGTGGCTATTTAAAGTAATGGCAGTCAGCAGAACAGCTGCTTAGGATGTGAGAGCTGGTTTATCATTAAAAGACCTCCTATGGGAACCCACAGCCCTCTGGGACTTTTTGCCTTATTAAGAAAGTTTTGAACTACTGTGTCTCTCTAGCAGGGCTAAAATAATGCAAACTTGCTACTGATGCCAAATATTGTAGCCAGCAGCATGTCTTTCTCATTCCCACTAATGTTTCTGAATCTTCAGACTTCTCTATTTTGGCTCTTGAGGGTAAGTGACTGAGTAGAAAGAATGAAAATCTTATGTTGTTATATAATGACACCTTAATTTCTTGCAAGTACCTACAAGTACTCTTGACTTTACCTTGTAATTTCTTAATTATAATATATGAAATTTTGCACTCTGATTTCCTCTTGTATACTGTTTTCTAGATAAGAGATAATTCTGGGTATTTAGCTTGATAATTTCAAGGATACAGAGTGGATTTGGATGCACACATTTCCTTGAAATCAGCAGCAACTGTGTTTCTAATTTAATGGAGCGCATCTGAAAAATTGCAGGTTTACAGCCTATTTTTAACAAAGGAATTATTTCCTTTTAATGAACAAAGCATCTATAACATGGAAAGCTGCAGCATGTAAGCCAGTTCCTAGCTACATCAATTCTCACCAGAAGCAAATCTAGCAGTGTGTGTTCTGTATTTCTTTGGTTAATAATGTGAATTAAGTTGCATTTGGTAAATAGAAAGATGTACGTTGCAAAAGTTTTCCAACATCTCACTTAGAGTGTAATAAACTGTGTGTTGTTTGCTAGCTTTGTGGCTCCCCTAAGTTTCTGACCGCACAGTATAAGAAAAGTCGATATCTCATTTCTCACATCAGCCAGATGGATAGGCCAGGCAAGGGCTTCAGCCAAGGCTTTGTGCCGTTCTGACAGGGAAAAAGCATGTTTTCCCTATTTCAAGCTCTACTGTTTACAAGCAGCTATTGACAGCTTTGCAGTACTTTCTCCAGGTAAGATCTATCGTGGTAGATCTTTAAAGTCTTGCTAGCTCTGCTGTATTTCTCCCCCACTACCCCACTTACCAAGTACAGTTACAAATTCTTAAAATGGTTCTTACTTTTGTATGTGCTTGCTAAACATTAAGATTAGCCAAAGAATAAAGGAGATGTTCTGAATTTATGGTCAGCCTGCCTTATGCTGTTCCTCGCAAAAAAATGGTGTCATGAGATTTTTGCTTACAAAAACCTGGCAACTACACATCTGTGCCTTCTAATGAAGTTAATTTCCCTGTATGGCTCTATGGCACAGCTCTTTATATCTGTTGCAGAACAAGTTGGTGGGGAACCAACTGGCAGCAGAAACAGTGTGTTTTTCTGCTCTGAGGATGTCATGGAATATGTTAAAATAACAGGTAATTTTTAATACCAGGATTAGGGAGAATACTAATATTGGTATAAAAAATATCTTTAAAGTTAGAAGACAGCTGAAAAAAGTTATATTTCACAAAGCATTCACTAATAAAATTAAAAACATTATTAGTGAAAGCGTTGATTTTCTACTTGTATGCACAGTATATCATAATCACGTTCAAAAAAAAGAGTATTAAAAGAAAATTGGACCTTGTAGTTGCCAAATGAATCACTCATTGTATGGGAATGCCAAATAAAAATTATCCATTTAGCTCTGGTTGGCCATTCCACTCACAGTGCTTATTACACATTATTTTTTCCATTGAGAGATGCTGCTTGGCAAAAAAAACCCTGCATTCATTTGCCTAATTCATGCTCCCTTGTAAAACCTATGTATTAACAGGGGCTGACTGTATGAAGGGTCCTCCGTGATAGTTTCTTCATAGCTATGTCGCTGCCTATGAGATGACTGTGAAGTTGGCTTCAAGAAAGGTAGTGCTAGCATTTAGTGCATCTAAAGCACTATCAGTATGGCCTAATTCCCCTGTAATACAAGAAATTTAAAATTCAAATGAGCGTACTCCATTTTCCACATGTCACCATCAGGAGAGCTACAGAGGCAGCTCAACTCACAAAGGGAATTTGTGTGCAAATGCAGGCCCTTCATATACTGGTGGAAAGAGGCAGAATACAAACAAGACCTGTGCAACACTTTTATACTAAATCCTCTTAACGTGCAGACCAGTCCAAGTTCTATTATGAACCCAAAAGCTCAGCCTGGGTCCAGTTCCCTCAGACCTCAAAGCTGTCATGGGTTAAAGATGGGCTGACAACTAACTAATGACAGATGCTGTCTATTAAACCCTCTCCCTTCCTAGAAGGGGAAGAGAAAAAGAATAAGGGAGAGAGACTTAGGGGTTGGAAAAAACCCTAAAAAAACTAAAACAGCTTTAATGAAATAGTAACAATAAAAAGATAACACTATTAATTAGAAAATAATGAAATATATACAAATATATACAAAACCAGTGTCAAACTACCCCAATAATGATCACCTCACTACTGAGGCTGCAGGGCAGGCACCATGGAAGTCCCAGACTGGCCTCAGCAGCAGGCGGGGACTAGATTCAGGAACTGGATTCGGGAACTGGATTCAGGAACACAAGGATCAGGATCAAAGACAGAAGAATTGACAGAGTCCTCCTTAGATGCTGGCCATTGAAGAAAAGGGCTTAACCCTTGTGACCCCTCAGCTTTATACTGAGTATGAAGTATATGGGATGGAATACTTAGTCGGTCAGTTTTGGGTCACCTGTCCTGTCCGCTCCTCCCCGCAGGTGCGACCTTTTTACTTACTTATAACCCTTTTACTTACAGCACTTCAACATGGGGTACAGGATTTAGCAGTGACCTTCGTTTCTATAGGAGCAAGTATAAGCAAGAGCCTTTCTGCACACCATTCCTTGGCAGTAACTATGAACATTAAGTGCTGTCACCGCTAGAAGCAGACACTGTCTGAAAAACTATGCCATTAACTTCAGAAAGGGCAGTCACTTAGGTGAGACTTAGCTGAAAAGTAAAATCACTGAACAGAGAATTAGTTCTGTTGTAGCCCAAACCAGAACAGAGGTCTCTGGGGAAGACCCTTGTGCAGACCCAGAGTGACAATGGCTCCCCATGGGCTGAGTTTGTTTACTTCTCTGGGGCCCTGTTGACACAACCCAACACCGATGTGTTTTGTCGTAGCACAACTCTGTAAGTTCAAGGGCTTGGCCCTTCATTTCCCCTTGAGTTTTCAGGTTCAAAATTTCAGAATGAAACCAGGAGGCCCAAACATAAGGTGATGTCCTTGTAAGTCTCAGAGAACAAAACCAGCAAACAATGACACAGTCTTCCCTGATGCCTGCACAAAACTATGAAACATAATAGGGCTGCATAAAGCTTCTTAAATGACTGAAAGGAAGATATGGAAGCAAGATTTTAGTTTGCAAAATTAAATATGGCGAGACATGAATCCATTTTCCTTCCATTTGTAACTTCTGAACTGTAGCTGATTCAGACAAAAGGTTCTGTTTTGGCTGATATAAACTGAAAGCTCAAAATCAATGACAGCACGCATCAACATAAGCAAAGACAGAATATAATGTTCCTGTGGTGGATTAACCTGGCTGGATGCCAGGTGCCCACCAAAACCGCTCTGTCACTCCCTTCCTCAGCTGGACAGGGGAGAGGAAATATCACAAAAGGCTCGTGGGTCGAAATAAGGACAGGGAGATCACTCAGCAATTACTGTCACAAGCAAAACAGACTCAACTTGAGGAAAATTTATTTAATTTATTACCAATCAAATCAGAGTAGGATAATGAGAAATAAACCCAAATCTTAAAAACACTTTACCCCGACCCTTCCCTTCTTCCCAGGCTCATCTTCACTCCCAGTTTCCTCTACCTTCTCTGCCCCGAGCTGTGCAGATGGATAGGGAATGGAGGTTGTGGTCAGTTCATCACATGTTGTCTCTGCTGCTCCTTCCTCCTCAGGGGGAGGACTCCTCACACTCTTCCCCTGTTCCAGTGTGGGGTCCCTCCCATGGGAGACAATCCTCCAACACAAGTCCTTCCCACAGGGCTGCAGCTCTTCAAGAACTGCTCTAACATGGGTCCTTTCCAAGGGATGCAGTCCTTCAGAACAGACCCTTAGGGTCCTGCCAGAAAACCTGACAGCAAACCTGCTCCAGCGTGGGGTCCTCTCTCTCCACATGTCCACAGGTCGTGCCAGGAGCCTGCAATGCGGGCTTCTCATGAAGTCACAGCCTCCTTTGGGCATCCACCTACTTCAGCATGGGGTCCTCCATGGGCTGCAGGTGGATATCTGCTCCAGCGTGGGGTCCTCCATGGGTTGCAGGGGGACAGCCTGCCTCACCATGGTCTTCACCACGGGCTGAGGGGAATCTCTGCTCAGGCACCTGGGGCATGTACACCACCTCCTTCATCACTGACCTTGGTGTCTGCAGAGTTGATTCCTTCACATATCCTCACTCCTCTCTTTGGCTGCAATTGCTGTTGCTCGGGTGGGGGGGGGGGTGTTCCCCCTTCTTAAATACCTTATCCCAGAGGTGCTACCACCGTCGCTGAAGGGCTCAGTCTTGGCCAGCGTCGGGTCCTTCTTGGAGCTGTCTGGTGTTGGCTCTATTGGACATAGGGGAAGCTTCTAGCAGCTTCTCACAGAAGCCACTCCAGTATACCCCACTGCCAAAATCTTGCCACACACACCCAATAGAGTTCCCTACTGTATTTTTGAAGCTTACTTTTGTTAAAAGTATACTGTACTGTTCTTCTGGAAATGGAATTTAAAGATCATTTTTGTCGGACATCACAAAGTGCAAAGAAACAACATTTGCACAATTCATTTTTAGCTGGTCTACCTTCAAGACGGAAAGGAAGGAGCACAAACCATGACATAAGAGCAATACTTCCTTCTTTTCTGGACAATTGCATGCTCAGATTGCCCTTAAAGTTCTCAGGGGATGTATAGGTTGAGATGAAATATCGGTTTCATGTAATGGCAGCATGGAGATCATAGCTATAAGCTATTTTTGTAAAGCATAAATCAGTGCCTGAGCACTAAACCATGGGAGTCTAGCATTCAATTCATACATTATCACTAATTATAATTTTTTACTTGATGATCTATCATCACTCACGCAAGTAGCTATAAGCTATTTTTTCCACCTATAACCACACAACTTGTGCACAAGGCAATGACTGCTGAAAACCACCAAGCATAAATAAGAAAAAAGATGTTTTTGTTATTGGTAATTCTGTGCTCAATTGAGAAACTGTTCCTTCTCACTACAACCCAGGGCACTTAACAGTTCTTTTCCCAAACAGTTTATTTTTTAACAAGGCAAGGCAAGCAGAGGCTCAGAGAATGAGATGCAGCAGCCAAGAATCAAGACTGACAGTTTACAGTCAGCATGTTAATTCAATGCCTTTTTTCCTTAAAAAAGAAACAACTGAAGACACTGTAAGCAAGGATGGGGTACAGAGGCTGTGAGAGAGAATCTTGACAGCCTTGGAACAAGTGACTAATTAGTATAGAGGAGGAAAGACTTAAAGTTCAATGTGCTGCTGTGACTTGTTTCCTAAACTGTTGGCCGTCTTGATCAGTTAATTTCCAGCATTTCTCACCAAGTGCCTTCATCCTCAACTGCAGCTGAGAACATTGCCTCTGGAACTGGGCTCTGCAGAGCAGGTGCCAGCACTTTCGCTCCGGGCCCACAGATCATCAATGTCGCACAGATATATGCTGGCATCAGCCACAGATGTGATCCTTACTGCAGCCCTTGCTGTAACTGTCTTCATCCCTGCTCCCCTAACTGAAGGCCTTTCTGATTTCCCATGCTGCATTCTTTTTCTTCTTTTTCCCACATCTATGTGGGTCAGAGCACAGCGCACCCGTTCAGTCCAAGTGTCCAATAGCATTTGAGGTCTAACTCAGATCAGCCTTACAGTGTTTTGGGTTTTGTTTTTTTTTTTTGGAAGGAATATGTCTTTCACCTTAATGTTATGATCAAGTTGCAGCAGCTCCAGTTAGCTGGAATTGCTCTGATATGACAAAGTGCGAGCTCAGGAGACAAAATGGGCTGAGCTTCATCTCAGTCCCTTGCCTTTAGCCATGTTCACCAAAGCCTCCTACTTTACAATAAGATCTTTCCAGTCATCCTGCACTGGTGAACAAGACCCTGCTGGCTTCAGCCAGACCTGCAGGACCTCATTGGCCAGAGGGGTGGCATGGTGGCGGCTTGCCTGCCCTGCCATCCTCAGATCTCACTGACACTTACTGTAGTCTTCTGGCCACTGCTTATGCTGGCAATATCAGCCACACCTACTACCCACTGCTAGTAGTTTGCTGTGGGGGAGTTTGCACAGCTCCCTCTGGGTAGCAATGACAATGGCTAAAGTGGTAGTGAGGTGAGTGTGCACAACAGCTGTGAACACAATACATGAAACTGTGCATTCCAGAAAGGTGGTAGCCCAAAACTGGTAACACCATGAGGAAAGTAGGAAAGGTGAATTTTACCTGAGACAACCATCAGCTGAATTGACCAGTAGACAGGTGATTGCCAGGAGATTTGTGAGAGTACAAAGAGTCAGCCTGGAAAGAAAACTCAAGGCAGTGTGAGAAGTTGTGACCGGGGACGAGACCCAGGAGTGGAACGAGGGAGGCAGCAGCCACCAAAGCTAGAGCTAGCGCTGCCAGCAGCAGCCCACCTCTGTGGGATGGTGTGAGCAGCCTGCGTGCAGCCAGCACGGTGATGTTGATGGGGTGCGGCACCGCAGGGTGGGGTTAGCAGGTGGGGTGCACGTAGAGTACTTGTGTCTCCTCAAGGAGAGGTGCATGGGTTGGGGAACTAGCACCCCAGAGAGCGGTGCACATAATCGTGTATGTGTGTGTGTGTGCACGTGTGCATAGTTAGAAGTTTTGAGGATTCATCACGGAAGGGCACTTAGAAATTTCTAGGTATTTATCGACATTTGCTAAGCATCTCGATTTGTAGTTTATCTGCTGTGTTGCCAATACCGATCCTAACTGTGTAGTTGAATACCTGCCAGTTAGTTAGGTGCTGCTAATAATCAGATAATGTCACCTGTCCCCTCTGGCATAGCTTGGAGAGCTCTCTCCCTGTGGGGCACCCTACGCCCATGCCCCACGCCATGACCTCACAAACTGCGGAGTGATGGGGCGAGGTTGGAGAAGATGACCTTGCAACCCAGCCTTTGGACCCCAGCAGCACCCAGCTCCTGCTCTTCCCTCATGTCGACAGTGAGAACAACTAATCTGATGCTGTCTGAGACAGGTGTATTTGGCTGTTTCCAGCATAGGCCAACTGGTTCTGAACCTCAGGTGTACCCTGGTGGACCCTGTTGTGAAGGTGGAACTCACAGGAAGAGGCTTCCTGAGATGGTTTGAGGAGCATAATCCTGAACTGGACTATGACAAGAGCACAGCTTGCACCAACCAGGCTGTCTACCTCTCTAAAGCTAAGAATTTCCACATAGAGGGTAAAACACTGGAATGAGGCTCTGGTTAACTGAAGAGCATCTTAGCATTTGGCTTGGGAAGGTGAGGTCAGACCTTTTCCAGTGGAAAGGAAGTCTTCCTTTTGCCAATCCATGTGCTCTGTTTCTATCCCATGGCATGCTCCTTTCCACTACCTCATACAGTAACCGGGGCTTTGTGATGATCAGTAGTGTTGCACAGAAAGCAGTATTTGAGAGTGTGTGCAGTCCCCCAAGAGCTGGTGGCTTTATCTGTGAAGTGAACATTTATTGCACAGAAATCTATCACAACCTGTCTAGCAGCAGGTAGAAAACTTTTAGTCACTAGCACATCATTGAAGCATTCTTTGGTCAGCTAAAATGCTTGCCTTCGGTGTTCTTGTTGACTTACATGTCAGCAAGAGCACCACTGGGTATACAGACTCTGTTATATTTGCAACTACAGTAAAGGCATTATTAGAGTTACTGCTGTACCTTTACTAAGAGACAAGAAAAATGTTAAACACTGAAAACACCTGCAAACATGTGATTATTTCACTGAATCACAGAATCACAGACTGGTTGAGGTTGAAAGGTCATTCTGGATGTCATCTAGTCCAACACCCCTGCTCAAGCAGGGGCCCTACAGCTAGTTGCCCAGGACCATATCCAAATGGCTTTTCAGTTTCTCAAAGGAAGGAGACTCCACAACATCCATGGACTACCTGTTTCACAGCAAAAAAGTGTTTCCTGATGTTCAGAGGGAATCTCTTGTGTTTCAGTTCATGACTGTTGCCTCATGTCTTGTCACTGAAAAGATCCTGGTTCTATCTTCTTTGCACCTTTCCTTCAGACATTACACATCTCAACAAGCACACACATAAATGCAAATCTAACTATTAAAATGTACAGATTTATTAAAAAGAGTAAAGTCAATGGGATGTGACAGCCACCTAAGACAGTGAATTATTCCAGGGGATGCTTAAAGCAAACAGAAGCCTCCTAGGAGGTGCACACCCCCTTCTCAGCTCCTCTTTCTTAGGGTCTATTTGGAACTCTGAAAATTTAGTCTACAGTTCATACTGAAGTTAGACTGTGCCAATATGTGAAAATTGTGCTTTTGAGCTACAACCTGCAGCGGTCAGGCTTCATTTCCTCTTAGACTTGAAGTCTCTGCCTCATCCAAAGATCATTTTCCACTTACACACACATTAGAGTCTTAGCCTTGATGTACTGCAACATGCTGATGCTTCCTGTAGGCCACCAGCCCTGACAGAAAAGAGGGAGAAAGGCTGAGTGTTGGAAAAATTATTTTTGCCATTATAAGAACAAGTACCTGTAAAGCACCTCAGTTCCAGATCTTTTCAGCTGAAGTTCAAATTCGTGTTGCTTAAAGACAGACTTGAATCTGTATTCTGCCACCTACACATATATTGTTGTTTTCAAAAGAGTTGAGCATCCCACATCCATAAAGACTTGCCAATACAGTACAGTTTAATAGCAGATTTTTGCTACTGTAACTCAGTCTTTTTCCTCCTTTTCCAGCATTGATTACATCTCTGTAGAAGTGCTCTAACAAGTCCAAGAAAGTCATTTTAAAACATGAAAGAAAATACAGGTTTGACTCTTCTTACCCCAAATATTCTGTGCCCCGCACTGCTGTTGACATACAAGGAATGTATGTTTGAAGAGACTGGTGTCTGTGTCGGCTTTTGACACACAGCTGCCAATATGCTCTTGACAGCATGTTACTACCTGGTATTTGATCTTACCACATACCCTACTTGGGTCACATCTGATGTCTGTGTAAGAAGTGTATATACATGGATCCAGGTGCCTGCTGACATATTTCTTTTTAACCCTGGTAAGCCCTGCCACTGCACAAGAAACTCAGTATTTCTCTGTGAGATAACGACTTCTGGAGGAACCGACTCCTGGCAGTTATTGAATATGACTGGTAACAGCTCTAGGATAGTTAGATCCAGAAAAGCAAAAGACGAGTTTCAGTGCTACCAGGAATAATCATCCTCACCACCAGCAGAATCCTCCTAGTCAGAGCAAACTGGAGGCAGGAGCTCACAACACTATGGGCAGTTTGCAACTCTTCAAGCACTGCTGTGCGCTGTCAGTCACGCCTCAGGAAATCTCTTGCATCCTTCATAGAAAGGTCATCCCTCAAGTCACTCCTACCAACAGCCTCTTTGCGCTTTCCCCACAGCTGCAGCCAATACTTGCTGGAAAATACAAGATGGAACACTTTTTGAATTAGGTAACAAAACAAATTGTCTGGAATTAACTTAAATTTTGTGGTGTGACTGAAGTTCCCAGGTTCTGCTGAAAACCAAGCGCATGGTATCCCCAGGTGCCTCCAGGGAGTTAATTCTTGGGAGCACCTTCCCACCCTTGCAGCTGCTGGAAAACTTTCTACAGTGGAATGAATTCTGTGACATGCTTTCAGGAGGAATGAGGTTTTTGGAGCCCATGTAGAGGGCAGGAGCTCCTGTGCAATGGAGTGCCAAGGGAAATGAGTGCACCTTTGCTTCCAGGGTGAATTCAGGGACATTGTTTAAGGCTACCGTCCTTTTGCGGCCAGGACCTGTGCAGAAAATTAAGCACAGCTTAGCAAGTGATCCACTCCAAAGAAAGTATCTTTAGAAGGGATGCAAAAGAAGCCAGAGAAAATGGGATTAAAGCTGTAGACAGAATGAAAGAAGTATCTGCAAGCATTTTTTCACCACAAAGCCTACTTCAGCCCTGCACACAAAGTCAGGCTCTCAGGCTGTACCTGCAGTAGAGACTGAGAAATTTGAACACTTTCAGTAAATTCCCACACTGTGCTGGGGCTGCAAAACAGACCACTCACACCAGTGCCCAACTGCAGATCATTCCAGGAGGGGAACACTGATTTCTTTTACGATTAAATTGCAGATCTGCTCACAGTTCGAAGTCCTTCCTTCCATCAAGACAAGAACATCACCAAAATAACTTAAAAACAACATTGTGTGAGATAAGGCCCTGGGAATATCAGGTTTCTACAAAGTGTCAGAATAGACAACATGACTTTCTTATATTGCAGTTATCTAAGAGGCTGATAAATTTTTGTTTCTTCCCTTTCAGATTGTTTAAGGCATTTTTTTTCTTCAAAGTTGCAACTCTGATTGAAAATGCTGTTATGCCATCTGGTAAATCTCCCGTGATGTGAGGAAACAATATCCAGGCTCTTCTGTCAACAAAAATATCCAGTTTAGATTATTAAAACTCAAGGCGTTGTTGAATTCATCTGCAAAAGGGTGCAGTCAGCAGGACAAAATTCTAGCAGTCTCACATCCCCCAATACTGTTGTTCAAAGTGAAGTTTTGGCACAAGTTACTAGGAGGAAAGAAAGCTTAAGCAGAAACGTGTTTAAAAGAAATAGGTCTTGGATGAAGAAAAGAGTCAAGAGCTGGTCTAATCTGGCCACAAGGGGCCAAATTTGTCCTTGCATAAGTAGAAAAGTCTTTCATTACCGTCAGTGGGACCTCACCCAAACAAAATTGAATTAAGAAGAGGCACAGAAGCAAAGACATTAGAAGGAACAGATCTTTTCCTGTCTCGCAGTTGTGCAGAGAAGGTGTTAAATATAATTTTTATTGTGAGTGGGGCCTTTTGCCAAGTGAAACAAAAGTTGCAGATTGTATGCACAGGTGTTGTAGACAATGATAAAAGAGGAGTGAGGGTTCTTACGCAACTGTACTCCCTAAAAGTCTGTCAGTGCCTATTTGCAAAGTTAAAAGTCTGTGGCACTCCATTTTGATAAGTGAAAATCCTAAACAGTTTGTGAGGAGCTGCAGGTTTGCTGATCTTGTGTTAAAATGAGACAGATTAACAGTTCTCAAGTCTGCTGACTGGTAGGGATCCATACATCCAGCAGCTGACCTGCAGAGGCCATGCACAACCCACCCCATATCATGCCTTTACGCAGTTTGGGTGCAACACCCAGATGGCAAGGACACCTTAGATTTTGGGAGAAACATCAAGGTTTCCTTAAGGTACAAATATCCTAAATGTTTAAAAGACTTAAATAGCAGTGTGCTGTTTGACTTTCAGATGGATGGCTGGATTCTGGGGTCCTCACCTTTGACTTCCAATTCAAATTTCCTCCAAATATTCCCTCCACATTCACCAGCAAAATTGGCTGCATCTCCCACTTTGTTTGAGGGACTTGCTGCAGCTGCCAAATTATCTTAGCTAAAGAGGAGAGATATCTACTGTTGCAAGGAACTTCTAGTGACCACAGAAGATGTGTGAAAGACAAGATAAGTGGAACAAGCTCTCTGAGTTGGAGACACACAGACCTACCCTAATGATGATTCTGATGATTTTGTGGCCTCCCTCTAAATTTGGGTATGGATAGCTGACGGTGAAAATGTTTACATGTGCACAAATTAATTCTTTGCACAGATGCTGAGGAGGACTGTGGTAATTCAGCTATATCACATTCGGTGCGGTGAGGAAGACTGTCCTCCGGGTTAATAGTGGGACTTGTGGGGAAGGTTGAGGAGCCTCAGCTGTTACATTAGGAATCACCCTGTATTCAGCAGCAAGAACTCACCATGCTTTGTATTTCCACTCACCCTCTCCATGCAGGCCTCACTGGTGGTGGAAGCTAGGAAGCATGTAGTTTATTTCTGCTGCTTCTGTCATGGCTCTGTGAACCTTTGGGTTTCTCTGGAGAAAAGCATATTGTGCTCCAGAGAAGTCATTTTCTTCAAGATAGATATTGCCAACAGGACATGCAATTACGTTAGAAAGGCCTTTTTTTTTGCTGTATGCTGCATTGTCCTGTATGGTGGCTTCAGGAGCAGGGAAGAACAACTTTCGTTGGAAGACCAAAGCGAAGTGATGAAGTTGGAGTTCCAGACAGACATGGCTCCCTTTGAGGCTATGAGAGTTGTCAGTGTGCTGGTTCTGCTGAAACCCATGCCTGTCGCCAGCACTCTCATGGAAAATAAGATCATGGCATTCAGGTACGAGCTGGTAGGCATCTCTGACCTTCCTTGTGCCAAATCCACCGTTGTGGCCAGGGAGCAGAACAGCAAGACTCTGCATGAAAATGAAGATGACATCTCAAAGGGGGTGAGCCTTCACAGAGACATTTCTGAGATTGACCCAGGAGCCATTGCCAGAAGATCCACAGAATAAAAGATTGTTCTGCAAAATCCACATTCACTACTTGTATGCTTTCGCAGGTCAGCCTGTTTTTACAGTGATGCGCCAGTGATTCTCAAAACAAGAGGATTAAATCTCGCCAAAGCCCGAGGTCAGGAAGGCCCATAAGGGGACTGACTCCTGATAACTGGATAAGGAAGAGCAGAAGCCTCAGCAGTGGCCTAGGCAGAGAGGGGACGCTTTGCATGCCCAGAAGGTGGATGTGCTCCTGTGCGTGGGAAAACGGCTGCATGCAGAGCACACTCTCAGTGAGCTGGCGGGCAACCTGAATGTAGAGTCCACTGATTGCTGGTTAGTTAGGTGCTGTTAATTGAATAAATCACTCTGATTCTGATATGATTTAAGCCACGTGAGCTGAGCCACTTTGCCCTGCGGCAGGCTGCTGCTGTGGTTTGCCCCAGTGGGTGCCACCCAGGGAGGGCTGTCCTGCCTGTGTCCCCTGCGGGCTCCCGCTGTGTGCCCAGGCTCTCCAGGGAGCAAACACAGAGCAGCTGGCCTCCTTCGCCCCATGGCACAACCTCAATCCCACAGCGGAGCTCTTGTGGCAGTCATCTGGTGGGACTCACCCACTCGCACAACTGTGGCCTCGAGTAACATGAGCACGCAAGCAGCGCCTCCCATCCCGCACCCCTGCATCTCCACATTTTTTTCCACAGAAGGGGCAGTGAGGAGTGGGGTAGATAAGCTGAGGACCAGTAGGTGCCCCTGGACCACCTTCTTTACATCTGTTCCTGTACCCAGCGGCCCTTATAGGACCAAGAAACCACCATTCACCCCTGTGGCACGGCCTCATGAAACCACTGCGTGCGTCTCAGCAACCCCCCGCCCCCCCCCCCCCCCCCCCCCAGCCCACCCCCTATGCTTTTGCACCATTGCATTCTGACATATCATTTTTGGCAAGATCCAAAAGCCTTTCCTGGTGTCCAGACCAAAACAGCCAACACCAGACAGGCTGGGAGCAAAGGGTCCATGGCAGCATCCTGCTTCTGCAACACTGAGAGCCCCATGCTTCAGGATGCTGTGTTTTGCCCATGCTGAAGTACGCTGATGCAGGCGTGAGACAGAGTTTTCACAGATGAAATGCACAGGCAAAAGAAACATTTCTGTCTGTGCTTTATAAAGTAATGAGATAGAAGATGTGGGCTGCAGCCCTGCTCCACCTTCTTGCCCCATCACCAGGTGAGGGCAGAGGCACAGGGTGATGCCATCTCTCCTGGTACAAGGCGCTCGCTGTCGGAAGAGACGTCTTGCTGCTCTGCAACCAGGGCCCCCTGCTCGCAGAGAACCCTGTCTTTCTCCTCCCACCCACGCAGACTGTTTAGAAATGAGATTACACTGGCCAATTGTAACCCACGGCAGTAGCAGGTCTGTTAGCAGCAACTTCCCATATGCTTTCGGCAGCAAATTGCCAGGCAGTCCCAGCCCAGGGTTTTGCATGCCTACAGCTATCTCCGTAGCTGCCTAAGCGTGTGGCCACCATGTGGCACAATAGGTTGAAGGAGCACAGTGTTTCTCCCACCACTTGCCTTTCACCATTCCCTGTGTGTGTGCACAGATTGACCTTGATTGGCAAAACACCCCAGCCTGGCTGTGCGCAGGCTGAGACATAGCACAGCACTTGTCATGTTCTGCTGCTCACACGCGCTCTCGCCGGGCTAACGTTTCCCCTCATCTTGTTCCTAAAAATAGTATTTATCACACTGACACTGGCAGGGCCCTTCCACATCTCAGACGAGACTGTATATCAGAACGCTACGTGCAGAATCCCATTACAAATAGCTTGTTGTTTTACAGGTCTCCCTGTTTCATCGTTCAAGCAAAAATTAATGCACTCACAGTGTACATGACAGGAACATGTTAGAAGAATATTTTTCACTGCTTATCTTTTGAACTTCCAGCATTGCTTCTCAGTGACACTTGATACAGCTGAAGGAAAAAGAAAACCCAGTATAAATTCTGAAGTTGCCATCACATAAATGCTGGTAGTCCTTGCATTAAGTATGAAAAGGAATTTAACTACTTCTGTTTTGCAAAATATTATTTGCAAAGAAACAATAGGGTGTCATTTGGGGGGATAAAAGAGCAGCTTTGTAACTTCTTCGCATGTTACTTACTGTGATTTGTAGCACTGTTGAAGTCTGTTTTCCAGACTCACAATGGCTGAACCCAGACTGAGATCAGCAAACTCCAAAGGTAGTTGAGGAAGGAGTGAGGTATTTCCACTTCTCATTACGGTCACCCTGCAGGCATTTTCATGGCAGGAGACCATGGGTGTCTGATGCTAGCAAAACCACCTTCTGATTTCAAAAACTTAATTTCTCCAGATGGAATACATGCCAGGGTGAAATGCCTAATCCTGTTCCTGGGATACTTCATGCCATGTCTGTGTGTGTGTGTGAATCTCATGAAGCAAATAAAACATTCGACAGCAACAAACTACAAAGACCAAAGTCCTAATAAAATAGACAAGCAGCAGGGTACCTAACTTCTGGGAACTTGGATAAGTGATTTCATGTCTTAGCATTTTAATTTTCCATTCTACCTTTTGCATATCTTTTGTATTGCAAATTCTTCAGGCAGTTCCTTTCCAATCGCTATAGTCTTATTTGTCTAAGGCACTTACATGCTACTGTGGTACAAACAGTAACAAGAACAATACAATGAGTGGGTAGTTTGAGTAAAGTACATTTTTCCAGCAGAGCACAGAAGATGGAGCAGAGAGGTCTCTAGGAAAGGTCAACTGCCTGGTTCACTTCTCTGAAGAGATGGTGGATATTTTTGTGATGTAAAGTTGGAGCCATCAAAACACCAGGCAGGACATGTGGGCTCTCCATGTTTATTCCTTTATGTGCCTTTTGCAAGGCACTAAAATACACCTAAATTAACTAGATGCCTTTAAAGTCTAGTCAGACTAGTGATACGCTGTGTCTTCTTGATGTTCTTTAGAGCATCAGGGCTAACTGTTCAGGTGCAGTGACCCGAAATAGCCATATAGCTCACATGGACCTGAGCTTGTACCTTTGGATGGCCCTGCATGAATTTCAAGAACCTGCTAGCACAGATTGGTTGCTAACTAAGGACTCATCACTGTGCTGTCTTACATGACATAGGTATCATCTGGGCTTGAAAACTTAAAAAAAAAAATCCCAGTCTTTTAGGTGCAACAACACATATTTCCATGGAGGTTTCATTAAACATCACACACTAAGCCTACCCACAGCTGATAGGTTCAACAAATACTTATAGTGACCCTCATAGGCAGACTTGCTGTGAAAATGGAGCAGGAGGTTACTGTCAACTTCTGCCACATCTGTTCTAGCTGCTTTTATATAAATAAGAACTCTTTAAACTTTGGAATCAGTATTACTTTTTCTTGTTTTCTTTTTGAACGAATGATGCCTGAAGTCTTTCCAGGACCCCACAGGAAAGAGTTTGGTGTCTACCTCCTTTGGGATTATTTCTGAGGAGTAGCTTTGCTGTGGAGCTGGTGGGATTTGTACGGGTCAGAAGTGATGGAAAGAGTGGAAAGAGAGTAAAGAGATGGCACATGTGAATGGAAAACAGCTGTATTGTCTGCTCACAATTTCATTTTAGTCTTGCAAAGATTTTGGAATATGTTCCATTTTCATTTAGTTTAACGAAGTAAAAATAGAAATTTTTCTCTTTCCAGTAACCACGGAAACAGAAACAGTAATTACTGGAAATTATCTCTACTTGTGAGATCAAGTTTGTGTTATTGCTGGATGACACAGAAGTTAAGCCACACATGCGTCCTCAACAGTATTACCTGGCACAAGGCTGCTACAGCCTACAGGGAATGAACCTCATGAAGGTCCTCAAACATCTGGAGCAGCTGGAGCCACTGCAGTTCTGGAATATGTTAACTCTAGCTGCTGTTGGCTCAAGCTATACTTGTTTTCAGCAAATGGTTTTATGAACAATTAAATACTGAAACTGTGACCATGTCTGAGTATGTGTTTTGTAGTTCAAATAATTTAGTAGTCACCAGCACATCAATTCCCTCTGTATTCCCTTAAAGCTCTCAAAGGCAAGGCATGCAGTGTCTTAGAAGCAGCCACCATCAACATTTCTCTCTATTTAAAGGGAGAGAGCATGCTTCAATACTCTTTTAAAAAGTGTTTTTGAATAAAATAGTCTTGTATTACCAAGTTCCTTTGCCTTTGTCTTTCTATCCTTCAAAATTACACAGGCTCTTCAGATAAGCTGCCGTTTTAAGACACAAATGTGGATTAAATGGTATTGATTCATTTGATCTTTGTACATTCATCCTCTCTTTTACTGCTTAGACTTCGTGCTTTTCTGCAAAGTTGTCAGTCTCCCTTTCACATTTCTTTAAGTATTCTGCCACCTTCCAAGACAAGAACTTGAATGGGGCCAGCTTTCTTCTGATTGCCTCTGCTGGGAGGGAAGGGCTCCCTAGATGGACTGGGTAAACCTTAATTAAAATAAAACAAACCCCTGACCAGCCAAGCCTTCATCCACATTACATGCAAGCATTGGTTTCTAATCTGTTTTTCCTTTTGGAGACCAGTTCTAACACTCTTGTGTGTGCAGACATACACGTGGCCAGTAATGGAAAGTCAATATGCATGGAAGTCTGAGAAGAAAGAATTCTTTCTTTTTCAGTTAATCTAAATGATTTTTCAGTTAATAAATATCACAGTATGGTTGTATAGATTAATGACTCAGGCAACGCGTAAATTCAGCTATTCAATTTGTTTCCTACTGACCACTCCAAACAGGTTTTCCAAAAACGTAATAATCCATTCTATTAATGGGTGCTACTGGTTCTTCCAGATGAAATATAGTAAAGTACGACTCTTTCATGAGCAATTTTAAACATTCACTCAGGGTAATTGATTACATGAGCCAAGGATTGCAAATTGAAGAGATAATTGACTTCTTCAATATGCAAATACAGTCCCAGGCAATAAACAGATACCAGTTACATCAGTATGAAATAGAATTACAATTAATTTCAGCATCACAAAGAACTGCCTTGATTTTCTTCAATGCTTGCATGCCATTTTCTGCTTTCAGTTATGCTTGTATAGCATCTAGTGAGAGCTGGTGTGGATTCACTCCCACAGGGCAGAGTGTACCTGAACAGAGCCATGCTCACATCTTGATAGCTTTGGCTTCACACTGTGTCACTTGTCATGGTTTGCACACAGTTTGATCATTCCCATTTACTACTACTGGGAATCGCTTTTGGAGATTTCTACCAGTGGCAACATTTATACAGCAATACTGTGAAGGTTTTGGAACAAGTTGCTCAGGGAGGTTATGCAGTCTCCATTCTTGGATATTTTCAAGACCTGCAAAGATAAGGCCTTGAGAAACCCTGTTTGAGCTCAGAGCTGACCCAGATTTGTGCAAGAGCTTGGCTAGAAACTGCTTCCAACCTGAATTATCCTATGAACTTATGAAAGTGAAGGGGAGGTAAGCAGAGAGGGAAGAAAGAGCCCAAATGGAAACTGCAGAATGATTTTGAGGACGTTGAGAATCAAAGAGATTTAAATAGTGGGGAAAGGGAGGAAAGGATCCCATGGGGAAAAGAAGCAATGAAAAAAATTAGTTAATAGCTGAGGAAATGTTCTGATCCATCTCAAACTGCCTTTCTGAAAGATGGCAAAAACGAGGGAGTGAACAAGCAGACAGTATTGACTTTTTAGAAACAAATATTGCATTTTAGTTTTGACTGCTATGACTCCTTTCTGCTTGCCTTTCTCATTTCCCTGACTACAGGTAGGAATTACACCACTGCCAGCCACAGCAATAGTGCTTGTCTGCAGAGAAGAAAGGATCCTGCTCTTTCTTAAAATCCCCAGCCTTTAAGGTATGCCAGGCAGGACACACTGGGTCTCTGTGCATGAGCAGGCTGAAAGCCCCTGTTTACCAGGAACTGAAGAGCTAGAACAAAGGCAGACTTGAGGAAAACACCTATTATGTTCACGTGGTTCATGTCTCCTTCGAATGCAGCTGAGAGCAAGGCAGGCTACTTGCAACAGGAGAGACAGGGCTCTGGTTGGTTTAAAGAAATTTCACAGTTATGCATCTTCCTGAATACATACATAGAGTCATAAAGATAACTCTGTCTGTAAACATTTCTTTATAATATTCCATGGAGGGACCCAGTTAGAAGGACCCAAAACCTTTCTGGATGTACTATACAGTACTGAAATGAACCATGTTCGCACTAGATCTGTCCCTAGACTGTGACAGAGCCTTAGGAAAGGTACCTGTTGCTGCTTTGGCAGAATCTCCTTGGCTAGGCAGAGCCTGTGTACAGATGGTACTGCATCAATAACAGCAATTATGGGTCTTTGGTGGGTCATTTGTGTTTAGGTCACTAACAATAAAAATTCATTGGAAATAAAAGCAGAAGGATGAAACAGACTTGAGGGGGAGGGGGGCGGGCAGGAAGGAAGAGAAGAAGGCATTCCATACGCAGAGAAGCGCTCCAGATGTCACAAAGCAGCATGAGACCCAGGTCTATAACCTGCCTGCAGGAATCAGATAAGCTGCTCTTCCACAGACCCCAATTGCTACACATCAAAGGAAAAGCATGAGATTAGAAGCATCTCTGTGACCGTGCTGCTGCTATAATGTATGTTTCTGAAATAATTTGATGCTACTTCATTCCTCTTTGCAAAGCAGCTGGATTCATGCTTTTCCTCCCTCCAGTAAGGAGTTGCTGTAGAGAGTACCAGCCTCATTGGGTTTCTCCTTCTTAAGTTTCTTCCCTGCTTCCCATTCAGAAAACTACTGCTTTCCCCCAAACGGTGAAAAGCTGCTGACGTCCCCCGAGGAGAGGAAGTGTGAACAGAGAAATAAAATGGTGTTAAAATCTAGTCACCCGGAAAAGCTACTTACCCAGAAGTCATCTGGAAGCTGAGAACTGTTTGTGAGCATTTGAGAAGAGATAGTGGGAAAAGGGAGGAAAGAAACTTGCTGTTTCTGTTTGAATAGCTGAAGGGAATGGAAAGGATTTCTAGTGATTTGCTGTCTCTCCAGTTTTCCCCTCGCGTTCTGATGAAACAGGACTTCCATTCATATTGATTTGCCTCTGAAATGGTCACATAAGCCATTCTTCTTCACCTCAAGGCTGTGGAAGTCGCAGACCGGACTTCCTCCTTTTGTCTGTCCTTGGCTGTCCTACTTGGAGCTTGTGTATTAGCCATCGCAATGACATGCCACATCACATTCAGGGAGCCAGGCTCCTCACAGGACAGTTTTGAGTACACAGGGAAATGAACAAGCTTTTTGTCATTTGCAACTTAGAATGGATGTACAGGAGAGAGACTGTATGGTGGAAGAACTGGTCTGTCTTGTATTTGTGGTGGCATCTCTGTTGATAAAGGGACTGCAGCTGTTTGTTAATAAATACAGTTTGAATCTTTGCATGCCACCGTCCATAATCCCAAGCACATTCTAACATCTGATAAACGTGTGTTTTCTCTGTATCCTGCACCAGGCTGCTTCAAGTGAATCAAATTTATGTTCTTATTCACAGTTTATATCTGAACATGAGGAAAAAATTCTTTACTCTGAGGGTGACAGAGCACTGGAACAGGCTGCCCAGGGAGACTGTAGAGTCTCCTACTCTGGGGATATTCAAAATCCACCTGGATGTGATCCTTTGCGACTTGCTCTAGGTGAGCCTGCGTTAGCAGGGCGGTTGGACTAGATGGTCTCCAGAGGTCCCTTCCTACTCCTGCCATTCTGTGATTCTGTGATTTGGTCTGTCTAATTTTTATGGTTCTTGTAATCTGCTCAAAGTTTAAGCTGATTACTTTTAAATGCAACCTAAGAGCTGAAACACTCTGCTTGCAGGACCATAACTACTTCAACTTTATGGCCTGAAATAAAAAGTCCTCTCCCACTGAGCCCCTCCTAGGAGGTTGTTAAAATTAAGGGCAGTGTATTAAAAATCTGTTACATCTATCACTAGTGAGTCGTAATCTGTTCACTTGTGGGAAAATGAGCTTGCCAGTCTAGTAAGTATCTGAATTGCTGCCTTTCCAGTCTTTGAGAGGTGTCTGCTCTTTGTTTCCAGGTGGTTGTCATGATGGATGCTATTCACCTCAGGAAAAGCAATAATTTAGCACATACTGTAATACAGTGCAGTAGCTCAGAGTATGATGATACTAGCTGGAGAGGACAGAAATCTTCTAAACAGAACAAATTTACTTCCTGCATAAATTAGACAAAAACGTGATTTGCGGAAGCAGATAGTGCAGATAAATGTTCTTTTTTCTAGGCAATAGAAGCGGAGGCAGAGGAGATGAAGCAACCTGGAGTAAGTAACTCATAGAGCAATGTAGAATAAAGCCGGCAGTAGTAAATCATCTGCTTGAGAGGCTCAGCAGTTTCCCACACCAGAATCAACTAATCCCTAGGCTCCTAACATACGTACACATACACATCTTTCTTACACAATTAGATTTTAGGCACACATATACACTTTCATAAGCATGAATATTACATTTAAGGTACTTTCTACAAACACTCTTACCTTCTATTTGCTCCTTGTCATTTCCATCTCAGCAAAGGTAATTTTTGAGGATGCTAAGGCAATTTATAGGCACTTGTGGGCTCATAAATCTTATGTGCTTATCCTAGAGATGTCTCTTCTATGTGTGCTATTTTAGTCAGTATCTATCATCCATCACAGTACAGTGTATCTATGGTAAAAAAAGACCTATTGTACAACATCTGATCTCTGACAAAGCAGACACAGGCCAGCCCTGTAGTGATGGCAGCTGCTAGATGTTTTTTTTAAAGAGGGCAGAATGGATACTTCTGCAGTGTGTGAAAAATTGACACTTTCTCAAGTTTCTTCCCTTCTGTGGATTCTCACACTTCAGGAAAAGAAAAAATACTAAAAAAATTGTGTAATGGTTAGGCTTTCAGGAAAAGGTCAACCATCCATACCAAGGTCACAGTGATGGGTACTAGACTAGAAAGCATTTCAGCGTGTTTCGAGTTAGCAAAGCATTTCAGGATATTAATAATGAACAACAGTTGAAAACAATGAATGTGCTTGAAGGAGTATTTTCATTTCAGGTAACCAATTTTAGGCCTCCTACTTAGCCATCCACTCTCCCATGGACCCTTCTACAGTCCACAGATGAAGACAAGTTGCTTCAGGAGAAGACTCTACGTTAGTAGCTCAGCTCAGGAATGCATTGCCCACTTACTTTCCCCTAATTCAAATTGCATGTTCTCTGTGCACGAACAAGATTTGTGCGAAACATACTCCAGCCACTATCGTGCATTCAGTTTATAAGGACCAGACAAGAGCTAAAGTGAAGTTAAACCCTGAAATTGTGAGCACTGGGTCCTCAGCACCAACTGTTTCACTCCACAAACCCATTCCTGCTGAGCTGCGCTACTCATTAATGCAAAGATAAGTAAGTTGGATACTGAATCACTATAGGGTGTTCAGTATCCAAGTCCCTGTCTGCTTCAGAAGGAGCTTAGGGTAAGCTTAGCCACGTAACTCAGGCTTCTCAAACTTAACACTGGAAGCGGAGAGTGGAAAGACTGCTCTCTTCTCCCATCTGTGTCTGTGTTTACAAATGAGACTCCCACACAACTGAGGAGTCCTTCCTCCTTTAATTAAATGGATGAGTTGATCATGGTGAGTGGCTACACTGAATCTTTGAACTTCTTATGAATTCATGATATAAGCAGTCTCTGCTTGACCATTAATTTAAATACTCATGCAAAATCTAGGATTACTTGATGATTTGCTCTCTTTCATGCAGGCTTATAATGACCTTAAAAGCATTAACTCAATGTGAGGTCACAGAATTATTTTAGCTGTGGATCGGTTGCTTAATAACAGTTTTCTCAGAGTCATGTAATCATGCCGGCTGTAAGGCTCAAGTAATTCTTTCATTTTCTGCCTACATATTAATGGATTTAACCACTCCTATGCACAAAAAGGAGAAATGAGTTTTCAGTACTTGGGTTTACAGCCTCCAAAACACACAGAGAAGCATGTATCTGCAAAATTAATCAGCCATTTTTGCAACTACTTAAGAAATCAAATGCTGTTTGAAAGTCAAACATCAACATAGTCACCTCTTACATAGTACAAGCAGGATCTCACAGTGTTTTACCATTAGTAATTAATGGCTTGTCTTTGACTATAGCTTAAATCAATTAAATAAGTTTATAGGCTGCAGCCGTCAAAAGCTAACAGATTTATTTTTAGTCATAATTTTTAATGGATAAAAATTTAGTCTGATTGTAAAGTGAAATCTCTCCTGATGAAATATTAAATGTTCCATAAGCAAAATATTTGATTTTGACATTACTGTGATACTGCCTGTCTTTTTGAGTGTCAGAAATATTTATGATTTTAAATAGGACAATATGTGGGTAAAATGTTTTTAAAAATTGCAAAACTAACAGAATATGTTCCTGCCTCATAATAAACAACTGTTGAATGATGTTTGTTAAAATTGGCTCTCAAGTGACAGTTAATAAATGCATAGTTCTATTATGCATGCTAAATTCAGCATTCCCAAAACTTAAAAGCAGATAGAACAAAACAACGGAGATAGATAAAAAAGTCACGAAGACAAAATACAGCAACACCAGTAAATGACAAGGAAACAATTCAGACTTAAAAATGACTTATTATTTAGTAACTTGTAACAACAATTTATAGAACTAAATTAGAGGCAAATCAGAGTCTTTCTGATGTTTTTGAAATGCAATTACTCTAGTGCGTATAGATTGATCATACAGCAGAGGAATTCAAATTACAAAGTCCCCTTCAAAAAAGCAAACCCCAGTTTCTCTATGTTTCTGCTTCCAGGTTACACTTATTCATGGATAATGAATGAAGGAAAAAAAAAAAAGGGTACAATAAAATTCAATAATTAATCTATTTTAATTAAAGCCCCTAAACATTTATTCAGTACCTGCAGAAGTTAGACTGCCTACATGTGGTCTGTGTTGCGTATGCCCAGACCATATCTGCACCGAGATATGCACACAAATACTGGATTTCATGGTCTTTGTGTCCTTTAATGTAATCACTCCACTGGCTCTTTGATGTTGCATAGGTTTGGTGTGATGATGGAAAGAGTTGCTTCAACCATGTATTTTCACCTCTGTTTCTAAAAGGCGAAGGGCAAAACTTTTAATCAAGGACCAGTTTATCTTTAATTAGGGAAACTATAATTAGGCATTATCACCTAATTGCTATTACTGATGGAGAAAGTAATATTTTCACAAGTAGTGACCCATGCTGTATTATCACTCTGCTGTTTACCACATAATGAATCCGTATTTGTGTTTGGCAGCTAGCCAGCAAAAATTAAAAGGTAATCAACATGCTTCTCTGCAGTCCAGTCATCAAAGTCACTGGCTTCTCAGATGAATAAATAACAAAGTCAAGTTGTGATGTCCTAACAGAAACCCTTCTTTAGGAATAACTATATTTATCTCCTCTGTCAAGACATCAAATGATACTTGAAACAAATATATACAAAAAGCTCCGCAAAATAGATTAGAAGAACTGTGCTATACACCTGGTGTTGAGTTAAAAAAACAGTTTAATGTCTCAAGGCACCACCACGGTAGAATTTTATACCTGCAAGTAATCATCTAATACACTATTATACAGTTAAGGTAATGTATTAATAAATAGCTTGTGTAATTTTGGGAAGCAATCTATAAAGGAATGTCAGATATACAGTAGGCACGTACTATAATACAAATAAAAAACGAAATTCCTAGAAAAAGCATGCTGAGCACCTTTTGGTATAGGTTGAGTTTCTTATTCTAAACACTATGTAAATCTTAACTTACAAAAGGTAAAACTGAAATCTTATAGTAACTGCTTATTTAAACTTATTTTCCTGGGTATTTGCCTCTATGTCACAGGATTACTCTTAGGGACAGAGGACTCTGGTACTGGCTGCAAAGGGCTATCTTGTTCATTCAGTTGTGCATTCAAGTTCTCAGAAGTTAGGAGAGAAGAGTTAAAAACTATTTCACTTAAGTCTGATTTTATGGATACGAGATGTGGTTCTTGAAAACTTAATGGTTCTTCTACTAACACCTGTGTATTTTCTCGCGTCATTCCCATATCTGACGGTGACTTTCGTTTCATTCTTGTGTATGATTTGTCTAAATTCTCCATGCCTTGGTCAGTTTTCTGAAATCGCCCAAAGAACCAGATGAAGAAACCAAACAAAGCAAATGCCAGCAAACTTGGAATAAAAGCCAGGCATTTGACATCAAGGCTAGAGCCTGTGAATCTGCTATGCAAGAACATGTCTCCTTCGGCATAGGTCCGGTTGGTCAATGGGTTAGTGTTATTTGATCTCCACTCCCAAGATAATTTAGTTCTATTAAGGTCTTTCAAGCTTTCTGAGTCCTTTACTGTATAGATCTTCTGTCCAGGACCGATATATTGACCATATTCATGCGGTTTGTAAAATATTTGGTTCTTCCACATATTCAGATCCAAGATTAAAACAAGGAAGATAATTCCATAGTTAAACCATTTGCCTGTTTGGAAAAAGAGAATTCTGTCATCTGATATATCCATTTTAGAAGCAGTACAAATGCAGTCATATGTAAAAGGTACTCAGAGGAAAAAAACCCCACCTTTTAAAATTAATTTATAAGGCAAAGTTGTAATAAAATTTCCATCGTAGTCAGATTTATCTGTAGTATTTATCCCCTAGTATTTCACAATTAGGTCTGGGCACATAATAAAATAATTTTGTAATACAAGCATAGCAGTATATCAATTGAATTCACATTGCAGCTTGTAGGTGACCTGTTGATTAGACCACTAGGTGATATGGTATAGATCAATAAATCTATAAAAGCCTTAATTCTAGGGCTTAAAAAATATTCACATGGAAATTTTCCATGAAAAGACCATATTTGATAGAACTGTTCATAAGCCAGGAAAGGCTGAAGTGACTGAAGTTTTTGGTGTTGGTAATCATGTAAATTTTAAGAGTATATACATACATTGTTTGACATACCAACCATGGTGTGCAGACATATTCAGGTGGGGGCAATTGGATAAATTGTGATTTAGAGATATTACAGCCTCGAGAAATATCAGAGAGATTGTAGGCTTGGTAGGCTAGACAGCTTAGCTTTTCCTGTAGCCTGTGTAGTGAGAAACCCCTCCAAGGAGTAACTCATAGTCTAACATTAAGCTCCTGCAATACTGGAGGAAGAAACTTTTTTCCTTTTATTATTTAAACTTGCTCTTTTGCATGCTTCCTCCAGGCACGCAAAAGACATTAAAGATAACTTTATGCAATTGCAAAGTCAGCCCTGATTTGTGTATGGTCTTGGAATGGATGAACTCTAGGTGTCCCTTCTAACCTAAATTATTCTCCGAATACACAAAAGAAATTACACTATTTTCATAGTCAAAGCATCTCTTACATTCTAGCTGGATGTATGTTAAGATCTTACCTGTGCAGCGATGACTGGCACCACCCAAGAACCAGAAAATCTACATGTCAGTATTATATGAAAGGACATGCACGGAGGAATGTTCCTGCTGGTGATGAATGATATTGGCCTATGGTGGCATCATATTCAAGTATGTTTCAAGCGACAAAGAAAATGAATGTATCAGAGTATCTATCAAATGCCTTATGCCATTGGCTTGTAAAGAATAAATGGATCCCAGTTCCTGAAAGTCTGTGTTCAAATTGTACGACCAGAACGCTCCAGGAGAGTAAGGAGGGTATCTCCTTGTATTTCAGCAATTGTGTTTAATAGTCCTCTTCAGTCTAGATTAAACTTAGACTGAAAACAAACAAGGATGTTCATTCTCTTGTGTTATTGTCAATATCCAGAAATCAAATTGACTGAAAAGTAGCCAAGCCTGTTCACATAATTCCTGAATAACTGCTCAATCTTTTTCTGGGTTGTCATTAATATTATAACTGACCTGACAAAGAAAATTATGGTTTTAGAAGAGTATCACCACATTTTATAATATTTAAGTTTCTTAAATCAACACCAAGACACTGAAAATGATGCTAAAATATGAAATACAGCAACAAACAATACAATCTAGCTTGATGTTTCCTGCAGATTTTTGCCCTGCATTTCATGTGTTTCTCTCCATCAGAATAATCCTTGCTTCCCCATCATGTACGACACTTCAACGGACAGAGACAGAATATATCTTGCATAGTGTGTGTTGATGGGCAGGCTGGGACACACATATTCACTGATCAATTGCCTGCTGTCAGACAGAATACAATGGCTGACTTCTCCCTGCTTTTTCTTCAGCTGGGCTCTAAGTTAGATGATTCTCCTTTACCTAGATACTGTTTCTTAGGACACAATGATAATGTCATTATTTTTCAGATTCCCACCCTCTGAAAAATGTTTTTGGAAGTGGCCACGCGCTCAAAAATTATTTGATGCTGAGTGTCAGATAGAGAGACAGTGAGACCAACCCACACAGAGAACATGATCACATAATTCTCATTTTCTTAGGAAAATAGGGTAAAAACGAATTACAATGAAACAAATATTAGAACCATTACGTTTATCTATGGCCAGTTTAAAAGAAAACATGATTTACTGCATTCTAAACTTCCTTTCTCTGTTATGGTTGTTCACTTGGACACTTTTTGAAATGGTAATTTGCCATCAAATATTACTCTGTGTTTCAACCAGAAAGCTGTTTCAACCAGAACGCCACTCTTTGCTACGTTGCCCTAAAGTTAGTTCCTTAAGCCATATTCTTTTCCCAGGAAAATGTGTTATAAGCCCATCCAAATATCCTCCCACTTCTTTTGTTATTGGCTTCATCAAAATATTATCTGTGGTACTTTGTGTTTCTGAGAGCCAAGACAGGTGACTTTCCAGAAAGATCTGCTAGACCCCAGGGATGGGAGGAAGGGGAAAATCTCATGTAGGACCAGTATTGCTCTTTCCCTTCAGCTAGACATGGCAAGAGTGAAGATGTGTAGGGAGAAAACAGACAACTGAAAGATCAAACTACAAAGCATAATGAAATGGGGACATTATTGAGACAGGCTTTATAAAGGCCAAAACACACTGTTATGGTTTTCTTGATTGTAAGTTTCAGGTATGACTGACAAAAGAAACAGACATCGCAATGCTGAGCTATGACCTACCTCCTCTTCAGGCATGATGGCAACCAGTGGATTTCACAGCAATCACCTGTATGACCACATTGTCCTAAATGCGACTTGTGTAGAGCAAGCTACCTAAGGAGTAAGACTTGAGATGACAGCCTGCTGCTGGTGAAGAAGCTCACTAAGGAGATAGCAGAAAACAGTAAAAATGTTGAATAGAGGTAGCCAGCTGCTTGATCTCAAGCTTCATGTAGCATCTATCCTACACTGTGGTTTCATAATTGTGAATCTCTTCTAAAATGGATCTGTCTAAAAAAGGCTCCACCTGTCTTACGTTAAGAATTTGAGTGCTTACCTGATCTGAGGGAGATAAGCATTCCAATTATTCCTGTTTCATAAAAAGCATGAACTTGAAACTCCCTCCCTCAGCCCCTAGACGGAGTTAGGCAGGCAGGAGCACGGCCCTAAGCTCTGCTGTTGGGATCGTTTGGTCAGTGTGGACTATAAAGGGTGCGTAGACAAACAGCTTAGATGCAGACACCCCAGCTAACTCAGATGAATCACAACCTGTATGTCTCAGTGGCAGCTAGAGACCTGCCTCTGTTCTATAGTGGGTCTTCTCAAAACTCCCTAAATTTCCCATTCTCAACCATTTTTCCATCCTCTGCATCACTGTCATGCTCAATGAGCTCTATGATTTTTCCTTTTCTTTTGAAAACTGTTGTCACCAGAACCAAACACTGTATATGAGCAACAGTCTCACTATAACCATATATGAACACAATGACATCTTCTTACTCCTACTCAGTATTCCCTATAGCCAAGGGCTGCATTAATCTCCTTAGACACAAAATGACTGGGAGTTAGTGCTGTCTTGGTTACTCACAGAAAGTATTTGCCTCTTCCTATAACACAGTGTCCTCTGCTGCCTATCCCTCTTCCAAGACATGTTCTTCACTGCTGTACTAACAGGCGTGATAGCCAAATAAGTCCAGTTTACCAAGCAATCCTTCCAGATCAGTGCTAAATGTGTTGAAGCCAACTGAACCAAGGCCTGACAGTGTACACTCACAAACATTTGTTTGATGATAATTCCCCATGACAAGTAATTTTTGAGATTTATTATACTGACCAACATTTAACATTATACATGTGTATAATCTACGTATATGAAACGATTGTCTATTGCAACTCAGTTTTAGCATAATGCTTTTTATAGCAAACTTTAAGTCATATATCAAGCTTATATAGGAAATAAGCTTCATAAATTAGAAGTCACTCCTGACCTCTCATCTTGCACATAAACAAGCTCAAGTTTACAGTTTTGCGAAGGGTCAGAATAAATATATTATGAAGCTACAGATATTAATTTTCTTTTAAAATATATTTATAGTTTTTTTACAGTGCTTCAACTTTCATTCCAGATGAAAAGTAGTCAGGGAAAATGGAGTCCCACACTATGAAGTCATTTAATTTGTCTCTTAACCAATTTCTGTAGGATCAATACCACTATTGCTCTAGGATTGGCTCTACGCCAGCAAGGTCTGTGTAGCCAAGAATACTGGCCGCACAGACTGGCATATACCTGGCACCATTTAGCCCTTCTTTGAGCAGGTGGATTCTTCAAAGACACAATTTGAAATGGAAGGATGTAGTATGATCAGCTCCCAAGACCGGAAGGCTCATCAATCATTTCAGCGCACTGCAAAGAGTTATACCCAGACAATTCAATGCAGTACAATGAAGAAAATCATGTGGTAAAATAGGCTGTGTCATTCAGCATTCACCACCTGGAAAAAGACCCGGTTAATAACCAGCTTTGACAGCGTTGACGTCCTTACATGCTACACATGACATTTGGAGAGGCAGAAGTCTGGTTTGGTGTATTTGGAAACATGGTGCAATATTGAAAATTGGTGCAATAAAGATCCCCCAAAAGAAAAACTGGAGGTATGCAGCTAAACAAGCATTTGCACTGGGTGTCCATGTGAGGCTGTGACTCAAATTGTGAAACCTTTTTATTTTTGCATGTCCACTCTGTAAGAGAACAGTCATGCCCTAAAAAAGGGATCTCGTGTAGAAGCCAGTCCTTAGCATCGCTCCTGAGGTCAAGAGGAAACATGAAAATTCCACTTATTAAGACCAGACTCAAATGGCCTCATGCTGTGCAACAACAGCCAGAGGCTAGTGTAGGAAACGTTGACTTTAGACTCTTATCTTAATTGCAATTTGTGTCTAAAAACATTCAGATTCCTCTGTAAAACATTCAGGTATCTTCAAAATGTTCTTCATATCTTCTGTCACGTTAGTGTTATTAGCTAGATACATGTGTACAGACCACTCAGAGCTGAACTAAGCTGCAAATCCTCTGAGGTTTTTTCACATCTGTGTGCACGGACAGCTTTGTTTTTACCTCTAACCTTTCTATTTTTGCCCAAGGGCTCCCTCAGGCTTCCCTGTGTAGGCAATGCTTGGCCTCAATCTAGACACACTTTTGGTTTAACTCCACAAGCCAGCCATGCTAGGCACTCGCCAGCCATGAAGGTGATGATTTCTCCTTAGGGTGGAAGGGCACCCTGGCTAGATTGGCACTCAGAAATACGCTTATAAACAGCCAGAAAAATCTCCCATCTGTTTTGATACCCAAACCTTAACATTTCCTATTTGAGACTTATCCACATACTTGACAGCAGGTGCTCTTGAATCTCCAGTGCTGCTATTAAACGGTACCAACCAGGCCCTCTAGTGCCTTTTAACCATGAAAGAGTCTGAAGTAACAAAATTTACTTTCAAATTTCCCTGGGTGTTATAGAAACTAGGATAGACTATGTATTTTCACAAACTGCAGCCCAAGAAGAAAAAAACACAGTTTGCAATGAACCACCTGCCAAGGGACATCCGGATGTGTTAAGCAGACGCAGGAACTCAAGTTATTTTTTATGTTCATAGATAAAAGCAGCTATCAAAATAGGATAACAATATTTAATACTGAGTAGATGCTTGCTAGGAGTTTGTAGATGCAAAGAAATTTGAGCAAAATAAGGCACTTGGTTACCAGTAAAAATATGATATACTTTTGATAGTAAATTTAAAATTACACTGAAGCATATCAGCTACAGGCTGCAGATGTTAATTCAATATTACTGCCAACTTATAATATTCAGAAATCACAAGTCAGACCTAAGAAAGGATGCTATTAGTTTAAAGTAGTAAATGGGTTAAAAATAATAGTACTGTTTTATTTACCTGCTTTTTTAGATATAGAGTTATGCAGAAGCAACATTTCATTATTTTTTGATCATGGGACATATTTTATGAAAGCTGAAATTCTCATGTAGTCACTGAATTCAGGAGCCAAGACTTTAAGACCAAACATTAAAAAAAAAAAAAAAGAAAGCAAGCAACTGTCTGAAGACTTGTGATAAAATGAGGAGATTTGGCAACACAGAGCATGTAACAGTGAAATCCTTCATCTCTACAGAACTTGCATGAAGCCATTAAGCCCACGCCAACAGAAAGGTGGTTTGAAGTCCTTTACTCCTGTGACTGTCCCTTCACTTAGAGCTGCTGCTTTGTGGGACCGCTGCTATTTAGAGCAACCCAGCACTGAATAGGGCTGCCCAGGGGAGTCCTAGGGCTGCTCTTACTTATATCAATCAACAGTGACTGAAACAGACTATAAAAGAACTTATGAAGAATAAAATTTGCCAGGAAAAAAATGATAAATATTATTTCAGCCATGCTTTCTTTGTCCTTGCTATTTGGGAGAAAAGGGTTTCCAGTTTCCAAAAATCAGGGCACAGGTCACAGATTTACAGCCTGATGTTATCCCTACAGCAAGTACTAAAATAAAAATATTCTGGCTTTAGTCTTTTTTTTTTTCCTGTATCCCTATAGCAAGTACTAAAAAATATTCTGGCTTTAGTCTTTTTTTCCTGCTTGTTGCTAAAAAGAAGTCCTATGGTTGAATTTAACATTCTGGATCCCATGGATTAAACAAGGCTTAAATACAGCAGGCTTCCTGCCATTATCAGTGTCCTACCCTTATGTCATCTGCTACCGTTGCATCCATGTGCATCACTCCCTACCCTCATTTTAGGTCGGATTACATTCATCTTGTTATATATATATATATATATATATTTATATATATATATTGAACCAGTCCTTTCTTTTATTAGCTCCTTGATTTGAGTAGAAAATTACAAGTATCTACACATCCTCACAATAACTAGAGCTTGAAAATGATCCAAGATGATACCCTAACCTAAGACAAGAACTTATGGCAAGAACAGATGGTTCAAGCAAAACTTACCCAAAGGGAGGTTCTTGTGCCATGTGTTATGGATGTTTATTAGATCTCCTAAAGGGTGTTGTAGCACCGAGATAAAACAGGCACTCAGTAGACAGAGTACGTGACGTGCAGTCAAATGGATTGATTTGTCTAGTGAATCTAATAAATGGATCTTGTTAATGCTGAGCAGGGAAAAATATTCCTCAGCCCCTATTCATTAGCTCATCCTCATTAAAAGAATGCCTTCTCGCCAGAAAATCAGAAAAGCCTCCAGTCCTCTCTGCAGAAGATTCTATAATGCATAAATATTGGTTTCTCTCAGTTGGTCTGTTTTCAAACAGCAGCACTGCTAGCAGTTTTATTTCTGATCCCTAATTTATGTTATTTGCTGTTGCTTATTCTTTGCTCTTCCTTGATTATCATTAATATCCCTGTCTCTTCTACAATGCAAAACTGTTCTTTGCTTTCAGTCCCTCTTCTACCACACGTTGTTCTTCATCTACATTAATTATATCCTGAGTTTCTGTATCTGATGGCGCAGCCCACCCTACCATGCCTCAGTTATCGTTTGTGCCCCTCTGAGCACCCATTCCACTACTACTCCTTATACAATGGAATAATTGCAGTGCATCTGGGAGCTTTGTGGGACTGAGCCCCTCCACATTCACGCTCCAGTCTTGAGAAATAGAAAAAAAACCTTTTTTACTATCCTGAATACCATCCCTATAATTCACATCAAATACTCGATGCTTACAGTCTTTTTTTTAAAGTCTCTTTTTCCCTTTTGCTCACTTGGGAGACAGGAATGTATTCATCATGTACACATCTCACCTTCTCTCACCCTACACCTTCTAGGCACTGCCCATGAGATCATTTACTTCACCCTATTCCATACACCACTAGTAGCTCAAACAGTCCCACTCAGACGTGCCCCAGCCTATTTTTCTTCTTGCTGGCTCTTTGTTCTCTTTCAGTATTCCAGCAGGGCACCTACATCCAGTTTTGAAAAATCTTCCATGCCTCCATCTATACTTCCTATTGGCCCGTATTCCTTCCCTCATTCAATAGACAGCAGGTAACTTTTGCACTAATTTTCTCTTATTGTCTGGTTTTTAATCTGATCGCTCAGATTGCTACATTATGTGCTGAAAATGCCTTTTCTGGGGCTTCATTCAGCCTCGAATGAGTCCTGGGTTCATCATTCTTTCCTCCTTGGCACATTTTCTTCCCTTGGCTTTTGCTGCCTGGTGAGCTCGGGACTCACCTGCTAGCTCTTGGCCTCTCTGTCTTCATATCATCTCTGAATGCTCCTTTTGTCCCTGCTCTGCAGGAGTTTCATACGGCTGTGTCATTGGATGCCCTCATCTATCTTACTCCTGTACAGGAATGTGCTGTGATTGTTTATATTATCAGTTAAAGATGCTTGTCAATTCACATCTGCATTTTTTGCTATCCATTATCATCCAACTCTTCTCAATGTAGAGGAGCTATGCTCCTTCTGTATAGCTTGAAGGTAAAACCAAAATATTTATCCCTATTTAAACCTTCTCTTTTTCATTCCCTACTGTTATTAAAATACTGTCTTACAGTATGCAAGGATCAGGTACTCAGGTACTTTTTATCTATATCTATCATCCATTTGAATAACTGCAATTCTATTTTATTTGAGGTTATTTAACTGTCTGCTTCTGGTTACATGACTGATGGAAGTATGGTTATGATGGGCTTTGCCAGATGAGAATGACCAAAGTTATAAAAATATATTAGCATAAATCATGGCAAAGGCATCTGAAAGCATAAGAGATTTGAAAATGAAATAAGCTGCTAATTCCCCTGGAGAGTAATTTTAGATAGAAGATCTCTGAAGCTACATTAGGTATTACTTAGCATCACAAGAAGCTGCTGAAATCCATGAAAAACAGCAGGTCTCTGATTCGTAAGAGATAGGTTCTCATTTTCCCGAGACGTTTATATATGGATGATATGGATATGGACAGACAAACAGATAATGTGGGACACATACACACACAAGGCATGGGGTTAAGAACATGTTAGCACACATTTATTACACAGAGGCGGTTCACTGTGTGACTGTATCACAATCTGTAAGATTACATACCGGTTATATGTATGTGATATTCCTCTTTGAAGATCTTTTGGAAATAAGGTACTTTGAACTGCATGTGTGCAGATGGCAAGCCTGGAAGATTCACTTCAACATCACCCATAAAATGTGGAAACTCCCAATCCTGTTAAAAAAAGAAAAGTAAGAGCCTAAATACAAGCTTTCACAGTATAGTTTTGCCTTTTAAAATGGCTTAAATTAATAAAAAGGAAAGGTTCTATTTTTAAGCCTCCCATTATTGGATTTTCTTACTTTAAGTTTCCATTTGAAATAGGATACCTTGTTTATATTAGATATTACAATAGGATTTTTACTTCAGCTGTATGTAATTATGTATTTAAAAGTCCAATTCAGAATGACAATATTGAACCACTGTACCATCTGATAGTATAAAATAGTCTAAGCACGTGAATACCTATATAGTAACCTTGCAATATTAGTTACAACTTCTGTTATGAATTTGGCAAACAATTTACAGGTAAGAAATTGGCAAAAAAGGCCTGAGTCTTTCAAACATTTCATATATTTGTATTTTACTTGTTCAACTTACAGGGTGTTTTCTGTATTTGGCCTTAATACATCTAAATAAACACTCCCTGCAAGCACAGGCCCTTCAGCATAACCTGCCTGAATCAATCCAAGCACAGTTTTCTGCTGTCTGCTATATCTCAGCTGGCAAGGTAATGCTGGAAATGTGGAAGCCCTTACCAATCATTGTGCATATTTTGGTAGCAAGTGGTAAAACAGCTGAGGAGGAGCTGCATTTAAAGGAATTTTTTGCTTGGTTATCTGCACCCACCATCAGTGACTTGACAATAGGTAAAATAGCATGGCTCATTAGAGCCAAAACTGAAAGTCTAGCAATAGTGCCAGAATCACTACGATTACTGCCAGAGTAGTTACTCTGTGCGCTGCAGACTGTTGGTGATCTGCTGTTAAAAACATACTGTCCCTGTTCCCCTGCATACCCCTGGATTTGCATCCCGCAAGTTAGTGCAACAAGCACTTGAATTACTAAAAGTAAGATAAGGGAATCTGAAATGTGAGGAGCTCTGTGAGTGACTTGTGCTTCCTTCACATGAAAACCATTCCAGTGCAGCCATTGCCCCAAGAAAACCAGTTCCTTTTTTTTTTTTTTTTTGTTTGGTTTTATAAGGCTGGAAAGTTTCTTACCAGGATAATGAAAAAAAAAAATATTCAAAATGAAAAATCATCTCTGAAAGATAAATCACTATATATAACTTAACTTCCAAGACTTGCTAAGTGCTCCAACATTTTCTACAGTGGAAGGGAAATGGAAGACTTTTATCAGCAGGGAATAGCATGGCCCAAATACTAACAGCAGCTGGTTTGTGCTAACTTTTTGTGATACTGAGTTAATTGGCTTAACAGGAGTACGAGCAAGGAGAAATCCTGACTCTGTGTATCCGGTTCTCAGTGTTCACAGCGATACAGAGAGTGCCAATTTACAGATGCAGAAGATAAGAGAAATAAGGATGCTCTCCTTTTGCCTTATCACTAATGCAACGCATGCACTCCTGGTCACGAGGTATGGTAATAACTGCCCAGCTGCACGATCCCTTACACTGCATCTGCAACCATCCCCTTGTGGGCAGTAGACACTCAAAAAGTACCCAAAGATAAAAATTTTATGGTTGTATGCTCTCAGTTCACAGTATCTAATATACATCTCTGGACTGGTGTCTCATGTTAAGTCATACATACTCTCACCCAGGAATAAATAGGAAGAAATACATTACATATTCCTGAAGATAAACGAATGGAGAGCTGTGGATTCTGCATTAGAAATAAGTAAACATGGAACTATAAATCCAGCCTCCTGCTCTTGCCTTGCCCCAGTGCTCCTACTGTGCCTTTTGCTGATTTACAGATAAAATTCAACCATACAGAAATTTCTATTGGAATGTGTCTTTGCATCTGAGTTTTATAAAAAAAGTTCAGCATTTTTTCTGATCTGTATGAATATTACTTGATAATGAGTAACGACAATGCAAGTGCTGCCAGATGTGCAATTTACTGTATTACTTGTCTCAGCAAACAACTATTGAGACTGGAAAACATTTCACAAAACAAAAACAAAACGGGGAGATCCAGCTCCAACAGTGTGCTACTGTTCACACTGTAACAGACAGGCGAATGGAGAGCCCAGTAGAAAAATACGTATTTGACACTCCAAACTGTGGCTGCCTTTCACATGTATATTATTTCACATTTTCTACATATATACCCCATACTGTATGAAGCATGCCTGAATCGTATCATGACCTCTGTTACCCGGTAGCCCTGTAATATGTTATTGCCTTTGCTAGAGAGATGTGAACAGGCTGGCACTGGAGACCGCACAGCTATAAACAACTCACCAGTGCTCAGCTAAAGGAATGCAGATTTGGGGCTGGACAAAGCTGCTTTTAGGGGTAACAAGGTGAACAAAGAAGTATCTAACACACGTGAAAGGCACTGTGTATAGTACACTTGGCTGTAACAGGCTCTACCTGTCTGTAGAGCTTCAGATCAGTGAAGAAACAGCAAGGTCTAAAAGTGTGTTAGGAAACATAAAATGCCCCCAGGTAGATCCTAGAGTGAGGAAAAAGAAACCATCACGATGAACATCATATCCTTCTCAGCAAAGGACTCCAGATGCCAATGATACGCCGCAATGCCTCCACTGACCCCTGCCAGACTCAAACTGCCCGTTTCAGGACCCAGAGGAGCGGGAGGAGGGTGGATAAAACACCAAGAAAAGCAGCAGAAGCTAAGAAGTGTGTGTATAACAATTTTGACATTATTATTATTATTACTAAAACTTCTTTCTGTGCACAAGCATTATTTTTGGTAATAATGAAATCTCAACTAATAATGATTCTTGTATTACACTGTTAAAATTTAAATACTAATAATAAATTCTTGGCTTTATCTATAAGGCATTTCTTCCTCACTGATAAATAATGTTTTGAATGTACCACCTTGCTCAGTACAATTATAAAATCTGTTATTTAAGAACATTCCACTGGAAATGTAGAAATATTTTTTTTTTAAAAAAAATAAAACAAAACACAATAAAACATATTTGAAAGCAGTATTTTAAAA